>NC_060066.1:131957502-132562328 GCF_922984935.1 Meles meles
AAATAGTTATTTATAGTACTGGCATAAAAACAAATAGACCAAAAGAACAGAATCAAGAGCTGAGAAATAAACCCAAGCACATATAGTCAACTAATATTTGACAAGGGAGCCAAGAATACTCAATGGAGAAAAGATAGTTTTTTTTAATAAATGATGGTGTTATAATTGGGTATTTGCATGTAAAAGAATG
This sequence comes from Meles meles, assembly GCF_922984935.1. Classification (NCBI taxonomy): domain Eukaryota; kingdom Metazoa; phylum Chordata; class Mammalia; order Carnivora; family Mustelidae; genus Meles; species Meles meles. The sequence goes on from NC_060066.1 coordinate 131,957,693, forward strand.
AAACTGGACCTATACTTAACCACTATAAAAATTAACTCAAAATGGGTTAAATACTTAAATGTAACACCTGAAGCCATGAAAATCCTAGAAGAAAACATAGGAATAATGTTCCTTGAGGGGTCTTGGTAATGATTTTTTTGAATATGACACCTAAAGAATAAGCAGCAAAATCAAAAGTAAGTGGGACTACATCAAACTAAAAAGTTTTTGCACCGCAAAAGAAACCATCAACAAAGTGAAAGGATAGCCTATGGAATTTGGAAAAATATTTTCAAACCATATATCTGATAAGAGGCTGATATCCAGTATATATACATACTACTTAATACAAAACACAAATAACCTAATTTAAAAATGGGCAAAGGACATGAATAGACACTTCTCCAAAAAAGATATATGAAAGGCCAACAGGTATATGAAAAGATGCTCAACCTCACTAGTCATTAGGGAGATACAAATTAAAGCAACAATGAGATAGCACCTCATGCCTTTTGGAACGGCCATCATCAAAAAGACAAGACATAACAGATGCTGGCATGCGTGTGCAGAAGAGAGATCCCTTGCACACCATTGGTAGGATTGTAAATTGTTGCAGCCTTTATGGAAAACAGTATGGAGAATCCTCAAAAAATTAAAAATAGAACTATCATGTGATCCACCAATTCACTTTTGAGAATATATCCAAAGGAAACAAAAACACTGACTCAAAAAGATATCTGTACCTCATGTTGATAGCAGCATTATTTTTTTTAATTCGTTTATTTGTTTATTTACAGCATAACAGTGTTCATTGTTTTGGCATCACACCCAGTGCTCCATGCAAAACGTGCCCTCCCCATTACCCACCACCTGTTCCCCCAACCTCCCACCCCTGACCCTTCAAAACCCTCAGGTTGCCCCAACCTCCCACCCCTGACCCTTCAAAACCCTCAGGTTGTTTTTCAGAGTCCATAGTCTCTTATGGTTCGCCTCCCCTCCCCAATGTCCATAGCCCGCTCCCCCTCTCCCAATCCCACCTCCCCCCAGCAACCCCCAGTTTGTTTTGTGAGATTAAGAGTCATTTATGGTTTGCCTCCCTCCCAATCCCATCTTGTTTCATTTATTCTTCCCCTATCCCCCTACCCCCCCATGTTGCTTCTCCATGTCCTCATATCAGGGAGATCATATGATAGTTGTCTTTCTCCGATTGACTTATTTCACTAAGCATGATACGCTCTAGTTCCATCCACGTCGTCGCAAATGGCATGATTTCATTTCTTTTGATGGCTGCATAGTATTCCATTGTGTATATATACCACCTCTTCTTTATCCATTCATCTGTTGATGGACATCTAGGTTCTTTCCATAGTTTGGCTATTGTAGACATTGCTGCTATAAACATTCGGGTACACGTGCCCCTTCGGATCACTATGGTTGTATCTTTAGGGTAAATACCCAGTAGTGCAATTGCTGGGTCATAGGGTAGTTCTATTTTCAACATTTTGAGGAACCTCCATGCTGTTTTCCAGAGTGGTTGCACCAGCTTGCATTCCCACCAACAGTGGAGGAGGGTTCCCCTTTCTCCACATCCTCACCAGCATCTGTCATTTCCTGACTTGTTAATTTTAGCCATTCTGACTGGTGTGAGGTGATATCTCATTGTGGTTTTGATTTGTATTTCCCTGATGCCGAGTGACGTGGAGCACTTTTTCATGTGTCTGTTGGCCATCTGGATGTCTTCTTTGCAGAAATGTCTGTTCATGTCCTCTGCCCATTTCTTGATTGGATTGTTTGTTCTTTGGGTGTTGAGTTTGCTAAGTTCCTTATAGATTTTGGATACTAGCCCTTTATCTGATATGTCGTTTGCAAATATCTTCTCCCATTCTGTCAGTTGTCTTTTGGTTTTGTTAACTGTTTCCTTTGCTGTGCAAAAGCTTTTGATCTTGATGAAATCCCAATAGTTCATTTTTGCCCTTGCTTCCCTTGCCTTTGCCGTTGTTCCTAGGAAGATGTTGCTATGGCTGAGGTCGAAGAGGTTGCTGCCTCATAGCAGCATTATTTACAATAGGCAAAACATGGAAACAACCTAAGTGTCCATTGATGAATGGATGGATGTATAAAGAAGCTATGGTGTATATATATATATACATATATATATGGTGTGTGTGTATATATATATATATATATAATGGAATATTATTCAGCCATAAAAATGAAGAGATCTTACCATTGTGACAACATGGATAGACCTTGAAGGCATTGTGTTAAATGAAATAATTCAGATATGGAAAGACAAATACCATATGATCTCACTTACATGTAGATTCTAAAAAAATAATTAAAAACCCTAAGCTCACAGACAGAAAAAAAAAAAAACCTCAGACTTGGGTTGTCCCAGGTGAAGAGTGTGGGGAGCGGGGATTGGAGGAAGGTGGTAAAGAGATTCAGATTTCTGCTGTAAAGTAACTAAGTACCAGGACTGTAAGGGAAAACATGATGAAAATAGCTAACACTGCTGTATGACATATAGGAAAGTTCTTAAGACAGTAAACCCAAAGAGTTCTCAGCACAAGGGAATTTTTTTCCCATTTTCTCTTTCTTTTAGTTGTATCTCCACAAGCAGATAGATGTCAACTAAACCCATTGTGGTCATCATCTCACAACATGTAAATCAAACCATCACACTGTATGCCTTAAACTTATACAGTGATGTATGTCCATTATTTCTCAATAAAGCTGGAAATAAATGAAGTGTTTAAGGAGATCTTTGTTAACCAGCATATGCCTTTCAGCCTGAGCATTTCACCAACTGGGTGTATGCCATCTGTCTCACAGGGAGCAATTAATCTGAACCTTCAACAGGCAACATTAAAATGCCATTAACAGTGAGCAGAATATTAACGTGTGTGGGATTGCCATTTTCATCTCCCAAATTTCAGTGTTAATTGTGACTATTACAGCTTAATCTACTTGGTGAATTAAAAATATTGAATAAAGTATATAATTAGCCATTCAGTGTATATAATAATACATAGAACTTAAATGCATGTTTCGGCGACTGAAACATAGATGGGCTACAGATTTCTCCTAAGCTAACGATCCTTTGTAAAAGCACTAAATACCTTCCAAAGCCAATTTCCCCAGGACTCTGATGTTGTAATTCCATTCTCTTTTTCAGAACCATATCACCGCCTTTGCAGAAGTCACATGATAGTGAAGCAGATGGTTTGTCACTGCATTGGACATCGTCCCTGTTCACCGTCCACTCATAACACCCAAAGTTTGTTTGATTACAACAGAAGTTTATAAAGTTGTCTAATAACTTTTATAATTTTAAAATCAGTGTCAACTCATCTGTTTCCCCCACTAGACTGTGAGCTCCTCAAGGGCAGGACTGTGTCTTTCTTCTCTGTATCCCCAGCACCTACAACAAAGCCTTGCACAAAGTAGGTGTTAAATAAAATGTGACGACCCAATGAAAAGATTAATTCTTAAATAAAACACTCATATTAGTCTCTCGCAGAATCACCGATACTATGTGAAAAGAAACTTACACAAGTCATCTTGTATAAGAAATCCCTCCATTTGGGGCTAGTTACGTTTTTCAGTTGTTCGTAGATCTATTCAGCAGTATACCACATTTCATTTGAAGTGGACTTTGAAAGTCATGGGGGTTTTATGTTATTATTCAGCATGACATTATTTCCATTCTAACAGATTTCAGTGTGTGAAATTACTTTACTTTTAGAAGGTATGTTCTATACTAAAATAATGTTTGCACATAATATTATGCTATATTTCACTTAAATTACCATTCATACTATACATTCTAAGACTGGTGCTTCTGCTTTTGAAGGGGAAAATGCCAATTTTTACTGTAATAAGTAATGTATCATAATTAAAAGTTATTTATTTGGACTTTTGTTCCTGACAATTGTGGTTTAATTGTTGACTTGTGGATTTGAATGCAGGCAGTGCTTAGGGTATTTTAAGTGACAAAATCTAGCAGTGGTTCCTATGTATTGAGCAATTTTCCACTGATAAAAGTGTCTCCAGAGGAGGGAAAGGCTCTATTCTTGGGCTTTTTAGTACTCAAGATTCCTCATAATTTAAACAGGAAAGAACCACACTCTGACACATAAGTTAAAATCTATAAATGCCAGAAATGTGGTTAATGCATTTTACTTTGCATTTGTATAGTACTTTATAGTTTATAAGGTACATTTTCATTTATAATTTTACTTAATCCTTACAGTAACCTTGGGTAATCATTGAAAATGGCTTTAGTTTCTAAATGAGAAAAATAAAGCCAAGGCAAGGTAAATAATATGCCCAATGTCATACGCTAACTAGTAGAAGGGAGTTAAAATTTAAATTCAGGTTTTCTGACCCTGAACTAGTATTATTTTCTAATACACCACAGCTATTGTATCATTTTGGACACATTGAAATCTTCCAGAGGTCAGTAGAGTCCTAGACAACTACCTATGATGTTAAAAAAATGAAGAAATACCAAAATAGAGTTATAAGAACTGTGTTGTATTTGAAATATTTATGTTTTAAGAATGAACACTTCTCAAATATGCAACTATATGGTAACCTATTTTTAATTTTCTTTAAAAATAAGGTCAAGAGTCTAGACGTGAGGTCTTTTGTAAAGTTGAAAACAGGTATCTCTCCTGCTCTCCTTACCCCAGTGCTCTAAACCCCAGCCCTCAGGAGAGGCCCCAAAGGACGTACCTCACACCGAGCATGTGAAATTAAGGATGAAACCATGTATATATACAATATAAGGAAGATGGACCTGGCTGTGATTACACCATTAAATGTACTCTTCTACCATAACTCCACAGTTTTTAAAGACACCCTGAGCAGCTTTGTCTAATGTGAGCAGTAGTTAGTTGACAGAAATGAATCTTCTTCACCTTGACCGTATTAAAAAATAAACTTTGAATTTTCTCTATAATTTCAACAGAAATCAGCAAATAAATACAACCAAAGACAGTATTCCCCAAATAGATTTTACTTGCTCTTTTCCATCACTATGGGAGTTAAAACACTTTTTGTAGGGCCAAAAGCAGAAAATCCAAATTTCTACCAAATTCAGACTTATAGAGCAACTCAACACTGTTGGAAATTTAAAACACGAAAGAGGTTCGAATGCCTTGACCCTCTTCAATGACCTTTTAAGACAATAACAGTAATAGGAATGGAAGTGAAAAGGATGATTATAATGTCTTCGGATGAAGGATTACCAGTAAGACTTCTGGAGTTAAATCACTTTTATAGGTTCTAGAATCAGTTTTCCAAGGAACCAATTTGGAATGTTTTTCTTGTTGGAAGCCTTAGCTATACATTCATGTGTAAATGTTGTGTCTTTGCACCTTGTTAAACCAGGTTCAAATGCAAGAGTTACAGACATTCCTCAGAAACCCAGATTTAATCTAGGATCTGAGTCCGGACATCTCTAACATGAAATGTCATGGGCCCAAGATTGTGCACTAAATGATCCTGCCATGACAGAAATTCAGAAAAAATAAAAAGATACACATGCATAAGGCAAAAAGCCAGCAAAGAGCCCTGAACCGTGATGCTATAACTGCGAATAATGAGAAACACATTTAAGAAAATATGAACCTGTAAATATGTACATATATAGGTCTAGTAAAAGCAGGCGAACACCTACTTTTCTGATAAAGACATCTTTTTATTCTACTTCTTTGGGGCCCAGGTCAGTATAAATTGGTCAGCCTGAAAATTTTAGTTGTCTCTGTTTGCATGGCAGAAATTCTGCACATGTTTTATCTGACTCCTAAGATTATTTAAAAGGCTCTTTTATGTTAAAAGAGAGGTGAACCTTCTTTGACAGACTTGGTCTTTTCCACTTCTAACTGGGCCTCTCTTTTCTCAGGATCTATCCTAGCCAAATATCACAGTTACATTTACTATACAGTTTCCTTTGTGAAAGAGCAGTAGGGGAGGAGATAATTCTCTGCTGTGTATTGTATTTTTCAAATAAAAATTTAAAAATGTAAAAAATTAAGTTTGATTTTTTTATTTTTTTATTTTTATTTATTTTTATATATTTTTTTTTGGTAAATCCTTTCTTGGGGTAGACAAAGAACACTTGTGTGATGCAAGTCAGATTGTCAGAATGACTGGAGAATGTTTGCAGAAGGATCGCAGTGGTTGACATTAGACCAGTTCTCTGGGCAGCTATATCCCACAGGCCAGCCTGGGATCTTAGCAACCTCCTTATTTGCAAATCAGAAGCCTCTGAAACTATCTGGGACACCAAGCAGGTGTATGATCTACTACATGATCTGCCTCTTCTGGTTTATCAAGGTGCTAAAGAATGGATGTAAATGATCTCGTTCTTGCCACTAGGGCACCATTTGTTAAATTTTGATTGCATGTTTATTTAGTTTTTTAAAGATTTTATTTACTTGACAGAGAGAGACCCAGTGAGAAATGGAACATAAGCAGGGGGAAAGGGAATGGGAGAAGCAGGCTTCCCGTGGAACAGGGAGCCTGGTGCAGGGCTCGATCCCAGGACCCCAGGATCATGACCTGAGCCAAAGGCAGACACTTAAGCCACCCATGCATTCCGATTGCATGTTTAAAAAAGTTTCCCTGGACATATACCAAACGGTTCTTTTTACACCTTAGAAACACGAATTTTTTTACTGTTTGCCAGACATGGGCTTTGAAATAAAGTTTGCGACTTTGGATTCTTTTTAAAATTTCAATTAAGGGCATTTCTTCCAGATTGTTAAGTGAGTAAATTCCTTATACAAAGAAAAAAATAAGAGTATTTATATTTTGCTTCACTATCCCCTTTACTTTAGATTATAGCTGGTTCTTAGGCTGGTAAACCTTGGGACACGGTCTAGGTTTAATGAGAAAAATATGTCACCCCCTCCCCCCACCAAGTTCGTGAGCCATGAATATGCTACAGGATCTAAATTCTAAACTCTGACTGATATTTTCAAATCTGTGACCTTGCTCACAAGGACCTTCAGATAAGAAAACACACAGGAGTGGAAATAGAGCCTCCTTTAGCATTCAGCTAAAAACGTGAAGTTCACATCTCAAAGACACCATCCTTAACAAGGGTGATCCTAACAAACACCATCCTGGGTCCTTGTTTATCTTCAAATTATTGCATTTATAAATGTGAGTCCATTTTTCACTTTGCATGGAAACACTATCACTGGTACAAAACAGGAAAACTTTTTTCTTTCCAGGGGGGAAAAAGGTATATTTTTAAATCAATATTAGAAAAAGAAAGAAAAATCTTTCAAAACTTGTGAGATATATTGAGTATTAATCAGTCTTCTCTGGAGGTATTGTTCCTCCTCAAGAAAACCCTTCAGCCTTCTTTTCCTCAGCAAATATTTACTGACTGGTTCTGCATACCAGATACTTCACAAAGTGCCTAGAAAGACAGACAAGGTCTCTGTCCTTTCAGATTGGACAGCTCAGCAGCCCCAACACTGATGGTACCCCAAGAGTTCTGTTTAAAGTTAGGGTGGGAGACTTGGCTTGGGGTTAGCCAGCTACCTACTCTTTGGACAAAGCAAAGCACACATAGATTACAGCAACAGTTAAGGTGAACAAAAAACATTGCCTCCATAAACAACGTAGTATAATTTGGCTACTGACGAATTTAAAAAGCCCTAAAGTGCTATAATAATCCTCACCAACCTGTGGTTCAGTGGAGCCCTTTTTCTAGTCTCAGCTGGGCTCTTTCTTGCACTTGTAATCAGGCTGGTAGCTCTGCTGACCTTGGTTAGACGTTCTCTCATATATGGGGGTCATCTGGGTGTAGGCTGATCTAGGGTGGCTTCACTTAGGACAACTCCTCCCTCTGCTAGCCAAGGTCCTTCCTATGGGGGCCCAAGACAGAGCAGAAGTAGGCAGGCACTGGCACGTTATCACTTCCATCTTATTTAATTGGCAAAGGCCAAAGCTCAAGGCCAGCCCAGATACAAGGATTGTAGGAGCAGCTGGAAATTTCATAGAAAAGACGTGGACACAGAGATGGGTGAAGAATAAGGGCCATTTTGCATTCAATGTACCATAAACTTTTAGTGCACCTAAACCTTAAAAACATTTTCCTTGACTTACTGAGTACAGATTTTTTCTGATCAACACAAAATAACCACAGATAACAACAAAAAGCAAGCTCATTGTATCTGAGCAAAAATGGCCACCCCGCCAATCATCAGCCACACCCCAAAAATGTCCATTTATTTGTTTGTTTGTTTATTTATTTATTTATTTATTTGACAGATCACAAATAGGCAGAGAGGCAGCCAGAGAGAGAGGAAGAAGCAGACTCCCGGCCGAGAAGAGAGCCCGATGTGGGACTCGATCCCAGGACCCTGGGACCACGACTCAAGCTGAAGGCAGAGGCTTTAACCCACTGAGCCACCCAGGTGCCCCCCAAAAATGTCTTTGTGATAACTGGCTAGAGAACTGCCCATCCAGCTCTTAACTGAAAACAGTGCAGAGCTTGCGGAAGCTTTTCTAGGTTTTCCCAGAAAGCCTTCCTAGGTCTTCCCCTATAGTAATAAAGGAAGTCGCCATAATTCAATAAGAAAATGAAGAATTTTCTTCAATGTCAATGAAAATGACAGAGAATGCGAAAAGCATCTGAGCAGAAAGAACAGGATGAAAGTTGAAGCAAAAGAATAAAATCAGAAGAAGGAAAAAGAATAACTGAAATAGGAAGCCAGGTGGTGATGCATTGATTGTGTGTATGTGTGTTGTGTATGCGTCTACTTTGCGAACTTTTTATTTTCACAAATTTCAGTTACCATGGTGCTAGGGAATGAATATTTTTGTCCCCCAAAATTCATATGTTGAAGCTTAATCCCCAATGTGATGGTATTTTGGAGATGGGGGAATCTGGATCATGGGGTTATAGGTCATGAGTGTGGGTCCTCTTGATATCTGTGCCCTTATAATAAAAGACATAGGAAGACTGCCTTCCTCTCTCTCTGCCCTCTGCCATGGGATATATGAGAAGACAGCCGCCTGCTCATCAGAAAGATGGCTTTCCTCAAGCACCAGATCTCCAGCACCTTGATCTTGGTCTTCACAGCTTCTAGAACAATAAATCATTGTTGTTTAAGCCACCCAGTCTATGGTCTTCTGTTACAGCAGGTCAAACAGACTAAGACATGGTTTAGTTAAGTGACACCGCTCCCCCAGCAACAGGGTTCACATTTGAGTTACCGCGAGTTATTGTAATAAGTACAAATATTGCCACTAATTCGTCTGTTCTCAAGTCACTACGTAAATAATGTGGGTTATGATCAGTGACCTATTACATCACAGGGTGTCAGTGGACACCACATCTGTTGTTCAGTTCATGCACACACAGCAAAGCATGCAATTGTGTTAACTCCGTGTCTCCCTGGGATAATTCCAAGTGACATTTTTTTAAACGCATAATGAAAAGAAAGATCTAGCCAACAAAGATGGAAGTACAGCAGAAAAAGAAAAGGTGATAATGCTGAAAATGAAATTCCAATCAAACATACATGTCGTTGTAGAAGACTTAGCTGACCATGAGAACGCTGACATCTCCACCATCAGCAGAGACCATGTCATACCATTTCAGAAGCCTTGAAATTTAATCTGAATACTTGCTTTCGATCTCAAAATGCTAAAGACACCCAGACATACCAGTCCGGCAACCATCAACTGAGACCAAACCCTGCTCACTTGAACAGCTAGAAAAGTTGAGGGGAAGTGGGTTTATTAATGCAAATGAAAATAATTTGTGATGAAAACGATGAAGATGTCTCAATAAAAATGATGTGAACAAAAAACCCAACTGCACGCTAAAGGTGCTTTTAGAGATATTTCACAACATTGAAAGGCACAAAGGCTAAAATATTGGTAGCTGATCCAATTAACCAGGAATATGACAATTAACCAGGATAGGAAGAAGGCAAGCACTGTTCAAACTGCTCTGAATAAATTTTTTTATAAAGAAATAAAGCATTTGTTTTCAAGGTTTCTAATGTTTTAAATTATAGTGTATTAACCAATATTAGTTTTGCCATTTTTATATTTCTTAGACATTTAAAATTGGCAGTAAGGAAGTTTTTAATGTTTTGAAAAAAATTAAAGGACATAACATAATAAAAAATAATAATAATTAGAAAAAGATAAATTGTAACTTTCCATTGCTTATTATGATATCTTTATGCAGATTCAGTTTGCGTGGTTTTTTTTTTTTACTTTTTTTAAAAGAGTTTATTTATTTGATGGAGAGACACAGCAAGAGAGTGAATACAAGCAGGGGGAGTGGGAGAGGGAGAAGCAGACTTCTTGCTGAGCAGGGAGCCCAATGAAGGCCTGGATCCTAGGATCCTGGGATCATGATCTGAGCCAAAGGCAGACACTTAACAACTGAGCCACCCAGGCACCCCAGGTTGCATGGTTATTGTGTACGATTCCACACTACCATACAAAGTAAGACTGCTTGTCTGCATGTATATGTATACATATGTGTGTGTGTGTGTGTGTATGTATATATACACACACACTGTGTATTATATATAGAAACATATAAAGACCTTTATAGGGTCTTTTATATATACTTTGTATATATATAAAAAACCCCTAATTATATCATATATAAAAGCTTTCTTTTTTTTTTTTAAGATTTTATTTATCTCTCTGACAGACAGAGACCACAAGCAGGCAGAGAGAAAGGGGAAAGCAGGCTCCCCACTTAGCAGAGAGCCCGACACGGGGCTCCATCCCAGGACCCCAAGACCACGACCCATGCCGAAGGCAGAGGCTCTAACCCACTGAGCCACCCAGATGCCCCTAAAAGCTTTCTTTTTAAAGGAAATCTTCCATATTTTATGTTAATGCACAACATAATTATAATCTCCTATTTGTTCATTATTATATAGATCTCTTTTTATTGCAATTATTTGGTCACATATTTTCTATGGCCAAATTAAGAAATATTGGTCTTATAAATGGATAGAAATGTCTTTGTATTAGAGTGCCATCTCAGCTATGCAAACTATTCATTAGAAGGAGTAGAAGGGATGTCAGGAAAAGCAATTTTTTTTTTCCAAACCACACAAGCTTAATACTGTAGGTGATCATTCCAAATTATCTTGCACATATTCTGCCTTAGTACATAAATATGCATAATTTAACCCATTCCACCTTTTGACCTTGAATGATTTTTTTGGTGTGCTAATAAATTAAAGTTCTTGGAAGTTATAATGAGTTATGAAGTTATATAGGGGGTTTGTTTCCTTGATCTAAGGATTATTTATTTGATTTTTTTTTTCCCTGTTTACCTTCTTAGAGCTTTCTCTGCCCTCTGCTGTTAATTCTCATTATTTCTTGCCTTGAAATCTCTCTTAGCAACCTTCTGACCTGCTTCCAGTATGTTACTGTATTAGTCAGCCCAGGCTGCCACAACACAGTGCCACAGGCTGGGTGGCTTCAACCACATTTATTTTCCCACAGTTCTGAGGCCCGAAAGCCCAAGATCAAGGAGACGTTTGATGAGGATTCTCTCCTCAGGTTGGAGACAACTGCCTTCTCTCTGTGTCCTCACATGGCCTTTCCTTTGTGTTCCTGCAGGTTCCTCTTGTCACAAAGACACCAGTTCTCTCAGAATAGGGCCCCCTCTTATGATCTTACTGAACCTTGGTTACCTCCCAAAAGGCTCTGTCACAAAATACAGTCACACAGAGGGTCAAGGCTTCAACATATAAATCTAGAGGGGGATGCAATTCAGTCCGAAACAGCTATGTACTCATTGCCTTAAAATGTCATCTTCTATAGTGGCAATGTCCTGCCAAGCAACTGAAGGACTCCAGGGGAACCCAGGAAACGAGGGTGTTACTATATGTAAAACTCAGTCAGGATAAGGGGGGCTCTCTCATGAAATAAATTGGATGGGCTTTGTGATAGATGTTTTCACTGCCTCTACACTGACCTATTCTCTGTGCTACTGATTTCAGATGGCCAGAGTTCAAATTACAGCCATCTGATCCTCAAAGGTGGGGCCCTGGTTATCTTTGTTGTGGGTAAATACAACCAAGGTGGGGTATTTCTTTCCTGCCACTGAAAATAAGAAAGTGTAACATGAGATTTCCAGGTGTTATCTTGAGGCGTGATCTGCAAGAACTCAAATAGATGTCAAATAATTATGTTTGCTCTCTTAGAAAATGCTTTTAGCCTATGGTGCAATATTAACACAGTTTTATTATAAATGAAGTTTAAACTTTTGAGGTCCTAAATTGCAATGATTGAATGTAAAACTTCGGTGGTATGAAAATTTCAGCTCTTTTAGCTATATTGTTTTCATTGTGATTTGGTGCTTTGTGTTAAGGAAGATAAACTTGTGTATTAGACTAGATAAGCCAAATAATATAGACCTGGTATTTTTGAAGTGAGAAATTCATAAGACATACAGTGACAGCATACCATTTTAGATGCTTTTATATTTATTCTGGATACTTGGTCTTAATCTCAAAATCCTAAAGACATATGGACATACCAGCTGGGCCACCATCAATTGAGACTCTAACATTGTTCACTTTAACAATATATATTTTAAAAAGATAACATTGCTATTTTTCAACTCCATATTCCCCTCCATTATTGCTGCCTCTTTCTAATTCAACAGATTTCCAGGAACACTATAAGGATAGCAGAAGCAATAGAGAACTAAATTCTCTTCTATCCAGGTTAATCTAGATGTAGTTACAGAAATGTTATACACTGTTTATACCCTGATATATAGATGGGTGATGGGTATTAAGGAGGACACTCGTGATGAGCACAGGGTGTTTCATCTAAGTGATGAGTCACTAAATGCTACACCTAAAACTAATATTACACTGCATGTGAACTAACTGGAATTTAAATAAAAATTTGGAGAAAGATAAAAAATAATAAAATGTAGGCATTCTTAAATAAATAAACAAATAAACTCATGGTATATTTATATGACATATATTATATATTATATTACATATAGTTTATATACATATAAATTATAGGCATACATAAAATACTAAGTTTAATAATATTAAATATTATATATCATATATTATAGATCTATATCACATAAATTATATAATTATATATATAATTATATAAATCATATAAGTATACTATATGTTATATAGTATATATAAATAAATTATATAAATATATAAAGTATCAATAATATTAAGTATTATAATAAATACTAATGTTTACATGTAAATACCTAAAAATATTACTTATATATATATAATTTCATTTTGGATAATAGACCAAGAAAGCACCTCTATCCCTACTGTTGTTAATTGAATTGTGTCTGTCTAAACTTATTATGCTGAAGTCCTAACCCCAAGTATCTCAGAAGGTATCGTTATTTGGAAATAGAGTAGTTGCAGATACAAATAATGAAGACAAGGTCATCCTGGCGTAGAATGCGCTTCTAATCCGACATGATGGGTGTCCTGCGAGAATGGGGAAATTTGGACCCAAATGCACACAAGGAGAATACCGTGTGAAGATGAAGACAGAAACTGGGTGATGCTTCTCCATGCCAGGGAACTCCATCGTTGCCACCAAACTGGCAGAGGCTGTCCAGGAGGCACGAAACAGGCTCTCCCTCATTGCTTTTAGAAAGAACCAAGTCTGTTGACATCTTGATTCAGATTTCTAGCTGCTGGAATTGTGAGATAATAAATCTCTCTGAATTATACCCCCCAGTTTGTAGCACACAGCCCTAACAAGCTCATGTTAACTATTAACTGCTCAGGGTACTCTGCAACTGTGTGCAAGACAAAAAAAGAAAGGCTTGAATTTTTGGTTTTCCATTGCCAGTTCTGTAATTTAGGCCATGTTATTTAAACATACTAATCTCTATATTGTCAGGTTACGCTCTATTTTACTACAGAAACAGTCAACTCCCAAATCGCATCCCAAAGTAATTATTGTTCCCTTCTGCTTCACGCATGCCCATGATCAGTCACCTGGAGGCTCTGATCTATTTAATAACACCCTAAAAGGAGACCCAGGCTGGTAGAGGAGATGCTATTTGGAACATAGGCATTAACTGTGGCAGAGGGGAAAGAGACCAATGGTAAGTGTGCCTGGCTTTTAAATAGTCTACCCCCAAAAAGATGCACATCACTTCCACTCACTTTTCATTGACCAAAGCAAATCGACCATTGCTTGAATGCAAGAGAGTACAGAAGTACTTAGAAAGGAGAAACAGCATCAAAAATCTATAAATAGTCCCAATTGCCATTTGTCAGTATTGACATGATCATAAATTGAGGTTAACTAGTTAAATCCTTCATGTTTTCATTCAACAATATTTATCCAGGCCTACTGTGTTTTGGCTACTATCCCAGAGAGCATAAGACAAAATCCCCACCCTCAAGAAGTTTTCCTTTTTACTGGAGGAGTTTATAGTAAAAATAAAGAAGAATGTAAATGTGTAATACAATTTCAGATACTTATAAGTGTTATGAAGAAAAGTGAAACAGGTCAAGGTTCCTGAGAGACACTGGAGTGGGAAGCTAAGGTAGATATATTTTTTTAATTTTATTTTTTCAGTGTTCCAAGATTCATTGTTTATGCACCACACTCAGTGCTCCATGCCTTCCTTAATACCCACCAGAGGCTCTCCCAACCCCCCACCACCCTCCCCTCCAAAAAAGGTAGATATTTTAGCAATGAGTACAAATTCCCTAGCATGGTCCATAGTGAGTGTAGGCACCCAAGAAATGTTTTTATTTTCCTGTCCCTCAACACCCTAGATCATTGGCATCAACCACAGAAGACTCAAAGTGAATTTTGTGACTATTAAATTATAAAACACAGTAAAAGGATTAAAATGCCCAATTCTGGCAAGGATGTAATGTAACTGAGACAAGCATATATTTCTGCTGGCAGTGTAAATCCCTTTGGAAAGCAATTTGGCAATACATTTCATGATCCACTAAAATGCTCATAACCCTGACTCAGTAATTTCATTCCTATGAATCTGTCTCCAAAAGTAATATAATTTAATAATCACAAAGATGATTATTGCAGTATTATTTGTGATATCAAAAACAACATGAATATGCAGCAATAGGGAAATGGTTAAATGGATTATGGCTTACCAACTATATAGAATATTATATAGTAATTAAAATGATAATTATGCACATTATGTAGCAACGGGAAAAATGTTTATGACATAATTTTAATTTTAAAAGATGCAAATTATACCCTATAATTATGTGATGTAAAAATCATATATGTAAATGCACAAAATTAAAAGAGAACATGGAAAAGTGAAATCTAGAATGTACAAATTTGTAGTAATTAAAAATACATTTTATTCATTTTGTTACCTTTATCAAATGTTTAGCAAGTACTCCCACACTATTGTTTATATAATGGATTCAAAATTATAGTTAAAAGAGCCATGGAGAACAATGATTCCTTACTCAATGGGTTTGATCTTGACCGAAATCTTACCATCTATCTGCTCTAATCTGCTCCAACCTTATCCTATCTTAAATTTATAATCCTCAAATTACAACTTTTGTGATTTCTATATTAAATTGATATTATAAATAATGTACTATATCTTAAACAAATAAATCCTGAAATTTATTAAATGATGCAATCAGCCAGAACTTATTTCTGAGACATTGCAATAGATGTGGATTTTAAATTTTAAGACATTTGATATCTTAATTGCTGGAATTGGGGGAGGTTAGTATCTGTGCCTTCATTGCTGGAAAGCAGATTATGGATTCAGTCCAGTAGTTCTCTAACAGGGCTCAATTTTGTCCCCCAGGGGACATTTAGCAGTAATTAGAAACCTTGTCACAATCTGGAGGAAGGAACTGTGCTGTTGACATCGGGTGGGTAGAGGCCAAAGGATGTGGCTAAACATCTTACAACATACAAGACAGCTACAGGACAGCTCCCACGATAAAGAAGGATCTGGCCCAAAATGCTATTAGGACCCAGCTTGAGAAATCCTAGAATAGGCAGTGGGAAGAATACAAGCTTGACAGTGAAGAAAACCAACTTTAAATTTTATTTTCACTACTAAAATTTTGACCTTGAGCTAGCCACTACCTTCTATCCCTTAATTTATTTATTAGCAAAATGAAGGCAAATTTTATCCTACCACAGGGGACGGCTCTGAGAGTAAAATAGAGACAATGCAATAGTGCTTTAAGAAGTTAAAGTGCATATATAAATACTATCATTATCATTATATCTATTTCAAAAATCTCTTTGATTACCAAAGAAAAAAGAAGAAAAGAAAACAGAGAACAAGAGAAACAGCTGATTATAGGAGTGGGACAAGAAATATGCAAGATGGGCCTAGGGCATCATGTAGTCCCAAAAAGAAAGGAAGAGATGAAACACACACAAACACACACACACTCAGTGATGAGGTATGTTCAAGGAACATAGGGGCCAACTAAAAGAGCTCCCAGTGGCCAAATACAGAACAATTCAAGTAATAAAATGAATGAAGTCATATTGGATTATAATCCAAAGTATAAAATGAATATGCCAATGGTCCCATATTGATAAAAATATTGAAGAAATAAATTGGGGAGAATAGACAATTCTGTGCAGCATAAGTGTAAATAATAGGAAAGTACTTCACGTCAAGGAAATAGAGCATGACTCCCCACTCCTTAAGTGAAGACTGAGTTGGGTGACTTTTATCCCAAGAGAACAGTATGGAAAAAGAGGAAAAAGAGTGACTTTCCACTGAAGAAAATCGACAAATACTACCTCAGCCCAGATGATCAAAATTAACATCAATAGCCATAAATCATGATTATGGTATATACCTTTGATTTGTTATGATGAAAATGTCACTTTAGTTCTGTGGGCTTCCCAAAACCCATTCAGCCAGTCTAACCACGAGAACAATATCAACAGATCTCCACTGAGGGACATTCTACAAAATAACCGAATCAGTACTCCTCAAAGCTGTCAAGATCATCAAAGCAAAGTAAGTCTGGAAAAAGTCACAGCCAAGAGGAGTCTAGGGAGGTATGACAATTCAATGCAACATGGTATTCTGGAAGAGAATGAGGATGTTAGGTAAGATCTAAGAAAATCAGAATAAAGTATGGACCTTAGTTAACAATGCATTGCTATTCATTAACTGCAAAAATGTGCCTCACTAATGAAAGATGTTAATAATAGGGAAAATTGGGTGTGGGGGTGTGGGTATATGGGAATAGTTCTTGTACCATCTTCACAGCTCTTCTGTAAGCCTAAATAGTCTGAAATACAGTTTAAGCTTTAAAATAATGTTTTTTTTTAACTGTTCTCAGAGATTCGTCGGTGTAATCTTCTTCTTTGCTGAACCACCTACCCAAAAGTTACAGACAGAAGATGAAGTCCATATTCGTTACTATTTAGACTTTGACTTCATCATTGCCTCTTACTAGTTATTCATGGTATAATTAATGTTTACTTGGCAGCCTCTCTATGTATCATAGTCTACATACCAATGAAGAGCTAGAGATAGTTGATTTTTTTTTAAAAAGGAATATTGAAGGGAAATAAGCCCTGTGCTTCTTTTAAGGAACAGAACTCAGTAGATGGGATGGATCTGACTGCGGTAGGGAGGCTGGGAGAGCAGGCATGACGGCCACTGCTTGTCTGAGATAGAAGGCCATTCTGGTAGGCAATAATACAATCAACTCACAGAAGTGGGGAAGTAGAAAACAATAAGTAATCTAGTATGCTGGGCTGTCTCAGAAGAGCCCAGTGTGGAGCAACATGGTTTGAAGGGGCACAGAACAGGACCTGAGAGGAGTTGCTATTGCAGATACCAACAAGCAGTTGCCGTCGCATGATTCAGAGCAATGGTTCAGAAACCACTGAACACGGGGGGCTATTGGAGCTGTGCCTCTGACATCCTTCTCCTTCCCCCTGCTGTGCCTCCAAAGAAAAAAGTAAGGCAAACCTTCATCCTGAAATGTGTTTAGTAGGCTTGGTATCACAACAGACATAAAAACACGAATATCAAGATAAGACTTTATTACCAGTAGAAATACAAGATTAGGATCAGACACTGGGAATGAAGGAATGAATGAATGAATGAAGCAGAAACCCAGGTTTATGTAACAAACACTTCTAGAACATTTACATGTCAGACTATTCTAATGCAGTTTGAAAGTATCAACTCATTATATCTTCATAAGAGATGATAACTTTTCATTACCACTTTATTCTCAAAGCCTATGACAGAACATGGTTCACAAGAGGCCCTTAGTAAATGTTTTACATAAAGAAGAAAAGAAAGAGAGAGGGAAAGGAACAAAAGGAAGGGAAGAGGGGGAAGAAGAAGGGGCAAGAGTGGGAAGAGGGAGAAGAAAGATGGATAGAAGGGAAGGGGGGTGGAGGGAGAGAAGGGAAAGAGAGAGGGAGGAAGGAATAGATTACTACCCCTAAAAGTCTGGATTGAATATACTGAAATATCTGTTTGTCCAGATCAGGATTGGTTGTAGGGAATGAAATGGAGCAGAAGAGGGAGCTGGTGGGGGGATTAAGAAGGTTATGGTATCTTTGAGGAGACCTGGGGAAGACAAAATGGCGAACACTTATCGATCACTCTCTTTGTGCCAACATTATGCATGTATGGTCCCTTCAAATCATTTTTATTCTTAATATTATTATCGCCCATTTTATGAATAAGGAAAGGAACGCATATTTAATCACTTTCTCTGGGTAATGCAGATACGAATGTACAACAATGAAACTCAAACCCTAGATTCTCTGCTCTCAGCCACTGTGTAAATCCAGGCTAGGAGCAGGCAGACCCTCACAGAGTAGACCAAAAAGTGGGCCTGATTTGGAAGCAATGTGGTTCCTGTTTTAAGCGGTCTACTCTGGGCTAGGAAGCCCATCTACTCTGGGCTAGGAATCCCGTGCATCTACGCTCCTCACCACTAGAGGAGCAAGAATCTATAAGTGGGACTTACTCTGACATTACATCTGCTGTGGGAGGGAAAACGTAGTTCTACAGATGCATGTATCAAAGCCAGTCTATTCGGAGCCATAGCCGGGACTGAAATCAGACAAAATTACCAAGAAGACTAAAATCCAAATTTCTTTTCACATGTCTCCCTTTCAGTTTCTTCACAATCCAGGCTGCCTAGGGTCCCTCGCTAGTTCCACCCCAGTTAATTTTTTTCTTTTTCTTCCAATGTCTTCCTCCACCTGAACATTTAGTAATTCATTATCTCATTCCTTCAAAACCAAGCTCTTAGGCTGTGTACATTTTAGATATTTAAGAAATGCTGGCTGGCTGGCTGGCTGACTGGGAGGAAGAGGGAAGGGTCAAGAAAAAAAATGCCCATTAGATACAACCAGTTCTTCCCAATCGGTAATGAATCACACTGAATCTTGTGAAGTTTTGTAGCAATATAGGACAGATCAATCTTACATGCAAAATGGGTATGCAATAGTTAAATAGCAAATCCCAGCTAGGTGGCACTGTGTTTTAAGTAAATAATTTTTAGCCCAACTGCAACAAGCCTGCTGGGAAGTTTGCTATGCCGATAATGGTTTCCAAATAGCGAGGGGCAATTATTCAAGCTATAGGACCTCATGAAAACAAACAGAGCTGTATGGGCATAAGGTTGCCAGATTTAGCAAACTACAATACAGATGTCCGGCTAGCTTGGAATGTGAGATGGACGATGAACACGTTTTAGTATAAGTATGCTCTATGTCATATTTGGGACATAGTTACAGACAAAAATATCTATTGCTTATCTGAAATTCAAAGTTAACTGTATTTTATTATTTTGTATTATATGTTGTATTGTATTTATAATACAATTAACTATATTGTATTTATAAACTGTATTTACAACTATAAAGATGTACCTAATACATCTTGTATTTTATCCGGCAACTCCATAGGAACAACTCTTGTGTATGTAGCGTAGCATTAGGCATTACGCACACATTTTCCTGTCCCTTATGCCCTTATTCAGATCCCAGCCCTCTACTCTCCAACTCCCAAGTTTCTGTAGACATCTCCAGCGTGCGTTTCCTATGTGGTAGCAGTTAGTTATTCTGTGACACTGTCTTCTCTCTCTCTTTCTCTCTCGCTCTCTCACCGCTTTTCACTTTTGCCAGGATAGTCTGGCCCCATCAAGGCTGTAACACCAATACTCCTGTCCGGTGCCACCACATCTCCCGGGTCCCCTCCAGTCCTTAAGTGGCTCTGGCAGCAACAGGTGGCAGCTGAGCCACATCCACCAGGAACCATCTCATCCACTGGGCTTTGCTCCTTTCTCTGGGGAGTGCCCTCTCCTGACAGGTGTGTTGCCTCTTAAGTCAAAGCATCAAAGCTGGCCGTGTTCTCCGTAGAAATACGCGGAGGGACTCTCCAGACCTGTTAGATCTCTATTTTCTCACAGGGAACCCCCAACACTGTTGCTTCTGTTCTAATGTCTCAAAGAGCTGTGAGTGGAAGTATTGGAAGTATATAACACTTGAAACTTGTTGCTTCCAGTTTCCCCTGTTCTACGGCCCTCCACCACCATCATTCCACGTGCTTCACCGTAGTCAGGTATGAGTAAGCCACTTGGCTGACTCCCACTCTGTGCTCGGACCTCTCTCCCCTCTCCTATGCAGGAGACATTTGCTCCTGGGTGAAGCACATGTGCTTCTTCCTTCCGCCAGAATGAATTTTCTCCCGGGAAGGTCCACAACCAGCGCAGAACTGTGGACTATTTCTAGAGGTGAATATTTTGTCCTTGATTATATTTAATCCTCATACAACCCAGCGAGAGAGCTGGTATGTCCCTCCTTTTACAATAGGGAATCTGAGATCAGAAGGAACTTACAGATATGAGAAGAGCACTGCAGTCGTAATCACCTGGAGCTCTTCTCTTTCATTCTGCTTTTAGAACATATCAAGGTCCCTCTTGCCTTTATATTTGCTGTTTGCATTGTCCAGAAAATGACAAACCCCAGGCTGACTCCTCAACATCCAGTTTGGGTCCAATGTCACCCTCTTAGGAGGTCTTCTGTGACCTGCCTTTCTACAGTAAGTTTTCAGCCATTACTCACTCCTCCTCCGTGCCGCCCTTGGATGCTTCATAGCTCTTACCAATATGCGATATCACCTATTTTGTTTACTATTTATTATTTATTTGTTATTTGTCTCTTCCACCAGAATTTAAGCTCCAAGAAAGAAAGAACCTCCAAACTGTTTTATCTCCAGGAGCTAAATAAATTATTTGGTGAAGGAATAAATTAATCTAAACCTTAGCTAGGTTTAGATCACAAGCCTTAGCTAGCACCCCATAATTAAAGCTGGTAATAATTATAAAATCCCATTCTTCTTAGCTACTGAGAAGATATTTTATAAATATAAATATGTAAATGCACACATATGCAAATTTTACAGGAGACATTATAAAGACCAAACAATCTGGTGATACAGTCCAATGCTGAAGAGAAAGAAAAGGACATTGGAAAAGGTGGTTTTTTGGGCCCCAAATAAAACTTGGTCACTTGGTATTTTTGCCCTAATATAGGTCCTCAATCAGGAAATCTACTTAATCTAATGCAATTGAGGGCCTCTTTTCTACATGAAAGCCTCCATGCTGAAGACATTTCTAGAAACATTTCATTGTACTTTTCAAAATAAATAATCCTAACTCCTTTAGCCTTCCCTTAGGGGTGCTATTGCTTTTCCTTTATTAGATCTAGATATGAAATACTCTGGCACTTGCGACTTTAGTTGCAACTTAAATTAAGTACTGCAAACTCAAATGCCTACAAGGCCAGGAAGATAATAAAAATGAAGGATCCTTTGGTCTTTATGTCAACATGTTCACATTTTATAAATCAGGGACGCATGCCTAGATAAAGGCTTGGTGGCTGCAAGGTGCAGCTCCTGTCAGTCATTGCCAATGACCTTGAGTCACTGGATCTTCCAATATTTCAAGAGAAGCCAGAGATCTGGATTTTTATGAGAAAACTTCTAATTTGGGGTTTATAAATCACTTTAGCTATCTACGTATATCTGGGTATCCAGTGCTGAGAGTTGGTCTGTGACTCTAAGATAATGATTCTGTAGTTGTTCTTCTCAAGACACAAGCAGCCTTTGGCTCTCTAAGACCTTTGACTATCTATGTTAGGACATATTATTCTACCAGACTGTGGGGGAAGTTACATGTCATATGGCACCCTAGATTAATAACGATTATGGCCCTTTCTCTGAGCTCATGTAAATGCCTAGGGCAGTCCTGGCTATCGACAGTACTAAATAATATTAGAATAACCTTGCCCTTTTCTGGGTTATACATTCAGTTTTTTATATATTGGGGGGTTTTGTGTTTATTCTTTTTTTTTCTTTTTTAAAGATTTTATTTATTTATTTATTTGACAGACAGTGATTAGAAGTAGGCAAAGAGACAGGCAGAGAGAGGAAGGGAAGTAGGCTCCCTGCTGAGCAGAGAGCCCGATGCCGGGCTCGATCCCAGAACCCTGGGATCATGACCTGAGTGGAAGACAGAGGCTTCAACCCACTGAGCCACCCAGGCGCCCCATGTTTATTCTTTATTACAGATCTCCTTGCTTTCTTTTTAGCTTATTGAGCCACTAGTAGAGCTTGGTCATGTCATCAAATAATGATTTTCAATAACCTATTGTATGGAGTGTATTTTTTTTTTCCATCAGGGTTCTCCCTTAGTAATCTAGTGTCTTATGTTTACTTTGGCCCATTCAGTGTACTTGAATAGCATGTTATACACTCAATACCTGAACTATGGATTATGTGTTAAAATTATCTCATAAGCCCAGCTCTTCCTTTCACCAGATCAATTCTTGTTAGTTTAATTCCTCTTCTTCCATTATAGTGGGCTTTCCATTATGTCTGACTTTAAGTTCCATGCCCGTTTTGCCAATCATTCACACTGCTGTGCAAATAAATATTCTAAGACTGGGGTTTTACCATAATCAGATAAATATTCATACCTAATTATCTATTTCTTGTATTCTCCCAAACAATCTAATATTCAGTCTCAATTCTGCAAAAACCACTTGCTTTCAATCCTCTCTAGCTTTGCTGGACTCCTTGTACATTTCGGACTCGGATCAAATGTCTACTGATTTCATGCAAAACAAACTGATTATAATATATTATGAGGGTCAGAATGATGTGGCAACCAAGGGAAAGAAACTAGCCCATAGAGAAGCAAAGGATAGCTCTATACTATAAGCAACTTAACTTCTCAGCCCTCTGGCCATATACTCTCCTGGAAACCTATCCACATAGTAAGCCCGTGAAAAATGCTCTTAGCCATGCACTCAGGTGAGAAGAGAGAGAAAGGAAAAGGAAGAGCGAAAATAAAATTCACTACCCTGTAGGGAAAAAAAGATGGAGAAAACACAAGCCTACCATTTCATTTAAAGAGTATTTCTTCAAGGAGAGCGTAAAATAGCAGATACAAATCTGATATTTCTTTAGTCAGCGTCCATCTCCCCTCGCAGTGTGAGCACGAAGCATGATCCAGGGCTTAAAGATGTAAGTTTTCCTAACAACAGCAAACTTCCTCATGTACTCAAAGAAGCTGACTGTCTGTTGGGCTTTCTGGAAGGTGGTATGTACATCTCCATTCTAATGAGTCTTCAGTGATAATTTGGAAGATAGGCGGTTGAAGTCTTAAGTGCCAACTTTTTCAAAAACATCTTATTTATTTGATAGAGAGAAAGAGCAGGCAAGAGAATACAAGGAGGGGGAGAGGCAGAAGGAGATGGAAAAGCAGGCTGAACAGGGCACCCGATGTAGGGTTCCATCCCAGGACCCTGAGATCGTGACTTGAGCCAAAGGCTTAACTGACTGAGCCACCCAGACACATTTTAGAACGTACCTTCTATACACACACCCACACCGACACTACCATCACCATCAACACTTAAAATGTGATTCGCTCTATTAATTACTCATAATTTCTGTAGCACATTTTTCTTTTTCTTTTCTTTTTTTTTAAGATTTTATTTATTTGAGATAAAGAGAGAGAGAGTGAGAGAGATAGCATGAGCAGAAGGGAGAGGGAGAAGCAGACTCCCTGCCGAGTAGGGAGCCTGATGCAGGACTCCATCCTAGGACCCTGGGATCATGACTGGAGCAGAAGGCAACCACTTAACTGACGGAGTCACTCAGGTGCCCCCTGCAGCACATTTTCTGAAGACTGAAAAAAAGTATGCAATTTAAAAATGTTTTCCTGGGCGCCTGGGTGGCTCAGTGGGTTAAGCCTCTGCCTTCAGCTCGGGTTATGATCTCAGGGTCCTGAGATCGAGTCCCACATTGGGCTCTCTGCTCAGCAGGAAGCCTGCTTCTCCCTCTCTCTCTCTGTCTGCCTTTCTGCCTACCCGTGATCTCTTCTGTCAAATAAATATCTTTTAAAAAAATAAAAATGTTTTCCTTAGGGAAAAAATTAAAACTCTATTGAAAATGTTTTAAAATAACAATATCATGATTCAGTTCATGATCGAAGAGCTAGTATTAGACTTACCCTGGTGAAATAGAGGGGCACCTGGGTGGCTCAGTGGGTTGAAGCCTCTGCCTTCGGCTCAGGTCATGATCCCAGGGTCCTGAGATCAAGCCCCGCATCCGGCTTTCTGCTCAGCTGGGAGCCTGCTTTCTCCCCTCTCTCTCTGCCTGCCTCTCTGTCTACTTGAGATCTCTGTCTGTCAAATAAATAAATAAAATCTTTTAAAAAAAGAACTAGAAAACTAGGAAACTGGAGAAAACAATTCTTAAAAACTGATTTCAGACACTGAAACATGGACGGTACAAGTCTGTGATCCTTGAAAGAAGGAAGGCTTAAGAGGCCAATTTCCCATTCATGCTGGTGAGTGTTCTGTCTGGGAGAGATTTCCAAGTCATTTCTCAGAAAATTGAAGAAGCAAAGTAGAGCTATATGACTAGATGGAGGAAAAAGTTAAGTGGGTGAAAGATATGGATATTAGGCTTTGGGGATTCTAAGACATCTGTAATTGTTAGGGCAGAGCCCTGGAGGGAGCAAAGCACTGAGAGGAAGCCTGAGAAATTAGCATAGATCTTCCCCTCAAGTGGTTGGCCGGCTTTTAAGTGGTGCCTGCACAGGGCCGGAGTCTGTGAAGATAAGCAAAGAACAGCTGCCGGGGGACTGAGAGGTGAACAGAGAATTCAGAGTCTCAGAGTGCGGGGGAAACATTGGCATGCCCATCCGGCCAGATGGAGAGACGCTGATGAACAACTTGAGCGTTCAGTTGAGAACTCAGAAAGCCCATGCTTTAGGATTTAGGACCTTAGTCGAAGATCCTTCCACTTATAACAGCAAATGAGAAAAAAGTAACCTGACCTGAATTTAACTGTTTGTCAGGACAAAACTCCCTCTAAAGAGGAAAATAACATCATCCAGAAGCTCTATGAGATATCACTTATAATGTTCAGTGTACGACTAAATTACCAGATAGGCAAAAAGCAAGAGGACGCATGACACCCGTGTCCACAGAAAATTGGTCAATAAAAGATTTACAAAGTGATTCAAATGTTGAAATAATCAGCGAAGGACTTAGAAGAACTATTATAAATATGTTGAAGAACTTAGTAGAAAATATGGCAAAAGGTATGAAGAGATAGAGAATTTCAGCAAAAAGTTGAAACTCCAGAAGAGGACTGGGTAGAAATTTTGAAATGAAAAGAAAGTCTCTTCAAGGCAAAAAAATTATTGAAATATATAACAGAGCTGAGAAGAAGACAAGTTTTAGTAGACCCAAAGTCAGTGATCTCAATCGGTAGAAACTATCTAATCTGACCTCCAGAGACAAAATATAAAAGACTGAAAACTGAAGGCCACAGTTTCCAAACATGTAGGCTAATGTCAGATAGTTTAACATAAATGCAGCTAGGATCCAAATGGAGTAGAATCAGAAATAGAGCAGAATAGAAAACATATGAAAATATTGATCTACAGATGCAAGAAATACAGCAGATTCCAAGAGAATAAATAAATATAAAGACCACACTGGGGGACATCAAAGTGAAACCAAAGATGCAGTGCCTGGGTGGCTCAGTAGGTTAAGCAGCTGACTCTTGACTTTGGTTCAGGTCATGATCTCAGGGTGGTAGGATCAGCCTCACATCGGGCTCCACATTGGGCATGGAGCCTGGTTAGGATTCTTTCTCTCCCTCTCCCTCTGCTCCTCCCACCCTACTCGCGCTCTCACTCTCTCTCTCTCTCTAAAACAAATAAAAAACAAAAACAAAGTGAAACTGAAGCATACCAAAGACAAAGAAAAAAATCTTAAAGCCAGCAAGGGACAAAAACCACATTATATTCACTAGTACAACAATAAAAATGATACTGTCTTCTCATCAGAAAGAAATGGAAACCAAAAGAGAATGTAAAGACATCTTTACTGACATATCCAAGGACCTAGAATCATATATCCAGCAAAAATAGGTATCCAAAAATGGAAGCAAAATAAAAGCCTTTCAGATAAACAAGAGTCTAATGCATTCGACCCCAGCAAAACCACGCCACACAAACACAAAGGACGTTCTCAGGTTAAAGAGAAATATTCCTCGATGAAAGTCTGGACCTACAGGACGTAATGAAGATGACTAAAAATGGCAAATATGAGGGTAAATATAACAGATTATTTTAATATTTTTTTCCAAAGAACAGGCAACAGATGGAATGTATATACAAAGTGAGGAGCCAAACAGTAAGTTTTAACCCAACTATATCAGTAATTACAATAGATCTAAGTAGATTCAACCACTCTATTTAAAAGACTTGCCAGGGGACATCTAGGGTGATTCATTGGGTTAAAGCCTCTGCCTTCGGCTCAGGTCATGATCCCAGGGTCCTGGGATCAAGCCCGCATTGGGCTCTCTGCTGAGCCTGCTTCCCTTCCTCTCTCTGCCTGCCTCTCTGCCTACTTGTCATCTCTGTCTGTCAAATAAATAAATAAAATCTTTCCAAAAAGAAGACTGGAAGAACATGACTAACTAACTTGACCTAATGGACAATTACAGTGCACTATGCCCAACAGCTTCAGAAAATATATTACTTTCAAGTGTATATGGTCCCATCCAAACAGATCATATGCTGGGCTATAAAAATGAGTCTTAATAAATTTAAAAGATTGAGATCACACAGAGTATGTTCCTTAAAAAAAACAATGGGATTTAAGCTAGAAATAAATTTGGAAAAGTAGAAAATCTCCTGAGGTATGAAAACTGAATAACATATTTCCAAATAACCTATGGATCAAAGAATTCATTGTATTAGAAATTATATTGGAAAACCATAAAATGTTTTTAATTCATCTGACGACTGAATAAGAAAATAAGAATAGACAAGAGGGAGAGGGCAAGATCAAAAACAAGGAGAGCAGTTAGGTGGTTATTACATGTATCCACTTGAGACACGATGGCACGGTGAACTGTGAGAATTGGTCAGGTTCTGAATGTGTCTGAATAGAATAGAATTTGCAGATTGATAAATAAATATAAATTATGTATGTATTCATATTTATTTGGGATTCACGTATTAGTATTTTTAGTATTATTAGTATTTATTGAGTATTAAGTAAATAGAGGTAGCTATGAAGGGAAAAAGAGAAGTCAAGGATTAATGTGAGATTTTAGCCTGAGTGTGCAGAAAGATGAAGCTGCCACTAACTGAAATGAGGAAGATTGAAAGAGAAATGAGTTTGAAAGGAAATGGCATGAGCTCAGTTTTGATCACAGATACTAGTTTTAGATGTCTATTATCAACTTTGAGGTGTCCAGTAGACAGCTGGGTACATGAGTCTGTTAGTCAAGGGAAAGGTTGGAGCTAGAATATACATTTTAAAGACATATAAAATAATTTATATCTGAAATAAATGTGATACTCTATGCTTGGATACTAAGATCACTAGCAGAGTTAAAACTTATCCTTGAGGCACCCCAACATTAAGTGTCCATAGAGATGAAAAAGAAAAAATCATCTAAGGAAACCAAGAGGTGGCCAATAAGGTGGCAGGAAAACCAAGAGTGTGATGTTCTGGTGTAAGGGCCAACTTAGCCAGAGCGACTCCATCTTGGTTAAGCAGCTACTATAGAGTAAATTATAATTCAATTGGCCACCTGTGTGTGGCCTAACATGACTAAGCCTTCCCAGAAATTACTGTTTGTAACAGTGAAAAGGTCTTGCCCAAACCAAAATGACTCCATCTTGGAAAGGACGACCGTCTTATTATTCACACACAATATGTTAGCTGACTAAGCCTTCCCGGAAAGTACTATTTGTAACAGTTCCTGGTATGGGGTAATCTTGAGTAACAAGTCACCAGACCAGATGGAACTAGCCAATCAGCAAGAGACACACGAACCCGGTGGGTTGAGATAACAAGATGTGGGTTGCTGTTTTGCCCAATAAAAGATAGCCTGTAAGATTGGGAGGGGTCGTTCTCTTTAGAGGCGGCCCTGACCGGTCAGTCAATTCTTGGTGCTTGGCACGAATAAAGCTTTGCTTGACCTTCACTTCATATCGGCCTTTGATAACGGACCCCAACACTGGAAGCCAAGTGAAAGTTTTCAAGGAGAGAATGATCGAATTTGTTAACTTGTGCATCAAGAAAGATGAGAACTGTGAAATGACCTTTGATTTAGAACATGCAAGTCAGCTGGTGACCTGGAAAAGACTAGCTGAGGGGGAATGGTGTGGGTGAAAGCCTGACTAATGAATTCAAGAGGAAATGGACACAGAATAAAATATGGACATAGAGTAATACAGAGTACACAGAATTGGTAAAAACTGGGAAATTCTCTTTTGATTGCTTCCTCAGGAAGACGAGGAAGGTGTTGGCAATCCGAAGTGTGAGGAAAGGAGAGGAGATATGAATTAGTTATTTGGGAGAATGGGGAAATGAATGGAGCAGGAAACGTGGTATTATTGTTGAGCGCAGTAACAGCCAATGAAAGTAACTGACTATGAACTTCAGTCCAATCAATCATCATGGCATGTGTTTTTCTCCAGACATTTTCACTTGAACAGGTACAGAGATGAGGTAGACAGAGATTTAGTTTTAAGGAGATGTGGCACTTTGCCAAGTAAATACAAGTAAAGGTGTATTCAAGGAAATGATTACAGTGATTGACAATGGAATCTAAAAAGGGAAGGGAGGACATGAGCATAAGTAAAAAGCTGGTGGAATCAATGAATTTTAACTATGAAGGGATTGAAAGAGTATCAGAACAGTAGTATGAGTGAGCAGAAAGGCTAAGGGACATTGTTCAGAGACCGCAATGCTTGGATTTAAGATTATGGAGGGATTTCACGATTGGTGCTGTCAATGGGAATGTCTGTGGTGGTTTAGAGGGAAAAAAATCATTGAATGACAGCAGTTAAAGAAACTGAAATTTTAGGGGTTTAGGAAAATAAACCAAGTGAATACTGAAATCACCCACTGTTATGACAAGGGTAGTGTTGGAGACCATGACAGGAAGCCAAGGGCTAACATCTTCAAGGAATAAGGGGATGTTGGTTTTGGCAGATGGGCTGGTAGTTGGACTGCATATGGGCACAGTCTGTTGGCTTAGAAAGGAAAGACAACAGTCTAGAATGTACAACAGCAAGAAGGATTCTTGCCTCACCCCTAGTGCCTGAGGTACTACAAGAGCAGAAGGGAAGGCAGATACCCTACGAGATATCCACGCCCCAAAAAACTTTCCTCAGTGGAGAATCTGGTTTCAAATTTGTTCTTATTGACAGAACAATCCTGGTTTCTAGAAATAGCCCAGGAGAAAGTGACTGTCACTAAAACTGCTTTTCTGGCAGCTGGAGTGTCTGCTCTATCTTGACACTTCCTTCAGTGCATAAGTGTTACTGCGGCATCTCTGGCAGTCTCAACCAAGCCCCAAACCACTCACAACTTTGAAGATCTCACACCTTTAGACAAAATTAGTTTCCTTGTGATGAGACAGAGGTTCTCTCTCTCTCTCTGTCTCTCTCTCATTTTTTGCAGGGAGAGCATAAGCGAAGAGATGATGGGACAGTTTAAAGCACATTTGGCTACTGTTATAAGCAGAAGGTAGGAAAACTATACTGTCAGAAAACACTAAATATAAAACCGAAGTATGCAATTTGTCGATACTCTGTAACACCCTAAGTGGGATGTGGTGGATCCTGAGAGCATCAGAAAACCAGCGTTCTGAAAAGTGAACCCTCCGAGCTGGGAAAATAGCAGACAGAAAACTCGATTAAAGAAGAAAAACAATCAATGGCAAAATGCTCATCTCTCATAATGCTGCATTCATTTCTTCTTTTTAAGTTGTTTTCTCAGCAGAGGGAAACTATTCTTACAGGTTAACATCCTAGATAATTAGACTATCGTCAGGAATCAATTCCTAACATCTGATGAATCACAAGAGTGCTTATGACGGGGAGGAGAGTCTGCACTATTGGAGAAGTAACCACAGAAGCGGAGATTGGAGGTTTGACAAGGAGAGACAGGAGGAATGAAGGCAAACTCTAGAAGCTGGAACAACAACAACATAAACTCAAGGAAATTGATTCTCCAGTGAAGCCTCTAGAAGTAAACCCCTTCTGGTGACACCTGGCTTTCATTCTGACCTCTAGCTTTGTAGGAAGATACATTTGTGTTGTAACAACTTTGTGGCAATTTGTTACAGTAGCAATAGGAATCTGAAACAGTAAACAGATACTATGCCACAAGGAAAGAAAAACAAAAAGGAGTCAAAACACTGGTGGATTTCACTACTTTATCTTACAAAACCCTTCCTGAGCCAAGTGGAAAATAAAGGGATTCAAAAGACTTTCATCATTTAATTAGGATACCCATTTGACAATGCCAAACCTTCTGCACTTTCACCCAAAATGCAAAGGAAAGAACTGGTTGTTTCCAGCATGAATTCCATAAATAGTTGTTGGCCATGAGATAGAGCAAAATTCACAAAAAGCAGTTTTGGCAATAAAGTACCTTTGGGGATCTTTGGGTACTTGTTCTTTTCATAAATGAATTTTATGCAATCTCACTAATGGCACTGATTTTTTTTTTTTTTGAGTACATATATGGCCTTTAACAAAATGTTTTACATACGATCTCAGATAATCATCACCACATTCCTAGGAAGTGACTGAGACTTTGTTTTGTTTTGTATTATAATTTTATTCATGAAGAGCCGAAGTTTCGAACAAGGTTGACTTCTCAAACGTCATCCAACTATAAATGACAGAGGAACAACAGAAAATCCCTCATTTAATTATAAACACTGAATATCCACATGCCTCTTCATTTTATCATGTGCTTTTCTGGCGTAAATTAAAACAACAACAACAACGATGACGAAGTGTTCTTAGCAAAATAACTGGATAAAATGTTTATCATTCGAACTTTCTCTTTTGGCTCCAGGTCTGCCTCTGTGAAAAAGATGAAATCCCTGTGTTCAAGAAGTTCATTGTGTAGTAGAAGAGACGCATTGGTAGATTGGTGTTTGTCCTTAAGCCTCGGTGGGGGCCGTGGTAAGGGTGAGTTCTGTGTCAAAGGAGCAGAGAGCAAGGGACATTAATATGGGATTGAGGACATCAGGGAGGATTTCTCAAAAGTGATAACTCAAATTTGTCAAGCTGAGAAAATTAGCCCAGCAAATGGGAGATGGGCCTGTGGGAAGATGTTCCAGGAAGAATGAAGTGAGGCTGAGAGGTTTCCAAGAATGTTTCAATACAGCAAACTGCCTTCTCCCCCAACACTGGGTAACACACTTCCTCTTCAACAAATGCTGCCACCCAGATGCCAGAGACCCGGGGCTGGGTCCTGCTGGTGCACCCAGGAGGCCACCCGAGTAGAAAGATTTTTTTTTTTCTTTTCTTATTTTTCTTTTCTCACGAAATTAATACAACTGTCTGATATCAAAATGTTAATTTGTGCAGTGCACATCTAAAATGGCTGTTTCCTGATTCCTTGTAGGGAACTCCTAGAACACATCATTTCAGACCGTGCATCGATTCTTGTGAGCTCCTTCTTGTCCATGATGATACCCTTCCCTGAATCTTGCCAGTTTTCCCTGCCATGGAGAGAACAGATGGGGTGAGCCCACCTTAAAATGTCATTACTATACCACTTTGCAAGTTGCTTAGCTCCAGAAGTATCAGGCCTGGAGTGTATAAGGCATTTTAACAGCTTAGAAATGCAAAATTAATGCAAAGCAGTGTTATGTTACATAACAGTTAATTGGCTTACCATTTGCATGCTGTATCATTTAACAAACAGCCCAGATTAATTCACTAAGGGTCATGCTGAGGACTTAAGAAAAACTCAATAGGTTTTCTGACATCCCAAATATACCCCTAGGTGGTATAAATTAATTTGTTAAATACAGTCAAAGAATTTATTTATGATACGGGGTTTAGAAAATAGGAGAGATGTATACTCTGTTAGCTGTTTAAAACGTGGGATTAAAATGTTAAAATAATCTATCAAGAAAATTCGTAAGGAGTCCAGTGGGGTAGACTGCACTTTGGAGGAGTCAGGGACAGGTGAAACAGCGTGCGGTCTGGATAGGACCTTATCTTCTCCATTCACTGCTTACTCCCACGCCATGTACAGCAGTGCCTGGCACCCAGTGGATGCAGAGTCGTTACACAGTCACTAAGTGAACACGTGTGAATACCTGTTGCAGTTTAAATTGTGTCTTCTCCCACAATCCATGCATTGAGGTCCTATTCCCAGGTACCTCAGAGTGGGACCTCACATGGTGACGGGCTCTTTAGAAAGCTAATCAAGTTATAATGAGGTCATTAGGGTAGGCTCTAATCCAATATGACAGTTTTGATTTTTTTTTTTAAAGGCAAATTAGGAGGAAAGATCAACACACAAGGAGAACACCGTGTGTGGGTGAAGGCGGAGATCAAGGTGATGTTGCTATGAGCCCAGGAAGAGCAAAAATTGCCAGCCAGACACCAGAAGTGGGGCAAGGGACACAGAATAGCTTTTCTGTCCAAGCCCTCGGAGGACAGCAGCCCGGTTGACATCGTCATCTCAGATTTGTAGCCTGCGGAAGCGTGGAACAATAGATTTCTGTTGTTTAAGTCACATGCTTGTCTAAGCCCTAGTAAACGAATATAATATCTTTCTGGTTAAGTCTTGAATATCCAAGTTATAGGTTATCTTGATTTTAATCTTCTACCCTGACTTGTGTGAGCCCTTCGGTTGTGTTTCTGTCAGCATTTGACCACCTAACTACTCTGTAAAATAGTCAATAAACCTACGGGCTTTGTATTTCACATATCATAAAACTGCTCACAGTGCAAGTGCTCAAAAAAATGCTTCAATGTACACAAGCTATAAAAGTCTCATCTCTTCTGGTAAGTGGCTTCCGCATAGGCTTGCAGATTAAATGAGATGACTTTTGCAAGATATGTAGATGCCCAGAGAAAGTCCTCAGTAGATGAAATTTGCAAAGATAATAGCTTAATTTAGCGTAAAAGAAATATGTGTTAAACTTAGTCATTATGCATGTGAACTTCTACTAACGGTGTGACCTTGAGCTAGCTATCCAATCTGCTGTGTTCTTGGAGAGGTTACATTTCTTTATACTCTCTTGTAACGATTTTGTGATAGGATGTAAAGATGATTGTGTTAATATATGAAAATCCCTTAGCATAGTGATGATCACATAGCAAGAACTCTGAAAAAGATAGTTTTATTGTGACCCACTGAATACACAAACACTGTGTTGACACTGAGTAGGAGTTGGGAATATAAGAAGTTTCAAAAGTGAACAAGTCAGTTTTACTTCTTAGTAAATTCAAAAAGGAATATGACACTATAATAGTTAGAAAATGCCAGCTGCTGTAGCAAATAAACCACCCAATTCCCATGGCTTACACCCATAGTAGTTTCTTTCCTACTCATGCAAATGTCCTAGGCGTCTGTCCTTGTTTGGCAGGTATGTCCTTCCTTTAGGCAGCAATTCAGGGAAATAGACTCGGTCTACCTGGGGCTCTGGGTTCCCTTAGGACCTCAGTGTCTTCTGCCTCCAGCCAGCAGAAAGGAAAAGGGAGAGAGTACGAGAGAGATTAGAGAAGCATGACTACTTTTCAAAAACCCACGTCCAAAAGGGACCATCCCACTTCCACTCATGTTTCATCAATGAAAATCATTTGACCTGGATGCAAAAAGTCTGGCCCAGAAGAACTCCCAACAGTAACTCATACTATGCAAGTGGGAGATGATTAGCTTTGCTTTATCTGTTACAGATATATATCTAGATATATATCTGTGTATACACACACACACACACACACACACACACGCACACACACACATAGTGACAAAATGGAGAGAGCCCAGGAAGAGGAGGAAGTATAGAGTATACTCTGGGTGTCAAACGAGCCATTCTCAAAGCTCCAGATTAGAACTCTGAAGTTCTGAGCACCTTGAAACCCACTGTCTGCCATATAATAAACAGTAGAAACTCCTCCTTGGTGGCAGAGGCAGGAATGAAATAGGAGTGAGGGGAAATGCTATTAAACCCTATTTCAGGAACCTGATTAATAATCCAGGATTCTAGAATTGCATTTTAATGCAAGAATTTGAGTTTATGGTTGAAGACTTTGGACACAGTTTTATTTCCACTCATCCCTGACAGTCTGAGGCTATAGATGAGGTAGAATATAATAACTCGGTTCGACCATTCTTCAGTAATACATATGAATCCCTGGACTGCCCTGGATCTGACCTTACAAGGTATGAATGAATTTTCCAAGATGAGTAAAACAAAGGTAGCATTGAGTAGCAGTACTTAGCTTTTCAGATCTTTTCCCCAAACTAGCTAGATCAGTAGCACTACTGTACAATTTTCTACTACACAATGAGAGTTTCCAAATTCCAGTGCTGGGAACACCATACATTGAGAGGCAATGCACAGTATACAGATACGGAAGAAACTTTCCAGGTTGTGAAAGCATTTTCGAAGAACTGATAAACCTAACCAAATGGCTGATGGCTGGTCTTAGGCTGGGGAGGGGGGAAAAGGTATCCAAAGGGAAATGTGCACCGACTAACATTAATTTATTTGTGAGCCAGCTGTTCCATATTAAAGGCAGTCAACAGAAAATGCTTTCCTAAAGGACTTAAACAGGCTTGGATTCAATTTGAAAGTAATTCATTGTGTTAATTTCTTATTAAAATTATGTCCTTGTGGGGCGCCTGGGTGGCTCAGTGGGTTAAAGCCTCTGCCTTCGGCTCAGGTCATGATTCCAATGTCCTGGGATGGAGGCCCGCATCGGGCTCTCTGCTTGGCGGGGAGCCTGCTTCCCCCGTCTCCGCCTGCCTCTCTGCCTACTTGTGATCTCTGTCAAATAGATAAATAAAATCTTTAAAAAAGAAAAATTAAAAAAATAAAATAAAATTATGTCCTTGTAACAGAAGGGCAGAGTTTACTCTTATTTCACTAGTAAAATTTTCAAGTTACATAATTTAACAATGTAGAGTTGTTTCTCTTTAAATATCCATAATTAGTGATGAAACCCCAGTGTGGCATATACATTCTATTTCCTCACTTGTATTCTTTAAGATGTTATTTTCTATGAATAATGATTTTTTTTTTTTAATCTGTAATTTTATCTGCAAGTACTAGGGCTGTGGGTCGAATGATACTGAAGGAACACATGAAATTTCTCTGTGCCGCTTTTGCTTTACAGAATATTTTCATATCTAATGGCAGGGTCTCCTTAAAATATTCAGTATTGATTGATATTGATTGATTGAATATTCAGTATTGACTGATTCTAAAGCTATTTAAATATTCCATTAAAGTTCATCCAATAAAAATATGAGCACTATAATTTAGTCCAACAAGGTAGCTACTAATACATAAAAATTGGCAAGTCAAAAATAATGACAGAAAAAAAAAAATAATGACAGTGGGGCACCTGGGTGGCTCAGTGGGTTAAGCCTCTGCCTTTGGCTCAGGTCATGATCCCAGGGTCCTGGGATCGAGCCCCACATCGGGCTCTCTGCTCAGCAGGGACCCTGCTTCCTCCTCTCTCTGCCTGCTTCTCTGCCTACTTGTGATCACTGTCTGTCAAAGGAATAAATAAAATCTTAAAAAAAAATAATAACAGTGATGTGGTTGCTTACAGGAGATGTTTTAGAAGTTGCACCAAATAGCCAGCTGTTTTATTTGCTAGGCCAAATGAGACAAGTCCAATTTATCTAGTGCTGTTTGTCTCTTACAGCTAAAGACATATATTAAGTCAGGTATAGGTTAGGGCAATAAAGCAGGGGCCTACCTACATGGGCTCAGACAGTTAGTGAAAGGCTACCATTTCCAAGGCAGGAAAAAGAAGACTTCTTACTAATAGGGAAAATCTACAAGATAGTTTATAAATCACAAGGAAGAAAATTTAAGGTCTAAGAATGAATCCTCTGTCCAGCAGTAAAAGGCAAAACAAAACAAATGAAAGAGATTATCACAGTCAGGAGAGCTTTAACCAGTAATTTAACCAGTAATTTATCCCAAGAGCTCCAAATATTCGAAATATTTAGTTCCCAGGGACTAGAAACTAAAAGGAGTAGAAAGAGGACTATAATAGTTTCATGGTCATCACACTTTTTAGTGCTGACTTTTCAAATTGCTTTAATTTTTTATTACAGAAAGGCTCAGTGGGAAGGGGATTGGTTGCTGAGTCTGGAGACATATAAGGCATGACTTTGGAAAAATCATTTATGCACCCTTGGCCTCTATTGCCTGAGAGGTAAAACAGAGGGTTTTAATGTTCAGTGACTCAAATTTTTCTTTTGCTCCAGGATTCTGAGGCTCCTTATTATTTTAGTACTGGGGCTCCCAGTTCAATGTCATAAAGAGGGAAGAGGCACTTCTTTCAAGCTAGGGTTGGTCCAGCAGGCTGAGCTTCCTCAGAAACTCCACATTTATGGTCCAGAAACGGAGAGAAGAAACACCAGGTGGTGGCAAAATAATTACTGAAGCAGGAACTTTTAAAAGAATATAATACCCCAAACTCGACTTCGAAGACAGAGCAGCAAGGTGACATTATTGTAAGTGATCCCTAGTTCCATATATCATTCTGTAGTTTAGATTCAAGAAAGACTCTTTAGATCCCAGCAAGAAAAATTAACCAAATTCTGAGAGAAACTATTCATTACTGAGGACAGAATTGAAGCTTTACAGAGCTGATTGATTGGCTTACCTGACATCTCATTTACTTTTGTGCACAATCATAACATAACAGTTTTTCAACACATTGCTGGTATGTAAGCCATTAGTTTTCAACTAAACCAGGAAACGTGTTTGAAAAATGAGTGTAAGAAGAAACATTTCAGATTATATCATTTTTTTCTTGCGCAGTAGAGTAATATGGCTTCATATTTACCAAACGCATTATCATGTCAGAGCCAAGAAAACTAGCAAATTGTCATTTGACCATAAATTCATCTTGAATGAAGGAATCCAGGTGGTCATAAATAAGCATTTTCCCAGGTTTTATTTCAAAATCAATAGTGAAGTTTGAGATAAAGACTAAAACTACTAGATACCCTACCACCTACCTGAATTCAACATGTTTCAAGAGGCTGACATAAATAAATTGTATGAAAACTACACATCTGTAGTACTCATTGCCTCCACTGGAAGTCAGGCCATGTCCTGTTATGAGATGAGAGAGGTTTCACAGAGTTGAAACAAAATTTGCTAATATGTCAGGGAGCTCAGCTTTTCCTCTCAAGCACATCTGGTTGGCACTAAATTATTGGGTCCTTTGTCCCAACAAGCATCCTTCATGACCACCATTCAGGCCTCAGAGCTGGTTTCCTTCCTGCAAAACGGTCTCGATATCCCTTTCCAGGAACCTCTCACATCAGGGAGTTGAAATCAGAATTAGAGTCTGGCCATTCCAGGTTAGGCAACTTCCTCTTGCTCCCTAGAGAAAGGAATAAAAGGTTACTGATAAACGCATGAAATTCATCATGAAAGTATATATGAATGGGTAGAAAATAATCTTCCCGTGTTCGCTTCAGCAGCACATATATTAAAAGTTCAACAATACAAAGATTTGCATGGCCCGTACAAGAATGACCTGCAAATTCATGAAGCATTCCATATTTAGGGGTGGTACAGTCTTCCTTTATGGAATGGATAAGTCTCAGGAATAAAAAGCACAGCATAGGGAATATAGTCAATGATACTATAGTAGTTATAGTATCGTCGTATATAGTAGTATATAGTATCGTTGTAAGGTGAAAGATGGGAGCTACATTTGTGGTGAGGATAACATAACATATAGAGAAGTTGAATCTAATGTAATGTTGTGTGTCAACTATCCTCAAAAAGTTAAAAGAAAAGGAATCTTCTTAAATCCTCTCAGTTTAGAACCCTCAATGGTTCTACGTTCTTACCCAGTCCTGCTCCTGTGTAAATGAACTAATAAGTAATTTAGAGCTCCATCCCTGAGAAGCTGTTGAATCAAAAAGGACATATTTAAACTTCATTGCTCCAAATCCTTACCACCCCACCCCAACTGCTCCACTGACAGGGATACTGATTAGGTCAAACTATTGAGAGAGATTATATGGATATAATAACATTGATCTCAATGTCTAGATGAAATTTTAATCTCTCAAAAATATTTTCCACTCAGGATAGAGTATCTCAATGGATCTCAACTCTTCAAGTCAAAACAAAAACAAAAATAACAATGTTTCATTCATTTATTGTCTTTTCCTATGTGGCAGTTAAAAAAAAAATGATGGGAAATTCTTTGACACTGCTCCCATGGAGGAGTCTGCTCTGTGTCCTCTCTCCTTGAATGTGGGGAAACCAGTGACTCACTTGTGACTGTACACGACACAGGTGACATGCAAGGCTGGATCAGAAAATATAGGACAGCTTCTGTCTTGTTCACAGGTACTCTCATACTTGGGGCTTAGAAATGCCATCTAAGGAGTCCTATTACCCTCAGAGCATTATGCTGGGGAGACCATGTGTAGTCACTTTAGCCAAGAGCCCAGGGAGGGCTCAGAAAACAAGCCAGCAATTCACATGCACTTGAGTGAGCCATATTGGACATTATGCCCAGTTTGTCCTTCAGATGATAGCAGTCCCAGCAACAGCCAACTGCAACCATGTGAGACTCCCCAAGCAAGAACTGCCTGACTTGCAAAAAAATTTTGAACCAAAAGAAAGTGGTTATTTTAATATGGAAAGTTTTGAGGTAGTTTGCCACGTGGCATTGTAACCAGGAGACATTTTTTCCCAAAAAGATTTAAGGCAATTTACAAAGGTAGAAAAACAATAGTATGGCATATATTAAAACTTACTTTCATCATGCCATGCTTTTCATTTTTGGATTTAATGTTCATATAACTTTTAGAAATGCAAACAAATATTTTACTTGTCACTGGATATCAGTAAAGTAATATCTAGTATATAATGTAATTTACCAAGATGCACTTATTGTCTAATTTGTTTGCATATTTATTGGATGACAAATATAAGGATATATACTTTTAAATTAAACTTTGATCATCATACGAATCTTTTATTTTAATTGGGTTAAAATTTACTTACAGTGATTTTATATACAAAATTTGAGGAGGTATGACAAGTGGGACATCTCCATAATAATAGGTCCACAAAGATACGGAATATTTCACCCATTCCAGAAAGTTGTCTGTGCCCTCTTTTGGGACAAACCCTACCCACCACAGGTAACCAATGTTTTGTCTATTATCATACAGATTGATTTTGTCTATTCTAGAACTTCTACAAGTAGACCCATACTGTCCATATCACTATAACTCACTAGCATGTGTTCTTAATAGAGGTGTCATCCCCAAGGGAGTGAAAACTGGTTCTTGGTAATGGGTGAAAAAAATATTGGATATTACCATGGTGAATGACACCCTAAATTTCAACCTTACTTGACAAAAATCTTTATTTAAAAGATGTAATTTCTCTCATTATGGAGAATTTTAGTTTAACTTTCTTCTGGGAGAGGAGAACAATAATGAAACAATTATCGAAAAACACTGATCAATAGTAAACTGTGAAGTCATAGAGCAGGAGTCTTCCAAATTTGTTCTTTTGCAAGATTCTTTTGACTATGCTAAGTCCTATTCATCTTCATATAGAATTTAGAATCTCCTCAAATTCTATGGAAAATAATTTTGAGATTTTGTGTGGCATCTGTGACTCTGTGAATCATTTGGGAGAATTGATATTGAAACGATATTGAGTCTTCTATTCCATGAATACAATCTTTCCACCTAAGTCTTCTCCAATTTTTCACAGCAATGTTTTGTAGTTTTCAACATAGAAGACTAGCACTTCTTTTGTCAAAGTTATCCCTATATGTTCTACATTGTTAGGTAGTATTGGAAACGGTGTTCTTACATTTCATTTTCTCATTGATTACGGCTAGCATACAGGAATAAAATGCATTTTTGTAAACTGACCACACTCATCGATGTGTGTGTGTGGGTGTGTGTGTGTGAGATGCAGTTTACGATTGTTTATATAACCAACCATATTGCCTGATAAAGATAGCATTATTTATTTGTTTCCAATCTTTACAGCTGTATTTCTTTTTGGTGCCATGTTTCGTTGGTTAGGAACCTCTAGTACAATGTGGAGTGAAAGTATATTGTTCCCAACTTTAGGGGGACAGCATTTTATAGTTCTTTGTTAAATATAACATTAATTATAGAGTGTTTATGGACGACCTTTATCAGATTGAGAAATTCCCTTCTATTCCTGGCTTGCTGAAAATTTTTTTAAAATCATGACTAGGTATAAAATCTTTCAAAATTCTTTTCCTGCATCTATTGAAATGATCATAAGATTTTTCTTATTTATTCTGTTAATATGAATTACACTGATTGGCTTTTGAATGTAATCTAACCGTCTATTCCTGGAATAAACTTCACTTTTCATGATCTATCACCGCTTATAAACTTTGATGAATTTAATTTGCTAATTAAGAAGTTTTGTATATATTTATATGGGGAATATTAAAATAGTTAACTCATAAATTATTTAGAAATTAGTGTTTCAATTTCCAAATATTTAGGGGCTTTTTAGATATCATTGATTTTAATTTAATTCTACTGAAGTCAGGAAACACATCTAGTAAGAATTAAATCATTGGAACTTTACTTAGACTTATTTTATACTCCAGCAGATTATCTATCCTGGTACACATTCCATGTGCATTGAACAAGTTGGTTTTCTTCAGTTTGCTGTAATGTTCTACAAATATTAATTGGTCGAGTTGCTAAAGTCTTCTATGTCCTTATTGATTTTTTTTTTATCTACTTGCTCTATTAGTTATTGTTAGAAGAGTATTAGGTCTCCATTTGTAATTGTGATTTGTCTACTTTCAATTTGATCAGCTTTGTTTCATGTACTTTGAGGTTTTATTACTGGGTGCTCTGAAATCCCAGTCCCTCAGACCCAAAATTGGGGGTTGTCCTGGACTAATATCACTACCTCATGCCACACATCTGCCAACCCATATGAAAATGTAAACAGAGGCTAGGTCAAAAAGATGAGCTTTTTTGGGAATAGCAGAGGAATTGCAATTTGGGACATGCAAAGTGCAGCAAAGCACAGGTCAGTCCGCTTAATTTTGGAGCGAGGCTATATTTATGGGCAGGAAATGTCAGCAGGGGAGAGATCAGTAAAGTTTCTGTTAAAATCAAAACAAATGGAGGCCAGCTTTAAGAATTTCCTGACCATTTTCTTACACCATACACAAAAATAAACTCGAAAAGGATAAAAGACCTCAACGTGAGGCAGGAATCCATCAGAATCCTAGAGGAGAACATAGGCAGTAACCTCTTGGAGAAGGTATTCGCAAATGACACCACAGACAAAGGGCTGATATCCAAGATCTATAAAGAACTCCTCCAACTCAACAAACATAAAACAGATAATCACGTCAAAAAATGGGCAGAAGACATGAACAGACACCTCTCCCAAGGAGACATAAAAATGGCTATCAGACACATGAAAAAATGTTCATCACTAGCTGTCAGGGAGATTCAAATCAAAGCCACATTGAGATACCATCTTACACCAGTTAGAAAGGCCAAAATTAACAAGACAGTAAACATGTGTTGGAGAGGCTGTGGAGAAAGGGGAACCCTCTTACACTGTTGGTGGGAATGCAAGTTGGTGCAGCCACTTTGGAAAACAGTGTGGAGATTCCTTAAAAATAGTGCTATCTTATGACCCTGCAATTGCACTCCTGGGTATTTACCCCAAAGATACAGATGTAGTGACAAGAAGGGCCATCTGTACCCCAATGTTCATAGCAGCAATGGCCACAGTTGCCAAACTGTGGAAAGAACCAAGATGCCCTTCAATGGACAAATGGATAAAGAAGATATGGTCCATATATACTATGGAGTATTATGTCTCCAGCAGAAAGGATGAATACCCAACTTTTGTATCAACATGGACGGGACTGGAAGAGATTATGCTGAGTGAAATAAGTCAAGCAGAAAGAGTCAGTTTCACTTATTTGTGGAGCATAAGGAATAACACAGAGAACATGGGGAAATGGAGGGAAGTGAGTTGGGGGAAATTGGAGGAGGGGATGAACCATGAAAGACTGTGGACTCTAAGAAATAATCTGAGGGTTTTGGAGGGAGGGGTTGGGGGGCTGGGTGAGCCTGGTGGTGGGTATTATGGAGGGCACATGTTGCATTGAGCACTGGGTGCAGTGCATAAACAGTGAATTCTGGAACACTGAAAAGGAAAAAAAAAAAAAAGAACTTCCTAAGCAGACAAAACCAGTCCAGTCATACAAACATACAAACAAAAGTTCAGCTGGTTTTGTGAGACCCATCTCACCTGGGTCATTTCTTTCTCTTGCCTCTGGAAAACATAACCCAAACTTTCCAAGGCTGTTATGAGGCAACCACTGACCTGTTCTCTGTCATTTTAGAAAAGTCCAAATATCATCAGTTTCTGTAAGTCAAGCATTTATGGGACGTCAGTTTCTTACTCCTTAAGTCTTGCTTTTCTGAGAGCAGCTCAGAGTGAGATTTTCCATTTTCCATTCTCTGGTTCCATTTTAGATAGAAATTCTTTATACATCCAAAAATCGTCAATTCCGCTTTTCTAACCTTAAAATATATTCAGAATCCAATTGTTTCTCACCCCCTTCACTGTAATCGTTACAGTTTAAGTCATGGTATCCCTCACTCGGATCATTGTGGCGCCTCCTACTGGGCCCTCATTTTCTGTCTTGGCCACCTTGCCATTTTTTCTACACACAGTGATCTTTTTAAAATGAAACTCAGCCCTTGTTATGCCCCTGCTCAAAATACTCCCAACCCCAAAATACTCCCATCTTTTTTAATACAAAATCCAAATTTCTTTCAATGACCCACAAAGTCCTACATGATCTGTTCCCTATTCCTACTTCATCTCCTACTACTTTTCCCTTCACTAAATCGGCTCCCACCGATGACTCCTTGTTGTTCCTAGAGTACACCGGGCATGATCCAGCTTCAAAGCTTTTGTATTTGATTTTTTTTTCTGTCCAGCAGGCTCTACTCAGAAATATCAGCATGATGCACTCCTCTGTCTCTCTCTCTCTTCTCCTTCAGGTCTTTTTTCAAATGTTACCCTATTTAAAATGGCAACATCTCCTTTTCTATTCCCCTCCCTTGATTTTGTTCTGTTTTTCCAGTTTCGCGTATCACCAAATTCAGTATTATATTTGTTAATTATTTGTCTCTCCCACCAGCATGTAAATACAATGAGGACAGAGATTTTTCTGGTATTTACTGTGACACATTTAGCACTTAGAACAATTCTCGACACATAATAACCATACAATAAATAGTTGTTGAATGAACAAACATACTTTTTTCTTATAGTACACTAGTTGTCAATGTGGTTCCACATCAAATCCTCTAGGACCTTTCTAAAAATACTGATTTTCAAACTAAATCTGACTCTGTGGTTAAGGCATGGATAAGCTTTTAAAACCTACTCAGGTGATTCTGATACGTAGCAAGAAGTGAAACTACTTACCTAATGCAATGCCTAGCCCATATTAATTGCTCAGTAGACGAATTAAATATGGACCTGAGTCTATACACTGGATCTTCCAGCCAATTTGTTTATAAAGAATCTGAACCTCACTTTCTCTGCAAAATAAAAACAATACCTCCTTCCTACCTCAAAGGATTATATAAGATAAAATGAAAAATGTTTTGGGGGTGCTTGTGTGGCTCAGTTGGTTAAGCCACTGCCTTCAGCTCAGGTCATGATTTCAGAGTCCTGAGTCGAGTCCCACATCAGGCTCGCAGCTCCATGGGGAGTCCGCTTCTCCCTCTGACCTTCTTAGCTCTCGTGCTCTCTCTCTCAAATGAATAAATAAAATCTTTTAAAAAAATGAAA
Source organism: Meles meles (assembly GCF_922984935.1). Classification (NCBI taxonomy): domain Eukaryota; kingdom Metazoa; phylum Chordata; class Mammalia; order Carnivora; family Mustelidae; genus Meles; species Meles meles. The sequence continues at coordinate 132,002,172 of NC_060066.1, forward strand.
AATGTTTTGTAAACTATAAGGCATCCCAAAGAGAAAGTTATTTGATTAACTGTCATCTTATTTTTTAACAAATTTGAAGGGGGTGTCAAGTGAGACCAAGATTCTATTCCTGGTTTTCTGGGTATAAGACTTTGGCCAAATTATTCACATCTCTGGGCCTCTGTTTCTTCACTGGAAAAGATAAGAAGACTGAAGATCTAAAAGATACTTCTGATTTTCCTACTCTATGATTTTATAATATATCAGTTGAGTATTACAGTATTTTATTCTTAAATCTCTCAGTTTGGGGGGGCCTGGGTGGCTCAGTGGGTTAAGCTGCTGCCTTCGGCTCAGGTCATGATCTTGGGGTCCTGGGATCGAGTCCTGCATTGGGCTCTCTGCTCAGCAGGGAGCCTGCTTCCCTCTCTCTCTCTCTGCCTGCCTCTCTATCTACTTGTGATCTCTCTCTGTCAAATAAATAAATAAAATCTTTAAAAAAATCTCTCAGTTTGGTTGATAAGACTTCACTTAGAATTTTCTAATACACATCTATAACGTCCGTGCTGACTCAGACAGTATGAGCGATCTGAGGTTGGATAAAGCCAAGAAAAGCAAGGCATCCATGATTCTTTCTCCCCCAAATAATCTGCATGTATTTAAGCATGGTAGTGAGAATCTGTCATTTGTTTTCTTATAAAAATCATACACTACATTATTTCAGTAATAATTTACTCTCAATAAACTACTCTCCTTGTAGGCATACCACAAAGCAAAACCATAAACAACAACAACAACAACAACAACACACACACACAAAACAGAAAAGAAAAAAAAAAAAAACCCAGCTGAAAAAGAGAGAATAAAGTCCTCAGTTACAAACCTTCAAGTTCTGGTGTATAGTATTATTAAAATACTACTCAAAAATGTTTATGGTCATTTCAGTGTAATGTTGCAATGATGTGCCTCTCTTCTTACATCATGTAAAAATATACTGCTCTTGTACATAAATTACACCAAATATTTGTTTTGGCACATCATATTCTTTTCCAGGCACCATGAAGAGGAGATCCAATTCGAAGCTGAGAAACATTTGCTCTCATTGATTTCCAAGTCTACAAATTCTAGGTGGAACTCAATTTTGATTAGTAAAGGTCAAAATTTTTGAATACTGGTTGTTGTCCACAGAACACATCCCTTGCCATGACCTCATTCTCTGAGAAAAAGGGCCAGATAGCGTCTGGCTAATACACTTCTCACCTAGAATCAGGACACATATGCTTTTATAAACTACCATGATTCTTCATTCTCAGTTAAAAAATAATGTTACATTTTTAACCGTACCGTATTTTTACTTTGCAGCACACTCTCTCATTTGACCTTTAAGGATATTTTAATGACAGTTTTTCATAGCTATGGATTTTAGTCTTCCCCTTGCCAACTCAGAAGTTCTAATTTATTATGTATGTATGCTTTAAATGTATTAATGCACACTTGTATTTTTAATCCTATTTATTTCTCCTCTTTTCTGGTCTTAACTGTTTTGTACTCATAAACATTAGTATTTATGATATTCCAATCAACATTTTGCACAAGAGAAACAATTTTCAACAGGTTTATGAGGAAAGAGAGCACAAGCAGGGGGAGTGGCAGAGGGAGAGGGAGAAGCAGGCTCCTCGCTGAGCAGGGAGCCCGATGAGGGACTCATGGTATCCCAAGACCCTGGAACCATGACCTGAGCCAAAAGCAGACACTTAACTGACTGAGCCAACCAGGTACCCTAAGAGAAACAATTTTTAAGAATAATGTCTTTTTAATATTGAATTGTTTTTCTGTTGATAATAAAATAAACATGCTATTATTTTAGAAAAATAATATTTGAAGGCATAGAGCATAGAACAAAGTAAATAAAAAATAATGATCTTGTGGAGGCTCACTTTATGCACTGTTAGGGAGAAACTATTTCAGTTTTGTTCTTAATCTTATGAGAATCTCTTAGTTCTGGTTATGTTCTTTTCTTCTAATCTGTGACCTCTCTGTGGTTTCAGTGAAACTCCAACGTGTTTAACAAGCCTGTCAGGAATCCTGGCACAGTTTAGGAGGTTCCATTTGGCTCATGGTCTCTAATGAGGGGGCCATTGGCCAGAGCTGTGGTCTCATCTGAACTTTCAACAGGGTGGATGCAGGAATATCATTCATTTCCAAACTCACTTCTATGAATTTTGTTGACATTGGTGCCAGGTGTCTCATCACAAGGCAGCTTTTTACCACAGCTGTCTCATCACAAGGCAGCTTGCTTCCCCCAGGGTCATGAATCCAAGGAAGAGTAGGAGTGAGAACCTACTCCCAATACAGAAGACCTAGTTGTTTTAGCACTTAATTTTGAAAAGGTATATCTCAGAATTCCTGCCATATTCTACCTTAATGATGGAGTCATGAAGTCCAGGCCATATTGAAGGAAAAGAGGATTTCAGAGGGGAGTGAATACCAGGAGGTGCGAATTTCTAGGAGCCATCTTAAAGATCATCCACCACACCATGTAAGCTTTATAATTAATAAAATGTATAACAACATTTTGTCATTGTGCACCTGTTTTTAATTCATTAGCTTGACACATTCTTCTCCTCACAATAACCTAATCAGGTTGGCAAAACTAGTCTCAGAGAAAAGACAACCAAGACACAGACAGCCTAAGTGACTTGCCAGCTAAAATCACACTTTGATCTTCTAAGCTCTTTTTCTTGTATAATCTTGTAGCACATTCAGAGGGCAAACTCCATCACCTTTTTCAAGTCTCAGCAGAATCATTTTCTCCAGAAAGATTCCCCATTTCTCCAAGACTAAATTTGGTATATACTTCAGGTGCTATGTTAAGTCTCTGTTGTTGCCTTATTACAGTAGTTAATACACTGTACCATAACTGTAACATAATTATCTGAATAATAACTATAATATAAGCTCTTTGAGGGCACATCTAGCTCCTTACTCACTGTCGAATGTTTTTTGCCCCCTTAGCAATCTATGAGGAAGAACTCATCTCAAGGTGAGTCAGAAATGTTGATTTCTATATGCCTTAGAGGATATCCTGTCTACTCCTTTAATGTGAAAATAAAAATAATACTGATGTTTGATGAGAAAAGAAGAGAGCAGCCAATGAGTGGTATAAAAAGATGAGAGAAGAGAGTAGAAAAAAATTTTTTTTTGAATGACAACTTTCTTCTTTCTAACACTCTTGTTACCAGATTTGCTCACTTGCTAGCCTAAGGATTATTAAGTCTTAAAATATATTTCCAAAATGAAATGGAAATAAGAATGTTAAGAACAGGTTGCACATTCATGGAGCAGTGAATCAGTTCACTGTGGTCTCTCCTCAGTTACTGGGCCTTCCTGCTGGGGTAACTTGAGAAGTCATGACAGGCATTGTTTGACACTCCAGGAAGGTCATTTTTGACAGTCAGTAGTTAATTTTCTGACTTAATAGCACTTGCTTTTTTTTTTTTCCCCCTAAATCTGGAGATGATTATTCTTTTGTATACTTTGGCTTTTCACTCATTAGATTCTCCAGGATTGCCAGAGAAGATTGTAGAGAGTCTTTTGAATGACAACATTTCAGCACTTTTTCTGAACGTTGAGGAATATTGTTGCCGGGGCTTTTGGAGGATGGATTATTTTCTTGGCAGGTAGTATGGCCTCCACAGGGCTCATTAGACTTTCTGTTGGGAAGATCTAAAGTGCACAGTTGAATACTGTCATAAAAAAAGAAGTGGTTTGGGTCTAATTCCTAACAGAGCTGCAAAGACTACAGCTCGTTTCTGATCTCTGAATTCCAAAGTAAGCCTTTTATAGTTGTCATATTATTGACTGCTCATTCCAGAGCCATGGTTCTTTTTCTTTCTAAATCTTTTATGCTCAGAATGTTATTTTGATGCTTAGTATATATGAGCAGATTTGGCACCCTTGTGTATTTAATAATATCAACACTTCTTTCTAACTGGTGGTGTGTGTATTTCTCACAAAAGGGCTCTTCTTTGCAGGACCTAATTTCTCCAGGTTAAGCAGTCATACATCAAACTCAGTTTCTTTTCTCTCTATTCCTTCTGTAAGCACTAAGTTACATATCCCTCATTTGATCACTGACAATAAAGTTTTCATCAATGATGTTCTTTTGGTGCTGTGGATGGAAGGAATGGTTTCTCATTTTTGGTATAAAAGTTATTTGCAAATTTTCTTGAAAATGAAAGGTCAGGGCACTTGCATGTTCTAGGTAATGACAGGGCTGCAGAGAAAATGACAAGGTTACTATACATGTAGAACTTTCATTTCTTTCCCATTTACAGCTCTTTCATATTGTTTTAGAAAAGACAGAATTTAAAGAAAAAATGGTTTTATTTCACTCATGAAATAAATCATGTATCCATTATCAGTTTTTCCTCTCTGTTGCAAATAACCAATAGGTATGCATTGAACCACACAGCATGAGTTCAAGGTTTATAATCACAAAACAGTATTATTTATGTCCATGTCACAGATTAATAAGTATATGATGAGGAGTAACATTTTAAAATGTTAGATTTTAAAATGAAAAATAGGGTGTAGCAAAGATTTTTAAAATAATATCAAAATATCATTCAGTATTTACTTGGATTAATAGATCTGATTGTGACTATTTCCTTCTCCTTTTTGTTAATAATTATTTCTCTTTTAGCCCATTCCAGCCTTGTAGTATATCTGAATATCTATAACCTATAGCTCATTTTTTTTCTTACTGTTAAAAATTAGACTTGCTTGGATTTAACAATTTGTCGTAACATGAATGAATGAAGAATTTTTTTTAACAAGAAGATAAAAGTAGTCTGAACTGAATGCCCATACAAGGAACACAGAATAGTGTAGCAATTCCAAAGACATCATGTCCACTCCTGTAAAGTAATCTCAAGCTGTGTGTTCACACTTCCAGGATAATCCTTTTGTCCTATAATGGCCCCAGACTATATTATCTATCTTCCCTATTTAAAATAGGGAAACAGGGGTACCTGGGTGGCTCAGTGGGTTAAACCTCTGCCTTCGGCTCGGGTCATGATCTCAGGGTCCTGGGATCAAGCCCCACATCAGGCTGTCTGCTCAGCAGGGAGCCTGCTCTCCCACCTCTACCCCCACCCACCTGCCTCTTTGCCTACTTGTGATCTCTTTCTCTCTGTCAAATAAATAAATAAAATCTTTTTAAAAAAGGAAAATAAAATAGGGAAGCAAAGCACACTAGTTTCGTCATTCTGTAAAAGGAAATATAGTCATTTATAACCTTAAACCCTAACTAGCGATTGTAATTTTTACATGTTAGTTTCTAATCTTTATTTCCATCCGTATTTTCTACATAATATATATTCCACTTAACATCAGATCCTATACACCTCATGTTTTTGAGTAATCTCCATACTTATTTTCACAGAACATAACTTTTCAAAGGAGACTAGATTTGTTGATAGCTAAGGAGCTTGTGTTTCTTTTTCTTAAATAAAATAAAGAAAGGTACAAAGTTAATGCCAATTAGCTACAAAATCACTGATGCAGGGCTGCTGGCATGATGAAGATTAAGGCGGACAGAATTCCAAATGCTGAGTTGGCTGTGCTGAATTGGGACTTTTCTTCAATCAGTACCTGTTACTACAGCTGCCACATTCCTGTCCTTGCAGGTTCCTAAAAGTAAATATTGCAATGCACGCTCAGACTCTGTGAAGATGAAAGATTTTACTACCTGAAATCTCTTTATAATCTTTAAAAATCTCTGGACATGTTTTGAATTATGATGATGATTATTAGAATTATTTTTTTGTCACTAGCCAAAGTATGAATCAGTAACAACAACAACAACAACAACAAAAACACAACATTTGCCTTCAACATATTTCCTTGAGACATGAAGTGAGGAGTCACTTCGAATGATTTAACATGATTAAAAATGTATCTATGCACTTGTTGCAATGAGCACCTGGTGTTGTATGGAAGTGTCCAATCACTATGTCCTGCACCTGAAACTAGTATAACACTGTATGTTAACTAACTGGGATTTATTTATTTCTTTAAAGATTTTTTTATTTAAATATTTGGGAGATAGAGACAGAGAGAGTGAGCAGGAGCGAGCAGAGAGAGGCAGAGAGAGAGGTAGACTCTCCCCTGAGAAGTCTGACGCCGGGCTCAATCCCAGGACCCTGAGATCATGACCTGAGCAGAAGGCAGACGCTTAGCTGAATGAGCCACCCAGGTGCCCCAACTAACTGGAACTTAAAAAAATAAAATGAATAAAATAAAAATGAGGAGCACTGCATAAAGTATAGAGATGAAGAATCGCTATATTGTACACCTGAAATGAATGTAACACTGTGTGTCAACTATACTCAAAGAATTATTTAAAAAAATGTATCTATGTGAAAATGTATAATTTTTGTAAGTGACTTTATTATTATTTCATAAGTAAAAAAATTTATTGTACTCTATTGTTAATGAAACTTGATGTTTACTTTGTAAACCTAGTCCTAATTAGAAAAATAAAAAACCTCATAAAATTAGCTATAGAGCTATCTAGGAGACAAAAAAAGAAAATGGAATCAACGTAACCGTTCATTCCTGTATTCACTCCATGAATATTTACTGAACACCTTTTGTGTGTGTGTGTGGTAAGAATATAACAAAGACCAAAACTATGTCAGTCCTTGCCCTTATAAGCTTAAATATTCACAGGGAAACATTTTGGCAATTGAAGCCTGTTAGGAATCACATTGTTCTGCTATTTATTATATGATTGAAGAGAAAAAGAGAGGGAATGGAATAAACATTTAATTTCTTTGTTTTCTTGGGCAGAGGATAGTCCTTCTTCTTAAGGCCTGTCTAGAAAATTAAGAGCTCGGGGTGTAAATATGTAAATGGATTATCTTCCTCAGTGGGGTTGGATAATCTTAATTTAACAAGAATTTCAACTCTGTGGTGGTGCTCAGCTCCCACTGAGACGTTCATTTTGTTGCCAGAGTGATCATCTCTAACTACGCCAGCACAACGTGGTTCTGTTTTGGGCAGATGGTGCACATTCCTCGTCTGCAGGTAAAGAGGCTACGCTAACATGCCACATGCATTTGTAATTTTAACAAATATCCTCCTACATATATATCAGCACTGATCCTCCAACTATGACCGAGAAAACTCCATATTTGCAGTAAAGGTGGCGTCGATAATATCTTTACATGTTGGCCCCTTACACCATAAGGTCTAAGGATCAGAACAAAGCTTTGTTCTCTCTTTGTATTCATGTCAGCAAGACACTGTGCTAGCTGCAGTGGTTCCTATGACAAACGGTGCCTCACTAGCTTTCAAATATGGATATCTTTAATCCATCTTTAAAGGATGAGCTTAATTATTTTGAATATTTTTTCCAGCCAGATTAATAGCTTAAAGAGAAAATCACATGGAAATCCTCCTCCAATCAAGATCACTGTGGGGGCGGGGGGCCCTTCATCCACTTAATCCATATTTTTGTTATTTTTCTTTCCTCTGGTAAGTAAAGACATTCAACTGTAAATATATTCCAAAGCAGCTTTGTAAGATCAGGGAATTACTAAAAAGATAATCTGAGAGATAGTAGATGTGCTAGTTATAATAATGATTTCAAAATTTATTGTATTTTATGTTATGCTGTACCTAGTTTTTAAATTAAAGTATCTATTGTGTACCTAGAACTTCAGGTAGAAATAAAAGGAAGTACAAGATGTGATTCCCCAAAACAAGTTCAAATTTTAGGGGGACGATAAATACACACCTCTCCAGGTGTCTTCTTTAAACCCAAACTGGAAGTTTGGTCATTTGTAACCTTGTGGGTTGGAAACACCTCGTTGGATGTGTTCCATTGCTGAGTCAGAAACTCCAGTGGAGACAAATTCTAGATGGAGCAGTTAGAAAAAATCTTGAAAATCCATCTTCTAAGCTTTCTAATAATACTGATATTACCGTCCGACAGAGGACTCTACATTGCTGTTGAGTTTATCATGACAGTCACCTGATTTCTGTCTCTGAATTCATCCCTTTCCCATCTGAATTGGATCTTTCACAGTGAAGCCAAAACAATCTTTCTAAAATGTGTCTTATACTTAAACTGCCCTGCTTAAAAACTTTGATGAGAGATACGTTCGTTAGATTACTCCTTTCTGCCCGCGGACACCGCCGAGTAAGCATCGTTGAAGTCTCCCCTCCCACCGCCGTCATGTCTAAGTCAGAGTCTCCCAAAGAGCCTGAACAGCTGCGGAAGCTCTTCATCGGAGGTCTGAGCTTTGAAACAACCGATGAGAGTCTGAGGAGCCATTTTGAGCAATGGGGAACACTTACGGACTGTGTGGTCATGAGAGATCCAAACACCAAGCGCTCCAGAGGCTTTGGGTTTGTCACACATGCCACTGTGGAGGAGGTGGAGGCAGCCATGAATGCAAGGCCACACGAGGTGGATGGAAGAGTTGTGGAACCAAAGAGGGCTGTCTCAAGAGAGGATTCTCAAAGACCTGGTGCCCACTTAACTGTGAAAAAGATTTTTGTTGGTGGCATTAAAGAAGACACTGAAGAACATCATCTAAGAGATGATTTCGAACAGTATGGGAAAATCGAAGTGATTGAGATCATGACTGACCGAGGCAGTGGCAAAAAGAGGGGTTTTGCTTTTGTAACATTTGATGACCATGATTCTGTAGACAAGACTGTCATTCAAAAATACCATACTGTGAATGGCCACAACTGTGAAGTAAGGAAAGCGCTCTCTAAGCAAGAGATGGCTAGTGCTTCATCCAGCCAAAGAGGTCAAAGTGGTTCTGGAAACTTTGGTGGTGGTCGTGGAGGTGGTTTTGGTGAGAATGACAACTTTGGTCACGGAGGAAACTTCAGTGGTCGAGGTGGCTTTGGTGGCAGTCAAGGTGGCAGTGGATAGGGTGGCAGTGGGGATGGCTAGAACGGATTTGGTAATGATGGAAGCAACTTTGGAGGTGGCGGAAGCTATGATTTTGGCAATTACAACAATCAGTCCTCAAATTTTGGACCCATGAAAGGAGGCAATTTTGGAGGCAGAAGCTCTGGCCCTTATGGTGGTGGAGGCCATTACTTCGCCAAACCACGAAACCAAGGTGGCTATGGTGGTTCCAGCAGCAGCAGTAGCTACGGCAGTGGCAGAAGGTTTTAATTACTGCCAGGAAACAAAGCTTAGCAGGAGAGGAGAGCCAGAGAAGTGGCAGGGAAGCTACAGGTTACAACAGATTTGTGAACTCAGCCAAGCACAGTGGTGGCAGGGCCTAGCTGCTACAAAGAAGACATGTTTTAGACAATACTCATGTGTATGGGCAAAAAAAACTCAAGGACTGTATTTGTGACTAATTGTATAACAGGTTATTTTAGTTTCTGTTCTGTGGAAAGTGTAAAGCATTCCAACAAAGGGTTTTAATGTAGATTTTTTTTTTTTGCGTTGCTAAATGTAATAGTCTGATCATGACGCTGAATAAATGTGTCTTTAAAAAAAAAAAAAAAAAAAACTTTGATGAATCCCCCTGCTCTTATAATAAAGTCAAAACCTTGAGTATCTGAGTGACGAGTTCGCTGCCTGTATCTCAGCTCCTCTCTGCCTAGGGCGCCTTCCCGTTCCCGCCTCTGGTAGAAATGGATTCCTGAGCGTTCTTTGAATGTGCCATGCTCACGATTGTCCTTCAGCCTTTGGCTTCTGCCACGCCCTGACACATCGCCCTCAATTCTCCTCCAGCCTCGTGGACCCCCGTTAATTCCTCAGACCTTAGATTAGAACCGTATGATGCACGAAGGATTTGGGTTGGCTGCTCTTTCTCTGTGTGGCTGTAAGGTACCTACCGGCATGAGCAGCCCATGTGTAATATCCTATTTTAATTTCCAGTTTCCCCGCCCGCTAGTCTTTCAGCTTTGTAGGGATAGTTGCCTTCATGCAATGGCGAACCGGGGAAAATTATTGTACAGGCAGTGTCGTGCGGCTGATGAACTATACAGCTGATGAACTATACGGCTGGCATGAAGGTTTTGGGCAATGAAGGTACTTGGAATTCAGTCCTAGAAGAGCTAATTGAGAGAATAGAAAAGCAAAGCAATGAATCAAAGGTTCTGGGAAATTCAAGCAGTTGAAAAAAAATAACTCCATCTGCTCTCCTCTCTCCCCTCAATTTTGCAGAGTCCCCTGCGGTCAGGTTGTGGTCACATGACTAATTCTGGCCCTGGATCGAGCTGCTTGTGTCGCTTCAAGGACTGGGCAGGTAAGAGTAGATCTGCTGTTTCCATCTCTTTTTTTCCTCCGTCAAAGTGATCCTGAGGGCCACATGTTTCAGAGAGCTTAGTTTACAAGACTCAGGAAGGCATCCTGACCTGCATGAGAAAGAAAGAAGCCTCCATCGGAGTAAGTCCCTAAGATTCCAGGGTTCCTCTGATACGGTCACTAGAGTTAATCACCTTAACACAAGGAATAAGAGTGCCTTCAAGGAGTTGGAGAAGCTAGTCATGTGAAAAAGTAACAAATCCCTGGGGAATAGAATTAAAACCCAAGACAAAACCTATGCAAACAGGGCGCCTGGGTGGCTCAGTGGGTTAAGCCTCTGCCTTCAGCACAGCTCACGATCCTGGGTCATGGTCCTGGGATCAAGCCCCACATCCCGCTCTCTGCTCAGCAGGGAGCCTGCTTCTCCCTCCTCTCTCTCTGCGTGCCCCTCTGCCTACTTGTGATCTCTGTCAAATAAGTCAATAAAATCTTAAAAAAAAAAAAACCTATGCAAACAAATATTTTTAAAAGACAAACCATTTTGTAATCATCCAAACTCAACAAAGATGAATTTGACTCTATTAAAGAAATGAGCGCTGCCGTTGTTTGGACCCAGTGGAAACACTTGAGAAGGGATAAAAAGCTTTTTGCAGGAGACTGGACCAGCACTCCCAACAAAGAAGTGCATCGCTATGGAAGAAGCAGTAGGGTTTGGTTTTGTTTTTTAAGTATTTTGCTTATTTGTCTGAGAGAGAGACAGAGAGAGAGAGAACACAAGCAAGGGGAGTGGCAGAGAGAGAGAGAGAAGACGCCTCCCTATGGTGCTATGAGTCCAACGTGGGACTTGATCCCAGGACCCTGAGATTATGACCCCAGGAGATGGCAGACACCCAACTGACTGAGCCACTCAGGCCTCCCGAAGCAGTAGTTTTTAAGAAGAGTGATCCCTAGCAAGTCTGCCTGGGAAAGCCGGTGTTATTACTTTCTCCTGGCGGCAAGAATATATATACTAGCTTACCTCTCTGGAAGCTTCTGCCACCCAACAATTTACCTCGCACCTCACCATGTCCTTTGATGAGCTTAGAAGGTACCTTGGTGTTCAGATTGTCCCTCCAATCATCTAATCATCCCTTCTGACTCTGGTCTCTCTAAGCAGTATCTTTTCTGCATTTCTGCTCATATCTGCACCCCACTTTCTGGAGCCCCTTATCCATTATCTTGGAATATCCAGTCATGAACATGGGACCTTAAGGCAATGTGATCTTGTGCCTTCCAGCCTAAAACTCTGATTACCTTGGGTGCGACCTGCCAGAAACAGGAAATGAGATGGTTCTGTGCTCGGATTTGTTCATTTTTAACTCACTATATGCTACAGTGACAAGGAAGACCTGCTCAGAGGCAAATTTGCAACTGCCCTTTCCAGGTAACACCCTGTTAGGAAGGTAAGTTCAGTTGTCACCCATTTCATTGATTTTTAACTCAATACACTCTCACATGGTTGGACTCAGTAGGCAGCAAGATGACAATTGCTCAATTATTCAAAATGTATTTATTGAGCACCTACTATGTACCAGCTGTGCCAAAAGTATACTTGCACAGATGTATTACAGAGTTCCTACCTTCTTAGAACTTGCATTCTAATGGGACGGTAGAAAATAAATAAGGGTGGGGTGGGAATAAAAGATAAGTATTGATGAACAATATGAAGGAGATATGCGCAATGCTATCGTAAAACCTGACTGAAGTAACCTAATTTATTCTGGGTGAGTTGCTAATATCCCAGTTAGGTTGTTGGATTTAGCCAGGGACCTTAAAAATTAAACTCTTCAGATTGTCCTCAGTCTATCTCACAAGCTGCCATATTTTGTCAGACAATTACCACCAAAACCCCAAACAGGGGGATGCATATTTTTGGATAATAATCAACTAGGATAGCACTCTGAAAAGGAAGAGAAGAAGCAGTATCTCTCTTGATAGAGGAAAGCAGAACTTTTGCCAATGCAATAGCCAAGATTTGAAATTCAAGAAATTTTCAGAAAAAGGGCAAAACAGAGCTGTTCAACCATAACAGCTTATCCCAGGCAGAGAAAGGACACAGATGGACAAGGGATTACTGCCATGTGCAGCCCAATGCCACCACCGGGTCAGGGCTCAGCGGTGCTCTGAGCTACCACGCAGGACAACACCCAAACGCCATACGCCATAGGCAGCCATATGCAAACTCCACTGAAAGGCTGGCTGGTTTTCTCTCTACTTTTTTAAAACTGGCATTTAAAATCACTCTGGCAGATGGAAGAAAAGTATGTAATAAAAGTTGACATTTCATTTTACTCTGTATGTTTGTTAAGTTAATTCTGTTATCATTCACTGGGAGATCAGTACCAAATGGTAATCAGACAGTGACAGCTTGGAGCTAATGTAAAGACTATACAGTTTGGAAGGGCCAAATCGTTATTAAATGATAGGCAACAATTAATTACAAGCATGTCATTACCTTAAGAAGTTCCGGGATGACATAAAAGGTAAAAACAAAGGTATTATGTGCTAAATAGATGTCTGGTCATGTATATTTTACAACAGCATTTTCTTTGAGTTGTACATTTGAAGAAAGGAAGGAAGGGGAGAGGGAGGGAGTGAAAGAAGGACAGTGAATTTCCATTTTTTCATTTGACCAGAACTCTCGTATCTCTCTTTCTGTAGTAAACCAGCATTCTCTTTCCCAGTACCTTGTCTCTTATTTCAAAAGGCAGTTTTTAAGCAGAGAACCCTTAGCCAAAGTCTGTTGCTTCTAACTCAGAAATGTACTACTTCACACATTCAACTCAGATAATTAAATATGAAATGATTTAAAGTTCTAAATTATATTACTTGACCCCAAAATTTATGGTAAACGTCGTGGGTTTTATATCATTCTTAGGAGTTGTAGGAGAATTAATTTTTCCTCCATAAATGGATTTCCTTTTTTTTCCTCACTCCATTTATGTTATTCCATCTTTCTAGTTTTTCTTTTCTCTTTTTCCCTTTATGCAATATGTCACTCTCGTAGATGGTTCCAGAGCCCTGCCTCTATTCCTGCACCCACCACGGAGGTATGGAGTTTCTACACATGCCAATGGCTTCTTCTCTCAAGCACCTGCATTCAAGGGAAGCTGGATGTGCCAGAGTGTTAATGCTCTCAGGAATAACACTCATCCCTGAGGGGCTTGAGCTGATGGCCCGAGACCCCAGCCTCCTTGTCTCTTGCTGGGATTATTCTTTATAGCCTTTTAAAGAACCCTGGATAAATTGAGTTCCACTTGTCCACATTGGTAACCTAACTGTAGCACCCTCTTCCCTTGGCCTTGTCCCACTGTCAAACCACCTCACGCTGCTTGTTGGAATCCCTTCCCAAATAAACAACTTACGCCCGCATCCTCTCAGGCACTCCTTTTGGGAGAACCCACACTTAGACTGTCACTGATGAAAACGAGTTCATCACACATTTAAAGCACTGACTATGTGCCAGGCGCTGTCCAATGTTTGCAAACAAGAAATACATTTTATTTACCTGCTCTTGGAAGTTCTTCCCTTTAAATACCTCCCCAGAATAAGATTGCTCCCCACACCCTGGGTAGGGGCAAATATAATGTCCTTATTTTTGTTTGACAAATTCTTTGCTCTCTTTTATTGTTAATTTTCATATGTGTAACAGATGAGAGCCCAGGGGGACAGGAGTCTGCCCATGCACACTGAGCCACAGCACACTTCTAGCACCTGTGCTGGGCTACCCTAGTCTGGCCCACTGAAAATCCATCCAAAAAGAAATGTTCTAGGGGAAAAAACAAAAACAAACAAACAAAAAATTGGCAATGGATATGGTAGATAATAGGTTAGTATTCTCAATATACAAAGCACATATACAAATGACAAAGTCAAATATGAAGATTTTTAAAGGGGAATAAATGACTTGCCGGTGACCCATAAACAGGAAGACTTTGTAGCGGGCTGTTTCCCCCCGCCCCCAAGAGTAGTTGTAATAATATCTCCCATTCGACACGTTCTTCCAACAATATGACCTTGATGTTCCTCAAACAATAGATTTCCAGTGAAGTGATGTTATGTGACTTCTGAAGGTCATAAAAAATGTCATGCACTTCCACCACACTTTCTCGGGATGCTCAGCCCTGGAAGCCAGCCTCCATGCTGTAAGGAAGTCCCAGAAACCCACGGAGAGACCCACAGGAAGGGAAATTAAGGCCCTTGGTTTACAATTCTGGGTCAATAGCCTTGATTGAGTGAACTATCATGGAAAATGATCCTTCAGGCCACAATCAAGCTGTCCCATTCCATGCCGCCTGGAACAAAGATAAACTTCCCACAGAGTACCACCCAAATAGCAGAGCTGTGAAAAAAAATAAACAATTGTTCTTTTAAGCTGCTATGATTTGGAGTAATTTGTTATGTAACAATCAGTAGTCATACCTAATTTTATATCTGGAAATGGGTGTTCCCATTATAAAAACTTAAAATCCAGGGTATTGGCTCAGGGCTGCAGCAGGGGATAAAAGCTAGAAGGAGCTTGAGAAGATTTAGTGAGATCTTAAGGGACTGGGCAAGAGTGTTAACAGGTACATAAAGGATCTCAAAGCCCAAACACTGTCAGTAAGGGTTTAAAGGAAGATAAGAATGTTATGAATGAATAAGAAATGAAATGTTACTGGAAGCTACAGAGATGGGTTCCTTATTATGGAGAGGCAGAAAGCTTGGCAACACAATTGCCCACTGTAATGTGAAAAAATAGAAAATGTACCCCATTGAACATTGTGCTCTAGCTAAGTGGATTTCCAAGCAAAATATTAAAATCACCACCTGGCTTCTTCTCCTAGCCTTTGATAAAATATAAAAAGAACAAGTTGAGCTAAGGGAAAAAAAAAAAAAAACAACACCTGTTAAATATCTAAGATTCAGGACTCGCTGACCTGGAAAATAAAACTATTTTCTCATTCCTAGTCTCCCCAGATGGAAATTATTCTCAAATTAAGTATCACAGGAAAGATCAAATCTTGAATAGGACGAAAAGCTCTTTTGTCGACTTTAGCGAGTTCTAATATAGTGTCTTACTAAAAAAAAAAAAAAATTCAAACAAACAAAAGGCATTTTAATGACCTTAAGAGAGTATCTTGAGATTCCACCAAAAAATAGGGCTTGTAAGAATATAAATCATTTCTGTCATTTAGCTTCTTTTCAGGAAGCCCAAGGTAGAAAAGAACCAGTCATAAAGTTACATGTACTTGTGGGTTTTGTGTACAAGATGTAGCTGTAACAGGATTTACAGAAAAGTCACCAAGATTTTTAAAAAGGATTGTTTTGGCACAAGTATTGCCATCATAGATTGAAAGGGGGCAGAGACAGTACAAAATGAAAAAAACCCTTTGTAACAGCACCATTTTATAGGCAAGAACAAGCTAAGAAGATACCTCAGCTGAAACCACAGGCGTTTTATTGTAACAAAGGAAGAACTCGAGGAACCAGGACCAAGAGATCGAGAACTTCTATAGAGTAAGATTGAGCCCTAGTCAAGGAACTGACAGAATGTTTCCTGTGGGATTTCAGAAGTGCTGTGAGCCAGTGAATACTGTGTACTTTTCATATCCCCACTTTTGAACAGTTGTCTTATTCAAGTATCAGAACTGTAGGTTTGGGGCAGGGGGAGCTGGAGGACATCATTCGTCCCTTTTAATTCATAAGTCTTTAGATTGAAATGTACCAAGTTGCTGCACATGAATCGAAATGATAAAATACTAGACTGTGAGCTGATATTGTAATGTAATGGGATAAAATTTTGGAAATTTTGAGGCAGGGGTGAATGTAATTCCCATGTGAAAACTATGTGAATTGTTATGACCAAATGGTAGACTGTGGTAGATTGCATTCGGCAAAGATGGCTATCACTGGTATCTCTTATCCCACTTGGTCTTCTAGAAGTATCATCCTGATGCTCCTCCCATTGGGCAGTGCGATCTATGTCCCTTCCCAGGGAGCAAGGGCAGACCTTTGTGATTGTCTCGACCCATCGAGTACTGTGGTGATATTACGTGACTTCCAAATATGGGTGATATAAATCTTACTGAAGAAAGAATGTATTAAGAGAGATGGAAATATCATCATGGGTCATAGAAAAATGGAAGGCAGAAAATGGTTTTGGCAATATTTGTCCAGCACTTTCTAAAGAATACAGACCAGAAGTCTGACAAATAACATTTCTTACTCACTGGAGAGTAAGGTGTTGTGAAGTAGGGAATGTTTGTAGGGCCTCACCATGGTTCAGTAAAACCATCCATAAAACATTTTACTTCTCTTTCTCTGTTTCTGTGTCTACTGAGAAACATACCAGTTGAGTTAATATTTATTATGGTCAAAGAACTGTGATTATGTCATTGATTTCCTGGATCCCAAAGGTGAGAAAAACACTAGAATGTAAAAAAAGCACTTGGGAAACCCATTTGACAAGGCTTTCTGTCTTCCCTTTCCATATTTTCATCTGAACATTATTCAGTTTTTAGACTTCATGAAATGGATTTAGAAAATGTAGTGTTTATACAACAGGCTGAGTTGAAATGACAGGCAAGGGTAGATACAGGCCAATTAGTAGGCATTTATGATGTTAGAGACCTTAAATAGTGGTTTAAATATTTTCTCCAAAGGCTTTTGCAATAAAAATAAGCATCTAAGTATGTAAATTGTATTTGTTATTTTAATACATTCATTACCAAAAACCTGTCAGATTTATCACTCCAGTCTCCTTTTGGTTGGACATTTCCTACAGTCTTTGGCAAGTGAAAATTGTCTCTGAACATCTGCTAGAAAAAGAAAATAATTAAATCCATATGGTCTGAAACCCCATGAGAAACTTTAGGATTTAGAAAATAGCACCTAGATCTAGTAAATATATACTCGATTTTTTTCTTTCACATCTTGCGATCTTCCTCTTTCCTCTTTGCCTTATCTGCCCTCCCTCAACTTTTCTATAGACAGACATACCTTAGAAAATGACCACTACATGTCTTCAGAAACTTTGCAAATTCAAATCCAGAATCAGATATGCAGATATTTGACAGAAGACAACGAATTTGCATATCAGCAGATGAGAGCTGTATCTCTAGCCTCAGCTATGCCCGGCCCTGGGCTGGGGAGTAGGTAGCTACTACATTCACCAGCACACCGCGCCGACGCCCTTCTCTGTGCGTGCTGGTACCACATAGTCTGCTTGATAAACTTTTGGAGCAGAATGGCTCAGTATGACACGCACTATTCTTTCAAAAGGAGATAACCTTACAAAGATTTGGTGGAAAGTTCCCAATTACAGATTAATATCTGATGTTCTTCTCCTTATCTTCCAAGATGAAACAATATGAACTTTAAGAAATATACAAAGAACTGCCATTCGTAGTTCAACTCTACGAAAACATCATGATTCCAGTCCCCAAATCTCCAGATGACAATGGTTCCTTTTTCACAACCATAGTACCCACCATGCACCCTGAGCACATCCAGAATGTTTCATTACTGTTCGTTAATTCCCTTTGTCTCTTTCAGACTGAGAGCTTCTGAAGGTAGAAACCTATCTTATTCACTTCTGTTTCCCATGGCCTACAACATACTTGACATTACTGAATATTTTATGAAGGAATGGAAAAGAAGAGAAAGCGGAAAAAGAGCCCAGAGACAGTGGAAACTATTTTATTCTATACTCTATATCCTCTATGCCAGCCAATATAAGTAGTATTGGCTTAGAATTATTTCAGCCTTGAAGGACCATAGAAGACTTAGTCAGTTTCCAGAATATCCCAGAGAAATGGCCATGATGAAAACTGGATGACTTCTGGGTCACTCAGACTCATGTTCACCCTGGGTTAGCTTACAGTTTAGCTCACAGCTTACTTTCAACCTGGACTACAGACTGTGCCTACCCTGAAAACCTCCCAGTGATGAGGATTTCCAATTAAATGTCTGATTTCAGATGAAATCTTAAGGTGAAAAAATGAATTCATTAATTTAATAAACAATAATTAAGCATCTACTCTTGGGGAGGCACTGAGACATAACAGTGGCTGAGACAATAAAGGGCAGTCCCAGACCCTACCCACTCTTAGGCATGGCCTAGGATTGTCTGCTTAGTGAGCAGACTGGGAAAGTAAGGAAGAGCTGGCATCATCGACTCACTGTCCACTAGGCCCCAAGAGCCCCACTGTAGAAAACTGATAAGCCAGCTGGAAAGGACCTGTCAGAAGGTCTGGGGTCATCATACAAGAAAAGACTCACCTATGTGCCATTCAAGTTGTCAAACTGAAGGTTATTTACAGAAACCTGTTTTCTGTTATCTAAGCAACAAAAATTACCCTTCAACTTTCAAATAATGCAAAAAATAAATCTGTGTTTGAATGCCTTTAGAATGGATGACAAAGTGATCTGTATTTTCTGATCAAATATGCTTTTCTTTTTTTTTTTAATATTTTATTTATTTATTTGACAGAGAGAGAGGTCACAAGCAGGAAGAGAGGCAGGCAGAGAGAGAGGGAGAAACAGGCTCCCCACTGAGCAGAGAGCCCGATGCGGGGCTCGATCCCAGGACCCTGAGATCACGACCCGAGCCGAAGGCAGAGGCTTAAACCGCTGAGCCACCCAGGTGCCCCCAAATATGCTTTTCTAGGCGTTACACATAAGAAAGCAGAAAGCCCCAGTTTATCATACATCACCAGAAAAGAATGTCTCCTAATTCACAAAAGCCCTTCTAAGACCAAGTTTATGTTCAGGAAACTGGAAAGGACTTAAAGGTCAGTCCCTGCATTCTCCAACTTTCAGTCTGGCATGGAATTTTCTTCCGAGTGGTAAAGAACTTGCTCATGTCCTAGTTTATGTGTTTAGAGATGAAGAAAACAGATGTACAGAAAATGAGAAAAATGCCTTTTGAAAAAATTTAATATTTCATAAAATATCATAGTAGTCCTTAGCACACTGATGAAATTTGCCACGTGTATTTTAATGATTCCTATTGCTTTTATGTCCATTGACCACACTGAGGGCTTTCAGATTTCAGTCAGATGCTGGGCAGTGAAGAAAACAGAACCTTTTATCTTCATCGGTAAAGGGAATATATTTTGACACATTTGGGGTTGGGGATCCAGCCCCCTAAGCCACGCCCTCCCCCATGAATTACCCATAGAGAGCTCTTTCACTTATGGCCCCATCCCGTGTTCCATTTCATCCATACAGGTCATCTCACTTTCTCTGCTCCTCACTCCCACCTATCCCATTTGCTCTCAGGGATTTTAAATTGGGGTACAAGAGCATCTAGTGATTTGCTAGAACTGCCAGAAGTAGAATTCAGGAGAGAAAGAAAGCTGGCAGGGGGGGTGGAGTGGGGGGGGAGGGCGATTAGCAGGAAGATAGAAAACCCATGCAAAGCAGTAGAAAGAAGCTTGTTCTACCAAGAACTTTCCTCTTTCATTTCAGCACGTTATGAGTCCTACCCATACATCCTGGCTTTCAGTTTTGTTAGACATCCTTTCTTCTTGTAATAAATATCCCTTTACTTAATCCACTTGAGTAAGTAAGGTCTCTTGCTACCAAATAATCCCTAAATAGGACAGGAGAAAATGTATCTGTTAAACACAGCTGTAAGACTCAAATAAGGCTTGTTAAAAGATAAAGCACTATGAAAATTGTTATTAAATATTTGTGTTATTAATATTATTAAAGTTTAGTGCTCCTCCGTCACCTCTTTTTTTAAAACTGGGGGGTGGATTTCTGCTGTTCTCGTTAATTGTTCCCATTATAATTAGCTGGTCCTACCAAGAAGGGTGCATATGCTTTTAATGATACCCGCTCATACATACACACACACACACACACACATGAATATCTGTAAATACAAACACGCACACATACATATATAAACGCACATGGTTTATTTTAATTCAGATCATGGCTGGAGCATCCAGGAGAGGAACTCTTAAAAGTGAGATAATGTCATAAAACTAGAAGTCCGAAACCACATTTAACATCAGGTCACTACATTTAACAGGTCATTCATATGCTACTCTCTTTTTTTAAGTAAAGCTTCACTTAGCCTATAAAGGAAGTTTTATAATTTTAAGAATATAGGAATCCCATAATTTCTTTTTTAAGGATCTCCAAAAATGAGGCCTTTATATTCTTCAGTAAAGAGTTACGTTTCTTATATCTGATTAACATTTTTCATCCACATTTAAAACACTTTTATTTTAATCAATGCTACCAGATCATGCCTACATTTTTAGTCATTTCTAGGATAGATTGAGTAGAATCAGTCATGGTAATCATGAAAGAGCTGAAATTCAAATGTTAATGTAGGAATGTTCTTCTTTCTTTTGCTCCCTTTTTCCTTCCTTCCTTTTTCTTTCTCCTTGATGTATTTGGGTGTGTGTGTTCATGCATGTGTGCGTATGTGTGTTAGAGTCCTTTGCCTATCATTAAACTCTCCAAATAATTCAAACACTTTACAATTCTCATTCATGAATTCTGTATTTATTTTATGCATTGTGTCATCAAACTGATCATTATTTCTCAAATCTGTCCACCTGTTTCAGGCCCAAAGCCAGCACATCCTTTCATTTTAGGTCATGAGCAGAGTAGAAAACAGGTATGCCCTTGAAACGGAGCCTGCCACAGGCTCCACAACGTGGGACCAAAAGATACAGCACATAGATTTCGAAAAATAAACTTGCCTTAAACGCAACCCAGCAGATGTATCCAGGAGAAAGAGGGATATGGTTACACGGGTGTCCTGAATTGCAGCCACACACTTGGGACAATGAATGAACATGAATAGAGACCTTCTAAGATGTTAGGAAATTGAAGATGTGCACTTGGGACACTACCTGACACATAAAGGGTGTCCAATACAATATCGGTTGGTAAAGAGAAACATTAAATACTCTCTTTCATTTTTCTAAACATATTAAATGTGCTCATTTTAAATTCTAATTCAGCTCAGCCTAGCACTTGCTGTCTTCAGGCCTTTGATTCTGCAGACTCTAGTTTCTGCTGTCTCCCATGGCTGGTGGCTTGTTTCCTCTTGCATTTAGGGTAACTTTACAGTGACAGCACTTTAAGCCTCTTTGCGCAGAGAAAATTTATGTTCGTTTCTGCTAAGTGCCTGGGGTCCTGCCAACCATGATCACTTTAAAATGATTCTTTGGTGTAGTATTTGGGGAGCCACATAGGGCATTCCATAGTCTGAATCCAGGCTTGTTGGGTAAGGATTCCTAATGAAAACTTCTTTTTCTTTTTCAGTGCACTTGGATAGCAAGTTCACTCCCGCCTTCAAGACTTTGCAACAGCTATTCCTTTTGCTCTAGATCTTCATGTGTCTGGTGTTTCTTATCCTTCACATCGTAGCTCAAATGTCACTGTCATCTCTTTACCGGGGGGGGGGGGGTTCTTTTCACCTGATGGAATTTCATTCTTCACATCAGTCACCCCGTGAATCCATAGAAGTGCACAGTGTAGGTACTCACAACACATTTGTGTAATTGGTTGATTAAACCAAATAACATTAAATTCCTTTCTGTGATTACCACCCTCAAAAAAAGACATGAGGATTTTCACCCCACGTAGAGACAGTGTTAGAGATGACAAATCCACATTTATGGAAAGTGACATATGCAAAATGAACTTTGTGGAGTACAGTATTGCTAACATTTTCACTTCATTTCCCCTTTCCTTTTATCCAGGTTGGATTAGCAGCGCTTCTCTTACTAGATACCTAGAATAGTTTATTTCTTACCAATTTAAGAATAAAAGCAGAGACAGTTTATCTAACTTCATAACAGGATATCATGAACTCCTTGGCAGGGCCACATCTAGACATACGGTAAAATGGACTAGCTAATAATTTGATGCACATTTAAACCAATATTTCAAAAATATCTACCCACTAATTATTCATTGAAAGAGAAAAGTGCCTTGTTATGCCTCTGTCGTTATATTTAAGATAATTCAGTCGCATACACCAAGTGCAATGTAATTTTTCTAACTTAATTTGTAATCTTCTTCTGTAGATTTTCCTCATTCTTTGCTTATACGTATAAACATAGAAGTAACTTATAAGGATACATTACAAAATCCTGTTCAGGATATCATTGAAAGTTTTCTCTCTTTTTCTATCCTAGTCAGCAAAAAATATTTTCACCTTCTCATTAGTTCTTTTGTGTTTTAGTTTTTTGGAATTTTCTTAGTCAGAAAACACCTCCACAGGTATACTAAACAGTTTCAAGTTTAGAGGAAAACAATGACTAGGTCTCCATCAGCACAGCATCTCGTGCATTTTTCAAGTTCGTCTCTAACTGCTGACTTTAGGCAGCTGTCAATTAGCTGTTCTCAGAGTGGTTGTCACCTGTTGAAAACATCCTCAACAGAAACCCACCAGTGGTGGCAAGGGAGGTAATTTTACTCCAAGATGCAGTTCAATTGGGCAGATGCTACACTATGAAAGAAGCCAACTCCAAATGGAGTTGTGTGCAGAAACCTGAATTAAATGACATGTCGTCTTCCACGCACTCTAGTTGTTCCGGAGTCCGTTTCATGTTGAGGCCCCTGGCATCTTCATTTGACCCTGCTCATCAGCCCTTTCCCTCCACTTGTAAAGGGCCCACAGATGACCCTCTAGCCTGGTAATAGGCTCCTGCATGACTTTCTCCAGAATCTCAGTTGTGCATTTAGCCATTGTTGTCTCTTCTCCATCAGCAGTGGAAATACCAAAGCATCAGTGACCAATACGAGGGTACCAACTTATATCCACATACATGATACCTGGTTGATTTAGTGTTGAGTCTAGTGGCATAGAGAAGGAGAAATAAGAATGGGCAAAGGGTCTATGCTAAAGGAAGAGAGAAAGGAGGGAATGTTTATGCAAATGTTTATAGTCTGCCCTCTAGTAAGTTAAGTTCCAGATCCTAGAGCCAAGCTACACTGGATTATCCCCTGTTTCCTCGCCCACCTTTCCACCTTCCTTCCTCTAGCAGTTGGGCTCATTTCTTAAGACCCCACCATGCACCAAGCACTGTGCTTTATCTGTAGGCTTGTTTTACTTTTTTTTTAATTTTTAAAAATATTTTATTTATGTATTTGAGTAAGAGAGAGAGAGAGCACAAGGGGGTGAGGAGGGGAGAGGGAGAAGCAGATTCCCCTCTGAGCAGGGAGCCCAGAATGGGACACAATTCCAGGACCCAGGATCATGACCTGAGCAGAAGGCAGACCTTAACCGACTGAGCCGCCCAAGCGCCCCTGTAAGCATATCTTAAAATACAATACCATGAGTTAGTTATTTTTATTCCCATTTTAAGGAAAAGAAAATTCATACTAAAAGAAGCTCTTTCTCAAAATACCACATCTAGCCCATCTTCAAATCCATGTATACTTAGCTAAAAGAATGAGACATCTAAGATTAAGAGAATGATGACCATACATCTTGAACGAAAATTCCATAATCTTAAAATGACAGAGATAGCTTTATCATCAGACTCAAAGTTGTAAGTAGGTGGAGAATGAGTTCAGAGTAAATAGGAAGGCCTTCTTGTCAAAAAAAAAAAAAAAAAAAAAAAAATCTCTGGGGTCCCCGGGTGGCTCAGTTGGTTGAGTGTCCAACTCTTGATTTTGGCTTACATCATGATCTCAGGTCATGAGATTGAGTCCCATGTCAACCCCCGACCTGGGTGTGGAACCTGTTTGAGATTTTTCTCTCTCCCTCTATGCCTCCCCTCCCACTCTCTCTCTCTCTCTATCTTTAGAAAAGAAAAGAAAAAAAACTCCTATGACCAGTGATGTCCAATATTTGTTTAGTAAACAACACTGAAAATAAAACATAGTAAAAAAGCATAGAAATTTAAAAAATAAATAAATAGGCATTGGGACTAAGGAATAATAATAGTACCAAAAAAGTATTTAGTCTTGACCATGCACTAGAGACTATGCTAAGTACAGTTTCATGAATTAACTCATCTATAATCCTAGAACAACTATGTAATTAAATTATTATTGTTTCATTCATTTAAAGATCGTGAGACTGGTATCAGCAAGATAGCCACATAAGATGTCCCTCATGGTATTCCTCCTCAGCAACAACAATCTGGCATCCTCCCATGGACAAAAGTCCATTTGAGGATCTGTGGGATCCAGCACCACCCACCAAGTGGCTGGGTAGCATCTTGCCCACCCCTCCATCTGGTAATAGCCATACAGACTTCTGTCCCAGCCGTGGACCTGGAAGTGGCCCAAGAACCGCCTCCAGGCCATAGTCTGGGAGCCCCTGGAAAATGCTGTCTTAGACACCCACAGACAAAAGAACCTTTGTGGAAGTCCAGCAGAGAAGTTCCAGTACACCAGTGGAGCAACATAAACTGAGACATTGGCATCAAAAGGAATGGTTGGACCCTCTCAAATCACTCTGCCCCCAAGGCCACACAGTTTAGGACCAAGAGAGTGCTTCTTGGACCTCTGCTTTCGCCTTTGAGGAAAATTGAGAGCATGTGAGGAAACACCTGGCTACCTCAGCTGTTCCAGAGACTGTCAAAGAGGTCCATTGGTCTCTTGCTCCATTTCCAGTACTCAGTCATGAGCCACATGATGGGAATAGGGGTGGGGAGCAGTGAACAGGCAGGGAGAGTGGCAGCCAGGGCTTGGAAGGAAAGAATCAATGGGGTGCGGATCCTACTACCATATTACAGACTCCATCGGGAGGTCTGCCCACAAGCCACTGGATCACCTTCAGATCACCCCAACTGGCCCACCAGCTACCTCTAGAACACCAAAGCCTATCCCACACACACTCATCCCATGCAGTCTCCCCGTGTGTGCTCCCAATCGGGGCAAGAGCCAGCTGCTGTGGATAGCTAGTAAGCATGCTCAGAAAGCAACCTGAGCATTTAGCACAATCCTTGGGAAAGCAAGAGGGAGGCTGGCAGCGTTCAGCTCCCTGCTTTGCAGGATCCAGAGAAGGCATGAGAGAGGGAGCAAGAAGTGTGGAGCAGGTGTATCCATAAAAGGTTTGAGAAAGCCTCAGAATCCCTAGCAGGACAAATAGGGCGCCTGAGTGGCTCAGTTGGTTAAGCGACTGCCTTCAGCTCAGGTCATGATCTCAGAGTCCTGGGATCAAGTCCTGCATCAGGCTCCCTGCTCCCATGGGAAGTCTACTCCCTCTGACCTTCTCCCCTCTCATGCTCTCTCTCACTGTCTCTCTCTCAAAATAATAAATAAAATCTTAAAAAAAAAGAAAATATTTTTCTCCTGAGGTTCATCAGTAAAGACTGGAGGAGGTGACTGCTACTTCAAATGCAAAGACAGCAGTGCAAGACTTCCAGGAATGCGAAACATCAAGGAAGCTTGACACTACTATAGGATCACAATAATTCTCCAGTGACCAACCCCAAAGACATGGAGACTTGTAATTGATCGGATAAAGATTCCAAAATAGTTGTTTTAGGGAAGCTTAATGAGCTATAAGAAGATGCAAAAAGACAATTCAATGAAATTAGGAAAACAAAGCAAAATAAGTTTAACAGAGATAGAAATTATAAAATTGGGGTTATTGCAGCTCTGTTCACAATAGCCAAGGTATGGAAACCACTTAAGTGTCCATCTGTGAATGAATGGATAGAAAAAGGATGCCACAAGACATTATATATATATGTGTGTGTGTGTGTGTGTGTGTGTGTGTGTATAATATTCCCTTATATATAATATCCCTTATAAATAATATGTAATATCTCATTATATATTAGATATAATATATCTCATTATATATTAGATACAATATATCATATTATATCTAATATATAATGAGATATTACATATTATTTATAATATATATTATATCATATTATATCTAATATATAATGAGATATTACATATTATTTATAATAATATATATTATAATATAATAATATATAATTATAATATATCATATTATATATAATATATTATATAATATAAATATATAATACTCTATTATACATGTATTAAGTATATAATATCCTATTATACATATATATGAATAATATTCCATGGAATATTGGAATATTATACAGCCATGAGAAAGAAGGAAGTCCTGCCATTTGCATGAGCATGAACGGCCCCTGAGAGCATTTTGTTAAGTGAGATAAGTCAGACAGAGGAACATAAATACTGTATGATCACTTCTATGTTGAATCTGAAAAATCCTAACTCATAGAAATAGAGAGTAGAATGGTGTTTCTCAGGGGATGGCGGATGGGGAGACGAGGGAGATGCTCAAAGGATACAAACTTTCAGGTATAAGATGAATAAGTTTGGGGGAATTAGGTACAGCATGGAGACTGCAGTTAACAACACTATTACATATTTTAAAGTTGCTAAGAGAGTAGATCTTAACATTCTCATCACCAAAAAGAGTAATTACGTGAAGTGATTGAAAGGTTATTCTACTGTGGTCATTTCACAATGTTGTATGTCAATTATATCTCACTAACACTGGAAAAAAATAAAGATCATTGAAAGTGAGGTTTAACAAAGTTAAATAACTTCCCAAGGTCACAGGGTCACAAGAGTCATAATCCAGGTCTGTATGACCCTAGACCCAGTGCTTCAAGCAATGGCACTAAACTACTTCGAGAAGCAGAGCCAATGACTATGGCATAAGTGACCTAAGATGCTCTCTGCCTGAGCTGGAGCTCAAGGTCCACAGAAGAGGATTCCCAAGATGAAGTGAACACTCAAGGGATCACATAATAATATCAAAAGTGAATACCATTTGTGGAGCACTGTTAACACTATAGCAGACACAAGCTAAACGCTTCATCTGGATTATTTTATGTTTAGCTTACAACAAATCTAAGGGATAGGTATTAATATTATCTTTATACTGAAGTCGAGGAAAAGGAGAAAATCAGTATTTTGTCAGCACTTAATTCCTAGACGCTAGGAATCCTATATTTCTAATCACTTTGTACAGCCTCAAGTACCTCTACAGAGTGAGAGCTCTAATTCCACCTTGAACAATACTAAAGCCTTGGTGCCCCAGAACTTGAAGCCTTCTGCTCTTACAACCCCGCCAGGTCTTGGGTGAAATTGAGCAGAGTGGATGGAGTAGCCTCCAGCTCCCCCTAGTGGCTCGAGTGGCCACTAACATTTTCTGAACATTTTGTTGAGTAGCGTGCATCAAGGCAAACCAAGAAACATCCGCTTGTGGGTTTGTCTAAGGCCTGGTAGGCACTAAACACCTGCAATCAAGCCCAACCGGAGCCTCCGAGGCCTCATTAAATGTCTGACATCTGGTAAACACCAGGGGACTTTAGCAAAAGGGGAAGAGCATCATGCAGATTAAAATGATAAAATTACCCCCAAATTAGTTCGGCAGATGTGGAGCAGAGACACCAGGAGTTTTGTTTTTCAGTTTCCTCCTGGTCTTCCACAACAATAAATATCAATGCTTGTTATCCCAGCTAATTACACTGTTTTCCAGCACCAAGGAAACTCCATTTTCCTTTCAGTTCTGACACACGGCATTGAGATCCCTCCCTCTAATGATCTGCTTCTTCCTCTCTTAAGAACAGAGTGCTACAGCCACCCAGCTAGTAATTCAAAACGAAAAGCTATTCCATCCTCCAGCCCGTCCTCGTTTTAGGCTTAATTTTTAAGGCATACCCTAATTACAGGAATTTACAGTCTTTAAAAAGTGGCTCTTTTCAGACCTGCTTCCAAGACCACTATCGAAGCATCAGTCAAAACCAGCTTGAACTGATTGCTCCCTTCTCTGGAACAGAACACTGAGCAGCAGAACATCCATTTGTAGCTGGTCCATCTGCCCTGTAATTAAGGCTGCACTGCAGCCCTGCTCCAAACTTATTTCTGCAGGAAAACAACTGAGATCCCTTAGATAAGATGTCAGAATATGTGCTACCGGAATCACATCCAATTTGTTGGTTAACATTATCAGAGCCAATTTAGGGCTGAATTTAAATCACCAGAAATGTTGGTGACAGGGCAACATATATCCACAGTAGCTTTTGTAAAGTCAATAATCACTGCCTTGCTCTCCCAGGAGCCACTTGAAAATCCTCTTCATAAGACCCATTCAGAACTCAGAGAAGGAAACATATTGCTGTTGAATGAAAAAAAAAAAAATGACTCATTATGTACATCAACTCTGTATTGTGCACTTCAAAGCTATAAAAACCAACCTTTCCAAATCACAAGTCATTTTTAACCATAAGTTCATTCCTATGCCATTACTCACACAGAGAGAAGATTTAAGATGCTTTTAAAAAAAAAAAACAAAAACAAAAACAAAAAAAAACAAGAAATCAAGTTTAGGGCTCAGGCATCTCAAGGATGAGAACAGTGTGGCCCAAAGGACTCTATGCCTCCTCTCAGAATGAAGTGAGAAACTCTTAAGATGACAACATTAATATTTGGGGAAAATCTTGGAAACAATTTCTTTTTTCATTAGGACAACTTCTATGGAAATAAACAACAGGTGTTTTCAGAGGCTGGTATATTTATATTATGTAAACCGTATATTGTTAATACAGCTTTATGTATCCTTTTCTCCCCAAATATAACCATTAAACAGTCCCAAAGAATTCCCCAGTGTAAAAATAGAGGATATAATATCAGACTAGCAAAATTTGCTAACAACCTACTGTGTGCAAAGTTCAGTTTTGCTCTCAGGTAGACAGTGATATAAAAATTTGGTACCAACCACCTGCCCCCTCCCTGCCCTAGCTATCTACTTTTAGAAAATTCTCTCCTTTAAAATCTGATGCTGCTTCTCTCTCGTGGCTGACGGTCTTACATTATCCCTTACAGCTTTGAGATTTAGAGTCAATTTTTGAGACAACACAATGTTACCGAGGGAGAGGTAGATAAAAAAGATGGATCCTGTCTTAACACTCAGGAACATATTGTGTACTCATGCAAGGGTGTGAACACACATGCGCACGTGCACACACACACACACACACCGCAGATTTTATGAAATCACTCCAAAAATCCTTAGAATATTCAGATAAATTGGCTTTTCCATTTAGCTCCCTCCCTTGAAAAATATTTTAAGACTCAAGCCCCATGCAAATGCTCTTTGTTTTCTCCCAAATGCTGAACCTGTGAATGAGCATGATTTCAAGTCAACAGAGACATACATAATTTATAAGGGGATTTTTAAAAAATCGTGCATTTCCAAACACAGTCGTTAAGGTTACAGAAAGTAATAAAAATGCAGAGAGCATCTTGCAGTGGAGACAGGCACTGGGAACACCCTACTGGCTTAGCCAGAGGAAAACGACCCCACTGGTTCACTTAGCAACAGCTGTGGGATCCAGATTACAAATTCCTCCCAAGGCGGTATGAATATGAGCTTTGAAATATTCATCTCTCCTCCCAATACAAATTTGCTGATGCATTGCTGTCTCAATATTTCTAAACTAAAACACCCCACCCTCAGAGCAGAACAAGTTGAATCCTAAATTCTTAGGAAATAGAATGTAGGATGCTCAAGAAGGCACCTATAAAAAGATTTTCCTTTGGAATCTCAAAATCAGTTGGCAGTGGGTAGCAAGACTGAACACAGAGAGAAAAATCAAAGATTCTATCACTATTTTAGGTTTTGAATCTAAAACGTAAACATGTTTGTGGCTGGATTAATAGTTTCTTTTTGGGAGTCATCTCCAATGAAATGCAGGCACATAATTACATAATTTAGAAGAATATCTTGTGGGTTGGTTTATAAACATCACTACAGAACTGGACCAAAAAACCCATCCAGACTAAACTGTATGAAATTCAAATTCTCTGTGACTGGGAAATGCCTGATGTAGCTGGGAGGTAAAATTCTGAACTCCTGGGGCGCCTGGGTGGCTCAGTGGGTTAGGCCGCTGCCTTCGGCTCGGGTCATGATCTCAGGGTCCTGAGATCGAGTCCCGCGTCGGGCTCTTTGCTCAGCGGGAGCCTGCTTCCTTCTCTCTCTCTCTGCCTGCCTCTCTGTCTATTTGTGATCTCGCTCTGTCAAATAAATAAATAAAATCTTTAAAAAAAAAAAAATTCTGAACTCCTAGTCTTAATTGAAATTGTGATAAAAATTGAAGAAATAGTGAGTCATCCATATTTTTCTTCTAATTTCAGTTCAACAAGTATTGGATATATTCTGTGTTCCTGGCAGAACATCAATGCCAGAAATACAAGGATGAAAGACACATGTCCTCTCCTCAGGACACACACAGTCTAAAGGGACACATACATACAATTGAGTCTATTGTGACTCTAACAAAACAAAAACAAAAACAAAACCTGCATATAGTAAGGACTCCTAGGCTATAGGGAAAGGAATTTCACCCGTCAATGCATTAGCCACATCTTTAGAACTAGAGGCTAATTATCAACTTAGCTCTCATTTTTTTTAAAGATTTTATTAATTTATTTGATAGACAGAGATCACAAGTAGGCAGAGAGGCAGGCAGAGAGAGAGAGGAGGAAGCAGGCTCCCCGCTTGAGCAGAGAGCCCAACGTGGGGCTCGATCCCAGGACCCCGAGACCATGACCTGAGCCGAAGGCAGAGGCTTTAACCCACTGAGCCACCCAGGCGCCCCTAGGTCTCATTTTTGCATTTAATAATTCCCACCATTTTATTGACAATGATCTTAACATGAACTATTTTATTTACTCTTCACAACAGTTCTTCTATCAAATTAGCAGGTAATGAAAAAAACAGAAACATCTATGTACCTCAGTTTTGGAAGTCATGTTTAAGAGCTTTAAAGTCCATCTGTTGGTCCTGAACATACATGGTGTTAACATAAGAAGGATTGTGAGCTTGGGCGCCTGGGTGGCTCAGTGGGTTAAGCCTCTGCCTTCGGCTCAGGTCATGATCCCAGGGTCCTGGGATCGAGCCCTGCATCGGGCTCTCTGCTCAGCAGGGAGCCTGCTTCCTCCTCTGCCTACTGTGATCTCTGTCTGTCAAATAAATAAATAAAATCTTAAAAAAAAAAAAAAAGAAAGCCACAACTAATTGAAAATGTCTGTCAGGGCACTCAGGATAGGAAGTGGTAGCACAAGTCTTATGTTTGCTATCCCTTCTGTCCTTTTGTCTGCTGCTTTAAAAAGTTATGAGATATCATCTCACACCAGTCAGAATGGCTCAGTCAAGAAGACAATAAATAACAAGTGTAAGTGAGGATGTGGAGAAAACCGTACCCATGTGCACTATTGGCGAGAATGCAAACTGGTGGAACCACTGTGGAAAACACTGTGGCATTTCCTCGAAAAATTAAAACTAGAAATATCATATGATCCATTAATTCCACTACTGGGTATTTACCCAAAGAAAATGAAAACACTAATTTGAAAAGACATATGCACCCCTATGTTAATTGCAGCATTATTTACAATAGCCAAGATGGAAGCAACCCAAGTGTCCATTGACAGGTGATAGACACACAACGGGATATTACTCAGCCATAAAAAATAATGAGATCTTGCCATGTGGGACAATGTAGATGGACCTAGAGGACGTTATGTTAAGTTAAATAAGTCTGAGAGAAAACAAATACCATATGATTTCATTTATATGTGAAATCTGAAAAACAAAACAAATGAATATACAAAAAACAAAATCAGACCCATAAATACAGAGAACAGACTGTTGGTTGCCAGAGGGAAGAGGGGTAGGGAAGGCCCAAAATGGGTGAAGGGGATTGGGAGATAGAGGCTTCCAGTTGTGAATGAAAAAGTCACAAGGATGAAAGGTACAGCACAGGGAATACATACAGTCAATGATACAGTGTTTCATGGTGACAGATGGTAACTACACTTGTGATAAGCATAGGATAACATAGAGACTTCTTGAATCACTGTGTTGTACCTGAAACTAATGTAACATTATGTGCCAATATACTCAAATTAAAAAAAGAAAGAAGACTAATAGTGTTAATGACCCCTTACTATGTACCTTTCAGCTGAATTCTGAACACTGAATATTAAGTGGTTTTATGTCTCTCCCACCCAGATTATTCCAAGCCTTTACTCCAGTACAGTATAAGTTCCAGGATTTTTTCCTTAGCTCCATCCTGTCCACAGTGTTAGCCATTCAAAGTGAATGATCCATCTTTTAAACATTTTAAAACATTTCACAGTAGTGAACCAAAGAAGGCTCAATTAAAGTTTCATTTGTCTTTTCATTGATATCAATATAACTTTATTACCCATAATGTGTTTGTTCAGTCAGGGTTCTAATTTGCCTCCGGCTACTCTTTTGCTCTCACTTTGATCTTCTGCTAAGTGGTTCCTACTTCTTTACCCATCAACACTAATGATTTCTCAAATATTTCCAACAGCACATTTTCCTGTTAATTTTTCTTTTAAAAAATCTGAACTTCATAGAAGAAAATTCCAAACACATTTTAAAAATAAAAAATACTAACACTATTTTTGTTTTATGACATTCTCCAAATATAAAGAGAGTAAGACCGAGAGGGAAGGAGGGAGGGAGAGACAGAGAGGGAGGCTTTCTTTGCACACTAAACAAACTCAAATGTTCAATTTGGTTTCATCTCAGAAACCATCATTAAAATCAGAGAGGTAGACATTTAGACATTTCAACCCAAGCCATCCCAAAAGGTGGTTATTATTTAGCTCATGAATATCTGGTTCGAGTTTAACTGACTGTTTGACCACTACTGAGAAAATATGCAAACCCAGAACATATGTGTTCTGCGGAAGAACACATATGACACAAACAAGTTAAGTTTCCAGGGAGTAGAAAGCTATACCTGGATTTTTGACCTTGCAGGGCTGGCACCACTAACTCCGGCATTGTTCAAGGCTCAAGCATAATTCCATTCCAGAAACAATTCTCTAAGAAAATGGTTTTATGTAAAAGGTGAATGCTGCAATATTATTTATAATAGTAAGCCAATTAAAAACAATGTAAATGTCTAACAACAGATGGATGATAAACAATGGTAAGTCTAAATGACTGAATTTATGATAGCCATTAAAATGACTGTTTAGTACAAAAATGTCTTTTTTAATATCAAGTAGAAAAAACCGGGATACATGATTTTATATAGTATTATTATAACACGTAAATAGTATTTTTCATTAAACAGTGCAGGTGGATTATGCCATATATTAATAGTAGTTGTAACTATATGCATACATACATGTTCATTTTTTGATATTTTCTAAAATTTTCTCTAGGAAGGATGGATTGCTTTTTTAATGAGAAAACTCTTTTCCATAAAAAGTTTCTTTTTTCTTGGTTTAAAGATTTTATTTATTTATTTTTTTTTTTTTTTTTAATTTTTTTATTTATTTGAGAGAGAGCCTGTGCACGCACGTGCAGGGAGGGGCAGAGAGAGAGAGAGGGAGAAACAGAATCCCCGCTGAACAGGGAGCCCGATTCCAGGACCCTAGGATCATGACCTGAGCCAAAGGCAGCCACTTAACTGACCTAGCCACCCAGGTGCCCCTCAAGATTTTTATTTATTTAATTTAGAGAGATCATGTGCACATGAGTTGGGGGAGGAACAGAGGGAGAGGGAGAGACTCTCAAGCAGACTGCCCACTGAGTGCTGGAGGAGGGGCTCCTTCTCATAACCCTGAGATCCCAACCTGAGCTGAAACCAAGAGTAGGGCGCTTAACTGACCGCACCACCCAGGCGCCCCTCCACAAAAACTTTTAAACTTTCACAATTTAAGAATAATTTCTTTGGTAAGAGCATGGATTAAATGATTTCAGTGCTGGAGGGTTAGTTGCACAATGAAATGTCAATTGGTGAGTCATCACAGGGTGGGTTTTTCTTATCCTGGTTTCTAGATACCTAGAGACGAGGAGAGACAGCATATCTAGTTACTGGCCAAACAGCCCCCAAAGAAATATCCCATTGAAGAGGGTTTCCAATGTTGGCTAATGGAATTTAGATAAAGGTAAAAAATAAATAATGAGGGGCACCTGGGTGGCTCAGTGGGTTAAAGCCTCTGCCTTCAGTTTAGGTCATGATCCCAGGGTCCTGGAATCAAGCCCCATATCTGGCTCTCGGCTCAGCGGGGTCCTGCTTCCTCCTCTCTCTCTCTCTGCCTGCCTCTCTGCCTACTTGTGATCTCTGTCAAATAAATAAATAAAATCTTTAAATAAATAAATAGGACATCCAAAATGATTAAAATATTTACATGCAAAGATATTTAGTCAATTATTTGTATCAAAGAATAAGATAATAGTAATGTCGATGGAAGATACATGTATTTTTTACATTTTGCCACTGTGAGATGCACTTTACCTTTCAAGGCCGCCTCGTCCAAGTTAGAGTGTTAACAGGGGTGGCAAGGGACAGAATAAGGTATGCTTTCCTAATTGTACTTATTTTTTTAGGCTGTTTTATTGATGTAAAATTAACACACAATAAACGCCACATATTTAACATGTATAATTTGATGAGTTTTGACATATGTATACACCCATGCAAAATTAATACAATCAAGGTAATGAACATTTTCATCACTCACAAAGGTTTCCTTGTACCTTTTTATAAATCCTCTCTCTGGGCTCTCCTGATTGCTCCCATACACTGTCTACCTGAATTAGTTTGTCACTACAGAGTACACATTAATCTGTCACTAGAGATTGGTTTATAGATCTTAGAATTTGACAAAATTATATCGAGTACTCTATTTTTATGTGCTTCATCCATTCATCAAAATTACTAGGAGATTAATTCATACTGTGGAATATATAGTTCATTTTTATTGCAAAACAGTATTCCATTATATAAATTTTGCATAGACTAGTTATACCATATACAGGTATAAAATATAACTGTTCGCTTATCTGTTCACCTGTTTATGGGCATTTGATATGTTCAGATTTTGGCAGTTAATCTTTTTTTTTTTTAAAGATTTTATTATTTATTTGACAGAGAGATAGAGAGCACAAGAAGGCAGAACAGCAGGCAGAGGGAGAGGGAGAAGCAGGCTCCCTGCTCAGCAGGGAGCCCTATGTGGGACTCCATCCCAGGACCCTGGGATCATGACCTGAGCCGAAGGCAGCTGCTTAACCGACTGAGCCACCCAGGCACTCCTTTGGCAGTTAATCTTAAAGCTACTTTGAATAGCCCCATACAAGTATTTTTATGGACACAGACTTTTAGTTCTCTTGAGTAAATATCTAGCTGCAGAATGACTGGATCATAGAGGTATGTGCAACTTTTAAAGAAACTGCCAAACTTTTTTCCAAAGTGGCTGTATTATATTCTTTTCAGATTCTTTCTTTCTTTCTTTCTTTCTTTCTTTCTTTCTTTCTTTCTTTCTTTCTCTTTCTTTCTTTCTTTCTCTTTCTTTCTTTCTTTCTTTCTTTCTTTCTTTCTTTCTTTCTTTCTTCCCTTCTTTCTTAAATTCTCATTGGCAAGAAATGAGAGAGATAGTTCCTTCACATCCCTGTCAACACTTGGGATGTTCGCAGCTTTTAATCTTAGCCATTTCAGTAGCAGAGTGGTGGTATTTCATTGTAGTTTTAATCTACAGTTCTTTAATGGTAGATGGTGTGGTGTATGGCTTCTTTTGCTTATTGGCCATAGTAGTATATCTTTTTTGGTCTATTCAAATTTTTTGCTCATTTTTTTAAAAAAATGAGTTGTTTTTATTGAGTTTGGGGAGGTTGTTTTTTTTTTTTTTAAAGATTTTATTTATTTATTAGACAGAGAGAGAGCACAAGCAGGGGGAGTGGCAGAGTGAGAAGCAGGCTCCCCACTGAGCAAGGAACCCAATATGGGACTCGATCCCAGGACCCTGGGACCATGACCTGAGCCAAAGGCAGACACTTAACTGACTGAGCCACCCAGGCGCCTCCGGGAGTTTTTTCCTGTTCTGGATAATAGTTCATCATATACATGATTTTAAGAATTTTCTCTTTTTTGGGGCACCTGGGTGGCTCAGTGGGTTAAAGCCTCTGCCTTCAGCTCAGGTCATGATCCTAGGGTCCTGGAATGGAGCCCCGCATCGGGCTCTCTGCTCCGCAGGGAGCCTGCTTCCTCCTCTCTCTCTGCCTAGTTGTGATTTCTCTCTGTCAAATAAATTAAAAAAAAAAAAAAAAGAATTTTCTCTTTTTAACCAGTCTTTAACAAATGGATCAAGATGAGACTTGTAGTTGACTTCTTATTTCTGGGGCTTGGGATTCATTGAGATCCTTGGATCTGTGGTTTCATAGATTATATAGAATTTAAAAATCTTTCAGCCTTTCTTTCATTGAATACTTTTTTTTCTCTCTCTGTCCCCTTCCTTTGGCCACTTGGACTACAAGTATATTTGCCACTTTTCAAGTTCCAGATTTTGTTGTTCCATATCTCATAGATTCTCTGTTCATTTTTTTTAAAAAGTCCTTTATCTCTGTGTTTCATCTTCATAGTTTCTATTCCCAAATCTTCATGCTTACTAATTTTATATCCACAATGTTGCATTTGTCATTAATCTCATCCAGTGTATTATTCATTTCAAACATTTTAGTTTGGATTTATAGAAATGTAATTTTTATCTTTTTATATTTTCCATGTCTGTACTTAATGTTTGAATATAGAGTTATGACAACTATTTTAATATTTTTATTTGCTAATTCTGACATCTGTTCCAACTCTGGCTTTCAATTGATTGATTTTATTTCCCCTTCATCATGAGTCATATTTTTCTTCTATTTTGCCTAGTTGGCAGAATTACTGATTTTTTTTTTAATTGAATACCAGGCATTATGAATTTTACTTTGCTAGATGCTGGATACTTTTGTTTCATCATATATATTCTTGAGTTTTATTATGATTCAATTAATTTACTTGGATACTGTGTGAACTTGTTTTTCAGATTTGTTAGGCAGGACTAGAAAAGTGTTTAAAACTAATTATTTCCTATTATTGATAAAGACACTTGAGCAAACTCCACCTGATTCCCTGTGAATCATGGGGAAGGGGCTGTTTTTAGCTCTGTGTCACTGACAGGCCCTGTCACCTTTACTTCATTCAGGTGGTTCTTTCCCTGGCCTTGGGTAGTTTCCTCACACCATGCACTCATCAACACT
Source organism: Meles meles (assembly GCF_922984935.1). Lineage (NCBI taxonomy): Eukaryota > Metazoa > Chordata > Mammalia > Carnivora > Mustelidae > Meles > Meles meles. The sequence goes on from NC_060066.1 coordinate 132,039,542, forward strand.
ATGCTAAAGACATGAAGAGTCCTGCTCCCATCTATGGTGTTCCCATTCTGTGCAACTGTCTCTTCTTCAGTACCTTGCAGAAGCAAACTCTAGCATCTTTAGTCCTCAAACCCAGCACTGTCTCTTCAACTCAGGGAGTTGTTCAGACTCTGGCTGGATTCTGCTTCCATATTCTATAACCATATTCTACCTCAGTTGGAAGTGGATATACCTAAGTGTGTTCATTCAGATTTTTTTTTAATTTTTAATTTTTATTTATTTATTTATTTTTATTATGTTATGTTAGTCACCATAGGGTACATCATTACTTTTTGATGTAGTGTTCCATGATTCATTGTTTACTTATAACACCCAGTGCTCCATGCAATCCGTGCCCCCCTTAATACCCATATCCCTGCTAGCCCATCCCCCTTCACCCTTCCCCTCTGAAACCCTCAGTATGTTTCCCAGAATCCATAGACTTTCATGGTTTGTCTCCCCCTCTGATTCTCCCCTCCTTCAAAATACCAATGCCATTTTTCAAAGTGCTGGAACAAACAATCATTTGGATCTTAAATGACAACCTGCAAGGCTCAGCATTCTGACAAGTGAATAAGCAATTATAATGTCCATGCAATCATGGAAACTCAAATATTTCTATGAAATAATTCATACAAAAAGGAAAAAAAAGATGGCTTTCACCAGAATTGTCATTGTCATTGAATGGGCATAGTTTTCAGTAAATGTTTTGTGCTCCATATTTTTCATACTGTTCTTGATTAGCTACAGTTTTTGTTAAAATGCCATGTGTTAATTTTATTTTCACTGCCAACTTAAAGCTCTTCTCAATAGATTATAGAGATAAATCTAGAAATTATTCACTTTATACTTCTTTTTAAAAAATTCAGGATGTTTCCACGTAAACTTAATTTTGGAAGAATATACAGGTAAAAACATAGTAAAGCAATGGGAATATTTTATAATAAGGAAAACATAATTATTGTGTGGATTAAACATACCAATTTATAGAAATTCATATCAATCACTTAGACTATACCTGCAGGTAAAATCACTTTAATTGCTTTGCTTGAGTTGATTGCTTGGTTGTTTCAAACTCCCTGGCAATTCAGTTAAATTGGTTGGACTGTTACATAAGATGAAACTGACAGGTTGCTTCACTGCTGACTCACCATGTCAATCAAGAATGGTTGAGTTGGTTGTATTTGGAGCCATAAGACAATCTGGGAATAAGCTGTCTTATGTTGGGTACTGTGGGTTCTGGAGGGCACCAGAAAACACATTTGAATTATTTCTTTTTTTGCAATATTTTTATCAAAGGACTTTCAAGTTACAACAGTATTAAAGCTCCTTACATGTAAGGTGTCTTTGTTATTTGAGGGAAAACAGTAGTGATTACAAATAATCTGGGACATGCACTATTTGCACAAAAGTATAAAGAGAGACATCACAAGTAGAACTAGCGTAATCCCCTGTTTGCCTGATAGAACACTCGTATTAACAAGGTTAAATATACAGTACTAAGAAACCAGTCTAGTATTTACCCAATGACCACTGCAAAGCTGACATAGAAACCTCAAATGATACTTAAGAAATAGATTAGTACATTTATGCTGGATTTACAAAGTGTATCACAGCACTTCTTGTCTTTAAAATGTTAGTAAGCATTACAGTAACAATAGGCCTTGCTTAAAACTTCTTCCTAATAGCAAGGTTTTGAGGTTTCTGCTTAGAATGTTATTTTGTGGATTAAGAGACTTCAACAAAGATTGAGTTGGAAGAACATCACAGTTTCTTTGAAGTATCTGAAGTATTTGAAAGTGACATTGACACCTGCATATTCGGTTTCTAGTTGGGTCTGGAGTCTGAGTCTGCATGTTTTCATGAAGAAAGAAACAATACAGGCTGAACTGAGCTTGAGAAGGGAAACAACATGGTCTAAGATGGAAATTGGGGTAAAGGTAAGGTGATCTACAGTCTGAATGCAATGTCTCATAGACACATCTTTTTAGAGGTAGAAAATACATTAACAGTCAGCTAATACATTTCTTAATTTTGCAGATGTTCTAGGAAGTGAAGTGAATTCACACAGACAGGATAAACACCCACCCACACAGGTCAACTGTTAGTTCTCAAAGTCTTAACTGGTAGATCACCAAAACTGTCCACACTGCTTTCCTCCTCTCTGCCACACAGCAGGTTTTTAAAGTGACACACATTTGCTGTGGCTGACATCTAAAGTAGTGGGGTTGACATTTTCTCTCTTTTGCAAGGGACTTTCCTAGGAGAGCTCCAATGCTGCCACCCCAGAGATCTAATGAGTCAGGGAAATGCAAAGTGGTTTGTGCTTATTAAAAATAAGCGGGGCACCTGGGTGGTTCAGTGGGTTGAGCGTCAGACTCTTTTTTTAAATTTTTCATTTATTTCTTATTTTTTTTATAAACATATAATGTATTTTTATCCGGGGGTACAGGTCTGTGAATCTCCAGGTTTACACACTTCACAGCACTCACCATAGCACATACCCTCCCCAATGTCCATAACTCCCCTCCTCCTCTCCCAACCCTGTTTGTTTTGTGAGATTAAGAGTCACTTATGGTTTGTCTCCCTCCAGATCCCATCTTGTTTCATTTATTCTTATCCTATCCCCCTAACCCCCCATGTTGCTTCTCCACGTCCTCATATCAGGGAGATCGTATGATAGTTGTCTTTCTCCGACTGACTTATTTCACTAAGCATGATACCCTCTAGTTCCATCCACATCGTCGCAAATGGCAAGATTTCATTTCTTTTGATGGCTGCATAGTATTCCATTGTGTATATATACCACCTCTTCTTTATCCATTCATCTGTTGATGGACATCTAGGTTCTTTCCATAATTTGGCTATTGTGGACATTGCTGCTATAAACATTCGGGTGCACGTGCCCCTTCAGATCACTACATATGTATCTTTAGGGTAAAAACCCAGTAGTGCAATTGCTGGGTCATAGGGTAGTTCTATTTTCAACATTTTGAGGAACCTCCATGCTGTTTTCCAGAGTGGTTGCACCAGCTTGCATTCCCACCAACAGTGTAGAAGGGTTCCCCTTTCTCCTCATCCTCGCCAGCATCTGTCATTTCCTGACTTCTTAATTTTAGCCATTCTGACTGGTGTGAGGTGATATCTCATTGTGGTTTTGATTTGTATTTCCCTGATGCCGAGTGATGTGGAGCATCATGTCTGTTGGCCATCTGGATGTCTTCTTTGCAGAAATGTCTGTTCATGTCCTCTGCCCATTTCTTGATTGGATTGTTTGTTGAGTGTTGAGTTTGCTAAGTTCTTTATAGATTTTGGACACTAGCCCTTTATCTGATGTGTCCTTTGCAAATATCTTCTCCCATTCTGTCAGTTGTCTTTTGGTTTTGTTAACTGTTTCCTTTGCTGTGCAAAAGCTTTTGATCTTGATGAAATCCCAATAGCTCATTTTTGCCCTTGTTTCCCTTGCCTTTGGCAATGTTCCTAGGAAGATGTTGCTGCGGCTGAGGTCAAAGAGGTTGCTGCCTGTGTTCTCCTCAAGGATTTTGATGGATTCCTTTCTCACATTGAGGTCCTTCATCCATTTTGAGTCTATTTTCGTGAGTGGTGTAAGGAAGTGGTCCAATTTTCCCAGCGCCATTTATTGAAGAGGCTGTCTTTTTTCCATTGGACATTCTTTCCTGCTTTGTCAAAGATTAGTTGACCATAGAGTTGAGGGTCTATTTCTGGGCTCTCTATTCTCTTCCATTGATCTATGTGTCTGTTTTTGTGCCAGTACTATGCTGTCTTGATGATGACAGCTTTGTAATAGAGCTTGAAGTCCGGAATTTGCCACCAACTTTGGCTTTCTTTTTCAATATTCCTTCAGCTATTCGAGGTCTTTTATGGTTCCATATAAATTTTAGGATTATTTGTTCCATTTCTTTGAAAAAAATGGATGGTATTTTGATAGGGATTGCATTGAATGTGTAGATTGCTGTACGTAGCAAAGACATTTTCACAATATTTATTCTTCCAATCCAGGAGCATGGAACATTTTTCCATTTCTTTCTGTCTTCCTCAATTTCTTTCATGAGTACTTTATAGTTTTCTGCATATAGATTCTTAGCCTCTTTGGTTAGGTTTATTCCTAGGTATCTTATAGTTTTGGGTGCAATTGTAAATGGGATTGACTCCTTAATTTCTCTTTCTTCTGTCTTGTTGTTGGTGTACAGAAATGCAACTGATTTCTGTGCATTGGTTTTATATCCTGACACTTTACTGAATTCCTGTACAAGTTCTAGCAGTTTTGGAGTGGAGTCTTTTGGATTTTCCACATATAGTATCATATCATCAGCGAAGAGTGATAGTTTGACTTCTTCTTTGCTGATTTGGATGCCTTTAATTTCCTTTTGTTGTCTGATTGCTGAGGCTAGGACTTCCAGTACTATGTTGAATAGCAGTGGTGATAATGGACATCCCTGCCGTGTTCCTGACCTTAGCGGAAAAGCTTTCAGGTTTTCCTCCATTGAGAATGATATTTGCAGTGGGTTTTTCATAGATGGCTTTGATAATATTGAGGTATGTACCCTCTATCCCTACACTTTGAAGAGTTTTGATCAGGAAGGGATGCTGTACTTTGTCAAATGCTTTTTCAGCATCTATTGAGAGTATCATTGATTCTTGTTCTTTCTTTTATTAATGTGTTGTATCACATTGATTGATTTGCAGATGTTGAATCAAACTTGCAGCCCTGGAATAAATCCCACTTGGTCGTGGTGAATAATTTTTAATGTACTATTGAATCCTCCTATTGGATAGTATTTTGGTGAGAATTTTTGCATCTGTGTTCATCAAGGATATTGGTCTGTAGTTCTCTTTTTTGATGGGATCCTTGTCTGATTTTGGGATCAAGGTGATGCTGGCCTCATAAAATGAGTTTGGAAGTTTTCCTTCCATTTCTATTTTTTGGAACAGTTTCAGGAGAATAGGAATTAGTTATTCTTTAAATGTTTGGTAGAATTCCCCTGGAAAGCCGTCTGGCCCTGGGCTTTTGTTTGTTTGGAGATTTTTGATGACTGTTTCAATCTCCTTACTGGTTATGGGCCTGTTCAGGTTTTCTACGTCTTCCTGGTTCAGTTGTGGTAGTTTATATGTCTCTAGGAATGCATCCGTTTCTTCCAGATTGTCAAATTTGTTGGCGTAGAGTTGCTCATAGTATGTTCTTATAAGTGTCTGTATTTCTTTGGTGTTAGTTGTGATCTCTCCTCTTTCATTCATGATTTTATTTATTTGGGTCCTTTCTCTTTTCTTTTTGATAAGTCTGGCCAGGGTTTATCAATCTTATTAATTCTTTCAAAGAACCAGCTCCTACTTTCGTTGATTTGTTCCATTGTTTTTTTCGGTTTCTATTTCATTGATTTCTGCTCTGATCTTTATGATTTCTCTTCTCCTGCTGGGTTTAGGGTTTCTTTCTTGTTCTTTCTCCAGCTCCTTTAGGTGTAGGGTTAGGTTGTCTACTTGGGACCTTTCTTGTTTCTTGAGAAAGACTTGTACCACTATATATTTTCCTCTCAGGACTGCCTTTGCTGTGTCCCACAGATTTTGAACCGTTGTGTGTTCATTATCATTTGTTTCTATGAATTTTTTCAATTCTTCTTTAATTTCCTGATTGACCCATTCATTCTTTAGAAGGATGCTGCTTAGTCTCCATGTATTTGGGTTCTTTCCAAATTTCCTCTTGTGATTGAGTTCTAGCTTCAGAGTGTTTTGGTCTGAAAATATGCAGAATGATCCCAATCTTTTGATACCAGTTGAGACCTGATTTAGGACCCAGGATGTGATCTATTCTGGAGAATGTTCCATGTGCACTAGAGAAGAATGTGTATTCTGTTGCTTTGGGATGAAATGTTCTGAATATATCTGTGATGTCCATCTGGTCCAGTGTGTCATTGAAGGCCTTTATTTCCTTGTTGATCTTTTGCTTGGATGATCTGTCCATTTCAGTGAGGGGAGTGTTAAAGTCCCCTACTATTATTGTATTATTATTGATGTGTTTCTTTGATTTTGTTATTAATTGGTTTATATAGTTGGCTGCTCCCACGTTAGGGGCATAGATATTTAAAATTGTTAGATCTTCTTGTTGGACAGACCCTTTGAGTAGGATATAGTGTCCTTCCTCATCTCTTATTATAGTCTTTGGCTTAAAATCTAATTGATCTGATATAAGGATTGCCACCCCAGCTTTCTTCTGATACCCATCAGCATGTTAAATTGTTTTCCACTCCTCACTTTAAATCTGGAGGTGTCTTCGGGTCTAAAATGAATTTCTTGTAGGCAACATATAGATGGGTTTTGTTTTTTTTTTATCCATTCTGATACCCTGTGTCTTTTGATTGGGGCATTTAGCCCATTAACATTCAAGGTAACTATTGAGAGATATGAATTTAGTGCCATTGTATTGCCTATAAGGTGACTGTTACTGTATATTGTCTCTGTACCTTTCTGATCTACTACTTTTAGACTCTCTCTTTGCTTAGAGGACCCCTTTCAATATTTCCTGTAGAGCTGGTTTGCTGTTTGCAAATTCTTTCAGTTTTTGTTTGTCCTGGAAGCTTTTTATCTCTCCTTCTATTTTCAATGATAGCCTAGCTGGATAGAGTATTCTTGGCTGCATGTTTTTCTCGTTGAGTGCTCTGAATATATCATGCCAGCTCTTTCTGGCCTGCCAGGTCTCTGTGGATAATTCTGCTGCCAATCTAATATTTTTACCTTTGTATGTTACAGACTTCTTTTCCCGGGCTGCTTTCAGGATTTTCTCTTTGTCACTAAGACTTGTAAATTTTACTATTAGGTGACAGAGTGTGGACCTATTCTTGTTGATTTTGAGGGGGGTTCTCTGCACCTCCTGGATTTTGATGCTTGTTCCCTTTGCCATATTAGGGAAATTATCTCCAATAATTCTCTCCAATATACCTTCTGCTCCCCTCTCTCTTTCTTCTTCTGGAATCCCAATTATTCTAATGTTGTTTCGTCTTATGGTGTCACTTCTCTCTCGAATTCTCCCCTCGTGGTCCAGTAGCTGTTTGTCCCTCTTTTGCTCAGCTTCTTTATTCTCTGTCATTTGGTCTTCTATATCACTAATTCTTTCTTCTGCCTCATTTATCCTAGCAGTAAGAGCCTCCATTTTTTATTGCACTTCATTAATAGCTTTTTTGATTTCAACTTGGTTAGATTTTAGTTCTTTTATTTCTCCAGAAAGGGCTTTTATATCTCCAGAGAGGGTTTCTCTAATATCTTCCATGCCTTTTTCGAGCCCAGCTAGAACCTTCAGAATCATCATTCTGAACTGTAGATCTGACATATTACCAATGTCTGTATTGATTAGGTCCCTAGCCTTTGGTACTGCCTCTTTTTCTTTTTTTTGTGGTGAATTTTTCTGCCTTGTCATTTTGTCCAGATAATAGTATATGAAGGAGCAAGTAAAATACTAAAAGGGTGGCAAAGACCCCAGAAAAATGCGCTTTAACTAAATAAGAAGAGACCCCAAATCATGGGGGGGAGAAAGGGGATAAAAAGAGGTTCAGAAAAAAAAAAAAAAGAAAAAATTAAAAAAAGAAAAGAAATAAAGAAAAAATATAAAAAAGAAAGAAAATATATATATATATATATATATTAGATAAACTATTTAAAAAACATTAAAAAAGAAAAGGGTAAAAGTGTAAAAAAAATTTAGCAGAAGAAGAAAAAGAAATTGAAAAAAAATTGAACTAACCGCAAGACTAAAGAATCAAGGGGAGAAAGCCATGAGTTCCGTGCTTTGCTTTCTCCTCCTCTGGAATTCCACCGCTGTCCTTGGTATTGAACCTGCTTTCCTTGGTAGGTGAACTTTGTCCTGGCTGGATTTCTTATTGGTCTTCTGGGGGAGGGGCCTATTGTAGTGACTCTCAAGTGTCTTTGCCCAAGGCGGAATTGCACCGCTCTTACAGGGGGCTGGACTAAGTAATCCACTCGAGTTCGCTTTCGGGAGCTTTTGTTTCCTGAACGCTTTCCGTAGAGTTCTGGAGGACGGGAATGAAAATGGTGGCCTCCCAGTCTCTGGCCCGGAGGAGCCGAGAGCCCAGGGCCCCACTCTTCAGTGCACCCCCAGAGAACAGTGCCCAAACACTCCCGTATCCCTGGCCTCAGGCCACGCTCCGAGCTCACCCAGCCTGCGACCGGTTCAAGGTAACTCTGAGCTGAGAGTTCAGTCCTCGGCTCTGTCTCTGTAGTCGGCTTCCCCGTTCTAATACCTGTGAACTCTGCGACACTGCGACACCCCCGATCCTTCTGTGACCCTGCGGGACCTGGGGCCACGCTGACCACGCGTGGGCTTCACCCTGGTTTAGCCTCTGGAGCAATGTCCCTCAGTGGAACAGACTTTTAAAATTCCTGACTTTGTGCTCCGTTGCTCCGTCGCTTGCCGGGAGCCGGCCCTTCCCCCCGCGGTCTATCTTCCCGTCGTTTTAGATTCACTTCTCCGCCAGTCCTACCTTTCAGAAAGTGGTTGATTTTCTGTTTCTAGAATTGCTGTTCTTCTTCTCTTTGATCTCCCATTGGATGTGTAGGTGTTTGCAATGTTTAGATAAGCTATCTAGCTGATCTCCTGCTACCTGATGTAGTCTCAGCCTGCTACTTCTCCGCCATCTTGACTCCTCCCCCGAGTGCCAGACTCTTGATGTCAGCTCAAGTCATGGTCTCAGGGTCATGAGATTGAGCCCCGTATTGGGCTCCACACTTAGCATGGAGTCTGCTTCTGCCTCTCCCTCTCCCCATCCTCCTCTCTTTCACTTTCTCTCTCTCAAATAAAAAAGTAAATAAAATCTTTTTAAAAAATGCAAAAGCCTGGAGTTTTTAAACAGGGAAGACAGTTTAGGGTAGTAGTTAAGAGCACAGAGCTTTGGTGTGAATACCGCGAATTATCATGTGAGCTTGTATAAGCTATTTGACTTCTCCGAGCCTTACTTTCTTATCTGTACAAATGTAGTGATTATTTTGGTCTCATAATATCAAGTAAAGACTAATCACATGTAAAGTGTTAGACACAGAATGTATCAAAAAATATTCATTGTTATTATATAGTCAAATAGGATTGTTCATCCCAACCCCTATGCTTTTTTTCCTGGAAGAGCACCATGATCTGGTAGTGCTTTGTTTTACTCAAGATTCACAATGGGGGGAGAATGGTATTTTTAGAGCTTGCAAATTTATTGAGGTAACCATGTTTTCATGTATCAAATATAAAGTATTATAAATAGATCATCTCAGAATCAATACCAAATCCTGACCCCAAGTTCTCTTTCAGATTCACCTGGGGGCATAGGTTTCTCAAAGGCTTACAAACACAGCAGCAACAGAGCTGCAAAGCCAGTGGCCGATGAGTATTTGGAATTAGTGAGAGAGCTTTTTGTACCTCCTCAACCCCCTTTCTACCCCTTTTTTCCCTTTCAGGCAAAGCTGAATTTGAAGGACTGGGATCCGTATGCCCAGCTTGATAACAGCTTCTGAAGGCTCAAAGTAGCAGTTAAGTCAGGGAAAATGAGGTAGTAAGAGGAAAGTGAGAATCACGGCATCAATTTAATGTCAAGTGTCTCTTTGCTCTTTGTACTAGAATCGGAGAAAGGTATGTTGAAATAATAGATAAATAAATTATTTTCCTCTTATTTATTTTAAAAAGATCTTTTGGTGAATGAATTATTAAGTTGATGAATGAAGGTAAGGAAAGTGGAACGGATTTATTCTTTTCTATAAGTTTTGTTTGGACATGTTGCAAAATGAATGGTTCTCAGCCTTCAGAAAGAGTGTTCTTCCCACACAGTGTGCCTCTTTTACTGCTCTGCCACATGTGACACCAAACACAATTAGCCTTTCAGTTGGGCTTTGCATTTTTCTGATCTTCTAACAACTGGGTGTCAGATATCTCAATGTATAACCACCCACTCACAACAAGATTATACATTAGATTCTTTGTTATCTACTTTTATGAAAGATTTCTGAAAGCTAAAAGGAATAAATTAACTTTACCAAATCTGTGATAAAGTTTCTTTTTCTGATTGTTAATAGTATTTCCATGACTGTACAGTTAACCCCCATCAAAGGCAAGATAGTTACACTATCCTAAAAGGAGGACCCTGAAAGTTACATGGCACACATTTGAGGGGGGCTTCAGAGTCATATTTGCTCTAGACTAAATATTAACAATAAATAGCAAGTTGTTAAATAGCAATTAGAGCAAATATTTCTTAATGTAATGTAAACATAAATTTAGAATGCAAAACCAAATATAACACTTCTATTTAAATTTCTCAGATTTTAATGATCTTACACCTAAGTGTTTCCCCAGGTGGAGAGTTTAGCATTATTCCTGTGTTCATAGTTTGTAGAAATGCGTGGTCTGGGGAATGCTTGTGAACAGAGATGATGTTTGTCTTTTTCACCATTAACTTCACAAATAGATACTCAAAAGATACTTGTTTATTACTGAGTGAAACAGTACATAAACAAACACGAAACACTGACACTCAGAAAAAGTTATTAGATATGTCCAAGGTCACACAGATAAAAAAGATTGATTCAAATCCACGTCTTAACTTCAGAGATCTCACTCTTAACCATTAATTAAGAGAGATTTGGTTCTGTTATTTGCATACCTAGAGGGTGAGGACTCCTGAGGTTTTGATCATATTCAGCCCACCAGGTGATCAATACCTAATAATTGGTGATAAATGTGTTGGTAAATCAACTTTACATCTAGGTAGTACCAGGCCTTAGAAAGAAATATTACTGTAAGTTCAAGGAGAAAAACAAGTATTTCTTGAGTTATTTATTTCTTGAGTTATGTAAATATGTGAGAACATTTTTGAGAATTTTTTTAAAGATTTTATTTATGTATTTGACAGAGATCACAAGTAGGCAAAGAGGCAGGCAGAGAGAGAAGAGGAAGCAGGCTCCCCGCTGAGCAGAGAGCCGGACACATGGCTCAATCCCAGGACCCCGGGACCATGACCCGAGCTGAAGGCAGAGGCTTTAACCCACTGAGCCACACAGGCGCCCTGTGAATTTCTTTATTATAAGGAAAACCTTAAAAATTTCCAGGGACTTAGTAGCTCAAGCTGACCCATGTGCTGAGACTAAATTTCCCTGCAAGACAACAATGTAAAAAGTGAACCCAAACAGACGGATTGATGGATGGATGGATGGGTGGGTAGATAGATAAATAGACAGACATGCAATGGAATATTATTCAGCCTTACAAAAGAAGGATATCCTGCCATTTGTGACAACATGGATGAACCTGAAGGAGAAAGAAAACTACTGCATGTACTCCACACTTACATGTGGAATCTTGGGAGGGGAAAAAAAAAAAAAGGCCAAACCTACAGAAATAGTAGAAAAGTTGCCAGGTGTGGGAGGTGGGGGAAATAGGGAGAGGATCGTAAAAAGATACAAACTTTCAGTTCTAAGATGAATAAGATCTGAGAATATAATGTATACATTCTGGCTAGTTGATAACATTGTGTTGTATACTTGAAATTTGCTAAGACAGAACTTACACTTTCTTCATCAACAGGAAAGGAAGTAATAACTCTGTGAAAGATGATGGATGTGCTGTTAATTAACTCAGTGAAGGGACTCTTTCACGATGGATACATACATCAAGTCATCACATTGTGCACTTCAAATATCTTACAGTTTTGTCAATTATACCTCAATAAGGATTTTTTAAAAAATAAATAAATAAACCTCGCTATAAACTGCCATGGAAATATAAAGGGAAAAGTGACTTGGAGATAATAGAATAATCAAAGATTGGGTAATATTAAGGTCAGTCTTAAAGGATGAGTAGAAGTTTGAGAGGCAGGAGGAAAGAACAAAAAAACATGAGCAAAACTGTGGAGGCATGAACCATGCTAAGTGGTTGGAGAGCTCCAGGCAAGCCCGTGAGATTGGAACTTAGAGTGGGCGGGGAGAACAGCACGATAGATTAAGGAACCAGCAGTCTTCATAGCCTGGGGCTACAGAAGACAAATTTGCAAGAGCTAATCTGGCATGGGTAACCTTTTTAGTAACCAATTTCTAGATATTTAACTCCTAAATATAGTCCTTTCTAAAATTACATGAGAACGTCTCTGTTTTCTAGAAGTCTTATTTTCTTTCTCATCTTCCTTTTTACAGCAGACTTTTTTCCATTTTCTGAAAGAGGTCTTTCTCTTATGCAACTTGAATTTTACTGCACCTAATTGTCCAGGGGGTAAAAGATACTGGTCACTAAACAAAGAGACAATGTGTGTTGGGGGGGGGTGTATAATTGAAAATTCTGCTGGGAATTTGGGCTAAGGTAAGATTATTTAATTTTATTTAATGACTTCATATTATCCATCTCAGAAGATCGGAAAAGAATGCATTGCTCCAGTGAGCAATGAATGTCTTTCACAAGCAAAGCTAAGAGACCATATGAGAAAGGCTGGAGGTTCTGATGTTTTTTTATCCAAATGAAAAAGTAGCAGCAGGCCTGATCCATTTATTTATGTATGTATCCATCGTCCCATGTATCTCTTATCTCTCCATGTGACTATTTCAAGATTCTGAAGGGAAATGATTGTCATGAAAATATGAATTTATACGTTTTTTTGCATTGAAAAATAAAGACAGACTTTGGGCTATATGCCAGGAATTTTCCACAAACTGAATAATGTAAGTCTATAAATCCAAAGTTTTGACAAAAAAATATTTAAAATACATACTGACAGGAAATATACTTAAAATACCTATGATTAGGGGCACCTAGGTGGCTCAGTCTGTTAAGCATCTGACTCTTGATTTCGGCTCAGGTCATTTTCTCAGGGTTGTGAGACTGAGCACCGCCCCCCTAAGCCTGTAGGGCTCCACACTCAGTGGGGAGTCTCCTGAAGATTCTCTCTCTCCTCTCCCTTACCCTCTTCCCCGCCCCATTCCTTCTAACATAAATAAATAAATTTTAAAACATATCCAATAGTAAAGCACTTTATCAAAACTTATTGTAATGTCAATGGTTTACTAAAATTAGCAATATTAGAATTTTCCCAAACGCTTGTTCTGTAGAACAAGTTGCCTCTATGTAAAAGGATAAAAGAAGTAACAATTGTCATTAAATAAATTTTGGTAAAATCTTTCTATACTTCCCAGAAGCCAAGAAGCAAAGACTATATGACAAACACACAGACAGTAGCTAACTATGTCACCTAAAAAGAGAAAACCCGCCGCGAGAAGTTTGGTCAGCAGGCAGCCTCCAGCCCCCACAGGCTGGGATCCACTGTGATGTTCAAGGGGAGGTCATGCTCTCTCCAGGCTGCTCACAGCCGGTGACTGGGCCTGGTAGAGATATGACAGCAGGGCCATTTCTGCCAATGCAGGACTCTTTTAATAGTCATCTTTGCTCTTGGGCTCCCTCCTGGCCCCAGGTCTTTCTCAGGGCTGTGCTACATCCTGAAGCCTTTCCAGCTGAGATCCAGTTTCCTTTCTTTGCACCTCTCCTTTCCCTGGTTCAGATCTGCAGTGCAGGCGGAAGCCTTTCCTTTCTCTGCTCCTCTCTCCTTTATCGCTTATAGGTATATCCTACCCGAATCTTTGACATTTCTAATTTTGTCTCTGACTCTGCCTTCTTATCAGACACTCTCTAATACTAGGGTATGACATCCTATCTGATTCTTTGCTTTCAAAAAAATTGCGAAGGATCTTATCAAATGGTCTGGTGCTAACTAATAAAGAAAAACAAATTTTGATAATAAACCAAGGAGTGGGCTAAATGGAGTAAGATAATCTCATTCCCTTGGGGACACCTGGGTGGCTCAGTTGTTCAAGCCTTTGTCTGCCTTTGGCTCAGGTCATGATCCCAGGATCCTGGGATGGAGCCCCTTGTTGGGGTCTCTGCTCACTGAGGAGTCTGCTTCTCCCTCTCTCTATGTGCTCTCCCTCTTTCTCTCTCTCTCTCTAACAAAATAAATTAAAATTTTTAAAAAAGGTGTAATCTCATTCCCTTTGTTTAAGATTGGTTCAGGAATTCGGGCCTAGACAAATTGTCGTACAATAAAATTGTACAGGGATTGGTTCAAAATGGGTATAAACTCCAGTTTGGAGAAATGAGACAGAAGAAAAAGTTTATTGGTTATTCTGGAAAAGAGTTTTTCTATTCTTTTTTTTTTTTTTTAAGATTTATTAATTTATTTGAGAGAGAGGGAATGAAAGGGAGAGATAGCAAGTGGGGGAAGGGGCAAAGGGAGAGAATCTCAAGCAGGCTCCCCGCTGAGCATGGAGCCAGACCTGGGGCTGGACCCCAGGACCCTGAGATCACGACCTGAGCCAAAATCAGGAGTCGGACACTCAACCGACTGAGCCACCCAGGCTCCCCAAGAGTTTTCATATTCTTAGAAACAGAACAATTGGGAGACAGTTTCTAGCTTCCTGTGAATATTGTGTATGTGAATGCAAATCAAAAGCTGTCATTTTCATGCTATGAGGACAGCAGGCAGAGGACTGGTCAACAAGACAAGGTTACAAGAGTCTACAGAGAGGCAGACGTGGAGAAGCCTGGTTAAGCTGATCTGAAACCACTTTCTCCCTGACCTCCTAGTTAAGTGAGGATGTATTTCCTCCTTGCTTAAACCTAGTCAAGTCAGTTTTCTACTTTTTATAGCCAGATGGATCCTACTTCTTGGCCAGTGTTAGCTTTCCATTCCTCTGCTTACATCGGCACCTGTCTGGCTTCCAACATGGGCCAGTCCTCTCCCACATAGAATGGATCCTGTCCTTACCTCGGCTGCTCTTCTGGAACGGGCACGCAGTTGTCCCTCAGCATGAAGCCTACAGCTTCTAATACTTCCTCTGTGGAATGGGACCAATTTGGATGTGAATACCAGCCTGAATCATGTCCAGATTGCTGGATTTTCTGCTACCGACTTCATTTCCAGAGCGACTTCTCTGTCTGCAGCCTCTATAACTTCCCCATCAGCCAGTGCTCAGACTGATGCATGCATTAATAGAGATTTATTCATTAGTTATGTATGATGCCTGTCTCCTCATTAGATTTTTAGCTTACTGAGGGCAGGTCCGGTGTATTTTATTTACCATTACTGCTTACTACAGCACAGATGACGGTGTCGGGCACATATTAGCAGTGGAATATTTATGGAATTAGTGAATTACTGCATGAATGGATGCATATATGATGATATTTGAATGCCAAGTGCTTCAAAAGATTTTAGAATCTCAGGTTGTTCAAATAAACCACTTAAAAGCAATAATAATTCAATTTTAACATCAGTAATCATAATACTTCAAGTAGGAAGAGAAAATCTTTTATGCGTAATTATCAAATGCCTCATTTAACCAGCTCTGATTAGCTATTTAAATTGCATGTTCTGGGATGATTTCTCTTAAAATGAGAAAGCATTATTCTTCTGATCTCTCCAAAAGATCACCCTAACTATCATGTTTTAGAAAAAAAACACAACCTCTTCAATCTCCACGATTTTACAATAAGAGAAATATAAACAGGAACTGTGGAAGTCCCCTTTTTCCCCTCTCCAACATATGCAATTATAGCCTTAAAGAATTACACATGCTAACATGGTAGCAAGCACACACAAACAGTTGTCCCATTTTAAAGGATCTCATTGTTCAATAATAACCTTGTGAACATCAACATAAATACAATTTCAAACCTGGAGGAATAGTAATACATGAAGAAAGGGAGGAAGATAAGCAGTAGTACGCATGCAATTGGCTTCCAGCTCCAATGATTTTTAATTCATATGTCTCCACTAATTACTCTATATATTCACACAGCACACAAGCATATACACACACACACATAAATAGGAACTTAAATATATATCTATATCTATATTCACCCATATGCATCACATTCTGAATCTTCTCTATGGTAATATACCTTACTAACTATTACCATTAGCTTGCCTTATCTCAGGATATTCTAAATTCATGGATGGACTATAAGTTTTAAGTATTTGGGGGTAACCAGGGGGAAGCTGATATAAAATTTAATACTTTCTTTTTTTAAGAAAGTAGTCAAAGTCAGCTGTGTATAATTTATTCTTGTACTTCCCAGCAATGTAGATCTTGGCAGATTAATTCCCCCTTTCCACAGATGGGGAATTGGGGCCTAGAATACTTAACTAGCAAGCTCAGAATTTTAAATGCTAAAATGCCTTTTTTTCTTTTTTACAGTATGCTCAGAATTTAATTCTACCTCTAACGATCTTAGAGTTTATCTAAAGCCATTATTAAACACACAAGAACATTATTTCTTCATTTATAAGCTAGATGTCAGAATTGGGTTGCCAGAAAGAATGTTTCCAGATAACTTTTATTTCTCTCTGAATTTAGGTTGCTCATGGGTCACATTGCTATAACCCTACATCTGGTTAAAAAACAAAAAGCTAGACGTTGGGAACCTTTTCTTGATTAGTATAATAACTGTGGGTTTGTCAGCACCTAATAGCTGCCTGTTTCTATTTTAGATTATGTAGCAGTGAAATTGATTTTCCCATTTAGGAAGAAGCCTATGCTGTAAGATCAACCATTCTGGGGAAACAGTTATATCCTCCTAAGACCCTTTTATTTTTTATGCTTAACCTGAGGCCTGAATATATACAGACCTTTCTTTACATACATTATTTTATGCAATGTGATATTAATTAGGTATTATTATTAGTCTTTCTACAGAACAGGTAAAGGAAATTAAGTAATTTTCCTAAGGTCACAGAACTGTAAGTGATAGAGCCGACCAAAGTGTGACTTTAAGGCTCAAGTAAACAGAGGCTCTTATCTACATCATATAATACATTCTCATGGCGTTTACCTTTCCAGTAATGATATAACCTTGACAATTAAAAATGTGGTCTTTGGACTGGTAGCATCAACATCCCCTCCGAGCTTGTTAGAAATAAAGACCCCCAAACCCCATTCAGACCCACTGATTCAGAATCTGCATGTTGAAAAGATCACCAGGTGATTCCAATGTACATTAAAGTTTGAGAAGCAGTGGTATAGGACACAAAGATGTTGAGAGGAGAATGGGTTATCTTTGTTCCATTATGTCCTAACTTGATCATAATGGATAAATTAATTTTTCTAAGATCCAGTCTGCTCCTGAACAATAGATATCATAGTACCTCTGGATCTGAATTGGTAGGAATGAGAAAATGCAAGGAAATCATAACCAAGCTTGCCTGACACATAAAAGGGACTTAATAACTGGTAACTATTTTAAATATCTCTTAAAATTGCACTTAATTTATGCTTCTGATAGGTTTGGAATACCTGAAAAGATCATAGCTCTTCTTTTAAAATAATTAATCATATAGTGGGGACAATGTATTGGAATACCAATCAAAATATTTCCTTCTATTGTACTATTTAGAATCTTCTCATCTTCACTTAGACTGTAGAGGCACTGATGGCCACAAGAATGAGATTATATAGTTGGCTAGCAGAGAAAACTGAGTGCACAAGGTTGGGCCCTGAGGGGCTTAAGGCAGAAACAATGGACTTAAAGGAAGACAATCAGATTGACCAAGTAAAGTGGAACACAGCATAGATTCCGGGCTTTTGTGCTTAACTAACTAGTGAAAACATTTTTTTTAAGATTTTATTGATTTATTTGACAGACAGAGATCACAAGTAGGCAGAGAGGCTGGCAGAAAGAGAGGACGAAGCAGGCTCTCCGCGGAGCAGAGAGCCCGACACAAGGCTCGATCCCAGGACTCTGGGATCATGATCTGAGCCAAAGGCAGAGGCTTTTACCCACTGAGCCACCCAGGCGCCCCAACTAGTGAAAACTTTAATAAAAAATAAGAGAAGACAAAATGATGATGCATTAGTCAGGGTTCTCCAGAGAAACAGATCCAATAGCATGTGTGTCTATGTGTGTGTGTATGTGTGTGTGTGTGTGTGTGTGTGTAGAGAAAGAGAAAGAGAGACAGAAAGAGTGTGTGTTCTTATAAGGAACTGCCTCATACATTATGGAAGCTGACAAGTCCCAATCTGCAGTTGGCAAGCTGGAGACCTAGGAAGACCCAATATTTCAGTTTGAATACAAAGGCATGAAAAAAGCCAGTATCCCCACTTGGAGACAGTCAGACCGCAGGAGTTCTTTCCTTAGTTTTGTTGTTCTATTTAGGCAGTCAACTGATTGGATGGAGACCAAGTTACTTTAAAGAGGACAATCTGCTTAACTCAATCTATGCATTTAAATGCTAATCTCATCAAAACTCTTTCATGGAAACATCTAGAATAATGTTGGGTCAACTATCTGGGCACCCTATGGTCCAGTCCAGCTGACAAAGAAATAAATGATTACAGACAGTTAAACTTTATTTTACCAAGTTAAGGATATTGTATTACCAATACCGCATAAAAGAGGAGGCACATTTATGACTTTAACGAAGACACTGTTTCTAAACAATCATAAACTGAATTCAGTTTGGCTGTATGTAGACTACAGTGCATTGTCCTTAATTTTCTGATTTTAATGTGACCCAAAGAAAACTCTGCCAGGATGAAATGAGTCAGAAAATTATGGTTTAGAGACTATGGGGAAAGAGTCTGCAAGGGAATAAAATATTAAGGGGGAATGCTGCTAAAATCCAGGAATGATGTGACAAAGACCTGATTTTCTGTTAATGAGAGTATGGAAGGAGTGAGGAAAATGTTAACCTTAAAAATAAAACTGCCAGTATTTTATCAGAAAAAAAAAAAAGATTTATTCACGAATAGCACAAAATTACACTCTGGGACAAGCAAGTTACAACAAAACCATAGGACAGTCTGGAGAACAAAGGAAAGGAAAACTCTTTTAGAGGAAAAGGGGGAAGTTGGCAAGGCTGTTATAAAGAAAAAGACCATTGAAGTAGACTGGGAGTGCCAAAGATAGTGGCTTTTCATTGGGTGAGTTATAGCAGTCTCATTGCCTGGGCTGTTGCCTGATTGAGAAGGGAAATCTTTTCTTCCTCTTGCTGGAACAGTAACATTGTCATAGCTAAAGCACTTTCTACTTCAAAGGTAAGTTGCTTCCTATTGGGTCTGCAATAGGAAGTTCTGGCCTCCAGACTTAATCTTTTTTTTTTTTTTTTTTTTAAAGATTTTATTTATTTATTTGACAGAGAGAGAGATCACAAGTAGGCAGAGAGGCAGGCAGAGAGAGAGGAGAAAGCAGGCTCCCTGAGGAGCAGAGAGCCCGACACGGGGCTCGATCCCAGGATCCTGAGATCATGACCTGAGCCGAAGGCAGCGGCTTAATCCACTGAGCCACCCAGGCGCCCCTCCAGACTTAATCTTAAATGAGGTTTCCTTTTATTAATTTTTACAAAATACAGAGGGCAAGCATCTAGGAGTCATTGTGCTCCTTGGAGCTGTTCTTTTCTCATATGAGAAAGGTTGATTGAGATATTACTAAGATCTGGTTGTCAAATGTCATGATTCTAGATGTCCAATTGAAGTACATTGCCCAGATGACAGAAATAAAACAGTATGTCAAAAGCTTAAGCTTCAGGGACCTGATGAATGATGGTGTTATGGGCTGAAAATTGTAAAGTCATACTATACCTTACAAGTGATTCTAGTCATTCTGCAGTTGTAAGAAATCCACAATTTGTTCCTTTATTTTCAGAAGAGAAACAAAGTAGGGCTCAATCTTATCTTTAAAAAAGGCAAAATAAAATAAAACAGCAAATAAGTCCTTTGCAAAATATCTGTAGAGAGGAAATAAATGGGCACAATACTACTGCTTTAGCTGTGAAAATTTTTTTTCAGATACTGTGTATTTGTGCAAGTTCCATTTGAGACATAATGAAGAAATTAGTTGCTTTTCAAATGGACAATCATCCATTCTCTGCCACAGGTTGCCAGAATAAAGCAGTACACTGCTAAGGGGGTGAAAATATAATATGGGGGGTGGAGTCCAGGAACAGACTGATTAATTGCAAGCTCAGTTATAGACATCATTCCTTACAGTTAAATTAAAGGTGCCTAGCTGCCATTTTTTAGGAGCTAACTTGGTTTAAAAGACCTCATTGTCTCCGTATGGTAGATAAATTTCATTATTCTTAAATTTCAAATCTTTATGAAATAGTGAGAATACTGGTCTTTAGTGAAATTGGGTGTAGCAGTCCCTCAGTACTCCACTCACGTAAGATGATCGTGTATTTGAACATATTTGTAAAAGAATCACAGCTCAATATATTCTTCACATCAGTGTACTTTGATGGAATCTCAATGCTTATTTCAGCCTAGGAATATACTTTATACACTGGGCTCAATAAAACCTAATCTAAAGGTTGTATTTTCAATGTAGACAAGTACACTAATGACTCCAATTTCACAGTCTTGTGCTATTTCTTAGCCAATAAAATTATGATTGACTTCCTATGTAATTATACGTTCTGGGCTAATGGTTTATTTACACTTGTAATCTCTAATTCATGTTCTTTAAAGAGGTATTTTTACTTTAGTATTTTCCCATTGAAGAATTTTAGGCATAAGAACAGAATATTGTTAATTATATAAATGTATAGAATTTGAAAAACTCTAAATTAATAAAACCGTATCTTCATTTTAAAATGAGAGTGTGGATGTAAGGTATTATTCTATCTTCCCTGATACTCTGCTTGTGGTCTGAGTGAAAGTTGCTGTCTTCCTTTGGTCATAACCTCCCTGCCTTCTGTAGTTTGTATAAAAGTGAGAAACTGACCTAGGCTGTATTGATTGTAGTATTTCCATTCCTAGCCACAAAAATTGGCGGGACAGAGCTAAAGGGTAGGGGGGGCATTGGCTGTATCCCAACCCAAGTTTTCCCAAGGAATTTTCAACTCAGTTAAAACTGGAAGGGAAGAGCTCTTCCCTTCCTCAATGATAGTTAGGAACTTATGATCCAGGAGCTACTAACAGACATTTAATCTAGTCCAGGATTTCTCAACATCAGGAGTCTTGACATTTTGGGTCAGAAAACTTGTTGTAGAAGCTGTCTTGTTCATTGTAGGATGTTTAGTAGCATCCCTGACTTCTGCCAACTAGACGCCAGTAGTACCCTTCTCCCATACTATGGCATCCAAAAATATCTCTAGATATTACATTATATTATATATTATATTATACCATACTATATTATTAGATTCTGCTAAATATCCCCCAGTTGAGAACCACAGAATGAGCCTTATGTAAATGTAGCAACAGGAGTAAAGGAAGTCAACCCTTTCAAGAGAAGAAAGAAATAAAGAGAGAAAGAGAAATACACCTGTTCAGGACTAGTTATACCCAAATATACCATTTTTCTTTTTGGCTATATAAGTGCATCAATTCCCTGTGATCTAATGTAGTTTGATTTTTTTCTTTTGTCAGGTGAGATGATTAAAAAATCTGAAACAATAGCAGGAAAAGACAAATTGAGGAACAGAGCCAAAGCACAATAAAAAAAAGAAATCAGTCCATAATAGGGCTTGATCAAGGCATAGATTCAACTGTGAGTTTTGAAAAAAAGAGAGTAACTTATAAACCTGTTTAAAGAAAAGAGAAGATAAAGAAATTGATTATGAAACAGATGGTAATTAGTATAAGTAGACTTATCTTCACTTCAGAGCCTCTTATCTTCAAGATAGTCTTGGCATGAGAAAAAGAAAAAAGAAAAAAAGAAGGGAAGGGAAGAGAAGGGACCCAGATTTTCACTTGTATCTTCTTGGGATTATACACACATCCAGTGATGATTTCCTACTTAAAGTATGCGTCTGTGTGTGTGTTTGTAGTTCTCTAAAAATGGAGCATATATGTTTCCTATCCAATCAACTGCCAGTAATACAAAAAGAAAAGGAAAACTACAAACTGTGGACCAAACAAGTGGTATCTCCAAATCGGATCTTACACATGAGCCCACTGACGCCAAAACTCACATGAGTCATCCTCTATGATGATGACTTTCACCCAAATACAACCTCATTTCCTGTAAACACAGGAAATAAGTTTCTTTCTCCCTAGTATTTCAGGTCAAAATGATAGATGCAGCATTGATGCTTCTGCTCTGAAGAGCCAGTTGAGGTAAGAAGACTTTTAATTTAATTACCCCCTTGGTAACTGGAATAAAATGGGTAGAGGGAGTGGAATGCTTAGCGGGGGAAGAAAAAGAAAAAACAGTAATATCTGGCCACAAGCAATATTACAAGGTGGACTTAAACTATTTTCAAGACATACTAAGTCTATTACCAATGCTATATAACAGCTACGGCACATCCACTTAAAATCCTTCTTTGTCTTTTTTTGAAAGATTATATGACTCAGAGAAAATTAACCGAGAGCAGAACTTCTGTGTTTTGGGAAACAGTTATTGAAAGAAGTCATGTGTTAAATGAAAAATGTATGTAAACTTCAGGGGAAACCCTTCTTTTAAGTAAAAATCAAATGAGTTATTTTGTTGTTGTTAAGAAGCTTTTTATGATGAGGTATCCAAGAGTCAAATTTCCATATTAATAACAACCATCATAGCACATCACAACAACCAACTCAAAAGCTGTACCAGGTGTCCCACCTCTACTGACAACATAAAGAGTTCCAGGGACTTGTTCTCCAGTCAGAAAATTATAAGACAGCCTCTTTAGCAAGTAGTGTTGGGACAACTGGATAGCCTCATATAAAAGGATGAAATTGGGCCTTTTCCTTCACATTATATGCAAAAATTAACTCAAAATGAATCAAAGACCTAAATCTAAAATTAAAACTCTTAGATGAAAACATAGGGGCGAATCTGCATAACCTCAGATTTGAGAACGGATTCTTAAAAATGACACCGAAAGAAGCAACAAAAGAAAAAAACAGAAATAATGAACTTCATCAAAATTGAAAACTTCTTTGCTTCAAAGTGCATTATCAAGAAGTGAAAAGAAGTATCTGCAAATCATAATCTGATAAAGGACTTTTATCTAGAATATACAAATAACTATTTAACCCAATAATAAAAAGATCACCTCACTTTAAAAATTGGCAAAAGACCTGAGTGGACATATCTACAAAGAATATAGGCAGACAGCCAAAAAGCACATGAAAAGATGCAAAAGGAAATACAAATCAAAGGTACAATGAGATATCACTTCACCCAATAGGGTGGCTACAATACAACAAAAACAAGCAAACAAACAAAACCAGAAACCAATAAGCATTCATGAGGAAATGAGACATCAGAACCCTCATACACTGCTGGATGAAATGTAAAATGGTGTAGCCAGGTTGGAAAACAATCTGGGAACTCCTTATATGGTTAAGCACAGTTGTGATATGACCCAGAAATCTTACTCCTATGTAAAGGTCCAAGAGAAATGAAAATATATGTTCTCATAAAAAATGTATACACCGATTTTATAGCATCATTATTCATAATAGTCAAAGTTGAAAATAACCTAAATGTCTATCAATGAAAGAATAAACAAATATAATGGATAAACAAAATGTGGTATATCCATACAATGGAATATTTTTGGCCATTTTAAAAAAAGAGTAAAATACTGACAAACGCTACAGTATTTGTTGAAGACATGTTAAGTGAAATAAGCCAATCATTAAAGATCACATATTATAGGATTCCACTTTTTTTTTTTTAAGATTTATTTATTTATTTATTTGACAGGGAGAGTGATCACAAGTAGGCAGAGAGGCAGGCAGAGAGAGGGGGAAGCAGGCTCCCTCATGAGCAGAAAGCCTGATGTGGGGCTGGAACCCAGGATCCTGAGATTATGATCTGAGCTGAAGGCAGAGGCTTTAAGACACTGAGCCACCCAGGCGCTCCGCACTTCATTTTTATAAAACAAATTTTAAAACTGTGGGAGTGTGTGTGTGTGTAAGTCTGTATCAAATACTGTAAGAAGATATAAGGAAAGATACATACTACTTAACAAAAGTTAACTGTGTGGGTATGCATAGTATGTGTGTGGGATGGTAGTCATATGGACAGAACAGAGGAGAGGGGGGAGGCAAGACATGTAAAACTAAAGAGGAAAAAGAAAGGTACTGTACCTAAATATAAAGCATTATTTTTTAAAAAGTATAAAGCATTTTTATGTGTTTCCCACTTAAATAATTAATGGTCTTAGTGGTTACCCTTTGTCTGGCAGGTATTCTTTCTTTCCCGTTTTATTGAGATGTAATTGACACTTAACTTTTCTAAGTTTAAGTTGTATAATAATGATTTGATACATGTGTTTACTACAGAATGATTATCACAGGAAGATTAGTTAACATTCATCACATAAACTTTTTTCCTTTGTGATGAGAACTTTTAAGATCTATTCCCTTAGTAAGTGACAAGTATATAATACAGTATTGTTAACATACAGTCATCATGTGGCACACTACATCCCTAGGACTTAAGTTATAACTAGAAGTTTGTAGCTTTTGACCACTGCACCTAATTCCCTCACCCTCTACTTCCGGGAGGTAGGTGTTCTATGTTTACTGTATCATTTTAACAACCTGTGAGTTAAAGATTATTATCTCCATTGTCTCCAGATAGGGAAAACACAGCTTGGAGTAGTAAAATAGGTTGCATAACAATATGGTTGGGGCAATCCTCATAAAAAGGAAGGATTCTCACCCCAAATTTGTGTTAGATGTCAAGTGTAGTGATGCCAAAAACACCCTGAGAGGGTATGAAAAGGTTTATTACTACATGATGAGGTTTTCTGGGGAGAGCTGGGCTAGCCTCTCAGGCTGTTCTGAAAACAGATTGAGAGAACTGAAGAAGAATGGCTTGGGGTTTTTATGGTGGGTAGGGGGTGGGTTCCTGCAGGCAGAGAGGGGGTCAGATGGTTTGAACCTCGTGTCAATACCAAAGGAGGGAGCATTTGGACTTTCTTAGTAGCTTGGCCAGATGTGGTAAGAGAGGAAGAGAGAAAGTGTGCTTAAAAGCTACCAGCAGCCTAACATCAAAAAATGGAGTCAGATTTTATCTTTATCACAAATGGTTTAAAAATTATACATGCCAATATTTATGAAAAACATTTAGCTTTATATCTGTATTTGTGTATCTATTTGTTTTAATTAAAATAAATGTCTGGGTTGTTTTTGTGACACTTATTTAAGGCTAATACACAAATGATACTTAATGTCCTGCATGTCATATATACCGTGCATGGCCAAATACCTCAAACCTTAAAGTCTTGAGAAAGATCTATTTCAAAAAATTAGCAAATATTAAATAACCAACATATGAAGTTTCTAAATATAGCCATAAGATAAATATGAAATCGGGCGCCTGGGTGGCTCAGAGGGTTAAATCCTCTGCCTTCGGCTCAAGTCATGATCCCAGGTCCTGGGATCGAGCTCCACATCGGGCTCTCTGCTCTGCGGGGAGCCTGCTTCCTCCTCTCTCTCTGCCTGCCTCTCTGCCTACTTGTGATCTCTCTCTGTCAAATAAATAAATAAAATCTTAAAAAAAAAGATAAATATGAAATCACTTTGTATGGCCACTATTACTTGATTACTAGGTTGCATAGGATTACTAATAACTCAAAGAATAATGTCAATGTATCTCGGTAATTTTTTTCAATTGTGAAAAACAATTACTTTACTCTTACCAAACCAACTTGTGGACAGTTATCATTAATGTTTAATAATAGTAAATTACTTTTTATATATTTATTTCAAGATCCTAATGTCAAAGTGAGTAGTATTTTAGAGAAAATTGTGATGAAATAAAGGTGAATTCAAAGTATACTTGGGAACATGCTGAATTCTTATGAGAATCTGCTTCAGAGGCTGGAGCTACTGGTACAAAAAGAACACACCACAGTCAGTCATTTCATATTAAACTTTTTATTAAAAGTTTATGAGTCTTCATAATATATTTAAAATGACATGTTCCACAAACAAACATTTGGGCAAAAAATTTCTACATGTACTTATTGGCACACAAATTTAAAATAAAAACTAAGCTAAATATATAGATAGATAGATAGATACAGATATCTGTCTATTTATCTATCTATCTGTATATATATATATCTCCAAATTCATATCAATTATCTGGAATACCTGAGTTTCAAGCTGTTGGTTTTCCAGACAGTGTGAAACATTTTTCATCCATTTCATAAAGGACAAACCCCATCCAGAAAGAGTAACTTTGGTTAATAGATGCTGTCTCCCAAAGATCACACGGAAGTCCTCAGTGGGATTCAGGTTTATCTTCAGAGGTTTCTTCCATGTGGAGGTCAGTCTGTGATGCAAGGAAGGATTCCCAGGTAGCAAGGCACTGAATAATGGAAATACACCATGAGGAGATCAACAGTAGTTAACTTTCAGCGGTGAAAGGATTAATAAATCCTTATGTATTTGCTCCTAGAGCAATCTGCCCTGCTCCTCTCTCCCACCAGCAAACCAGAATCCTTGTTGTTTTCTACATATTTTATTTTATAATGAGGGATACTATTGATAATAAGAAAATAAAAGGTTAAAAGAATGAGTATGAATTAGTTTGCTAAAAAAAAATCCCGTATTACCCCACTCTCAGGAAAGGAAACTGCTAAATTATGGAGGAAAAGATGAACCATTTGGATCTGAGAAGGCAGGCGTTAATGTATTATAATGGTCTCTCGGGACTAGGTGGTGAAACTTGGTCATTCATGTGCCACAGGAGATGAAAAAGGATCAGACGAAACTGAAGGTGGTGGAGACACGCCAACAGGAATGTGGCCACCTTTGTGATATTGCCTAGTACTGACCTGCCTAGGCCTAGTCTCAGTTATCTGTATGAAGTTTATCCACAGCATAATTTTAATAGTTTGCACATATTTAGGGTTCTTCTAAAACCTACTCTAACATATATTCAGCATGAGCTAATATTAATTAGGAAAGAAATCATGGTGTTGTTTTTTTTTTTTGCAAATGTGGATAGATTGCTATATACAAATACATATATATCTTTTTTTATATAATACACTGAAGTTGGACTGATTAACACTGGTTTACTTGTCTAAACTACTTTCACATCACTTCTTTATCCTCTATTCCTCTTAGAGCTTTAATATGTCCATGTCTGACAAGTACTAAGTGAGAACCAGCAATTTCCCAAACACAGTACAAACTCAAAATTTTAAACCTCCCAAATTATAAATCCTCTGTGTTCCAGAAAGTATGTACATATGGACTTATGTGTGTGTGCGCGTGCATGTACGTGTATGCACACATATGTACATACATGTAGATATATATGTGTATATATAACAGTTTTTCAAACTGAAGATTTAGAATATGGGAAACATTTTGCCAAACAAGGTTTTTATAAAGGGTATATGCAGTGATTTGATTCTGAGATAGTTTGAAGAGGAAATGAATAATAAGGCTAGAAAACTATATATTTGCATGAGAACAGTAGAAAATACTGTGGAAGACTTAATTGCCAAATTTAAAAAAACTGAGTAAATTAGTGGGTAAAATGTTGAGTATTTATTTTGTGATATATGTATGTTGAAAGTCAGGCTTAGGATAATATAGGTCTCATAAGAATAATTAAGTCTATCAAGACTTTAAGGGATATTTTTGATTTAAAAATTTTAGCATACTGGAAGCCAAGTATAAACCATGAAGCATAATATCAGCTACTGTGATGAATCAGTTCTGGGATTTACCTTTACTCTTTAGTAAGTTACTAACTCTCTGATTTTCTGCTTTGGGTGTACAATAATAATATCTACTTCATTGGGATGAAGAAATAACAAAATAAAATAGGGGTAAGGAAGGAGAGGTGAGGGAATAGAAAGAAAGGCTACGGTCGTCAAACTGTGGAAAGAACCAAGATGCCCTTCAACGGATGAATGGATAAGGAAGATGTGGTCCATATACACAATGGAGTATTATGCCTCCATCAGAAAGGACGAATACCCAACTTTTGTAGCAACATGGACGGGACTGGAAGAAATTATGCTGAGCGAAATAAGTCAAGCAGAGAGAGTCAAGTATCATATGGTCTCACTTATTTGTGGAGCATAACAAATAACATGGAGGACATGGGGAGATGGAGAGGAGAGGGAGTTGAGGGAAACTGGAAGGGGAGATGAACCATGAGAGACTATGGACTCTGAAAAACAACTAGAGGGTTATGAAGGGGCGGCGGGGGGGTGGGGGCTTGGGAGGTTGAGGAACCAGGTGGTGGGTAATAGGGAGGGCACGTACTGCATGGAGCACTGGGTGTGATGCCAAAACAATGAACACTGTTATGCTGTAAATAAACAAATAAAAATAAATAAATTAAAAAAAAAAAAAAAAAAAAGAAAGCCAGGTAGCTATGACAGGGACCACCTGGCAGGCAGAGGGGCCTCCTCTGACATGATACTGGAGAAGAAGGAGATGTCTTTACATCTAAATGCTTATACCCATGAGAAGGCATTAAAGATAAATACCTTTGATCTATGTTTCAACTTTTAGATCTATGTCTTTTATAACTGCCCAAACTATACATAATTTGAGAGTAGGGGGTGACATAAAATATCTATTCACTCAACAAATATTTTTGAGTTCTTACTAATATCAGGCACTATGATAGGTTCTGGGGCACAATCCTTGATCTCATGGAACTTATGATTTAGCAAAGGGATATAAGTAAGCAAATATAATCAACTTCAGGGTCTATGAAGTTGCAAGGTATGATAAAAATAAATATCCGTGGGATCTAAATCAGACTAGAATGAGTTAATGAATATTTCCTAGTAGGAGAAAGCCCGTAAATCTCTGTTCATGTCTGTAGAAGGGCAATGTAAGGAATAATGTATGGTCCACTGGTTAAGTGCTTGGGCTTAGGACTTCTGTTGCTAGACAAAATGGTGTAATAAGGACTAGATTTACTCTTCTGCTAAAAAAAATACAGATGATAGATAGATAAGAAAAAATATATGAAATGACAGTTTTTAAGACCCTGAACATCAGGCAACAAAGGACAGTGATCCCTGAGAGACATGATAAAAACAATCTGAGCTCTATGATTACCCTACTGTTATGGGCAGAACTGTGTCCCCAAAACTCATTTGTTGAAGCACATTGCAAGATACTTCAAAATTCATCTGTCGAAAACAGAGGATCATAGGGGAAGAGAGAAAAAATAAAACAAGATGAAACAAGAGAGGGAGACAAACACAAGAGACCTTTAATCACAGGAAACAAACTGCAGGTTGCTGGAGAGGAGGGGAGTGGCGGGATGGGGTAACTGGGTGACGGACATTAAGGAGGGCATGGGATGTAATGAACACTGGGTGTTACATAAGACTGATGGATCACAGACCTCTACCTCTGAAACCAGTAATACATTATATGTTAAAAACTGAAGTTAAATTAAACAAAATAAAATTAATACAATAAAAATTCATTTGTTGAAGTACTTAGAGAATGTGAAAGTATTTGGATATAAGGCCTTTGAAGAGGTGATCCAGTTGAAATGAGGCTGTTAAGACAGGCCCTAATCCAATCTGAGTAGTATTCTTATAAGAGGAAACTGGTTATACAAGAAGACTACAGCAACTACAGCAGAGAGAAAAGACAATGTGGGGACACTGGGAGAAGGCTGCCATCTGCAAAGTCAAGACGAAAAGCCTCAGAAGAAACCAAGTCTGCCAACAGCTTGATCTTGCACATCTAAACTCCAGAGCTGCAAGAAAATAATTTTTTGTTGTTTAAGCCACTTAGTATTTTAAGCCACTTCGTATTGGTATTTTGTTACGGCAGTCTTAGCACACCAATACACCTATTTATTGCCTTTAGGGAATTTCCAGGCCATGGTGGAAGAAGGTGAACTTAGATGTAACCAGGCAGACTGCCTGAGTTGAAGAGATGGAGCTAAGAGTCTACGGAAAAGTAATGCAGGAGAGTTCGTAGAGCAGAGTACCAGAGAAGGAGAGCAGAGAAAGCACTCTGGAGATCTGTGGTGGGTCTCCCTTGGGTATTCAGTGGAGTCCTCTTTGGTACAAACTACTTGAGGCCTGGGAAAAAAGCCACCAGTGACGAGTAGAGTGAACAGTGTCCATGTTCTTCCAGGGCCTGGAATAGTACAGGGTCCCACTAAAAGAGACTGGAAAATCCCATAATTCATGAGATATTGGGTAGAATATAAAGAAGGGCCTTGCCTCAATATTGGGAAATAATTTGCCCTATACTAAAAGATGCTCAAGTACCACCTAACAAATCTTAAAAGTAAGACCCTAAAGGATCAAATTCTGTCCAAGCAACTTAAAATTAAGTGCTATAGGAATAGAAAAATACTCAACATACAACAAAATTCATAATATCTGGCATCTAACTAAAATTTACTAGGATAAAAAGGAAGAAAACAACCCATAATGAGGAGAAAAATCAATCAATTGAAATTTATATACAATGGAATATTACTCAGCCATAAAAAAGAGTGAAATCCTGCCATTTGCAACAATGTGGATATAGCTGGACTGTATAATGTTAAGTGAAATAAGTAAATCAGAGAAATACAAATACCATGTGATTTCACTCATATGTTGAATTTAAGGAACAAAACAAATGAACATTGAGGGGAGGGGGAAGAGACACAAACTAGAAAACAGATTCTTAACTATAGAGAACAAACCGAGGGTTACTAGAGTGGGAAGGTGGAGAGAGGATGGGCTAGATGGATGATGGGGTTTCAGGAGGGCACTTGTCATGAGTACTGGGTGTTGTCTGTAAGTGATGAATCACTAAATTCTACACCAGAAACCAATATTACACTGCATGTCAACTAACTGAAATTTAAATAAAAATTTGGGGGAAAAAAAAAAAGAAACTGACCCAGAAGACAAAGATGTTAGATTTAGCAGACAAGGACATTAAATGAGTTATTATAAAAGTGTCCTAGCTGTTCAAAGAGTTAAGTAAAGGCATGGAATAAATGAAGAATAGACACAAACTAGCCTTCTAGAGAAGAAAATTACTATGTGTGAGATGAGAAAATATAATGAATGGAATTAATAACGTGTAAGACCAATGCAGAAGAAAAAAGTTAGTGTAAGTGAAGGCACAGGAATGGAAAGCATCTGAAAGCAGACACACAAAGAAAAAAGATCAATGAGAAGAACGGAAAAGAGCATCAGTGAGCCAGAGGACAGTTTGCAGTAGTATAATATATATGTAATTAGCATTGCTGAGAAGGTGGGGTGCACAAAACTTTTGAAAATATAAATGGCAATATTTTCCAAATTTGATAAATTACACACCCACAAATCCAAGAAACTCAATAAACTCTAAACATGAG
The DNA here is from genome assembly GCF_922984935.1 of Meles meles. Classification (NCBI taxonomy): domain Eukaryota; kingdom Metazoa; phylum Chordata; class Mammalia; order Carnivora; family Mustelidae; genus Meles; species Meles meles. The sequence goes on from NC_060066.1 coordinate 132,070,851, forward strand.
AAACATGAGGAAGAATGCATCAAGCCACTTTCTAACCAAATTGCTCAAAATCAGTGATAAAGACAATCTTTAAAGACAGAAGAAAATGATGTTGCATACAAAAGAAGGAAAAATAGGGATAAGTATTTCTCATCCGAGATAATGTAAGTAAGAAGACAGCAGAGTAATATTTTTAAGGTTCTGAAAGAAAAAATATTTAAGAAGATATACGATTCTATGCCTAGCAAAAATATCCTTCAAAAACAAAGATGGAATAAAGACATTTTCTGACATATAAAAGCTAAGAATTTGTCACCAACAGACCATATTACAAGAAATGTTTTTTTAAAAAAAAATTTTAATCAGGCAAAAAGAAAATGAGACCAGATAGAAATATGAATCCATTCAAAGGAATGAAGAATACAGAAAATGACAATTATAGGGAATAAGAAAAATATATTCCTTAAATTTATTTAAAATATAATCGACGACTTGATTATTAATAATAATAGTAGCAAGACCTTGTGAGGCTTATAATACATGTACAAATAAAATATATGATGAAAAGAGCATAAAGGCCAGGAGAGAGAAAATGAGAAACATGATTATAGGTTCTTAAATGATAGGTGAAGTGGTATAATATTACTTGAATATACTTGATGATAAGATTAAGCTATAAACAATAAACCTGAAAATAAGCACTAAAAAATAAAAAGCATATCTAAAACACCAACAAAAAGATCTAAAACGAAATCATACAAAATTGTCTACTATCCAAAAGGAGGCATAAAGCAGAATATGGGAGCACAGAAGAGATGGAGCAAATAAAAAAAAAAGAGCAAAACAATGGACTCAGATCTAGCCATATCAATAATCAATTTCAATGTCAATAAGCTAAAATATTCCAGTAAGACACAGATCGTCCTACTAAATAAAAAACAAGACCCACCAATATTCCACTTAGAAGAAAAACATACAAATACATTTAAATTAAAAGGGCAAAAAATATATATATATACTATGAAACACATGTCAAAAGAAAGCTAGAGTGGCTATATAAGATAAAATAGATTTTAGAACAAAGACTATTATTAGAGATAAAGGTTATTTCACAATGATAAACATCAATTTATCTAGGCATAATTTAAAATATTTATATCTATATAATGGGAGAGTTTTAAAATACATGAAAAAAACTGATAGAAATATAAGGAGAAAGACAAATCCACAATTATAATGGATTTTGACACATGTCTCTCACAAGAACTGATAGAACATGTGGACCGAAAATCAGCAGTGATACAGAAAACTGGAACACCATTATCAATCAAGCTGACCTAACTGATACCTATAGAAAGGAAAATACATGTTTATTCTTGTGCACATATGACATTTACCAAAACAGACCATATTCTAGGCTATGAAAGAAATCTCAGTAAATTTAAAGAGTCAAGTCACATGAAGTTTGTTCCCTGGACATAATGGAATTAAATTAGAAATCAGCAATAGAGAGGGATCTGAAAAATACCCAAATATCTGAAATCTAAACAAGAAACTTACATATATAATAACCCTCTGTCAAAGAAGAAATCAGAAGGAAATATAGACAGAAAGTATTTTGAACTGAATGAAAATAAAAACACAGTATATAAAAATTTCAGTATGTCACTAAAGCAGTACATAGAAATTTATAGCACTAAATATCTATTAGAAAAGAAGAAAGGTTCACAATGAGCACTAGGTGATGCAGGGAAATGTTGAATCACTATATTGTACACCAGAAACTAGTATTACACTGTATGTTAACCAACTGGAATTAAAATAGAAGCTAAAAAAAAATAAAAGAAGAAAGGTCTTAAATAAATGATTTGTTTCCACACTAAAAACTAATAAATAAACAAACAAACAAGTAAAACAAATTAAACCTAAACTAGGGAGAACTAGGGAGAAAGAAGAATGAAAGAAAAAGAAAGAGAGAAGATCAGAGTGTGATTTAAGGAAAAAGTAAAAATACAGAAATATCAGTGAAACCAAATGTTGGCTCTTAGAGAAGATTAATAAAAGTGATAATAATTAACCAGAGCTAAAAGAAGGGAACTGACACAAATTTCCAGCTGTTAGGAATAAGAAAGGTGACATCACTCCAGATTCTACTTTAGAAAATAAAAGAATATTATGAAAAACTTCATACCTATACACTAACAACTTAAATGGAATGGACCAATTCCCTGAAAGACACAAACTACATAAACTCATACCAGAAAATAGATAACCAATGAATTTGAATTTGTTGTTAAATATCTTCCCACAAAGAAAACTCTAGGCCCAATGGCCATCATTGATGAATGTTATCAAACATTTAAGGAAGGAATCATTAATTCTACACAAACTCTACCAGAAAATTGAATACATAAAATGCTTTCCAATTTATTAAAACCAAAGACAGTGTAAGAGAAGAAAATTACAGTATCTCTCATAAACATAGAAAAATTCTAAGCAAAATTTTGGCAAATACAGCAATATATAGAAAAGAAAATCTATAGAAAATAGATTACTTTCTATAGAAAATCTATAGAAAGAATTATACATTAGACTGTATGGTGACTAACATAACATAATGAAAGAAAGAAAGGAAGAAAGAGAAAAAGAGAGAGAGAGAAAGAAAGAAAGAAAAGGAAGAATTATACATCAGGACCAAAAGGAGTTTATCCCAGGATTGTAGGACTGGATTAACATTCAAATACTGATCAATGTAATTAACTGTATTAAATGTAATATCATCTCAATAGACATAGAAAAGGCATTTGTCAAACTATAATGTCCATTTCTGATTTTAAAAAATCTGTCAGCAAATCAGGAATTGGGAAGAATGTCCCCCACCTGAGGAAGAACACCTACAAAAACCCTAAAGTTAACATCATAGGCAGACATGCATTAAATATTAGTTGTCATTAGTATTTTATTTCTTTTCAATCCCAAGGGAAAAAAGGAAGTAAAACTCAGCTTTACATATACTCAAAAATCTCCTTCACCAAATTCTATGTCTAAACAAAGCATGAAACAGAAAAATACCAAAATACAAATCACTTTCAGTCTCTAGCTACAATATATGCAAAACAAGGGACGTTATTAATGGGGACCGGTGGCACAATAGAGAGCAGACCATACACTGCATCTGGGAAAATCCCTGTTTCCCTTGTGAACCTCATTTCTACTAGAGCCCTCTGGCCTCCTCTGCAAATCCATACACAATTCTACTATCTGGTAACCCTGCAGGGCAGCCCAAAGCAATTACTGCTTTCAGGAGATATCACATCTTTCTGATAACTCCTGCCAAACTATCATTTGAATAAACTTCTGAAGTCCTCAAGGTAAAATTCAAAATGAAATTCTGAGCAGTCTGCTCTATTTAGAATTCCTGTCAAATAAGTGATCCAAATTACACCAAAGATGGCATTAATTCTCCCGTGAAGCAACTTCTATTGTCTTATTCTGCTTCAACTATCCCAGTTTAATAAATGTCTGAGGAAGATTTCAGTAGATATCCACACTGATTACTGTTGTGAATTAACATTTTCATTTCTCAACTAAGTCCTAAATGGGACAGGGACACTTAGTAAAAAAGACAAGTTAGCTACGGAACTCTCCCTTTACCATCTACTATACCACAGGAAGAAAAACAATTGATGTATTTTGAAATATGAGTTCTAGAATGTTACCACATGTAGAAATAACATAACACAGCAATATGTATCAATATGAATCCTTGCTCAGGCACTGCAATGGCTTCTTTATTGCCCATTACTTTCATATGACCACCTTACAATGATTGCTACGTTATCTTATTTCACAGATGAGAAAGCTGAGGCACAAAAGGTTAAGTACATCTGTGATATTACAAATCTGGTAAGTAGTACAGCCAATACTTATTCATCAACAAATAGAAAGTAACTAATCTCCTGAATGACCACCAGGATACATTCAACATGTCACTGGGCCATCAAGATGAGATACCTTTTACCTAGTGGGAAAAGGGCAATTCTGGAAAGAGAGATGATTAAGAAAATGCATGAACGCAGCGGGTATTAAGCCAAAAAAATTTTTGGAAAGTGTGTATATGCAGGTGGATTGTTTAGAAACGTATTCCCTACATACCTCTTGGAAATTCTTTACGTATTTCTAGGAGCACACGAATGCTTTGAAGAGGACCTAGCTAATACATGATAGGGATACATTAAGTGCTCAGTAAATGCAGATGATTAGAGAGAACGAATGTATTGAACTACATATACAAATATGCTGGTCGTCACAAAAATTGCAGTTTTCAACCTGAATATTAATTAATTGACATCCTGGCTTCTATTGCTCTCTAAACCTGAACTAGGTAGGTCCTGATGCTACCAGACCTCTTTTGGAATTTTGATAGATTTTTTTCCCCCAAAGTAAATATGTCAACTGTCCCCTCCTGCCAATATTTAATATTACTCTGTTACCTGATATTTGTACATTGATCCAATTAATGTACATTAATTTATTTTAAAATAATAAAAGATAATCCCTAAAACTCTTTTAAAAATCTCTTTTCTCTTTCTTGTTTTAAGTATGAAAAACCAAGCAAAGACTCAAGAAATGGATTGTTTGTATCATGTAGTTAAGCACTTCAGTTCAGTATCTACTGTGTCCAGGACTGTGATCATTGGAGAAGATTAAGAGTCATCAAAAAAATAGCAACATAGTATTCCATTTTATATATAGATATATATCTCTATATATCTCTCTATATATCTCCCTGATATGAGGAATTTGAGAGTCACAGTCGGGGGCTTGGGGGATAGAAAAGGAAAAAATGAAATAAGATGGGATTGGGGGCACCTGGGTGGCTCAGTGGTTTAAGCCTCTGCCTTTAGCTCAGGTCATGATCTCAGGGTTCTGGGATGGAGCCCCTCATCGGGCTCTCTGCTCAGCAGGGAGCCTGCTTCCCCCTCTCTCTCTGCCTGCCTCTCTGCCTGCTTGTGATCTCTGTCTGTCAAGTAAATAAATAAAAAAATCTAAAAAAAAAAAAAAAAAGATGGGATTGGGAGGGAGACAAAACATAAGAGACCCTTAATTTTACAAAACAAACTGAGGGTTGCTGTGAGGAGGCTGGTAGGGAGAGGGTGGTTGGGTTATAGAGATTGGGGAGGATATGTGATATGGTGAGTGGTGTGAAGTGTGTAAGCCTGACGATTCACAGACCTGTACCTCTTGGGCAAATAATACATTATATGTTAATAAAAATAATTTAAAAAAATACTAAAGTTCTACTGCAAAAAAACAAAACAATAGCAACATAATCTCAAAACCTAGTGTGAGACTTGCTTATAATTGTAAATTGTGTTTTCTTAAAAAGATATTTCTGCTATTTGGCTTCTTATTGCTTTCTAGCAAGGAATTGATTTTTTCCACTTTTGAATCATTACAATTAGTGAAGCAAGCTAATATCTATCAAAATTGGAGTAACAATCGAAAATACCCAGCATCACTGTTGGCCTGACCTTTTAGCAAGACCCAGCAGCTCATTCTAGTTTTAGATTCTCATGTTATTGTCAGAGAATCAACAACAGGAATTCCACTGTAAGTTGAGTAGTGTGTCCTAATCTTCCACACGTTATCATTTTATTTGATACAACAATACTTTGAGAAAATCAAGGAATTGCTTCTTATAGTTAAGAAAACCGTGCCTATAGATTTCAGTGCTTTTTTTCCCCGCTGCCTCTTGTGCCTCACTGCAGAAAAAGCAAGCCAATAAATATGCTGTATAGGCTACTGGGCAGGATGGTGGTTGACCAAAAAGTAAATGTATCACAAATCCTCATTAACTGAGCATGTCTTCCCCAGGTGGCCCCAATTTGTAGCCACAGGCCAAAAACTGTAGCTTCTCTTTGAAGGGCAGGACTGGAAAATGAAGCTGTACAGTGAGGAAGGTGAGCCAGAGCTGGGGGAACAGACCCAATAGGTAAACAAAAACCCTTTTGTTCCTATACACATGCTTAAAAACTTCTCAAACACATGGACAAGAACATTTAGGAAATAAGTTTTAATTTCCAACACTGGGTTTGAAAGTAAATCTGTATGCTACTTCAGCAAAGGTGTTGATGAGAATCCGCCATTAGAAAAGAGAAATGTGGGGCGCCTGGGTGGCTCAGTGGGTGAAAGCCTCTGCCTTCAGCTCAGGTCATGATCCCAGGGTCCTGGGATCGAGCCCCACATCGAGCTCTCTGCTCAGCGGGGAGCCTGCTTCCCCCTCTCTCTGCCTACTTGTGATCAATGCCTGTCAAATAAATAAAAAATCTTAAAAAAAAAAAAAGAGAGAAATGTCTCTTCAGTTCTTGTAAATGTGTAATCATCCTACAAGTAGATGTGACCAAGTTTTCCAGAGAATGAATGATGACAAGAATGGTGTTTCTATAGATACAAGGTAGCTTCCAATGAAAGCTGGCATGTTTAAGAATCCGTATTTTCTCAGGCTCGTGGGGTATGAAGGGGTTCTGTCCCGCAGTGTGACTTCAAGCAAATACCTTTACTGCTTTGGGCCTGTTTACTCCTTCATAAAATAAGGGGCCTGGACTGTATAAGTCCATTAATTGTGAGCCCAGAACTGAAAGTGAATATTTCCAGGGGCTAACTGGAAGAAGTCAGGAAATGATATCGCACACAATTTATAAAACTGTCTTGCTCTCCTTGGCTTGACACAGTGTGGAAATGCATTGAACATAAAATTTTACCTCTTTCCTCAGTCTCTGATATTACAAGATGATTTTCATTATGTTATATATATTATTTATATATTAGTTTTATATATTTATATTATTTTTCATAATATTCATTACGAATAATTTCCAAAGAGATGATTCATAAACGAATGAGAAATATTTTCAGTGACTACTATTGCTGCTCTATTGGTAATCTACATTTATTGAAATCTTATTTCAATAAGGCCAAGCCAAGGATATTACGTATGTTTTTATCTATCTATCTATCATAATCTATCAACTTTGAAACATTTCCTACATGGCAATTTCAGGCTCAAGTAGAGTAAGGTGTGGCTTAAGGAATAAGCTGCACAAGACTCCTAGAAGGATGTTTATGACTTTAAAAGCTTTAAAATAATTTATTTTTAGTGACTTACAGGGAATACTAAATTTTGCTTCTAGGAATTTTCTTTCATTTTTTCCTATTCCATTCCATACATGCATGCACACATACATACAGATATATTTTAATACCCAAACAAATCTGTGATGGAGGTACTATTATTTTTAGCATTTTATAGACAAGGACACTGATGCTCACTAAGATAAAGTCTTCGAGCTCTCTCAGCTCAAAGTTACAAGTTGTGGCTGTCCAGAGCCATGCTCTTGGCCAACATGCAATGTCAATATAAAGTTTGATGTCGGGGCGCCTGGGTGGCTCAGTGGGTTAAGCCTCTGCCTTCGACTCAGGTCATGATCCCAGGGTCCTGGGATCGAGCCCCGCATCCAGCTCTCTGCTCAGCAGGGAGCCTGCTTCCTCCTCTCTCTCTGCCTGCCTCTCTCCCTACTTGTGATCTCTCTCTGTCAAATAAATAAATAAAATCTTTAAAGTTTGATGTCTCCACCAGTAATGCTACCACCTTGTTTGTGGAACAGCTAATGAAAAATTTAGTTTCATCCAAATTATCACATAAGTCAAAATAATAAAATACTACTTCTATATCTCTATGATATAAAGTAACTATAAATCTGCCTAAAACAATAACAATGAAACCTCTCATTATGAAATGTGATAAAAGCCCAGCTTTAACCACTGAAGTTTCCACAATAAGCCAAAAGTTTTTGTGTTTCTAGTTTTTTCCCACTAATCTAAAAATATCTTTTAGGCAGTACCCTGATAATTGCATGTCTTTTAATAAATTAAAAATGAAAAATATGACTGAAAGTCCTCTAAGTATTTTAATGCTATCTCAAATAATCTGGGGCACAAATAACACCACCTACATTTGAGGAAACATTGGAGCTCAAATTGGTAAACATCTCTGTACTAGGCCAATTTCACTGCAAAATAAATTACATTATAAAAATTGTAGATCATGCCTAAAATGAGGGTAATGGGATGTGTAACATTTCAGTAATTGGTTTTTACCAGCTAAACCTAAGATTCAGAACAGTATTGAAAACTTACAGGAACTGCATATTTTAAATTGTGAATGTAATCAATCCAGAAATTAGAGATGATGTTGCTAGAGGAAAGCAACTTCTATTATTTTGTAATAGCTCAAAGTTGCTCATTATATTTCATTTTTGGAAAAGTTTAAATTCAGCTTTTAAGAATCATCTGCCAATTTATAATTTTAGAACTATCAACAACTTTGAAATAACAGAATTTGCATATTTTTTCTAAAAATTACTTTTACATATCTCTCAAGAATATAAGTAATAAGCTTGATTTATAAATCTGCAAATATTTACAGTTAATGCAAAAGGACTCATTAGCTACAAACGCCATCTTGTGGTCCAAGTTTTTATTATTTTGTCCTATTAGTCTGGCTTCTCTAACTTAAGATCTGCTAAAGAAAGAAAGAGTCTAACATAATATTAAAAAAAAAAATTATGCTGAAAAAAATAAAAGAAAGATGCTTGGATATAATTTATTCCCTTTCTTTCAGTTTTACATATGGGAAAACTGGAGCTGCAAAAGGTCTAATACATCAGAAAACTTTAGCAAAAGAATTAATAAAAGAGCCAAAATGTGAAATTTAAATATTTTCAATTCATACTTTCCTATTCCTTATCATCAGTTTTTGACCAATAATATGCATGATGTCCAGTTTAGTTCCAGACATTTCAAACACCAAGCTTATCTGCGTTTGTTTAACCATACCTTGAAAGTACAGCAAACTAAAAAAGAGCACATTTACCTTTGAATTACTGAAAAATTATCAAGGCATAGCTATGATGTTTCAGTGCATTGTTTTAAAGCATTTCACACATGTGTTCTAATTTTATTCTCCTAAAGATTTATGAGCTCAGTGTGTGGATAGTGGTGGGGAAGGGGAGGATTATCAATACCTCTACTGACAGATTAGAAAACTGGGTTTAGAGAAGACACGATTAAGATTTTACAATTAGGGGCGCCTGGGTGGCTCAGTGGGTTAAGCCGCTGCCTTCGGCTCAGGTCATGATCCCAGGGTCCTGGGATCGAGTCCCGCATCGGGCTCTCTGCTCTGCAGAGAGCCTGTTTCCTCCTCTCTCTCTGCCTGCCTCTCTGCCTAGTTGTAATTTCTCTCTGTCAAATAAATAAAATATTAAAAAAAAAAAGATTTTACAATTAGCTAGTGGCAACCATCCTGATACCCAACTTTAATTTTTTTCAATCACCTTTTTTCAAGATGTTATATCATGCAGTGTGTACATGTGCATGTGTGTGTGTCTTAAATCCCTTCCTTATCTTTACAGGAATTACATATTATTGGTCTGAAGACTAGAGTCTGTCATTTACAAAGCACAATAAGATGAAAGTCTTTGATTCAGAAACTAGATGATTTTAGAAATTATAAATATGTAATCTTCTATTCAAATCCTTGATTAGCTTAACAAGAGAAAAACTCGTTTAATCCAAAGGATGGGAAAGAGGCACAGATGGTCTATGCTCCAGCATAAATGTCCATTTCATACCTAACTTAACTTCTTTTGTATATATAATTGAGAAATAATATCACAGAATATAAGAGATTGATGAGAATATTTCTAAGATAAGTTTTTTAAGAAAGGAGAAACTTGAAGTACACAAAAATCTTCAAAACTTACAGAAACCTAACAAAAGATGTCTATGGTTAGGTGAAAACCTGAGCTGTAGCTATGGTTTTTGAATGTACAATTCAAAACAGAAATTCCCACTTAATAAAACAACAGGATACAGCTGATCCTTGAACAGCACAGGTTTTAACTACATGAGACTTCTTTTTTTTTTTTTTTTAAAGATTTTATTTATTTATTTGACAGAGAGAGATCACAAGCAGGCAGAGAGGCAGGCAGAGAGAGTGAGAGGGAAGCAGGCTCCCTGCCGACCAGAGAGCCCGATGCGACTTCTTATCTGCAGATTTTTTACAGGACAGTACTGTAAATGTATTTTCTCTTCCTCATGATTTTAATAGCATTTTTTCTTTAGCTTACTTTAGTGTAAGAATACAGAATATAATATATATGACTTACACAACATGTGTTAACTATTTTACTGGTAAGGCTTCTGGCCAACAGTGGGCTATTAGCAATTAAGTTTTGGGGGAGACAAAAGTTGTACCCAGATTTTTAGCTGCCTGAAGGGTTGGCACCCCTCACCTCCTGTGTTGTTCAAGGATCAACAGTAGTTAGTTACATAATTACTTTGGAATTCTAAAAATGACGATTGATTTTAAGGTTTCTTTAGAATAAAAATTACACCCTGTTGCATTTAAACTTAATTCTATAACTGACTGAGTATTTAAAAAATTGACTGTGTTTTATATACTTTATATAATACTTGAATATTAAATAGAGTATAAACTTTTAAATGAGAAAGGCACTATGTTAAGCCTAAGACATGAGCGGACTCTTAGAAAATGGAAGGACCTTCAGAGCAGTGCTTCTCAGACTATCGATGGTGACGAATACAACTCTTACTTTCAATCCCCAAGCTCCATTGAGTGATCCTACTAAGCATGACTGGTCTGCAGTGCACGCCACATGAGTCACCGTATAAGCCAAACGAAACTGGCCAATACTTAATTGGCCAGTACTTAATCAACATAACAAGTCAACTACCTGGATGTCAGGGTGATGTCTAAATGCTGTAGAAGCTTTTAATTGATTAGTTTCAACTTCTGATTGATCTTGTTATGAATCTTTTAAATAAACAACTTATGGACTGTGCATCAGTGCACACGTTAAGTAGCGTTACTTTAGAGATCAACATAGTTACTCCAGGTTTCCCAGGCTGTGTTCCATGACATGCTACTCCCTCAAGAAGAGATGCTGATCTAGTCAAGGAAATTGTATCTTCGGATTCACAAACCATGTAAGCACATAAAGTATGCTAAGAACGTCTTTAGGAAATAAACCTGTTGAACTTCATTTAATCCAAACTTCTTGACTACAGAACTTTTTCTTTCATAAGTATCACTCATTAGGGCACCTGGGTGGGTTAAAGCCTCTGCCTTTGGCTCAGGTCATAGTCCCAGGGTTGTATGATGGAGCCCCACATCGGGCTCTCTGCTGGGCAGGGATCCTGCTTCCCCGCCCCCACCCCCACCCCCGGCCTGCCTCTCTGCCTACTTGTGATCTCCGTCAAATAAATAAATAAAATCTTTTTTTAAAAAAGTATCACTCATTAACATTACAAAACACTATTTTTTCATAAAATGCATTGAGAGACTCTAGTATACACAGAATTACTGATTTACGTTACTCAACAATTGCTTAAAACCTCCCAGTGGCAAGGAATTTATTTCTTTACAATGCAATTTAATGTAATTTAGAAAATTGTAACACATAGGAAATAGTTTTGTGTGTGAGTTCAAATTACACAATTTCCAAGAGTTGGTTTTAGATATATTATCTGACGCAACGATAAAACATGTAATCCTGGGGCGCCTGGTTGGCTCAGTGAGTTAAGGCCTCTGCCTTCGGCTCAGGTCATGATCCCAGGGTCCTGGGATCGAGCCCCACATCGGGCTCTCTGCTCCGCAGGGAGCCTGTTTCCTCCTCTCTCTCTCTGCCTGCTTCTCTGCCTACTTGTGATCTCTGTCTGTCAAATGAATAAATAAAATCTTTAAAAAAAAAAAAAAACCATGTAATCCTTCTTCCATGACTGCCATCCAAATACCTTTTTTCTTTTCTATTTTTTTGAATGAAGATGCATTTCTAAGACCATTATCACCATAACCTTATTCTGATTACATCTTAGTTTGTCAATGTTACTTTCAAAATGCATCATTAGGACTGAATTCAGTATTTTGAATAGCTAGTGAAAGATGTAGATAATTAGTTTACTCTGTTTTTTTAAGTCAGAAGTGTCTTCTAGCATAACAAGACCTTAATATGGTTCTCATAAAACTTAAATTTGAAAGAGAGAAATTTCAGTGTGATCACCAAGACAAAGACCTAGAGTTGTCCTCCACAAAGTATACTATTATTTCACATGCTGAAGATGATTTTACTACAAAATAATTTTGGCTTGAGTATAAAGACTTCTTCGGAAAAAAACTAGTTAGAGGTAGATTTACAATTGGAATATGAAAACAGGACCCCGTCATCAATGTAGGGGATAATATTTTGCAATAGCAGGGGAACATTCACCTGTATCACCAAAAACCTGTATCAGATTATTGAGGTATAAGTTCAAAACGTAGTTGGCTACAATAGAGCAGTCTTTTAAGGCCATATAGAATTGACATTTATTCTATAAGCTTACAGTTCAGACGGTTTTACCAGTAAAAGTTCTAATGAGCATTAAAAGTTTCACATTTCTGTTAGTTCCCTAAGTCTTTTCTAAAAAATATTTGCTTATTCCATAAATGCTTCTGTGAGCAAATAATCTGAGACATTAAACAACGGTGAATAGGTTTTTTTCCTAAAGAGTTTCTTGGAAATGTAAATGTGCTAGGGTGTGTTGCCAACCTCCCTGGTAAAGTGAAACCGTATAACCTAGATGGAATGCACTCCGCTACTGAACTGTCATAATCAAAGATAGCCAAAGTAAAATCAATGGAAATAAATGACTGTTGATCAATTATCCCCCAAATATGCAACAGTTAGAGACCCAAAGAACTATACATAGGGACTTCCTCTATTTGCAACAGTTGATTTTAAGAAGTTATTTATACACCGTCTTTAATGTAGTTTTCCCTCAGTTCAGATTCTCACCTCTTCACTTACCCAAGAATCCCAGTATAAACTGAGTAGGCAGCTTCCTGGCACCTGTGGCAGCTCATCTCCAGATACCCTTCCCCACAGACAACTAACAGACAACTGTAATAGCCTTCCATGAACATTCTAAGGTTTTCACGGATGATTTTATTTCTGTAATCAGTGGTGAAGCCTCTCATCAAACAGTGAGAATACAAAGTTTTAAAATCTTAGGAAACAGAGTTAATCATTTCTGTTTTCCTTGCTCTGATCATTTTTACTGTACATCTTTAGATTCCATTTAAAAGAAGAACTGAGTGCTCACGAAAAAAATTTTTTCCATGGCCTAGAGAGTAAAGATGAAGACAAGATGACTCATTAAATAATCAGTAGTGTTGGTCTCTATACTAAAAACACAAAGGGAAAGCTTCTAGGTATTCAATGGGTTGCCATTTAATGGCAGTAGGATGAAAACTTGGTGTTTTCTTTTTGATGAAGATGACAACCCCTAAATGAATTGGATGGTCCATAGAAGTGGTGTGATGTAGCCTGAATTAGCTAATCCAAACATTCAGACCCCCAGTGAGTGACTTCCAGTAAGTAAGAAAGTAGTTTATGTGGACACAAGAATGTAATGGATTGAAAATTTTAACTGGTATAAAAATTGTTAGGTTGATTAGAAATCTAAGCATCTTAGCCTCTCAAGCTGGTGTATTTGCTTTCCAGGAAATCTAGTCTACACACAGTGGGAATCTACTTAATCCTGGAGTGTATATAATGTAATTCTGAAACATTCTTCAAAGAGTTTTAAAGATGTAGACTCGTCTGAAGGGCTGTTTTAGCACCATCAAGAAATCTGTCTTCTTGGGTCCTAGGGATCAGGTCAGGTACCAACTTTAGTAAATGGTATGAGGCATGAATATATATATATTTTAAATCCCCTGACATGGATTTAAAAATCCCTGTCTGAGATAAGTGAATTATTCCCAGCTATAGCCACTTTCTTTGTTCTTATTAGGAAGCTGAGATGAGACACATTAACTTTATTATTTTTTTTTTAAAGATTTTATGTTTATTTATTTGTCAGAGAGAGAGAGAGTGAGCAGCACAGGCAGGAGGAGTGGCAGGAAGAGGCAGAGGGAGAAGCAGGCTCCCTGATGAGCAAGGAGCCCAATGTGGAACTCGATCCCAGGACACTGGGATCATGACCTGAGCCGAAGGCAGCGGCTTAACTGACTGTGCCACTCAGGCGTCCCAAGACACATTAACTTTAAAGAAAGTATCTGTTTACTTGGTTTCATCCTAAGAGACTGCCAATATAAAAAATAACTTTTAAATGGTTCAATATAGACCACTTACTATGCCTCTGTCCCAACATGTCAAAGGAAAGCTCAAAAACTACCTGTCAAATGATATTAAATATGATCAAACTGGGTCAAAATGATATTAAATAACTCTCTGGGAAGTCTCTGGCACTCCTACCCTTCTCTCTACAAGAAAGGCGATTCACAAAGACCTGAGCAGTTATTATATGATTGTATATGGTATGTATCAGAAATTACAGAGGTTAACTACTTTGGAAACAGATGTCATTGTTCCAGTATTCCCCAAAACTTTCTCTGAAACTAATTTTAGTATTTACCTAGGAAAGAAAAGCAGTCTGCATTTCTCCTGGGTGAGCAGAAGTCTGTTGATCTTCCTGACTTAAGTCAGTTTAGAATTATAGGGGCTACAACTAAGGCTTGGTTAGCACTGCTTTTGGGGCTGGTAAAGGAAGGACTTTTGCATCTCTCACTGGAAAAGAGAATATACCCAGACTTCTCTTTTTGTGGAAATGGAGAGTTGTTGTTTTATTATCTCTTCAAATATACTGGATTTTTGTTAGCTTTTATTTATATGTGCTTTATAAATCTTTCAACTTGTACTTTCATCCTCTTTGATGGAGAAAACAGGAATGAAACAGAATTGAAGTAGTTCTGTTTTTTCAGCCTCCATAACATGGTTTCCATTAAAGATTCACTCTACTAATTTTATTAGAGCTTACTAATTCCTAGCTTTCTTGCATCCAAAGAGGCCCCTTAACACCCACTTCCAAGTGACTTTGATACTCTTTGGAAGTCATTCACTTTTTTCCCCCAAACCTCACTTCTTCCTGAAATGTGCCTCCTGACACTGTTTCCTCTGACTTCATCTTTGACTGCATCCCTTTGTGTCTTTGTCTTTATAGTCCATGGTCCACAGTATAATCATATCTGATCCTTTAACTGCTTCACTATTACTTTTTAGAATTGTTCACTCCTCTTATATTCTCTTTTCCAGTCTGTGACTTCATAATTACAACTAAACTTTCTGTAACTTTTTAAAACCATCTTACTAAATCCTAGGGAATAGCCTGGGTTTCTTTCCTTTGCTCTTGTCTCCCAGAATTTGAAAAGGGTACTTCCCCCCCAGGTTTCTGTCCTGTTATAGAACAGTTCCTCTTTGCTGGATGAAATTAAGTCTAGGGAAGCTATTCCCCCTCAAGGCTTCTCTTAATTCATATAAATGAGCACAGAGGCCATCACTTATCTGATTCCCAGTTTTTAAAAGAAGAATGAAATTTTGGACAAAAATCTAAATGCCATGCAGAATCCTGCTTATCTGGCAGTTTTATAATCATTATCAAGACTAACCTCCTTGAGTCACAATGCTTGGGAACTCTCTTTACCTGGGCCAAGGTGTTTTAAATTTATAAAACTTAAAACACATTCCAAGCTATATAGTGCACCCCTGAATTTAAAACAAACAACTCTTTTACTAGAATTTATTTTACCATTCGCCAACATAACAAGGAATACATTTTAAAATAAATACAACTATACTTGAACTTCTAGGACGTTCAATGTTCATTCATTACTTACTTTGTAGGACTATTATAACATACCTGTGTGCGCGTGCGCACGTGTCTTTTTGAAATTTCTCTAATTTTTAAGTGGTCCATAAATAACTGGACTCGGATTTTAGGAAAACATCGGTTGTATTATTCATCGGGCTAGATGGTATACTCTTGCAATGATGTTTTTCTTTCTTCATTTATTTTCCAGAAAATGTCCTATGCTATTATCATTTTTATTTCTAACACTTCCATGTTGATACATACATTTTTATTATTTCATAGTGATAGAACCCTTTGATTAAATCTGTTCATTACAATTCAAGGAAATAAAACTAATTTAAATACTCTTCCATTAAAACAAAGTCATAGTAATCAAGTGAAAAATACATATACTTATTATTCTTCCCCAGTAAACTCTAAGGTCCTAATGGCAAGATTTAAAGTTTGAAGCTGGATGCTCTGGAGTGTTTAGTACAGGATTTTGATGTTAACAGAATTTTAAATGAATGATTTCACATGAGACACCTGACACTCTTAAATAAGACTGATAGAATTTGAAATGAAATGTTCTTTGACCTGGTTATTTCTTGAAATTCTTATCCAGAAAGTTTTTAAAGTCTAATATTCATAATTATTTGTAATAGTATTATCTGTGAGAGCAAAAAATAACCTAAAGTTTCAACTATTAGTTGTTACCTTTGCTAACGGAAGTATATAAATGTGATTGTATTATGTTAAGATTATATGTTATATAGAAAAGTAAACAAATAAGAAATATGGATCTCAAAATAACACATATCCACTGTAATCATCATGACATAAAATAAGTCATCCTGTTTTTATGCTGGCACATTCAGAAAGAGTCATATTGAAATCTTAAAATATTTTGACCTGAACACAGCAAATTATTTTTCTATGTATATAGACATGCCACTCTCTCCAGGAGAAAAGGTTACAGGTAGTCTTTATTTTTAATTTATAAATCAGTGTACCTAGTTTTGTTGTTGTTTTGTTTGTTTTTAGTGTGCATATATATTAATTTTATGACCACAAAAATAAGACTATGACACAAGGACTTCCATACATTAATATTATAAAGTAAACTGTGCAAAGGAGTAAGTTGTATTACATTCACTTAAGTTTTATACTCACTTAACCATAAACTGCTTTATTTGGCAAATGTGTGATCTTTTCATTATGATATTAAACTTGAACTTTCAAAGAGTGTATTCTTTCAGTTTGCAATACCTACCAAGGACCACTTCCTTTCAGATCTCTCCACCATCATCATAATCATCATCATTACCATCAGCATAAACAACCACAGAAACACACTTCTGTGCCTACCAGAGAACAATGAGAAAGTGTCCATGCACTTAATCCAGCAGGTCATGTTTTATGGTTTTAGCATCCCTCTGTATTTTATCAGGAAGTAACTTTCTTTGTCTTTTTTGGTAACAAAATACTTTGAAATTACCCATGTTCAACTGGAATTTTTTTTTTTGCTTCATTTTTTAAAATTATGTTCAGTTAGCCAACATAGAGTACATCATTAGTTTTTGAGGTAGTGCTCAACTGGAATTTTGTTATAAGGCTTTGTTAATTCTTGTTTTTAAAAATAAGAAATTTATTCTTAATTATGGCTCATATGGGACAAAATGGAATGTCATTTTGCTTATTTAGAGTTCACTTGGAGATCCCTGTTTTATATTTGGCGTCAACCGTCTCCAAGTAAATTCACGCATCTAAGTACTACATTTCAATATGACAATAGCTGGCTTCTGATACAGACCCATGCCTCACATCTATAAGCTGATTTTCCTCTGTCACTTTGATATTTAAATCCTAAGTTAGAAACAAGCTGTGACCATTTCACTTCATAAAACAAGTCCAAAGGCAAATGTTTATACCCCAATTCATCTCTCAAACTAGAAACAAACACCTTTGGGGATTTATATTTGCAAACGCTGATGGAAAAAAAAAAAAAGTGTTTCCATGAGAATGTGATTAAATTAAAAGAGGAAATGGAAAGATTCTGGAACAGTTCACTTCTCTGTATATCTAAGATATTCTGAAGTTAACAGATAACAGCAGACTGTTACTGTTTCAGGCCACACAGTCTGTGTGCTAATTAGGAAGCCTTGATTATATAAGGGCTCCAACGTCCTGATTATGCTTGGACTGATATGGCAAATCAGTTAAAAGTTATTCACTCAGAGGAAAAAAACAACAAATAATTGAAACTGTAGGGTTCTTTTGAATTTAAAGAAAAACGATGATTCCTTCAAAGTTACACGTGTAAGATGCAGTGCTCTTGACACATTTTAGTAACACTTAGAAATATAATTCATTTGGGGGAAAGAGTTCAAAACATACTGATGTAAACTTCTGTGAAGAACAAGAATGGCAATATGGCACAATGATGCTAATTTAACTGTTTCCAAGAAAACAGTATTTTATATAAACTGAATTCAGTCTATGAGAATGGCAAAAATATGAATTTATATGACAGGTATAGTCAAAACCCAAATATTTCAGTTGGAGTTCAGTGGAATTGCTATGAACGTTTTCCCTTAAAAAAAATAAAGTCCAAACTTAGAAAAAAACTTTTGCAGATTCTATCATTTAAAGGAAAATACAGTCAGTATATTTGTTATGTGATTTTTATAACCTAATATGCTTACATTTTATAATCATAATCACTTAGAGTATATTGCATTATTTTAATTTTCAAGGCATTTTCTTATAAATTATTTTGGTTGGTTGTCATAACAATTTTGTAACATCAGAACGGACAGTTCTAATGTAAAGAAGAGAGAAGGTTATTTTTGTGGATTTAAATAGTTAAGTGGTAAGAAAGCCTATGGTGGTCAATGTGCTTTATTCAACAAAATATTTTACAGCATTTCAAAATCTAAGACTTATGCGAAATCCCTTTGAGATACTTGAATTTACTTAAAGTTGTTAAAGTAGAATAAAAAGAAATTAAGGAGAAAGAGAAAATGGTCTTTTCAATCACTTGAGGCTCTAGGCCTCTGCCATGAAATCCCCGTGTCAGGTCCCATCTCTGTCTGGTGTGGCAACAGTTTCCTAACAATTTCCTTTCATCACGTCCAGTTGTGTTGCACTCTGACCCATAAAAGCCAGAGTGACCTTTCTAAAAGGCAAGTCTGATAGATACTGTCATTTCCCCGCTGAAAAGTCTTCAGTGGCCTTTCCTATTTTCCTCAGGATGAAAAATAAAAGACTTATATCATAAGGCCCTCTTCAGCTCAGTAGAGTTCAGGACACATGGCAGCAAAATATCGCACCTGGCCGTACTGAGTCCTTTAAGCTGAAGGAGCTGGAGAACTACGGCAGAGGTAGGAAAGTCACTTGGACCTTTCACAACCCTCACCCCCACAATGCAGGTGATAAAACCCTCACATGAAAGGTGCTTTAATAAATGAAACAAGATGGGATTGGGAGGGAGACAAACCATAAATGACTCTTAATCTCACAAAACAAACTGGGGGTTGCTGGGGGGAGGTGGGATTGGGAGAGGGGGAGCGGGCTATGGACATTGGGGAGGGGAGGCGAACCATGGGAGACTGTGGACTCTGAAAAGCAACCTGAGGGTTTTGAAGGGTCAGGGGTGGGAGGTTGGGGGAACAGGTGGTGGGTGATGGGGAGGGCACGTTTTGCATGGAGCACTGGGTGTTGTGCAAAAAGAATGAATACTGTTACGCTGAAAAAAAAAATAAATAATATCAACAGGAAAAAAAAAAAAAAAAAAAAAAAAAAAAGAAACGTCCTTATCAAAGGGAAGGAACACAAAGAAGACACCTAACAAACAAGCCTTGTTAAGTTTTCCCCGGTTTATTATACATACCTCATACTCCTTAATCTACCATATTTCTACACGACTATCCACCTTTCAACAAACCTCGCATACAATACTCAGGTCTGTTTCTTCCAGACTCTATGTCCTTAGGAAGGCTTCCGTGTCTCAGAGAACTTACATTAAATCAATTTGTATTCTTTTCTCCTGTAAATTTATCTTTCTCCTTATAATTTTCAGACCCTAAGAGGGTTCAGGAAAACTTTTTCCTCCCCTACAAAAACCTCTTTCTTCAACTGAACATGAAGTCTGTGCTTCACCAACCTCCAAAAAAAAAGAACCTCAGTTATCTGAACATGTTTTAGGATTTTCTGCATGTATTTTCTCTGACTGGAACTTTTTCTCACATCTTCGTCTGCCTACCTTATTCATCATTCAGGTCTCAGCTTAAATACGTCCTCTGCAGAACCTCCCACATTCCTTCTAGATCAGGTTAGATGCCTTCGCAATGTCTTTCTATGCTAGAATGTCTTATACTTTATTATAATCTTTTGTATTAATTGTCTGTTCCCTTGGTGACTGTGCCTCCATGAGAAAGGCGCTGTGTTTGTCTTGCATACTGTGGTCCCTCTGGGGCCCAGCACACTGTCTGCTGGAAGAAGAGGCTTAAGAAACTTGTGTTAAATGAAAAATATCATTATCAGTTAGTTCATCTTTCAAAATACACAATATTTTATAGTATTAAACTGACACGTGCTATAGACTCTAAAGCATAAAATAATTTTCTTAATGTACCAATTTCATAAAGTTATTAATCCAGCCAGAGATAAGGTTAAAGATGTATGTTCAAATTGAACCTTCTAGGAAGAGTATGTTTAGAATATGCTAGATTAAAAAAAAAAAAAAGTGATAGTATAAAGTTCATTTAAAATAAAACTACCTTAGAGAACTGTTAGTTGTAAAAAAAATAATAAAAAATAATCATTTGAAAAGCAAAATGATGCCTAGGTTCTATCTTTAACTAAAAAAGAGAGAGACAGAGAGAGAGAGAAAAGCTGAACTAAACTGAACTAAAAAAAAAAAAAAAAAAATAGAAGCGCATGCTCTTTTGTTGAGGTGTTAAACAGCTACAGAAGGTGAGATGGTGGGGCGCCTGGGTGGCTCAGTGGGTTAAGCCTCTGCCTTCGGCTCAGGTCATGATCTCAGGGTCCTGGGATCGAGTCCCGCATCCGGCTCTCTGCTCGGCAGGGAGCCTGCTTCCCCCTCTCTCTCTGCCTGCCTCTCTGCCTACTTGTGCTCTCTCTCTCTCTGTCAAATAAATAAAAGAAAATCTTTAAAAAAAAAAAAAAAAAGAAGGTGAGATGGTATCAGCAGGGACACAAAATTTGATTTTCTGCTCATTTAAACCTCTGGTCCTTTTCTCATGCTGCAAACCCTTCCTACCATAAGAGAGGGAGAGGAAGAGGAAAAAAGATAGGAGAATCAGAAGGAAGCATCACAAAGTGGTTTTGAAAAATTCAAATCATTCCCAAACAAGCAACTATGGAGAAAACAAAAGCAAAAGGGTATCCTATTTCTTTCTCACATCAAGGCTCAAATTAGGCACTTGGGGCATGCCATGTTAGAAGGAAGACTTTCATCCTTCCTCCACATTTGTTTCAGTGGGTGTGTTCAGCATTACTCTATTGGCACTGAGCCACCAAGGAGTTTTTGAATGTGACCCTTGGTCCCTTAATAGACTCTTTCAACAAAGGACAGATAGAGAGTTAAAGAGAGGGTAACTTTCATAAAATGAAGCAATATCACATATCACTAATTACCTGTTCATAATAGTGGATATTCTCCTCGGCCATATCTGTAAACGCTGACTTGATATCATTTTGCATATTGTGTTTCCATCTTTCCCAGTCTGCTTTCAGGGCATTATTAGCGCATTCCATTTTATCTTCAAGTTTTCCAATCTCTTCTGTAAGCTGAATTAGATCACAAAGAGAGATGCATCAATCTACAGATTCTTGTTACTGAAATGACTTCATCAGATCCAAGCCAATCATTATATCAAGACAGCTTAAGAATAAATCTTTGTTTGGAAAGTCATCGGCATTCACCCTCTGTACTAACCACTTACAAAAAAGACTGGATTCAGCCAGAGATGCTGGGTAGAGTTTTAAGGTCTGCCACCAATTAGCATTTGACCTTGGCTAAGTCCCTCAAGCCTGGGCTTGAGTTTCACTATTTATAAGACAGAGGAAATTGAACTACAAGTTATCTCAAAATTCTTTTGCATTAAGTCTCATTACTACTATTGTGTATGGTGATAATATTTATGTTAAGAGGTATGGTGTTATTCGCCAGCTTCCCATTCCTGGTCCTCATTTTTCAGTTGTTTTTAGAAGGCTCAATTAACTGACTGACATGGTATAACATCCACTAGGATTATGCAGTCCCACCTGGAGGCCCAGGGGATTAACATGCCAAATATCACGGAGCTGGTAACAGAAGCAGGTTTGTATCTCAAGATGCCTGCTAGTCCATGCACCATCAGACAGGCTTAGAGTGATATTTACATCTCACCCACCAACTTCTGAGAATGTAATCCATCAATTTATTATTTTATATTTGGTGTATTTACATATTAATACATATATTTATACATACTTTATTTATGTCCCTATTTATTCATATATTCAGCACATATTTATTAAGTGCCTTCTCTGTATCAGGAATTCTTCTAGAATTTGGAGATTCAGCAGTGAAGACAACAGACAAAAATCCCTGCTTGTACCAGAGCTTATACGCAACCGCGGAGACAAACCAAAAGCAAGATAAATGAATCAGGAACTATCAATTGAGAATTAACGCTAAAAAGAAAAAAGAGGGTGCCTGGGTGGCTCAGTGGGTTAAGCCGCTGCCTTCGGCTCAGGTCATGATCTCAGGGTCCTGGGATCGAGTCCCGCGTCAGGCTCTCTGCTCAGCAGCGAGCCTGCTTCCCTCTCTCTCTCTGTCTGCCTCTCTGTCTACTTGTGATCTCTCTCTGTCAAATAAATAAATAAAATCTTTAAAAAAAAATAAAAAGAAAAAAGAAAGCAGAAAGGTAGATACGGAATGGAGGATGATGCCAGTTCACATAAGATGACAGGGGCAAGCCTCAATGGGGGTGCATCATTTGATTAAATATCTGGAGTCAGTGTGAGGGTGAACCATGAGACTCTCCAGAGGAAAATCATTCCTGGCAGAGGAAACCCCAGGGCAATGGACTGGAAGTGGAAGCATGCCTGGATGGCCCAGGAAGAACAAGGAGACTAGCATGGATGTGGCATGTAGTGGAGTGAACAACAAAGGGAAGGTTCTAGCAGATGAAGTCACAGAGGAACGGGTGACCAGATCCTACTGAGCCACACAGTTGGTGGTAAAGTCGATGGATTTTATGCAGCTTGATCCAAGGCCAGGAAACTTCAACAGAACTGAATACCATCTCTCTCGTGCTTTCAAAGGGGCATCATACCTTAGCACTGTGGTGTACTGAAAAGTATTTGAAAGAGGCCATTACTTAAGAAGATCCACATTTAGGAGGCATTAAAATGTGAAAATGTCTTAGAATCAAAATATTTATTTTGCTTCAAATGCTCATGTGAGTTATTACTCTTATTCTTTTCATTATCATCATTATTATTTTTGCTATGGAATTTCACGTTTCTGTCCTTGTTTCATTACAACTATATTTGCTTTTATTTCCTAAGAATAGACATTTGGTATTAAATAAAATCTTCCATTACCAATGGGAGATATATGTTAATAGTAAGGTTGACCTAATTGTTTTTTGCAGGGGCAGGAGAAGGAGATATTTTTTACTCGTTAAGTTTGTGAACTATCTCCATGAGGCCACTTATTACTTTAGAGTATGTGTATTCTTTGGGGTGATTATTCTATTAAATCTTAGAGAATCTGTCTAAAGAGTTACTAATGGGCTATGTTAACAGGATGTTTGACGGTGGGCTGTGGATGCTAGGGGATAAGATAAGAGTAAAACTGCCAAAAGTCCAAATATTTCAAACAGGATCTGGGTCTGCCGGAAAAAGCTCAGGGGCAGGTTAGAGAACTTCACTCCTCTGGGTTGTTGGGTGAAATTGTGCTATTTTTCATAGCCAGATAGAAATTACCAGCAAAATGTCTCTCCTATGTAGAACCAGGAGGTACCTACACCAGCTGTAAGCTCACTGTTATTCTCCTCTGCTTAGCTTCTGCAGTCTAAAATTGCTACGCACTGCAGTGAGATCACTGGCAGACCCTCTCCTAAAATTGGCTTTAGGAAATAGAGTGTCTAAGTCATATATATTTTATCTTTCTCCCCTTCCTGACAGTTTAACATGATGTCCCTGCTTTAAGGGGTTTACAGGAGTTTCCCCTTCATCAATCCACAACTCCCCCTCACAGAAGCCCTTGGAACTGGTGGTCTGGCTGGTTGGCGCTTCTGCTCCAGCTGAGTTATAGGAGAAGTCCTGTCCTGTTCTCTGAACTCACTCTCACCTACAGAAAGAAGGGGTATAGACTTATCACCACGGCACTATGATTCAGGAGACTGATGACGGGTTAGACTAACTTCAGTTTAAGTCCCACTTCTGTCTTTATAAACTATGTGGCATTGGGTAAGACTAGCTGTTGAAGCCCCAGTTTCTTCAACTGTAAAATAGATATAAAAGATTTTATTTATTTATTTATTTAATTTATAAAAGATATTATTTTATTTATTTATTTGACAGAGAGAGAGAGATCACAAGTAGGCAGAGAGGCAGGCAGAGAGCAGGGTGGGTGGGGGAAGCAGGCTCCCCGCTGAGCAGAGAGCCCGATGCGGGGCTCGATCCCAGGACCCTGAGATCATGACCTGGGCCGAAGGCAAAGGCTTAACCCACTGAGCCACCAGGTGCCCCGGGATTTTAAATGCATAAAATAATAAACACTAATTCTTTCACAGTGCCTGGCAATTTGCCTATTAAATGTTATGTATTACCAGCACCACCTCCACCACTATGAGCACTACCGGCACCATCACCATCATCATAATTGTCATCATCATCATCATCAACAGTGGGTGAAACTGAAATCGATTCCCTCTCCTTTTCCAGAATTTTGCTCTCTGGGAGTATTGCATTCCTGTGCCAGGGTCTTGGTCTTAAGTCAATTTCTAGTGCTATTTCTTAATCTGTTCTCACCAGGGTGGAAGATGATGCATATGCTTTAAATATATATGATCAACTCTTGTCATTTTTTTTTGTAGCTCTACATGAGTAATTTTTCTTTCTTTGATGATTTCATCATTATTTCAGTTGGAAAGGGAGAAAAGAGACATTAGGTATTTCCCCACACTAAATCATCTTCCCATCATTTCAATTCCAGGAATCTCAAATTGACAATAAGCACAAAGCATCCAGTTCAAATGAAGAATGACTGGACTCTAGCTTTCCTAATAATTAACAAAAGCATAGTATGTCCTTTCCCTTAGCTGACTTCAATTTTGGCAAGTTCTTTGGTATAAGGAACTGTGCATTTATTTGGATGGTGCCATCCGGGCTTAGAACATACACACTCAACAAAAGATAACCAAAGTGGAAGAGTAAGATGTGCCAGAACCCGGCAGGCCAAGGAAGCCCCTCTGGCCACACAGCAAGTTTCAATAACTCTAAAAGCAGGAAATTCAATTCATATTCACTACTGTATAATAGCACAGAAAAGACTGAATTAAAAAGGATTAAGGCTTGAATAATTGTTTTCACAAGTCCTGGAAGTGATTTGGCCTTCTGTTAGTGGAAAAACCGAAGAAGCAAGCAACCCTTTTTGCCAGGAAAATGTTATAATACCAGAATAAAATAGTACAAGATTGTAAGATAGTGGGAATAAGATTTATATTTAACAGCAAGGCTAATGGGTATTTTCTAGCTTCAGTTATATTCAGCTAGAAATTAGCCACACAATTAAATGAAAACCATTAATAGCAGAGCTCAGGCAAACAAAACAAAGTCTTTGTCCGATAGTGACTCCCTACTATAGTACCAGCAACAGCAACTAGAATAATAACCATTTATTGCATTTCTGCCATGGGCCATTGCATTAAGCTATATACTTTACATATATTATTTCATTTAATCTGCATAATAATGTTGCAAATTTGGTATTATTATCTTCTTTTTACACGTTAGGAAACTGGGAGAAAAAAATGAAAGAGATCACACAGTTTTTTGTAGCATTATAGAGATTCAAACCACAGTCTGCCTAAGTCAAAGCCCATGTTTTTTTCATATTAACAGCACCAAGTTAGCTTGCCTGTGGCTTTCAAGATTTAAATGATTCAGCTTTAACTCACAGAGCTTGTAATCTATTAGAATATATGAAGGCAAAAATGCAATAAAAACCAAAGACTATAATACAAAGCAGAATGTGATATATATATACCACAATTGAGGAAAAAAATAGAGTGATATAGGACAACACAGAACAGAGGATTGATTCTGATTGGAGCAGGGGAAGTTTTAACTGTCAATTCAGTAGGCAGAGACTGGGGAAGAAACACCCAGATGAAGGTAAGGTATCAACAAATCCACAAAGATGGCATGCTACTGTGATAACAGAATGGGTAAGAGGTAGGTTTGGAGTCTGGAGGTAGACAAGAAGAAACCAGAAACGCTGCTGGATGGGCTAATTAAAGTTTCACTGCTTGAGGGTATAAATTATATTGAGCATGAAATGTATTCTTCGGGAAATGGCAAATCACTAAAAGCTTTTGACCAGGACAGAGCTGTATTTCCTAAGTCAGTGGTGTACAGGGATGGTTAAAGAAAAAGGGAGGAGAGGAAAAAAGGAAACGAATTAAGAGCATTGGCATCATGAAGAAACAATGGTAAGGAGGATTGACTTCATCCCCACGCACTCACTCATCCAGCAGTACTCACTCAGCATCCATCTAGTCCATATTAGGAACTAAGATAAAGGGCATCCCAGACTGTAGTGTAGGAAGACCGGAGCTCACCTCCTCCATGGGCACACCAAATCTATACATATACACAGAGCAATTTTTCCTGAAGAACTGAGGGCTGATTGAAGAGCCAGACAAAAATGCCACAAAAATAGAAAATTAGAGGCCAATATCCCTGATGAATATAGATGTAAAAAATCTCAACAGTGTTAGTAAAACAATTTCAAAAGGACATTAAAAGAATCATATGCCATGATAAAGTGGGATTTATTCCAGGGATGCAAGAATGGTTCAATATCTACAAATCACTATGGTACACCACATTAAAGAGACCAAAGATAAAAATCATATGATGATCTGCATCTCAAATGCAGAAAAAGCATTTGACAAAAGTTGGCATCCATTTATAATAAAAACTCTCAACAAAGTAGATATAGAAAGATATACCTCAACATAATAAAGGCCATATGTGACAAATCCACAGCTAACACTATATTCAATGATGAAAAGCTGAAAGTTTTTACTTTAAGATCAGGAATAAGATAAAGCTTCCCACTATACCATTTTTATTCAACATAGTAGTGAAAGTCTTAGCCACAGTAATTAGGCAAGAAAAAGTAATAAAAACTATCCAAATTGGACATAAGTAAAACTGTCACTATTTGCAGATGACATGATACGATATATAGAAAATTCTAAAGATTCCACCAAAAAACTATTAGAACTAATAAATAAATTTAGTAAAGTGTTAGGATACAAAATTAATATACAGAAATCAACTGTGATTCTATATGCTAATAACAAACTATCAGAAAGGGAAATTTAAAAAATAATACCATTTATAATTGCATCAAAAGACTAAAATACCTAGGAATAAATTTAACTAAGGAGGTGAAAGACCTGGACACTGAAAACTGTAAGACACTTAAGAAAGAAATAAACAAATAAATATAGGGATATTCCATGCTCATGGACTGGAAGAATTAATATTATTAAAATGTCCATACCACCCAAATCCACAAAATCCCCATCAAAATACCAATGGCATTTTTCAAAGAACTAGAACAAAGAGTCCTAAAATTTGTATTGTCCTAAAATTTGTATTGAACCACAAAAGTCCCCAAATAGTCAAAGCAATCTTGAAGGAAAACAAACAAAAACAAAGCCAGAGGTGTCATGCTCCCTGATTTCAAACTATTCTACAAAGTTACAGCAATCAAAACAGTATGATACTGGCAAAAAAAGAGACATAGATCAATGGAATAGAATAGAGAGCCCAGAAATAAACCTACACCTTAGATGGCCAATTAATATACAACAAAGGAGGCAAGAATATACAATGGGGAAAAGACAGTTTCTTCAATAAACAGCACTGAGGACACTGGACAGCCACATGCAAAGGAATGACACTGGATGAGTATCTTACGCCACATACAAAAATAAATTCAAAATAGATTAAAGACTTGAAGGTAAACTTGAAACTATAAAAAACTCCTAGAATAAAATAATAGGCAGTAAACACTTTAACACTGGTCTTAAAGATATTTCTTTGGACTGTTTCTTCAGGCAAGAGCAACAAACGCTAAAATGAATACATGGGACTGCATCAGACCAGAAGCTTCTGTACAGTGAAGGAAACGATCGACGAAACAAAAAGGCAACCTACTGAATGGGAGAAGATATATGCAAATCATATTCCTATCAAGGGGTTAATACCCAAAATATATAAAGAGCATACACAATTTATATTAAAAAAAAACCTGATTAAAAAATGGACAGAGGACTTGGATAGGTATTTTCCAAAAGAAGACATATAGATGGCAACAGGCACATGGGGAGATGCTCAACATTAGTAGTCACCAGGGAAATTCAAATTAAAGCAAGAGGTATGACCTCTCATCTGTCAGAATAGCTATTACCAAAAATGTAAGAAATAACTAGCATTGGCCAGGACGTGGAGGAAAGGGAACCCTTGAACACTGTTGGTGGGAATGTAAATTAGTGCACCCACTATGGATCCCTCAAAAAATTTTTAATTCCTCAAAAAATTAAGAATAGAACTACTGTATAATTCAGCAACTCCACCTCTGGGTATTTATCTGAATGAGATGAAAATAATTCAAAGAGATATATGCACTCCTATGTTCACTGCAACAATTATTTACAGTAGCCAAGATATGGATGCAATCCAAGTGTCCATATATAGACAAATAGAGAAGATGTGGTGTAGATTACAATGGACTATTATTCAGCCACAAAAAAAAATGAAATCATGACATTTGTGACAAAACAGATGGACCTAGAAAGTGTTATGCGAAGTGAGATAAGTCAGAGAATGACAAATACAGATATGTGGAATCTATAAAACAAGACAAACACACAGAAAGAGATTGATAGAAATAGGAAACAAACAGTTGGTTGCCATGGGTGGAGGGGTGGAGGGGATGAGGGTTGGGTGAAATAGGTGAAGATAAGTAGAATGTACAAACTTGCAGCTATAAAATAAATTATAAGGAACATTGTCAATAATATTGTAACAACTCTGTGTGGTAACAGATGGTAAGTTACTAGATTTATCATGGGGCTTGCTTTGTGGTATATAAAAATACTGAATCACTATGATATACACCTGAAATAAAGAGGATATTATATGAAGAGTGAAGAAATTGACCTTGCCCTCAAGGACTCATGCCCAAAGGGAGGGATTAAACAATCAAACAGTTAAAGAAATGCCAAATACAAAGGAAAAAAAAACGAAAATGAACTTTTGGGACTTCATCAAGATCAAAAGCTTCTGCACAGCAAAGGAAACAGTCAACAAAACAAAGAGGCAAACCATGGAATGGAAGAAAATATTTGCAAATGACAGTACAAACAAAAGGTTGATATCCAGGATCCATAAAGAACTTCTCAAACTCAACACACACAAAACAGATAATCATGTCAAAAAATGGGCAGAAGATATGAACAGACACTTCTCCAATGAAGACATACAAATGGCTATCAGACACATGAAAAAATATTCATCATCACTAGCCATCAGGGAGATTCAAATTAAAACCACATTGAGATACCACCTAACACCAGTTAGAATGGCCAAAATTAGCAAGACAGGAAACAACGTGTGTTGGAGAGGATGTGGAAAAATGGGAACCCTCTTACACTGTTGGTGGGAATGCAAGTTGGTGCAGCCACTCTGGAGAACAGTGTGGAGACTCCTTAAGAAATTAAAAATAGAGCTTCCCTATGACCCTGCAATTGCACAACTGGGCATTTACCCCAAATATACAGATGTAGTGAAAAGAAGGGCCATTTGTACCCCAATGTTCATAGCAGCAATGGCCACGGTTGCCAAACTGTGGAAAGAACCAAGATGCCCTTCAACGGACTAATGGATTAGGAAGATGTGGTCCATATACATGATAGAGTATTATGCTTCCATCAGAAAGGATGAATACCTAACTTTTGTAGCAACATGGACGGGACTGGAAGAGATTATGCTGAGTGAAATAAGTCAAGAAGAGAGAGTCAAGTATCATATGGTTTCACTTATTTGTGGAGCCTAAGAAATAACATGGAGGACATGGGGAGATGGAGAGGAGAAGGGAGTTGAGGGAAATTGGAAGGGGAGATGAACCATGAGAGACTATGGACTCTGAAAAACAATCTGAGGGTTTTGAAGGGGTGGGGGTTGGGAGGTTGGGGGAGCCAGGTGGTGAGTATTATGGAGGGCACGTATTGCATGGAGCACTGGGTGTGGTGCATAAACAATTAATTCTGTTAGGCTGAAAATAAATAAATAAATAAATAAAAATAAATGAGGACATGTTATGGTGCCATAGGGGGGAAGAAAAAAGAAATGCCACATAAAGGCATTTCACGTAAAGGAAATAGCTGTTCACAGCCTTGGAAGCTTGTTTACTTGGGAGCATCTGAAAAATTATAGGTGGTTTGTGAAAGTTGGTACCTAGAGCATGAGGAGAGGAATTTAAAAAGATGAGGAAAATAGAGTCTGGCAGTTTTCAGGTCCTGAAGGGTTTCCTTAATAGAAGACAAGTAAAATCACTGAAGGAGGCTGAGGAACGGAAGGGATCCTGGGACAGTAGGAACCATCAGATTCCTGATGCATAACTGAGAGGAGAAAACTTAAATGCTGGGAGACAGAATCAGTAGGGTTTGTCAACTGATGATATGTGGGCATTGGGAGAAAAGTCCATTTTGCTGTGAAGATTAACTGGAAGAACAGGAGGGAAAGGGTGAGATAGGAAATGAAGGCCTGAAGGTGACAGGTACAGTCTTACATAAAGAGAGGGAGGTACACTTCTATGTCAACATTGAAAACCGCTCAGCTGTATGTAGGGCGACAAACAAATTCTGGAAGTCAAGATCACACTTAAGCTCTGAAACTTCCAAAGTGACTTTGCTGTAGTAATTTGGGTGGTTTGGGCAACCAAGGAGGTGATAGGGAAATACTCATTATATGCAAACACAACAAAGAATGAGAGCTGTGTGTTTCTGGAAAACACCCAGAGAAGTGCTCTGCATCTCAGTGCAGCTGATGCACACTGCCTAGATTTTGGACAAGACAAGCCTTCTCTTTATTACCAAGGTTTTTAGTGTGATATGTTAATGATGCTTAATTTGCCTTAGAATTCTTCTAGAACAGAAAACAGTGATGCGGTTCATTTGAAAACTATTAAAACACTTGTTCCAATAAAATGAGTGTCTAATCCTCCTCGTTAAAATGTATGAATATATAAGTCTGTTTCCATTTTTTGGCCATATCTCTTGATTCAATCAATTATTTTGTAGCACTACGCTTTCAAGGTCCTCAGAAAACTGTAAACCATTTTACTGGTTTGAAGCAAGTAATTCAAATGTCATTTACACTGAATATCCTCATTTTCAGAACATTTCTGTATGTCCAGGGATCTGCTGCAAGTGGGAAGCAGGACATGTACCTGGAGTGTGACCTGCCTCGGTGACAAGTTCCCCACCTCCTAATGGCAAGATGCTTTTGTGACCCAGATTCCACATGTCCCGTCCACTGAGGCAGCTCCACTCTGCAGAAATTAACATTTACTTTTCTTCGTTGCCTTAGAACAGTAATACTTTGGTTTGGGCTCCTCCTCTTTTCCTGAGTTTTAAAAATTTCACAATCACACACATGTACAATAGGCTCCTTAATAGTCACGTTTCCTCCTCTGTAATATGAGGAGAAAGTCCCTACTTAATAGGATTCTTTGAATAATGTGTTGGTAAAAACCCTGGGACTAAGCATTTAGTGCATGTTAGGGTTAGAGTGGCACCCCAAAGTAACCATGGAAGGACTGGTGTGCCAGAAATGTCCTGAGTCTGCCAGATCACTCATCTGTACTATTTTAGAGAATCCTTTCTGAGAACCTGCATAAAAAAGGGAACAGCAGTCATCAGGGAAACAAAGAGACACTCTATCAATAGCTCAGAAAGCTTCCCCACAAGCCCCAATATACCTGAGAGTGTTGGTATCCCGAATGCACAATGCAGTCACGCCCAGACGTCTATGTAAGGCCATTCCATCAGAACCTCCTCTAAATCAGAAAAAGTCCAGGCATCACCTCTATTTTAAGGAGCTAGGTTGCCATGTCACCTTAATAAAGTATCCCACTTTAACCAAGGAACATTCATATCTTGATAATCATGGAATGATAAAATCCTAAAACAAAAAATGCATATGGACTTTTTGCACCCCTGACTCTGAAGGCACTTTAGAGTCTCCTTCTAGCAACGAACAGCACCTGATCAGCAACTGAAGAAGATCCACCATATTTCCAAACATTTTCGTTGGCCTTTAGTTTTTCTTATTTATCAGAAATTAGTTATCAGTTCCTGGAAAATACATGAGTTCAGTCAACAGCTACTTGTTGAACTCCTAACTGTACCACGTGACATGCTAGCACTGTGCCCCCGTGTGAAATATTTTCCTTCTTTTCTCACTCACTTTTTGTCATACTGATTTCATAGAGACAGATCTTTACCTAGTGTCAGAAAATGCTCTCAGTTCGGATACAATTTCATGATGAGATCAATATGGAATGCCTTAATCTTATGTCTCTGAAATTGGGATTCCTATATACACATTAATACTCAGGGATGGCCTGAGTATTAATTATTTATAATTAATTAGTATTAATTATTGCTAATGTCACGAATAAACGTGGCATGATCTTTTATGATATTTTATGGGGATAGATATTTTAATGGAGATCATATACAAATAGTTTTAAATTAATACAAACATAAATTTATTATGGAGTAGCAATACTCAAATGAAACTTTAAAATGGCAGAGCTTAAAAAAATGTTGAGCTTACACTGGTAATTAATGGGTCCTTCTCAGACGACTGGGGTATACTTTCCAACTTTTCTATATCAAAGAAAGTAAACTCTTAGGGTAAAAATGTTTGAATTACACACTACATTAAAATATGTGTTAGAAGCAAATCTGTTTGACTGCTGAACTATATATTTAATAAATAATTAATATACTTTGGCATAGTAATTCTAGAGGAGTTAATTGCCATGATTACCAACAATTTTGTCAAAGTATCATTTATAAAAATTACAGATTGAGAAAGCAGTTTCCTCACAGTCTATTTCTCTAGAAATAGCTCCAGGCTGATGGGAGAAAATACCAGTCAAACTTTTTTCAATTACTGTGGTCTACCCCTGCTTAACAGCCGTCTAGGGGGGATTTCACTGACCTCTCTAAGAATCACCCTAGCTGACTATTCAATCATCCATCTTTCATTGCTTATCTCTTACATTATAATCTAGAACTAGTGGCACGTAAACGTCCCTTTCCCTCACCCTGTCTTGACTCCATTTGCAAGTACAGTAGTAAGACCATACCGGCAGCACAATTAAAATCTAAGAGTTTCTCTAGTATCATGACTAAGACCCTAACCTAACACTGAAACAGCTTCTTGGGGTCTGCTCCAAAAGCATTATTGGAAGAATTTTTTCTTCATTAACAAATAATGGCAATCTCACAAAACTCATTCCAACGTGGAACAATTTATGAGGTTAGAAAGACTTGATATTAAAAACTGATACTCCTGGCATAAGCAATAGTAATGACAAGTCATTCTTTTTTTTGTTTTGTTTTGATGATTCTTTTTTTTTTTTTTTTCCAGCCTAACAGAATTCATTGTTTAAGCACCACACCCAGTGCTCCATGCAATACGTGCCCTCCATAATACTCCACCACCTGGCTCCCCCAACCTCCCAACCCCCGCCCCTTCAAAACCCTCAGATTGTTTTTCAAAGTCCATAGTCTCTCATGGTTCATCTCCCCTTCCAATTTCCCTCAACTCCCTTCTCCTCTCCATCTTTCTTTCCCTAGTTTTACTGAGATGTAATTGACAAATGAAATTGTGTATGTTTGAAGTGTACAAGATAATGACGAATTGTTCTTAGAAATATAGATATAAACGTCCTAAAACACTGATCAAGCCAAACCCACCAATGGTACAGTTGAATTTACCTGGGATCCAATGACGGTTAAAGTGAGAAAACCTCTCAGTGTAAACTACCACATAATGCATAATGGAGTGCATAATGGAGAAAAATCATACACTTATACGAGTAGATGCAGACAACTATTTAATAAAATTCACCACCCACTTATGAATCAACTTCCTATCACAGAGAATAGGAACTGTCTAAATCTGATTAAAAATGGGGGGGACAGCAATCATCATTACTAACGAAAAAAATCTTGAAAGCATTTATGGTAGAATCAGGAATAATAGAAGAACATCCCATCACTAATAACATTATAATGCATTTTTTAGACAGCTCCGTAAGAAATGAAATTAAAAAAAGAAATATAAAGTATAATGGTTGAATAAATATTAAATACCAAGTAAATAAACAAAACTATCAATATGCACCCACGATAGGATGGATATTCTACATAGTAAATCTCAAAGAGTCTACAAAGTATTAAAATTAAAACTAATTTAGAAGATTGCTGGATGTAAGATAAATATGCTCAAGTGAATTACATTTCTTTTCTTGAGCCAAATACAAAATTGTAAAATAAAATTTTTTAGATTTATAATTTAAGATATACAAACAAAAAAATAAGGTTCTTAGGAATAAATTTATCACAAAATGTAGAAGAACTTTTTGGAAAAGACATTTTTGAACTTTATTGAGAGATATACAAGAAGACTTAAAATGAATGGTGAGTATCTGACAAATCATTCTATTTTACATCTTCTAGCTAGTTCTCTTTCCTCTAATTTCAGCTTAAGTATGTTTCTCAGACAATCTTTTCCAGAAGAGTATTTATGTACAAAGTGGCTTCTTTTGCTGTTGTCTATTTCGGACCACTGTTCATTTCCCTAACATTGGTTAACAATAGTTAATCTTTTTTTTTATTTCCTATGTTGAAATATAAGTTTACACCATGAGGACCGTGTGTCTGTTTTTTGACCATTTTACATCCCCCGTGTTTACACTAGGTGGGAATTTGATAATTATTTTTAGGATGGAGGGATGATTTTAGAAAAGTGAAATATTAGTAATGAATCTAGGCTTTTTTCCCTACTGCCTTTCCAAAGATTATTTCCTTACACTTCTAAATACCACACAAAATTAAAATGAGCCTGTACCTAACCCTAAAGTAATAACATCACCAAAACTTTGAACAAAACAATTTGAGAATAATAGCTATTCTTTCTTAAAAATATCTTCATTGTTTTCTTTTTTAAAATGGCTTCTCTATTATTTCCTTTTATGGAAAAAAAATCAACCATTCAATCTATTTATTCAAATGCTAAAAATTTCTCTTCATCATCAGAAAAGCTGGGAAATTATCATTTCGAAAAGTTCTTGAAAATAATATACCTAAATAAAAAGATTTAGATTGCCACTCCATCAGAAGACAATAGAAAATTCAAAAATCCAATTCTAATCTGACAGCTATGTCTTCTTAACAAGTATTAATTAAATTGCAGGGGAGAGATAAGAGGGCTCTTAACAATAAAATTATATTATTTTCTGATTCGTGAGAGAGGTAAGATGTGTCTGGAGAAATCAGATGCCTGATTATACAATGCTGCTCTGGCATACATATGATTACTAAGTAGTACCTTTTTTATATACTTTACAATACACACATTTCTTAAAAAGTAGAAACCTTTCTCCCTGAAACCCATTGGTAATTTTATTATCCAAATGTAACATGTTCGGGAAAACACAATGCATTTTTTTTTAATGTCAATTTGAATCATAAACACCCACAAATGTAGTTGACACATCACCTTTCAAGTCAGCATCTCCAGCACCACTAACATCTCTCAAATAAAGAATATGATTTCCTGTAACATTGGAGGCAACAAAGCCAATTATTTAAAGGGTCCTATTTTTTTTAAAAAAAGTAGTGATCTCCTTTGAATCTTCTGCACAACAGAGGCATAGTAAATACATATTGGACTAAAGAGGATTCATTGCTTTCTAGGTGTTTCCATGAGTCTTGTTCATAATAAACCTTTTAAAAAGGAATGATGTTTCTCCTTAAATATTAAAAAGAAAGTCAAGGGGACACTTGAGTGGCTCGGTGGTTAAGCCTCTGCCTTCAGCTCAGGCATGATCTCAGGGCCCTGGGATCAAGCTCCGCATCGGGCTCCCTGCTCAGCGGGGAGCCTGCTTCCCCCTCTCTCTCTGCCTATTTGTGATCTGTCAAGTAGATAAATAAAAATCTTTTTAAAAAAAGTCAAGGTCTTTGACCGATGTAATAATTTCCTGTGTTTGTTTCTGAAAAGCATAATCTAAGCTTAGTAAAGCAATATGCTTTATTATCATTAGGTTGTACTGAGGTTAAAAGTTATTTCAAAGCAAAATCTAAACGTGTCTTTTACAAGCCTTTATAGGCTCTACAATTTTCTGTCAAAAGAGACTTTTATTTTATTCATTGCTTAACCAAACAATATCTCACATATTATCTCATTTAATTCTCACTTATAAGGCAAATATTATTTTTCCCGTTTTACCAACAAGAAAAAAGTAAGGCTTTTGAGGTCTCAGTGACGTTTTTTGTAACTTCTTTCTGGAACCTGGGTTCTCTAACTTGTGATCCAATCCTCAAAACACTACTCAACTCCAAAATGGGCCAGTGAACTTCAGTGCATGAGAAAACAGCTCTCAGAGCTACACAAAGGAACTTCCATTTGTATGTAAATCTTTTTTTTTTAACTGACATATAACATTACATTAGCTCCAGGTATACAACATAACGATTCAGTATCTGTACATATGTCAAAGTGATCACCACAATAAGTCTGGTTAACATCCATCACCACTCATAGTTACACATTTTTTTCTTGTGATGAGAACTTTTAAGATCTACTCTCTCAGCAACTTTCAAATATATAATATAGTATCGTTAACTATAGTTACCGTTACTGAACATTACATCTCCATGACTTTTTTATTTTATAACTGGGAGTTTGTATCTCTTGACAACCTTATATTTAACTCTTATTCAATGTCTTTAACTTATTTGCATAGTTTATAATACAGGAAAATACATGAATCTTGTAGTATGACTTGATAATTTGTGGATTTAAAATGTACATATAATAGGTGGTGTGCTCAGAAATATTTAAGTGATGAAGCATGTGATCAAAAAGTCTAGTGACTACATGTTATCTTCGCTAAGTATTGTTACATTACACATTCATTCAAGTGAATTCTCTTGATGTTTCCTTCAGACATTCATCTCTTTTCCATTTGAATTTCTACCAAACCTAAAACCTCCATTAGATATGACCTTCCCTCTTTGACCAAATCAACCAAATTACCATACATAAAAAACAGTTCTTGTAACATATTCTGAAACAGAGTCAGCCAAAGGAACTTTCTGTGATGATAGAAATGTTCTACTCTGGAGTGTCCAGAATAGTAGCAATGGCCATGCATGATTCCTGAAATACAGTTAGTTCAATTGAAGAACTGAGTTTTAAATTGTACTTAATTTTAACTAATCCAAATATAATTGTGAATAGCCCCATGTGACTAGTGGGTACTATCTTGTTCAGCACAGCTCTGGAAAGTTCTGACTAATATAACTGGAATAACAGATATGCTCAAGTATATAAGTTAGTTGTTCTCTTCTACACAGGTATCCTTTAGTAATGCTCCTGTTTTCCTAAAAAGCCTCTCATATTATTGAATATTTCTGAATTAGTTCATTTTTCATAAAAAAATGAAAAAAATTGGAAGAAATATTAGCCTGAAATGAACTCAGTTAATGGTACTTTTGGAAATGTATCTATCCACTAAGGGGCCACTAATGGAATTAGGGCTTTTTTTTTAAATATGACAACACATTAATTATCTCTAGGAAATGACTCATAATTTAAGTGTTTGATTATCATTACAAATAGTATTTTTAAAGTCTACTTTTAAAAACACTGCAAATAGACCAAAAAAGCAATAAGTGGAGATAGACTAGTTCCATCACACATAAAATACGTTCTAAAACCTCCATTACTGAAACAGTACGGTTGTAGGGCTTAACCAACAGGTGGATCAAAGGAATTTATTTTACATAAATTAAAGGTAAATTTAATACAATTACACATATAAAAATTCTTAATCCCACTCATCATAAGAGAAACACAAATTAAAACTACCACTCTTCACTTATCAGATGGGAGCATTCTAGTTTAACACTGATAAGCCTAGGGTAGAAGGTGCAGGAGTAAACAGGTAATCAAAAACATCCTGTTGAGAATGTAAACAGTTCTCCCCTTGGAAAGCAATTTGGTGGTAATAATAACAACAACAACAATAACAACAACAGCTACTTCTTTTGAACCTTCCTCTGGACCAGGCACTATTCTAAGCACCTGGTATATCTTAACACATTTGGCCCTGTGAGCTAGGTACTGTTATTTCTATCCTACAAACTAATAAACTCAAGGACAAGAAGTCAGCTCCTTTGTCCAAGATTCCACATTTAGTAAGGAAATTTCAAAACTGAATAGCCTCTGATTCAGCAAATTAACCTCGAGGTATTTATCCTATAGATCTACTGGTGCATTTATAAAATATTTGTATGAGGTTATTCACAGAAGCATTGTTTATAGCAGCAAAAGATTAGAAGTAAACAGGCATGAGCAGGAGTTAAATTAATTTTGATACATTCATACAATGGAATACCATGTAGCTGTAAAAGGCCAGTGACTATAATGCAGACTAAGACAGTATATTATATTAATAAAGCAAAGTGCCAAAACTTTATAGCATATTACCACATTCATTAAGGAAAGGGAAATTAGGATGTATATTTGTATTTGTTGTACCTCCATGAAGAAACACGGGAGGCCAGAAAAGTAACTAACAACAGCATGCACTTGTAATGTGGGTGGTGGGAGTTGATGGACCAAGGATACAGGGATGGGAAGAAGACTTATCATTAAATGTGAGTTTTAAAATTTATAAATTTTGAACAATGTGAAGGTATTACCTATTCAAATAAATCATTTTAGTTTAGTTTAGTTTTTTTTTTTTTTTTAAACAACATGCTAAATTCTTACGTTAGAGATCAAAAGTATACATGTTTGGGAAGAAATGAAACGTTGAAGTTTCTTAAGTCATCTAAATGAGTACTGATCGTTGGAAATAATATCTGTAGGGACATATCACATAAGGATTCAAAAGTAAGGCACAGAAATAAAGAATCTGGACTCCTTTTTCTGATTGTTGAACTGTATGAGTATGAATATATAACCTTCTCCAATGAAGAGGCTGATGACTCAAAAGAAATGTTGAAGATGCAAGTGAGTGGAAAAAGGTGATACTTCTACACTAATATATTACTTAATTGATTTAATTATTATTAATTCTAATATTCCTTAATATTAGAAAACCCCACCTTCATATACACATGTGATCTTAAATGTATATAACTAAGTTAATCTAAATGTTGTAACTAAAAATTTGACATTGGACAAAAGCCTCGTCTTTCCGTGAGTGATTGTCATTGGGAAACGTGTGTCGTGGGGGGGCTCACATTTGCATCTCTCCACGTGATCATGATGACCATATCTGGTATGTGTCCATGCCCTTTCCACAGCCTCTTTATGGACTCTCCATAATGTGTCCAGCGTTTTCCTGGTGTAAGGTCTGCGCCAGCTCTTTTAATACATGAAAGATTTGTTTTGAACACATTTCTCTGTCCTCTTTCTTACTCATTTTAAATTAAAAGCTTCTAGATCAGAGGGTCTCCTGGCAGGGCAGAACCTCTGCATGTTTGTATATTTTGAAAAACGCCCTATTGATCCTGAACTCATACACCTTCCCAGGCCACACTGCTACTGAGAACCACTGCCACACATCAGGGAAGAAACTGTGCCTCTTTAATTCATTTCACACCTTCTTTTTAGTGAGAGATAAGCAAAGCAGGTCAGTTTACTCTAAAATTAATGCCATGAAAACTGCCAGTGTGACAGAAGATTTCAAAATCACCACTAACGTTCTGCAGCACAAATGGCAAATGCAATTTATCACACATGCAAACGCCAACTGATTGATATTAGCTACTTGAAGCAATGCTGATAAGCATCTTTTCACATCTTGCCCTAGAATACAGTTTTATATCTAACCTCATCTAATTGGAATACGGTTTCTAGCACACTTTCTGGAGTCCTGCTTCGATAACTCCACATGTACAACACTGTGCAGGTAACTTTATGCCTTGGTTTTCACATTTGTAAAATGAGGAAGTAATAGTACCTCCCTCACTGTCCTGTGTGAGACATAAGGTAATACATAGACAGCACTTAGAAGCAGAGAAAGTACTCAAGGAATACTAAGTGTTACCATCATCATCATCATCATCATCAGTTAGTTTTAGCATAACATACCGACCTGGTAAAATAAAATTCTATATCATAATTCCTTAAAAAAAGACAAAAAGAATTTCAAGTTTCTGAGATCATCAACAACTCTATATGTTCCAAAGTGCTTTCAAGTTGCAATTTCCAATGTATCATGATTTCTATATATGATTTTTAGGAGGGGATAAAACGAAAAAGCATGAAATTCCTAAAATTCCTTTATGTTTTTTATTTTAGTAGAAAATAACTATTATTTGTCTTCAGATTCTTTTGGCTTCTGGCCCACCCATCGGGAAAAAAAAATAGTATTTACAAGAGACCTGGGTGTGTAGTGCCAGGTTATAGGTCTGGTCTGCTGGTGAACTAGCTGCATAACTGTGCAAAAATCACTTAACCTTTCATGTCAAAATCTCCATGACAACTGCTTTAGTTTATGCCATCATCATCTTCCCATTGTACTGGACTCAGCAGGTCTTTTTGTTTCCCAGGCAGGAAACAGAGTGGGTATCTGAAAGCAACTGCAAGTTCTTCCATTTCCCTTTCTCTTCCTGAACAATTCAGTCCTGAAACTTACTTGGTGGGGCAGAGCAAAGCGGCTGTCCATGCTGGTGGAGGAAGTGAGGCAAGGGTGGCCCAAAGCAGGATACCAAAGCATTTGGAAGATGATGAAGTAATCCCTGCAAAAAGTGGTCTGGAATGGGAAATTAAAACCCAACCTTATTGTGGGGGCTGGGGGGTGGGGGGCTGGCATGGGGAAACAGAATTCTAGAGTGTAAAGATGCTCTTGGATGGGTGTGGCCCAGCTTAGGATACAAAATCCCATGTGGAGTGAGGTACGTAGAAAGAAGATGACAAGACCCACGTAAGACTGGTTACAAAGGATTGATCAAACAGGATATATGAATGATAATGGGCCCTGGTTCTCATTGTCAGAAAGAGAACTACAAATAAGCAAAGAAAAAATGGAGGAAACCCTTGTGACACTGAATCTGAACTAGAGACATTGGTATGAATTCTATTTTTAATATATATAATTGGACAAATAAATACAGATATAAATATGTGTGTGTGTTGTTACACACAGATATATTCCCTATCTCTATCCACTCAGGCCTTGGATTTAGTGACACCTCACTAGCAACAAACTTACCTAATGCCATGATACTGTATTCCTTTTTTAAAAAAAAAGATTTTATTTATTTATTTGAGAGAGAGTGAAAGTGAGAGAGATCACAGAGGGAGAGAGAGAGGGAGAAGCAGACTCCCTGCTGAACAGAGAGCCTGAAGCAGGGCTTAATCCCAGGACCCCAAGATCATGAACTGAGCCCAAGGCAGACGCTTAACTGACCGAGCCACCCAAGTGCCCATATGCCAAGATACTGTATTCTAAATACAATTTTTTCTACTAAAAATAACCAGGGCTTGTTAGAAAAAGGACTGAGGGCAAGAAAAGTACAACAGCCTGGAACATTTTGTTGTATGAGAAAGAATGATGGGAGCATGTCAAAAGGGAAAAAAAAAAACAGCTTGAAAACTGCCTTATTAGGCAGATTGGGGGCAATTTGCATATCAAAATACATAGCGATAATAATGGACCTACTGACTAACAGAAAACCACAACCACATACACAACACACACATACACACATGAATCAATTGGAAGTTTAGAGTATGATTAGGAATGGTGTAATTATATAATCTCAAAGTAGTTCTGTACAAAGTGTTTATTACCTACAAAGGGAAAAGAGTGATTTTTACAGCAGAGCAGCTGGGCAGACAACACCTTCGCCAGCTGATCCAAGAGGACAATGTCATTAACCGGCCAAATAAAAATCCTGTGCTACCT
Organism: Meles meles; assembly: GCF_922984935.1. NCBI lineage: Eukaryota > Metazoa > Chordata > Mammalia > Carnivora > Mustelidae > Meles > Meles meles. The sequence continues at coordinate 132,113,128 of NC_060066.1, forward strand.
GACAGAGATCAATGAGAAGATCACAGCATCACTTGAGCAATATTCTTGTCAAAGATTGATAATTTAAATCTAATCATAAGGAACAAATCAACAAGCTGGTATTGGAGGTATTCTGAACAATAACTGGCCTCTACAGTGAAAGGGTCATGAGAGTCAAGGAAAGAAAGTCAAGGAAAGACCTGTTGCAGGCTGAAGAAGACACGTAACCCAATGCTGTCAATAACATTGCAGAACCCTGGCAAAATCCAAATGGGGTCTGAGCATTAGATGAAAGTCATGTTCCAATGATAATTTATTGATACTGCTCTTTGTATTACGGCTATGTAGGAGAGTATCCTTGTTTGTAAGAAACGTGCACCATCAAGGAGTCCTAAGTATAAGGATTGCAACTGACTTCCCAATGGTTCAAGGGGGTAATAAAAAGATCTTTGAACTGTACTTACAATTTTCTATAAGTCAATTCAAGATTTAAAAAATACCAAACTTAAAAGCACCCAACATACCACATTGTATGTTTGGAACGTATGTTTGGAACTTGTCAGTAGCTCCCCACAGCAACTAGAATAAAACCCAAGACCTATGTGTTCTTATCCTGCTTCCTCAGTCCTCATCCCCAGCCTCTGCCCCTTCGTCTCCCGTATTCCGGCTACACTCGGTGTAACCGAGTTCCCAGAACATGTAGAGCCCATATCCACTTCAGAGCTATGCATGGATTCTTCTTAGAACAGTTGGGTCCAGATCTTTGGAAAGACTGTCCCTTATCAGCGTTCAGCTGTCCTCAATGTTACCTTTTCAGAAAGGCCTTCTCTTTCCTGGCATTCTCTATCACATCACCCAGTTTTAGTCTCCTCATTATTTATTAAACTATTTAATTTAATTTAAATTTACTATTATTGAATTTATTTAATCTTTTTATCAAATTGTCATAGTCATTTATTGCTTTTTCCTTTATTTTCAGTATCCCCCAAGTAGACGATAATCACCTTTTAGGAGAGGGGCTTTTTCGGTCCCCATCTCTGCAATTTCCCCATAGCCAAGTGCTTGTACAAGGAGGAAGGAGCTAATAACTTTTGGCTGATTGACAAACTAGGCCTCAATTTTCTCATCTACAAGATGGGAATAAACTACTACTGACCTCACAGTATTATACATTCAATAATACATGCAAATGATCAGCACAGTGCCTGGCACACAACAGGTACTAAATAGATGCAAAATATGCATATACAATGGAAAGCACTAGTTTGGGTCTAGAACCTCTTTGAAAGTTGAATGGTGCTTTGACAGGGTATCTCCCCCTAAAGTTACTGCCCTATTGACTATGATGTAATAGAGGAAAAAATGCTTCCTTTCCAAAACCTAGAAATTTAACAAACCAAAATTCACTTAATTTAGTGATCCAGTACTGTTCTAGAAGAAAAACTACTGAATTTCTTTGTGGAAATACAATGTGTTTTTTTAGAAGTCCTATTTAAATGATTCATACTTTAAATAACATGTTTCACGGTACCATTATATCTTCCCTAACATATTATTCTTTTATACTTTCTTCCTCTAACTTAACCAAAATTTTTACTGACAGAAGCTCTAGATTTATAAACATTAATTCATCTTCAAAAAAATTTTCTTCAAAGTAAGTATTATTTCTGCATGTTCATGGATAAAGAATAATTAATGTCTGATTAAGGTCACAAGTTAAGTAAAAGTGAATCAAAGCTCTCTCCAGGCTTCAGACTCTCAGTATGTTATTGCTCTAAGCATAATCAAATATTTATTGAGTGCCCAGGCAGGGCCGGGAGTGAAAGAGATATGTAAGATAGACCCTTAGGACATATTTCTTATTAACAAAAAGTCCAAATTAAAAGGAAACTGAATCTATTTTGAGTTTCTATATGGGACAGCTATTCAAACTATTATATCTACGGTGCACAGAACTCCACAGACCAAACCACAAATCCACAAGGGCACCGTAAGTAGAATTTCTTAAATCCCAAGAAGAAATGGCTAGAATGTTAAACCACTTCTTTCACTTATCAATTTGTTCCTTTTTCTGTTTTAGTTAAGACAGTGGGGGGGGGGGGGGGACATTCCTAGAGAAAGACAGGGAGCTAACAATCTTCCTTTAGAAAATCATCTACCACAATGTTACACTGCCTCTGTTTTTTTACAGTCTTCCATTGTCTCCTGCTTCCTTCTACCCTCACCCACCACAAATATACACAAGCCTTATTCATCAAGACTGTAGGTTTATGTGTTCTTTTTTTCAAAACAGTGAACATTAAAATGTAATACATTCCCTAAGAAAATTCCATAGTAAAAATTTCTGGAAGTAATCCAAGTTTTTCACTTCACCTTCAAATATCTCCTGACTAATTTTCTTGGTAAAAGTTAACATGAGCCAGCAAGCGTTCAACAGACGTGCTAGTGTTTGTGGGTTCCAAAAAAAATTGACTAAAACATGCTTCTTGTCACAAATATATTATAAAAAAATGTGTTGATCTTTCAGTTGATTTGAAATACTTTAATTCTTTTTATTGCTGTTTCTCACTTGTTCCGTATTAGATTTGAGATGGCCTCAAAAGTTATACTCTTCGGCTGGCTTAAAGCCCATAAGTAGATAAAGGCACTAGTGCAAAGGGAAAATAAGAGTGGGGAAAAAGCATGGTTAAAGCCAGGGGTGAGGGTGACACACAAAAGGCACACTTATTTGCCACATAGAACTGGATCTGAATTGGGTTCTTAATAGCGTAGTAAGTGATGTAAAGGGTGTGATAGGATCAGGCATAAAACCTGTTGTGTATATACTGAAAAAAAAGCTAATGGCTCAGGAGAAATTAGATCCTATTGCTGATGCTGAGACATAAATGAAACTTTTCTCAAGAGTCCTCATAAATGAAAAATAAAATGTAGTCAGTGATGTTGATGCTTCTCATAAAGGGATTTATGGTTCTCCTTCTTAAAATGTCCTTCATTATAAATCAATGGCACAATACCAAGTACAGTTTAGTTAAAATAACCCTATGCAGTCCAAAACACAATTTTTTGGTTGTACTAATTCAGATACATTTTAAAATATCTAGTCAATTACCTAGAGCGACTAGGTGAGGTCACTGGGAATGGTCACTTTTCAACCCAAGCTAACTGCTGCCTCTTTTTAAAAAATACATATTTTTTGACACTGTGAAGTCCAGGAAGTGAAACTATAGCCATATTTGATCTCTGCTCCAGAATAATGAAACATCCAATACATATTTCAAAGAAAATTCTTCTAATATTGCTCATAAACATATTTACAGTCTAACACTAGTTAGGCACTGGACTAAGAGTTTTCGGATGTTGATTCAACGACACTCTGGGGAAGATACTCCCCACAACTGTTACAGTTGAGGAAATTAAAGGAGGATGTAAGTAACTTGCCTAAAATTACAAAGGAGAACAGTACTGTGCTTGAAATTACATGCAGCTGTGCAGTTGGGTTTGAGACCTTGTATGAAATACTTTGCAGGAACGGCTCTACTTAGAAGTGCCAGGAGCATAAAAATAAATGTTAGAGGGGGAAAGTAATATGGTATAATTTCAGATGGAGATCCCAGACTCAACAGACTCTTACTCATAGGGTAGACATGACGTTTACCATTGACTGAAATATCCACTAGCCTCCGTTATAAGATTATATAAATAGGAGTACATGTCCCCCCCCCCCAACTCAAATCAATGATGCCTTGAATGAGAGGCCTGCCAATGAAGGTATAGAGGGAGAGGAATTCTGGGCACTGCCAGGGACTCTGTTCTGGGAGGAGAAGCTGCTGAGGGCCATTCTGCCGTCCCTAACTCTCACTCAGCTGTGGTATATACTACTCCAATACGTGCTACACTGTGTATCTGTGGCACATGTCTATCAGTTGTCCACCCAGAATCCATTCTCCACTCCCGTTCTTACTACCTGAAAGAGCCCTGGTTTTCTTCTGGCATGTGTATCACGGAGCATATTGTTGGCTTATCTAAGTCAATTCTGATGGCCACATTCCCACTCGAAGTAACTGTCTCAATCATGGACTTTTCACAACTCTGGTTTGTGAAAAACAAGGAAAAGTCTGCTGGGGATGCCTTCTAGAATAAATGGATAAAAGGAAATATGCAAGAAAAAGTCCCTTTTCCTTCCACTGGAAGTGTCATGTCCTTCCCCACTGGATGAGTGTGGTACATGTACATGTGTGTACCTGTGTATATGTGAGAGACACACACAAAGATGCAAATGGACAAAAAAGCAGAGAGAGGAAAACCGATACTAAGAAATGAGGCATACAGGAATAAATCTGTAAAAAGGTCAGGGGAGAGAGGGAAGACAACAAATATCCGAGAAAAGGTAGAAGGGAGCTCCGCCCCCTCCCCACCACAAAAAAAAAAAAAAAAAAAAGTTATGTCAATACTATCATTTCCTAGAAGCTTAGAAGAAAGCCAGTCTTGCTTTGTGCATCATTTAGTTCGCTTTTAAGAACATTTGAAGATTAATAGCCACTCTTTGAGGACAAGAGTAAAATACTGGTTCAAAAATAGCAAGTCATACAGAGCAAAGACCAGCTTGAATAAATTTGGTATCTGTTTGCATCTACTGAATGTGGCTATATGCAAATCCGGATCATAATGATCTTATGAAAATGCATTTTTTTTTTTGCTCACATAAATACACGGCTCAACAGCTATGGCATTATATCTAGATCCAACTCTCAGACTCTATGCACATATTGCTAAATGTCAAATGTATTCATATTCATTTATATCTGAATGCTGCTTTGAGTGGAAAACTATAAATCATCCATTCAAAAATAAAAACAAAAATAAAATGGATATGCAGCACTATTTAGCACAACAGATGAACCTGACTTATCTTGCAGTTAAGCAGCGAAGTGAATAAGCAGAAGCTCTGACTCTGAAAACTTAATAACGAAACTGTAAAAACCACAATTCCTTCAAATATCTGAATTTTCCTCATAATCTCAGTTACTATTATACTTCTATCTCCATAGTCAGAAATTCTCTTACTTGGAGCAGTATCTATTTCACTGAGTATCCTCTTTATTGGGGCACATAATACAACCCTCGATTTTTCTCGAAGTACTTTATTATCTCTATTTAACTATTCTGTATCAAGCTGTTTTTAATAAATGCCTCATAATGGAGAAGTGGTTAAAAAGTTGAATGACCCTTAATAAATCTGTTGAGTTCATAGTGTTGGTCCCATCATTTACCAGCAGCCAAAGCATATAAATTTCCTTTCTTTCTCCTCACCGGCTAATCCCTCTCTGGTTTTTAATATGGGAATATGCCATGGCTCAGTCCCATTAAGTCCCGAGACCTCTCTTTTTCTCATCTATTAGTGACCTCAGCAAATCTCATGGCTTTATATACTATCTGCTAATTCAATTCAGAACAACTCTTACCTTCCAGTTGCTCAGGCCCAAAACCTTGGTGTCATCCGTGCCCACTCACAGTCCATTGATGTCCAAATAGCAAACAGCTCTACCTTCACAAAAATTTGGAATCTGACCACTTCACACCACTTTCACCCTGGTCCGAGCTTTGACTGTAAGAGCTAATCTCCAGAGCTGGTGTTTTCCTATCCCATGCACCAGCACAAACACACCATCTCTTGTCTTCCCCAGACACAGTAATGGTTTCATAACTTAAGTCTGATGGGTGTTACTCCTCAGTTCAACTGTTCTCTTCCGATTTCTTGGAGACCAGAGCTCATGATCTGAGCCTCTGACCTTATTTCCTGTAACTCTTCCACTTGCTCATTCCATGCCAGTGACACTAGTCTCCAGGTTTTTTCTGAACTGCACAGGCATGTTTAGCCTTTTGTACTTACTGACGCTACTTGAAATGCCCTTCTCCCAGATATTCATGTAGCTCAAGACCTCACCCCTTTCAGGTTTTACTTAATCACCTTCTTGGTAAGACCTTCCCTGACCCCCAATTTTAAACTTCACTGCTCCCCAATACTCCCTCTTCTCCACACTTATCATTATAGGACAATCAACTTAAATTTTAATTCATTAATGTTTATTCTTGTCTCCATCCACTAGAATGAGGGTCTGCTTTTTTTTTTTTTTTTAAGATTTATTTATTTGACAGAGAGAGATCACGAGTAAGCAGAGAGGCAGGCAGAGAGAGAGAGGAGGAAGCAGGCTCCCCGCTGAGCAGAGAGCCCGATGCGGGGCTCAATCCCAGGACCCTGAGATCATGACCTGAGCTGAAGGCAGAGGCTTAACCCACTGCGCCACCCAGGTGCCCCGAGGGTCTGCTTTTCTTGACTGTCCTCTCTCCACTGCTTGCAAGTGTTTCTCTTATGGTAGGTCCTCAACAACATTTGTCAGCAGGTTTCACTGAATACCTCGACCTTAAAGGTCATCTTAACATGACATAAAGTTGCACATCTCTCATTTTCTCCTCCATTTTATATGCTATAGTTCATTCTCTAAAGCCATTTATTATCTGCTCTCCCTGCAAACTAGAGATGCAAAGAGTCACTAACAACTTGAAACGCTGGCTTCCCTTCATTCTTTAACTGCTGTGGATTCTATATTCCATTTACAACTCTCTCAGATTTACCCCCCTCTCTCCCCTACTACTTCTTCAGTTCAGGCTCCCACTCGATCCATGCTGCCCAAAGGATCAAGTCCATAGTCCTCATCCTGCCAGACAACAAGGCTCCCTTCCTATCTGACTGTGGCTTATCCTTACAGACGCATCTCCTCATCTCCCCTATACCTGCTCTCTATACAGCAACCTAGTTTTCTAAGTTTAGCGTGCTTTTTGAGCTTTTACTACTTTTCATAATACTGACTGTACATGCAACATGCTCCCTGCTCTTCAAGGAACGATACTGAAGTCATTTTACATGAGACATTTCAAATATTACTTCTATAAAGTCATCAAAAAAACAGCAGCTAACAACTACTGAGTGCTTATTAGGAGTCAAATAACTCACTTCCATTGTATCATTTAACCCTTAAACAAATTTATTAGAAAGATTTTAATAATTTTCCCCCAAATTATACATGATAAAACAAGGCTAAAAGAAGTGAGGAAACATGGGTCACCTGGGTGCCTCAGTGGGTTAAAGCCTCTGCCTTCGGCTCAGGTCATGATCCCAGGGTCCTGGGATAGAGCCCCCGCATTAGGCTCTCTGCTCAGCAGGGAGCCTGCTTCCCTTCCTCTCTCTCTAGCTGCCTCTCTGCCTACCTGTGATCTCTGTCTGTCAAATAAATAAATAAAATCTTAAAAAAAAAAAAAAAAAAGAAGAAGTGAGGAAACATGCCCCAGGTCACAGACTTAATGAGATGAGCTGGGATTGGATCTATATCTCCCTAATTTCAAAGCCTAAATGTCAAAACTCTAAATAGACAAACAGCTGAACTGACCTTCAAATGGGTATTCTGAAAGTCTTTGCTGAGTTTAGGTCATTTTAAAACGACTGACTTTATTGTTATGAGATAAGAACTACAAACCACAAGCTCTAAGAAGCTGCCACTTTACAACCACCCAGATAATAAATCAAAGAATTCACTCTAAAGCACTGTTTTAGTTTGCAGGAAAACACATAATTTTTGTAGACATATTTGTGTGATGAAAAAAGTAACAATAATACCATTATTGCCCATTTACAGAGTTTACAAAATTACAGGCAAGGTAGAAGTCCAGAACCTTGTTTTCATTTGCCACGAAGCCCACATAACGATCACATGATATGCCCAAAAGGACCTCTGGAATGTTACAACTCTGCTAATTTCTACCCAATAATTATAACACTCCTAGTTTTTGCCCTTCTTGGTAAAGCTTCATTTCACGGACCTTTTCATTATGAGTTGCATTGCTGGGTTTGCATATAGCATCCCACCCAAAGGGGACTTTGATGGGGCCTCTAAAGGCAGCCCCGGCAGGTCTCCATAGAAATGGCCCCAGGGCTGTCTCCAAAGTGGACCTGCTTGAGTTGCCATGGTAAACAACCAGGCTAGATTGCTATATTCAGTTCTCTGCCAGGGTCGCCATGGTGACTGCAAAGGATGGCTCCTTAGAAGGACCTCACAAGGGCGCGTTTCCATGGTGACCCTATCCTGCATATTTCTAAGCAACTTCCCTCCGGTTGTTCTGTGACCAATCATGGCAGGTTCATTTTGAGAGTCACCCTGGAAGGTTTCTCCCAAAGATACCGTCATAACACATAGCGATTTGGAAGTGAGGTCTGTAAACAAATAAGCTGCTTGAAAATGTAAATGGTACCATTCATAAATCATTAAATTAGTCCCCATACATTTTAGGAAGGATCTGTTTTGATAGGTAACCAAAAAAAAACCCAAAAACAAAAAAAAAAACCCACACCACATTTGCAACGTCTGTTAAATGTGTCTGCTTCAAATCTTAATTTAAAATATCTTACAGAGTATAATGCAGATAATTAAAGTTTCAAATTTCTCCAATCTTACAACATAGCAGATAACTAGGTAAAAAATACTTTATAGTGGATATGACACATACACATAAAATGAAATCATAAATACAGATGGATCATTAGGTTATAATGAGATATCAAGGAAATTTTTATAGAGCAAAAGACAAAATATTTGCAAGTCAAATGAAAAAAAAAAGTGTTTTTTTAGTTGAGTTGGGAAAGCCTAGCCATATTTGGGCCCAAACTATTTTTTCCTATATTTTTGTGGTTGGAACAATCTCAATTACTCTTCCTTTCACTTTAAAATATGAATATAAACCATTCTGAACAGATGCTCGGTTTTTAAGCCATTTGACTATTCTCCTGAAACTTTAAAATACTCTACTTTATCTAGTATTTAGTCAAGGGCAAATTTTATCTATTGCTAATTTCAATATCTTCAAAAATTACTTAACAAATAAAAAGAATTCACAGTTCAAAAGATACAATTATAATTTCTGTACATGTGCTCCCTCTTTTGTTCTTTCCAAGTGACTCTTTAAATCTACACACACACACACACACTCCTTACTGTGAAGAAAAGGTTAACCTTGGGTTTCCTCTTTTTTCTCATCTTGAGGTAATGGCAAAATGATTCCCCATTGAGCATTAGTTCCACTGGCTTTACATTTCCCATTATTTTCTCTCTCAGATGCCATTCTCCTATTCTGTCCACAGCAGTCCACCACTGCCCATTCGCTCGCCATCCAGGAGAAAGAACTCGAGTTTGGAAAACAGAAATAGTTTAAGGAAGATGAGGATAATTCATAGTCACTTCTTGGTGAAGTCTCAATATTCTACACAAAGTCTGAATTTACAGAGACTTCTTGCTTTAAATCTTCAGTATGTTTTTGTGAATCAGAGCAATCAGTGCAATTTTCATTCATTCATTTACTCACTAAATAGTTATTGAGTGGCTACCACATTTCCAGCACTGTTTTAGGGGCTGAGAACAGTTCAGGAATCAAATAAAAAATTCCTGCCTTTCAGGTGCTTAGATTACAGGTGGGGAGGGAGAGAAGGATTACAAAGAAAACAAGTAAGTATGAAATCATATCTCTTGTTAGATGATTCAAGTCAGAGAGGACAGTAAAGCTGAGAAGAGGGAGGCTGACCCCAAGCCAGGATGGGATGGGGGCTACGATACTAGTATTAATGGGGGGTTTCAAGAACTCCCCACACACCTGCCATAAGCATACTCAATATGGTACTCAATACTAAACAAAATCCTTATGTTAAAAAAGGATCATAGAAAATTCAGTAGAAGTTAACCAAAGCAATTCTCAATTTTTCCCACTTTTATACTTGCTCTCTGGGAGGCAGCACAGTCTGAAGAAGACAAGTAATACCAACACCTCTGAGCCTACTTCTGCTTTGAGAACTATATGAACTTGGGAGAGTTACTCCACCTTCAAAGCCTCTTCTTCAATTTTAAAATGAGAATAGTAATTCCAGGCTCAAAATGATACTCTGAAGATATGCAAAGACAATAAAATATAAATAGTAAAATATTAGGGGTGATACTATAATGTCAAATCAGCATGAGAACACTTCAGAAAAAAGGAGGCGAGGAAAGAGACAGAGGAAGAAAGGCAGACAAAATGTTGGAAATTAATGAAGCCCAGTGATGTGTATACGAGTTTGTTATATCACTTTTTATGTTTTAAATTTTCCATAAAAATCTACTGCAAGGAAAGGATGAAACTTGAAACTAAAGACACTTCCTCTCTAAAGGTTTTTGCAAGAACTAGGGAAAAGTATAAAGGAACGCTGACTTATTTTGTACAAACACCTTATAAAAACACGCAAAAAAATGGATTTGTCAACTAACCTTCTGGAACAATGCTAGGTATTTTCCATACCTTCCTCTAACACTCTAATTAAAAAAAATTTACTCATCTTAAGAGACAATATAAGACAGAAAAGCAGAAAAGCATCACTGTTTAGCTTGCCAACTCAATGGGTACTCAATGTAGAATAGATTTTTAGAAGAAAGTTAAGTATCATTTGCTGAATCCTTAAAAAACAAGCATGCAATGGAATTCCACACTGCTAATAAAAATTTCAGCCAATAACTTCTATATGATTAATAAGAAGAAATTTAAAAACTTACCAGATCAGTATCTGCCTTTTTATATGTCAAAGCTTCCACTTTGGAATCCAGTTCTGCTTGGATTTGGTCTCTCCTTTTCATAACACCCTTCATATTAAAACACAAGGATGGAACAGGTTGCACTTAGGTTTAATAATATTTGTATGATAAAAAAATATACACTTTGGAATATAAATAGTATCTTTTCCCCCAAATCATCAGTCACTTGGGGATACAATGACTTAAAGAAAATTTTTTTAATCTCTAAAAGCTAAACTGAAAGCAAGCATTTAAGAGTTGTTTTTTTTTTTCCCATAAATCTTTTATTCGTCTTTCCCAATACACATCTTACTGGGTTAGCTATTTTAGGAACACTCTAGACATATACAGTTCTTCAAAAAGAGCAAACACAGACAAACAAAAAAACAAAAAGAATAATCAAACTAAAAAAATCTGTGAGAGCACTGAGAGTATATGCTATGGTGTGAAGTGGCTGGGACGTCTGATGGGCCAGTCACCTAAAATGTCTATAATAATTGGCAGCCCACTTAACCAATTCCAAAGGCATGGTTAAATCAAAGAGGTAATTATAGTGGGGAATCAGAAAACTGAAGTATACACTCACATTTTGAGACTTTGCTTTAGCATAAAATATATCAATATTAAACAATGAGCCAAGCTTTTGATGAGGAATCATAGTCTCTTCTCTGACTGAGAAGAGTTCCATCTTGTTTTCCATCTTGTCACGTTTCGGTGTCCTTACACTTTAAGACACCTTTGTGAAGAAATCTGGGTGCAGAATTCACATTTAATGTTTGCCAGTCTTTTACAATGTCTTTCCCTGAATGACTCACTTTTCTTCTAGACATGCTACTTAGGCATTATGGATCCAAGGACACATGTTATTTGTGTTCATCTTTCACTGGCTTTCACAGTATTAGTTTAAATAATAAAATTGTGATAATAAACACAAGTGGCCTTAACAGATTAAGGAAAAAATAAAAACAAGCTCCAGGTAAGAAAATAACTCAACCAGAAAGAGTAGAAACACAGGACATACAAGAGAAGGGTTTTAATGAGGCACAGGTCTTTCAGGGGTTTTCAGAAGAAGGGAAGAACCTACCTACAATGCAGTTAAATGGAGGCCAGACAAGATGGCTATTGTATTTGGGAACTGAGAGGCATTAAGGATAAAAAGCATCCTGAAAATTACTCAGTCTAGTTTTGTGCCTGGTGGAATCACACTACTTAAAACACTCAAAAGAGATGAACGTTTCTCCTATTTTCAAAGAAATCAATAGAAAATTCAGCTAATTATCACATATCTTTTGTATTTATTTCAATGTTTCATTGCCATTACTATCAGGAACCTTTTCCTTTCTCTAACCCAAATGACATGTACTGCAATTTAGTCTTATTTAGGTAAGGTCTGTTTCCATAAATATGAAGTACTGGGCTTCACATAGGTAGAAATAGTTTAAGTAAGAGTTTGCTTCAGAAGATAAATAGTAAATTTACACAAATTTAATCATTTTGTCAAGGCATGCACTTCATTATTTTAACTCACACTGAAGAAAAACTTCCAATACAAAACAGAACAGAACTGTAATGTAAGTGCTACTAATTATACCCTAGGAGTCTGCAAAATAATAAAATCAAATGAGAACCTATAAAATAATTCTTTCTGGTTACTATTATAATTATTCCACACCTACAATGATACATGACTTAAATTACATAATTTTCATCTTGACATAATAAAGAGAAAACCACATCTAATTAAGGGAGAAGAATATACTATTTTTAATTATACAAATCAGATCTCTTTGAAGAGCCCCACAAGGGGGATATCAGTAATGAAGCAAAACAATGAAATGTAGCCAAGGAGATTGATGGAGACAAGGAGGAGACTCCTTCACAGTGAAACATTAGAGGCTTCTGGGAAGCAAGAAGGGTTTGTTGATAGAAGACCCTTAATAAAGGCAAGTAACAGCAGCAACTTGAAATGTCTACAGAATATTTAGTACTCTTAAAGAAAGACCTAAATGTGATAAACACGAACGAGGCAGACCTTATGCTGAAAGGCAAAGAGACCTTTTCTTACTAAGACAGAGGCGAAATTAAAAACAACCACCACCACCACCACCAAACCAAGAGTATGTGAAAACATGGCTCCAATCAGAAATGGCAGAAGAATGGAATATAGCTGAATGTAAGCAGACTCCCTTCCCCCGTGGCCACACTGAAACACCAGAACCCTGAGGTCACCAGTTGTGCAAGGTACTGTGAGCAGAGGATAATACAGGATGAAAAACATTAGCTCTGCAGATAGCATTGCTCAATCCCAGATAGCTGGAGACCTTAACTGGAATTGAGGAGGTTAAATGCAAAACTCTGATATAAGAGAAAGAAAAGCCTTTACAACTGGTGAAAGAAAATCATTTTAACTTGAAAGATTTCTTTTTAGAAGCATCCAGAAAACAGAACAAACATCAAGATCCACTCAAGTACTCTGTACATAATGATAAATAAATTGCTAAATCAAATGTACCTGTAAGGAGGTAAGCAATTCTTTCATGAAAAGATATTTCTAAAACACTAAAAATTTTAAGGTAAAAATTTAAAAGCTTGGAAAAGCTAATCATATGCTCTATGTAAATCTTGACGGAGGATGTTTCAAATCTATGTGTAATCTTACAATCTATGTGTAATTCTTGCTTTTGAGTATTCTGCTTTTTATTAACATATTCTACTCATCAATTCACTCACATAGTGAACAAATATTTATGGGGTATCTGTATATGCAAAGCATTTTGCTAAGACAGAAGGATAGTGGTGAAAAAACAGAAATAGAAACTGCCTTTGTAACGCTTATAATCAGGTCAGGGACCAAGGTAAAATTATAACAAGACCTTCTTACCATTAACATTTCACTATAAAGCACATACTCATGTACGACAGGAAGCAGGGTCTCTGAGAGTCCAGACATCCGTTTCTCAGTGGCCTTACAGCATTTGTCAATGCAGCTGGCAACCCCTTTGAGAGTATCAACCAGATCTTCTTCTGATGCCGACCACAGAGTATGAATCGGGCCATATTCTCTCATTTCATCAGAATATTCTAAAAACAAAAAGTAAGTTCTTCAATTGATAGAAATTTTAAAAACCCCTATATTAAAGACAGTAAGCAAGTCCTTTTTCTCATTGTGCATATGTTCTTCTAAATGAAGATAAAAAGATGGATATCATCTTTCACTGAATGGAGAGGTCATTCCAATCTACTCAGGCCAGTTCTTGAATGACTGCTGTCCAAGAGTAATCAGTAACAGCATCCTTCTTCATTCCCGAAAGTATCCTGGCTTGGAATATAAATTACATGATCACCACTACCTATCATGGACCTCTGTCCACCAAAAAAAGTACACCTCAGTGTCTCACAGGCAACATTACCTAAACAAACTTGTCTTTTCTCCCCTTCTCCTGAATACATGTCCTACTTAAAGTAATTGTTTCCAGTGATCTAAACAAAAAATACAGGTATCATCCTATACATATACCTGCACAGAGCTACTCAATCACCAATTCCAATATTTCTTAGTATCTATCTATCCATCCATTCATCCCTCCACCCATCCTTCCACCTACCCATCTATTCTTGCTTCCACTGTCATCAGCTCATCAGCATCTGTAACTACACAACTGCAAGGGACTTCTAAACATTCTCCCTCTTTTAATTTTTGTCATAATATATAAACACTGAGGCTTCCTGACTGAATTGGAAAGTCCTTTATGATCAGTCCCTACATGGCCTCCCCAAGTCCACTCTTGAGATTCTCTCCCAAAGATATTTTAATTCAGGCCAAAATAACTGCTCATTCATGAACAGCTCATGATTTCTCCTCCTTTAAACATTACACATATCCCTTTGCCTTGCCCTTTGCCGTTCCTACCTTCTGAAAAACTACTTCTAATCCTTTAAATCCTAGCACAAATAAATTCCTTCTGATTCTGTTCCAAAAGATTTGTAGATGCTTTGTCCTCAATGAGCCAATCATAATTTTATACTTCTATTAACGCCTATCATAATTTTATGCTTGTATAATCCCATTCTATTATAATTGCTTGCATAAATCATATGGTCCTAGGCCATATGCTCCTTAAAACAGGGGATGAGTCTCATTATTTTCTTTTATCTCAGAGCCTGAAACATAGTATATCCAATAAATATTTTCATATTAGTGAAAGAATGAATGAACAACAAAAGATTATTTGGTACTTGACAAGCCATTAACTCAAAAATTTGGAGTTCATTTTAAAATCTGAGTATTTTTACATTTTTGCTTTATACGATCATCTTTCACTGATAGCTTTTTATGGTAGAGAATGTATAAGCAGTGAGCAGTTTTCTGTCTAATATCTATTACATATGATGAAATTCTCTATATTTTATCATCTTGCTACTCATTAGGGTTAGTTGAAATATGTCATATTACTCTTAACTATTAAAATATCAAAAGTTTATATGATCAAGTAAACTGAAAAATATTTTTAAAAAAATATAAAAACAGTAGAAATATTAGTTGTCACTGAATAAAGGTATTAGTTTCATGACCACTAAGCCTTTCCAAATTGCACCCTACTGATCTAAGTCTACCCTTTGTTTTAAGTAACGGTCATACTAAACTAATATTTCTAGCAAAGGAAAATGTTCTCCTTTATCCCTTTTTCTCAATTTTTGTATACATCAGTGTGTATCATTAAACCTTGCAATATTTATGTTTATATATAGAGCTTTTCTAAAATTCTACACTGTGCTTACACAGCACTCAGATCACATTTGTGAGCAAACACTTAATGAGTTGCACTGTAATATCTATTAATATATCTGCTTCCCCAACTAGACTCTAAGCTCAAGGACAGGTACCATCCCATTCCACCTTCAGCCTCCAGCACAGAGAAGCAGCATGGCATGTGGTCAATACAAAATGGCAAATAAACTGGGGAACACAAAAGAAAATCAGATCAAAGAAAATTGTGAATAAAAATTTTCTTTTAAGATTTTATTTATTTCTTTGAGAGAGAGAGCACAAGCAGGGGTGGGGCAGAGGGCGAGGGAGAAGCAAACTCCTCTCTGAGTAGGGAGACTGACCAGGCTCTATCCCAGGACCCTTAGCCAAAGGTAGACACTTAACAGACTGAACCATCCAGGCGTTCCAAAACTTGAATAAAAAAAAATTTTTTTTTAAAGAGAAACCACTAGTTATGATCACAAATTTTCATGATCTGAATATGAATGAAATGTCCTACATAGCTTAGGCTCCCAAGGCTACAAATGAAAACAATCCATCACTTTGAATAAAATCTGACAAGTGGGCTTCACATTGGAAACACTAAGAAATCCCTCAAGTTTGGGCCAGTGGCAATTACTCCCTGAAAATGAGAACTGATATTTATGAAGTTCACCTAAAATCCAGCTTTCCTTCTGAGCATCTCACAAACTTTAGGGTATACCAATGATCTTAAAACTATTTCCTTAAAAAAAAAACAAAAACAAAAACAAAAACTATTCCCTTGCAGCAGCAAATGTGGAACAGCACATTGATAATCTACAAAATTCCTACACCATAAGTTTCCAGGGGATTCTCTGAATTGCTATCCCACTTAACTATGCATCAAGAATGTACTTAACAGGGGCACCTGGGTGGCTCAGTGGGTTAAAGCCTCTGCCTTTCGCTCAGGTCATGATCCCAGGGTCCTGGGATCGAGCCCCACATCGGGCTCTCTGCTTGACAGGGAGCCTGCTTCCTCCTCTCTCTCTCTCTGCCTGCCTCTCTCCCTACTTGTGATCTCTAGCTGTCAAATAAATAAATAAAATCTTTAAAAAAAAAAAAAAAAAAAAAAAAAAGAATGTACTTAACAGAACCGGAATCACAGAACCCAGTTAAAACAACTGGCCTCTTGACATTTAAAAAAAAAAGAGAGAGAGAGAAGAAGAAAAGAAAAAAGAAAAAGACAAATGGTAAATAACAAGGGCAGAGCAAAAAGTCTCAAATTATTAAACTACATTTAGTTACCATAATGACATCATCAAGTACCAATGCATGGAGAAAAAAAAAAAGATAAAGTGAAATGTACATTCAGCTAAAACAATTTTTTCTATATTTCTTTTAATAACCAATTGATTTTTTTTTATTTGACAGACAGAGATCACAAGTAGGCAGAGAGGCAGGCAGAGAGAGAGGAGGAAGCAGGCTCCCCGTGGAGCAGAGAGCCCGATGTGGGGCTTGATCCCAGGACCCTGAGATCATGACCTGAGCCGAAGGCAGAGGCCTTAACCCACTGAGCCACCCAGGTGTCCCATAACCAATCGATTCTTGATGAATCAAATTCTCCTACCACCAAATGATATATTAATTCATCTATTTTTTTTCAATCATTGAACAGGTTTTAGTTGAGCACCTAGTATGTGTTAAGTACTGTCTAGATACTAGAAATAAAATAAATCTTTTCCCTTTTTGGTCCTGATGGAATTTACTGTTTAATGGGGGACCCAGAAAATAAAAAAAAAATACAAGCCATCAATCCAGAGATTCTCAAACCAAATGACTAGGTCCCCACAGCAGATACTGAATAAAAACTACTCCTGCTCCTTGTAGAGGAAAATGAACCATTTTTGAAATAGCCAGAGCACTCCATTCTTCTCAACAGAGGCCTGCCCTCAGAGGAAATTTCTTAACCAGAAAAAGGGAAATACTCAACTCCAGCCCATGCTGGCTGTTCTGTCCCAGCTAAGCAGGGAGGGAAAAACTGAAAAACTCTTGTGAAATTCACAGTTCAGAGGCATAGGCTCTGTAAAAGACTGAGACCTGATCACAAAACTATAGAACCACTCAAGTATAACATCCTTTTCTACAGTGAGAACAACAGAACTCTTCTGTATTTAAAACAACAGGAGCTCTCTCCTCCCCCATGCCTTAGCACATTACTAAAGGCCTATTTACTGTAATTCCTTTTACCCAGTGTCATATCTGGCTATTAAGAAAAAAAAAAAAAAAATGGGGCGCCTGGGTGGCTCAGTGGGTTGGGCCTCTGCCTTTGGCTCGGGTCGTGGTCTCGGCATCCTGGGGTCGAGTCCCGCATCAGGCTCTCTGCTCGGCGGGAGACTGCTTCCCCCTCTCTCTGCCTGCCTCTCTGCCTGCTTGTGATTTCTCTCTGTATGTGTCAAATAAATAAATTAAATTTAAAAAAAAAAAAAGAAAAAAAATGGCAAGGCATAGTAAAAGGTGAAAAAGATAATTTAAAGAGACAGAACAGGCATCAGAATCAGACATGGCAAGGACCTTGAAAAGACCAGACCAGGAATTTAATGAACAATGATTAATATGTGAAGGGCTCTAATGGAGAAAATAAAGGGCATGCAAGAACAGATGAAGGCTGTAAGCAGAGAGATGGAAATATTAAGTGAGAACCGAAAAGAAATGCTAACATCACATAGCTTTACTACACCAGCAAATGGGAAGATCCACTGGAAATTAAACAACTTTGTGATCACATCCCAGGGATGCTACATACCCCTTTCTTCCTTGTAAATTCTGTGAGATATTTTATCTATCAAATTTATTTTCTGGCTAAATATTTCAATAAAGTTATTCATTTCCATGAATTCCTCCGGGCGGCTTTTCACTCCTCTCATTGACAGTGCAACAGCTCTGACCGTCTGCCCCATTCTGCTGAGTAATCCAGGCCCTTGCTTCTTATGAGAAGAGAGTTCCTAGAAACAGACACACAGACAAACAAATGAAATATCTGTGGTGAGGCAAATATTCCGATATTCCCAACCAAAGGAAATCTCATTGGAAGAACAGAGAATAAAAATGTTTCATATACTTTTTTTTTCATGTAGTTTGAAGCGGCTGAGTTTTATTGGGGTACACTTCTTCCTCTAAGTCTGTCTTCTTGATAATATTCCTTTTCAAAGTATGCAAGTAAAACATGCGTACATGCTTCCTCTCAGCATGGATCTTTAAAAGAACGAGGTTTAACAGAGGGAATTGTGCTTAAAGAGATATTGGAGAAGATAAGGGGACAATAGGAGATGCAATCTATATTTTATAACAGGAATTTAATGGAAAAATAATTGAGAGAAGATTTCTTAAGCTCGAAACTACTCCCTGAAAAACAAAATGGAAATTTCATTAATTCTTTGGTTATAATCATAGCTAACATGTATTGAGAGCTTAGAATGTTCCAGGCACTATACTCACATTTTTAAATCTATAACTCACACTAACACGATGAGGTAGGTTCTATTATTATCCTCATTTTACAGAAGAATATACAAGCACAGGACGGTTAAGGAGCTTGCTTTAAATCCAGGTTAAGTGCTGGACAAGGCTCAGTCTGACTCCAGAGGCTTCACTGATAAGGACAGACTAGCTTTGTCTTTGTAATGGTTCTACAGTAGTTTGTAAATAGATACTCTCTGACCACAGCTCTTCAATCAACTGAAGTTGGGTAAACTGTGACACTTTCTCTACCATCTGGCGGGCTATAGAGAAAGATTTTTAAAATATATGTAGCTAGCTGTTTCACAGTTAATCTGGGAGGGAGGGCTACAGACTTGCGAAAAGAAGAAAAGCAATAAAAGGAGACACCACACAAAAGTAACCCTTCAGAAGTACAGCATATTAAAAAAGAACACCAGGAAGAAGACGAAGGGATTCTCGTGATGGTTATACCACTTGTAAACACAGATATGGGATAAAATAAAAGGTTAAAATCTATAAATAATAATGCTGAACAGCAAATCCACAGATAGAAAATACTGCTATTTATCCAAATGTCGAATAATATATTATCTATATCCAGATTTTCTTTCCTGAAGGTCTTACACAGAAGAATACATACAAAGTAAACCTGTTTGCTTCCAAGTCAGTACGATTTTCCATGCATATGATGACAGATGCCACCCTTGACCAGGTAACACATCTCTTAGGAGTGCTACAGCGTCACTCGATAGAGTCAACATTATCAGAGATGGCGCAAGTCACAACTGGCAAGCTATTACTGTGAATGGTGACTACAGAGACTGTTTCTAGCAGCTTCTAAGGTTCTGGAGTCAGGCCACAAATTCATTTCACAGAAGTCTCAAATGGCTTCCAAATAAGTACTATCTGTCAAGACTGAGACGAACCACCTTCTAGCCTCTATCATTCTGGCAACAACTGAGAGATATAAGACTCAATATTGGTCAGCAATCATTTAATATTGACCAATTTCCCTAGCCATTAATCTTATTTGTGAGTTATATTTCCATAAGTGAAAGGAAAAAAGAGGAATATATAAATTTCTGCATTAGAAATAGATACAGTCCCCTTCATTAGGTAATTGAAAGAAAAATAAGAAAATCATATTTTCTATATGGCTATCCATCCAACCATCTAACCACTTAATAAAGACTTTTAGCCTAAGTTGAAAAGTCCTAACCAGTTACAAAAGAAACATATTGGGGCGCCTGGGTGGCTCAGTGGATTAAGCCGCTGCCTTCGGCTCAGGTCATGATCTCAGGGTCCTGGGATCGAGCCCCGCATCAGGCTCTCTGCTCCGTGGGGAGCCTGCTTCCTCCTCTCTCTCTGCCTGCCTCTCTGCCTACTTGTGATCTCTCTCTGTCAAATAAAAAAAAAAAAAAAAAAAAATCTTTAAAAAAAAAAAAGAAACATATTTGTATGTGTTCAGTATTAGCTATATATGCAAGGAGCACGCTGACATTAAAATAATCAGCTACCAAGAGAAATATGAATATGTATATGTGAGAAGATAGAAGATGTCTGTGATGTTTACATGTAAATTTGACACAGGGTTAAATCTGAAGGATATCTCTCTAATGTCTGAGATAATCAATCTCAATTCAAGGATGCTGCTGCCTGATTTATAAAAGTAAACAAGAGGAAGCGTACAACCTACTATACATAAAGACACAAAAGGATTATATGAGTATAAATCAAAATTCTTTACCCAAGCTTGTGCAGTAAGAAACACTTTGAAGTCTTCATTAAATGTTAAAGTTGGATGATCAGCAATTCGGTTCAGGAATTTCTGCAGTGCCTTCCTGCGTGTCTCGATAAAGTCATCATTAAAGCGTTCCACCATTCCTTTCACGATAAACTTCTCAGGCAATGGCTGAGGCAAAAAATTTTTAAGACGTATCTAAGCATTATGTGGCATGGGATTATAAGGAATTCTATACTCTTCCTTTCTGGAAGACTATTCGAGCATATGATGATTCCAAGATTCACAATGCCAGAACCCAAACCTGCAAAATCTTAACATATTTAGAACAGTTTAGAAAAACAAATCTGTACATAGATTGAATGTTTAAGAGCAAACGTTTCTAAGATCAATGACTTTCAGTGAATTCAGAGGTCTGACATTAGGCTTTCGGCATTCTAATGATTCACAAGACAAAATGGTAGCCACCGTATGGGGAAAAAAAAAATGTAGACTTACAGGAATAATCAGAGTGGGGTGTGCTTCTTCAAGTTTTCCTTTCAACCAAAGGAAATCTTGATAACGTCTCCTAACTTCAAATTCACTGGAGTCAAATTCCCCACGAGATGTCTGAACAAAGAAGGAGAAAATAACAGCACACGCAATATAAGACGGGAGACATTTGCCTAATGTTATTTTAGACATTCTGAAATAAATGGGTCTCTAAGAAAAATTAACAAATTCTAATTATTCAGTGTTTGTCAGCCTGTACTTTTTTTGTAATCATCAATTCATGTAGCAGATGAAACAAAGCAAACTTTCCAGTATTTCCAGAAAGAAAGCAAACATCATGCTCAAATTTAAAATCCAAACTGAAAAATCTGTCTTACAGCAGCCATCTGCCTTCCACAAGATTTTAACTATGATTATATTTGGCATGACTTTCTTGCTAACAAGAAAGTGTGTTCTGAATTTAGGTTTCAAATATATTTTTCTCAAGATGATTAGAATTCAGAATTTGAGGAAAGTTCTATTTTTGTAATTTGGAAAATAATAACTGAGAAAAAAAATGTTTTCCTGGAATTTGCTCAAATGAATTGCTTTGGTAAAATTTGCTTTTAGTATATGAAAATTCTAACATTTTACAGAGTGATTTTACCACTGTTTAAAAATGTTATTAATGAAGATTTGATGTGAAAAGAAAATCCTCCTGTCATTTCTCAAGGGATTTTGAGTTATATGCCTAAAATCCTGAAAATTAAGCAAATAAAATATCTGTTCTCAACAAACCAAAAAACTGTGCCAACATATATGACAAGAAGAACGTGGGTACAATATCAATCTCACTTCCACTGCATGAATCCCAAGCCAAATAAAAAATGATTATCTAATGCACACTCACTCACACCAATATTACATTAACTAAACTTTTTGCATATTAAAAATTATATACATTATTATTAAGGTTGAAATTTTCCTGGAGGCATGATGATGGAATAACACATTGCATGCATATTTCGCACTCACCAGAAATATCAGTCACCCACATAGATGAATGCGATGGAAGAATTAAGTAGTTCAAGTCATAGATGCAATCTTAATTGTCATGAAATAAGGTTCACAAAAGTTAAACTTTCCAAAGTTTACTCCTTTAAAATGAATGTTTAGAATATCATACAATATATTTTATCAAAACATTTCCTTGGGAAAAAGTGGAGGTAAATGAGATGCAGAAGTCTAAGGAAATAAATGTTCACAAAACACTATGAAATCTTAACTATGGGTACAAGTTATGGAAATGGTAAAAATAGGAAAACTCAATGTAGTAGAAACACAGTTTAACAACATATATACGAGTTGGTATGTGTACATATATATGCAAATACACACATATGCATACATATATACACACACAAAACATGGTTTATAGTCACTCATTAAAAAATACTTATTGAACACCTTCTTGTGCACGGCACATATGTATAGGTTCACTACCAATTCCTAAAAATATAAATTGGCATAACCAACACTAAAATCCTCAAAAATTGGGCAGTTAAGAGCTTTATATGTCCTCAAGAATTTTCAACACTTTAAGTAAACATAGAACAATCTGACATAAATTCTGGCAAGAGGAAGATGTAAAATCAAGTCAAATAATTGGTTGATTCTGTCCCCATCACTCAGTCATTGACTTAGGAGAGTTTTCTAACATACTGCAAAAGCAGAAGAAGAAAACAGAAGATTAGTACAGTGTGTTCTTTCATGCTACTTTAAGAATTTATTCTATTCCCAAAGAGTTATAAGACTAAGATATGGAAGGGAAAACAAGTATTCTCAGCTGGGCTCAGATCATGGTTTATTTCCCAACAGCAGGGACCAAATCATTGTTCTATCCAAAGTGGTCAATTTTGGCCACTAGAATATAGAAAGAAGCTTCCCAACTGTAGGAATAACAGGGTTTGATGACAGATCTCTAATTCAGAAAGAACATGTGTTCCAAAAAGTTAATCTGAAGCACAAATAATGCTTCTAATATAGGATACAGTTTTCCATGGAAGCTATATCGTAAATGGTGTTTAATTTTTCATATCTGACCTTAAAAGCTTAGGTACTTGAAGTTTAGGACTTAATGGACTCATGTGATGTATACCCCAAAACGCACTCATTCAACAAACACTGACCTTTGGTCAAGGGCAGTTACTCTAGGCTCTGAGGATACAGAAAATTGTTTTTGCGAGAAAATGAATCTTAGGATCAGGGATATACTTTAACCCCTACTCCACACTGGTGGACATTTAGGAGTCTGTCTTCATGATGAGGATGTGAGGGAGAAGACCCTTGTTAAATCTCTTCACTCTTGTTTCTATATGTATTAAAGGAAGGCACGTCTCTTGAGCTCCAAAAGAAAAAGTACGTTACAGCAGTCACTTTAGATAGTCTAATCTGGAGAATAAAGGGTAATTTCCCACAAGGAGAACAGATGCCAGGAACGTGGGCTTCCTAAGACTCATCATTATTTATAGCCAGATCATTCTTAAGTACTCCTAAGTGGATATTGTCAGTGTACATATGTGCCCATGTATATGTGTTTCACCCTTATAATCTTAATGCCATAAATATAAATTTTCAAAAAACTAAAACTTTCTCAGGGAAGCTACCTCTGAACCTCCAAACTAGACAGAGTCCCTGTGCTCATAAAATTCTGTATTTTTCTCTCACAGCATTTATGACTATATTAAATAATTAAGCATGTAATTGTTGAACATCCTCACCCCCTAGGTTGAAAGCTCCATGAAGCCAGGGGTATGTTTGCCTTGATTGCTGGTGTTGTCTCAATACACAAGCACAGTACCTGGGACATAACTGGCACTCCATAAAACTTCACTGAATATATGGGAAAGTGAATAAATGATAATAAGTGAATAACAAAGAAAAGACTGTATTTGATAACATGATATTCATCTACTAAATGTTTATGTATTTGTATCTATAAGGCATACTTTAGCATATATAGATTTAGTCTAAATACTAGGATATAGTAAAAACAATCAGAAGTAGAACAAAGGGATGTATTGTATAAATGTCTATTTCATAAAAGTGAAATGAAAGATAGTTTGCCATAATGATGCAGAGATGCACAAAAACAGAACAGAAAACCCATGAAGTGTGAAAGTAAATGGTCTGGAATTAAAATCCCAGCTCAGGTAATCATTATGGTGTGTAACCTTTGGCAAGTTACTGAGTTTCAGTGTCCTCATGCACAAAATGGGGGTAGCTCACAACATCTAGGTCCTAGGATCATTGTTAAGCTTTAAATAAGTTAGTATGTATAAAGTGGTTAAAACATTGCCCAGCACAAAGTAATCACACAATAAATGTTAGTTAAATGCACTGTGATATTATCACTATTACTACTACTATAAGAGCAGTACATTTAAAGTACGATGTAATTTTGGATAACTCATCAGAATTATATGTCTCTTATTAGAGTAAAATTCACAGGGTGGCTTATAAAAAAGTGTCTAAGAGAAACCAATAATGATGGGAAAATAATTCAGCTGCACAAATTCTTTGCTAGGAAGGAGGATAGCAATGGGTGCTTATAATTAAAATAGTAATACCAGGAGAAATCTGGTTCTATTCTTAGCAGTATGTCTGTATAAACACATTAAATATTCACAAAGACCCTACAAGGTTAGTACCGTTATTTTATTTACAACTGAGGACACTAAGCATAGAGAGGTTAATTAAATAGCCCAAGACACATAGCAAGAAAGGGGAGTCATCAAGATTCAATTCCGTGCTGTCTTGCTCTGTAGCCTCTTGATACAAGTATGATACCATAAATTTCTTCACTCATCCATGCACCAAAAAGTTAAATTGCTTAGTTACTATATCCTAAGGATTGTGTTTGGAAATATGGAGAACTTAAGATACAATTACCTTCTTTAGAAGCTCATAGACTTGCCAGGAATAAATACAAGTAACACCTAGTAATCTGCCCACATACAGATAGGAGAGTAATGAACATTTATTATGTGTCAGGCACTTTGCTAAGTGTTTTACATTGATTACCAATGCTAAATCAATTCTTACAGCAACTCTACAGAATCAGGTTCGATTATCATTTCTGTTTTATAGATTTAACAAAAACCTGAGGCTTAGCAGGATTAAATATAGACCTTTAATTTCTTTGCTATACTGACTCCAATGTTTTACATTCTTTAAGAATTCAATTAGAACAATATGGGAAAACAGGATAAAGAAAGAGGACTTCTCGCCTGCAGGTACAGGGGGTGGGGGAGCGGGGCAGGCATCATTTTGAGTTGCTGAAAAATAAACAGCAGTTCATTCTTCCTCTAGAAGAGGAAGGACATAGCAAACAAGGAAAAGTATACACAAAGTCATGAGAGTAAGAAATACCCAAGAGGGGCACCTGGGTGGCTCAGTCAGTTAAGCATCTGCCTTAGGTCATAATCCCAGGGTCCTGGGATTGAGTCCCGAGTAAGGCTTCCTGTTTAGTGGGGAGTCAGCTTCTGCCTCTGCCCCTTCCCTCCACTCCTGCTCTCTCTCTCTCAAAGAAATAAATAAAATCTTAAAAAAGAAAATACTCTATAGTATTCAGATAACAAAAATAGCTCTAGATGAGTGGAGAGCAGGAGTATTAAACATGGGGAGTTGGGAGATGAGTCTTTATATAGGAAGCTGGCATCAGACTGAAGAGCTCTTTATATGTCATTCAAAGGAATTTGCACTTTGTTGTACGGGAAATGAGGAACCAAGGAAGGATTTTAAGAATCTGAGTGAAGAGATCAAATATATACACCTTTATGAAATAGTAACTAGCAGCAAGGTAGAGTTTGCATTGGAAGAAGTGATTACAGGAAGATGGCCCAAACCCTTTTCAGCTACAAAAGAGATTAGGGTGAGGTTTCATAAAGAAAATATTATAGAGGCACCTGGGTGGCTCAGTTGGTGAGGTGTCTGCTTTCGGCTCAGGTAATGATCCCAGGGTGCTGGGATCGAGCCCCGCATCAGGCTCCCTGCTTGGCAGGAAGCCTGCTTCTGACTCTTTCTCTGTCCCCCACCCCTCTGGCTCTCTCGCTCTCTCTCTCTCTCTCGAAAATAAATAAAATCTTGAAAAAAAGAGAAAATGTTACAACTTATGAATATAATTCTCAAAGGCTGCTATTACATAAAGAATTTTTTTTTTGAAGTTAAACTGGTTGTTTTATTCTGTCAGAAGTAAACTGTCTTTTTCACAGCCTTCTCTTAGGATTAAGGAGATTTGGGTTCTAGATTTACTCTGACTTTTAATTACTGGACAACTAACAGTATCTTATAAAGCAGCCATTTGCTCTTATTTGGAAAATAAATGAAACTATATTTTGTAATCTTCAAAAGAAATGCTACAACAAAATAATGTATCATGTTTTCAAAAAGTTCTGTTTATTAGCAAACTGAGGTTCTTCGTTCCAAAGATATTTCTTTATAATTTCTGAAACTAAAAACTAAATGTTCTTATTTCAAGATGCACGACTGCTAAAAAGATGAGTGACCGATGTAATTTGAATTTCACTGATTTCACACAGAACAAGTGAAGGATAGATTAGATGCAATGTCTTACCCAAAATGGTTGAAAGAAATAAGTCAATTCAGCTAAGATTCTCTACTGTTGAGAGTCACAGTGAACAAAAAGCACTTCCAAAGTTCAGAGAGCAACTGTATTCAAGAAAGTGTTCATTAAAAGTTTACCTTAGTAATAATCCTGTAAGTAATGAAAGTTTCAATCGTAGTAACATGGCTTTCAGGTTCATCAACTGTTATGAAGAGATCTTTCAAATCTGGCTCATCTTCAAACTTGACTTGGTTTATCATCGACAGAGGGGATGTTGGCATCACAGGGCTGAAGGAATTCATGTCCATCAGTGAGGCATCCTGAGGAATAAAACACATTCAAAAATTAACCTCTCCAGAAGAAACAGTTTAAAATCCTCTTTTTCTTAGAAACCATGAATACTAATGACATATATCAAGAACAAAAAGGATGACTGGACTCCTGGTTAGATCTGCTACATTGAACATGTATTTTTATCTCTTGTTTCCTATTAAAATCCCACTTTAAGTTTACTTTCTGGGTTGTCTCTGACCTCAAGGTTGCCAAGCAGAATGGAGGAAGAGATAGCAAGGGAAAGTCTTGCAGACTAGATGGGAAGATGGCCAGCCCTCTTCCCTCTGTTGGCCACCAGGATGCTGGCAGCAATGTGCAAAATTCCACACAGCGATCGGAGGGTTCCTCTCCCTTCACCATTCCGAGAAAAGACTAACAACAGTTGCAATCCCTGATGCATTAGCCAGGTCTCTGCCTAATCACCCTGCAGTGAAGCTCCTCCCGTACATGCTGAATATCTCCTCCACTTTTTATTACCTGATGTAGAGACTACAAAATATCTAAATACGCAGAAAGCCTCTGATGTGGAAGACTCACAAACAAACAGGGGACGCGAAGCAGTTAGAGAACAGAACGCTTAGAAAAAATAGATGAAATCATCAGAGATAAGAATGATATCTAATTCATGAATAAAAACAGGAGCTATATTCTTAAAAAATTCAGAGAACAGCAGCAAGACAATAAAAAAGAGGCTCATGAAAATTGAAATATGATAATAAGATAACAACTCAACAGGAAGTTTGAAAGCTAGAAGTCAAGAACTAAGCTGAATTAAAAGAACAAGAGATAGAAAAGGAGAAGGAAGTGTTTTTAAAAATTAAAGGATCCAGGCAGGCAATGCCTTAATAAAACTAACTCCATAAAATGAAGAAGGAAAAATGGGCTTTGAACTGAAGTGTTTCCAGGCTGACAGGGTCTCTCATACCTTCTCAAAATGAATGGGGCCTTGGTGGGGTGGGATGTGTTCCTGCAACCATCCATTACCATGACATTTCATAGTAGATCTTAGCTTCCAGAGGGAATATAAATAGGTAAAATACAATAGGACTCTCAGGAATGAGAATGGCTCCAGATTTCTCAATGGTACACAGGCAACTAAATGATAATAAGACATCTTCCTAATTTTGAGAGAATATCTTCTACCTAGAACTCTAGATAGCCAGACAAATTGTCATTCAAGTATACACATAGACTAAAACCATCTCAGATATAAAGGATACCCAAAGCTGACTTCCTCTGCACCCATTCTTTGGAAGCTTCTTTAACTTTCCAAAATAAGGGCACAGAGCAAGAAGAAATAGGATCTAGGGGGTGCCTGGGTGGCTCAGTCAGTTGAGCATCTGACTCTTGGTTTTGGCTCAGGTCATGATGTCAGGGTTGTGGGATCAAGCCCAGCACAGGACTCTGTGCTCAGCAGGAAGTCTGCTTGAGATTCTCTCTCTCCTTCTCCCTTTGCTCCCCCCATCCTTCAAATAAATAAATAAATCTTAAAAAGAAGAAGAAGAAGAAGAAACAATCTAAAAACAGCAGAGTCAACAGAAAAGAGTACCAGAAGAAATTCTTCAAATGAGTGTGAAGGAATGTTCCAGATTGATAGCTTTGCAGCAGAACTAGAGAAATCCTATATAGACCTGGTCAGAAAGATTAGTCACCAGGGAGGCAAGGAGATGAAGAATGGAAAAAGGATGAAGGAAGAGAGGGAAGAAGGAAGGAGGGACAGAAGGAAAGACCAGAGGAGTCAGCAAAGAAAGGAGGAAAATTAAAAAAAAAAAAAAAAGATGAAAGGAAGAAAAAGGAAGGGACGGAGGGAAGGAGGGAGGGGGGAGGGACGGAAAAAAAGAGAAAGAGACGGAGGGAGGAAGAAGGAGAGAGGCAGGGCACAGAATATGTGATATTTTTAAACATAAAGAGAGGAAGCATGTCATGTTAGATTCTGTAGATGAACCGAGATGGGTGCAGAGAAGCCGAGATGGGCACAAAGCAAGAGTGAGGGATAAAGAAGGAGAGGAAATGAATGAAGGAAGGAATAAATGAATGATGAATTCTCAAGAAAGCAAAAGATGTACAAGAATGAAAAGGTAATCCTAGTTCACTATATGGCTTGACTGTGAACACACACAAATTGTTCTTAATCCTGAACTTAACTAAAAATGGTGATATAATTATACTGATCAGAAGAAAAATACAGGTACTGTGTGTGTTTGAGAGGAAGAGACATTGCTTATAAAATAGCTTTAAAAATTCAACTCCTCTGATGGAAAAAAGGAAGATGAGCAACTGTTCCAGACTGAAGAAGACTGAAGAAACATAATAGCTAAATACAACATGTGATCTTGAATTGGATTCTGTACTAAAGGAGGAGAATCTTTGCTTTTTCTCTCTGAACTATGTTATTGGGACAAATGGAGAAATCTGAAGGGTCTGTGGATTAGAATGTAGTATTGTGTTAATGTCAGTTTCCTGATTTGGGTATGTATACTGTACTTTGGTAGGAGAGTGTCCCTGTTTTTGAAAAATATATGCAGGCCAATTCAGGAGTAATAAAATATCATGTCTTCAATGTATTCAACTAACTCAGAGGGAGAGAGAAAGGAAAATTGTGCAATGGCAGTCATTGGGAAATCTAAGTTCTTTGTGGTATTCATGCCACTTTTCTCCCAGTTTAAAATTATTTCAAAATAAAAAATATATTTATAGTTTTAAAAAGTCAAATAATTCTACAAAGTTTAAAATACGACAAAGCAAATTAAAATTTAAAGCAGCTTCCCATACTCCAGAATTGCTATTCCCAGTTCACACTCTTCAGAAGCAAATGTAGAACTCTATTAGCTGTTTTTGTTCCTTGTTACATTCCTTATTTCAAAATAACACATGTATTCCTTTTTTTCTTTTTCCAATTTTGACATTATCACTAGGTTTCCTCCTAAGGAGAATAAAGAGTATTTATTTATTTACTCAACTAACTATGTAAGTATAGACTCACAGATTCCAATGTTATTCAATAGGTTATAAGCCATTAATGTCATAATTTATTTTGATGTTAAGTGTCCACGACCTGCCTAGTGGGACCCCCTAGTGGCATCTGTGTGTTTCTGATTTGTCTTCATTATTCCTTGAGCACTGTACATAACATAACTTGGCAGAACAAGATGTTTCAGGTTTATCTTATATTTTCCCTTACCCGGCTATGGAATCAGACATTTCTCCAAGAAACTCTGGTTCCTTCTAGAGGAAACTGGAATTTGGAAACCAAGATGTGAATGATAGGAAATATATGTATAATACACATACACATACACATACACACACATGCAATACACATTTGGATCTAGATATATACAGATAGAAAGTAAATACTATGAGTTCACACCAATACCTCCAGTTACAATGACTGTTCCGGCCTTACCTCTTTCCATGTTTGTAACTCTTTTCTCCAGCAGAGAGAAGCCTGGCTCCCAGTATCCTGAAGATATTTATTAATGCTCAATCCCTCTACATGTAACCAATCTTCCAGCTAGGCCAACTGTCTCCTCAGCCCTGACCCCATGAACCAAGGCAGTCTTGTTCTTATTCACAAACACACTGGTTCACTCCTCAGCCCCAAGGACACTGGCTGCTTCCTTGGACATACCGTCTCCTCAGGCACTTTCAATAGTTTGTTTTTAAAGAAAGGGTTGCATGTTATTTTTTAATAAAAAATTTTAAATGAAACAAAAGGATAACATGCAGTAAATTCTACAAGTAATGTTTTATTCATATGCAAACATAAAACTAACAGTATCAATATGACATTTGAGTTATTTCTTCAGTAGTAATAATGACGTTTCCAACTCTCTGCTTTCTCTTTTATTTTCTATTTTTTTTAAAGATTTTATTTATTTATGTGATAGAGATCACAAGTAGCCAAAGAGGCAGACAGAGAGAGAGAGGATGAAGCAGGCTCCCCGCTGAGCAGAGAGCCCCATGTGGGGCTCTATCCCAGGACCCTGAGATCACGACCTGAGCCAAAGGCAGAGGCTTAACCCACTGAGCCACCCAGGTGCCCCATCTCTGCTTTCTCTTTTAGATACCACCTTTTTCTTCCAAAATTAAGAATATGTATAGATGTTAGAATAAAAAAATTTGTCTGTTGTTATGAACAGATTAAATTTAACCAACACACTTAAAGATGAATTCAGCAACAAAGTCCATCATAGCTTAGCAACAGTTAGCCAGTCCTAAATGGAAAAAAAAAAAATCATTACAAAGGAGGCTCAAACGTGGGTTCTAGTCCTTTCTCTACCACTGACTAAGCAAGTAACTTTGAACAATTAATTCAGCCTTTCAAGGTTAAATTGAGGACCTGGAGTTGAAAATTTGCAAAATCTCTCCCACCTCAAAGGCTAAAACAGTACGACTTCTAAATTTTTAAATATATAAAAATGTAGCAAAACCCCAATATTTTAAGACAAGGAATGCTTTTGTAGTACTAGGAATGAAAAAAAGACTGAAATCATAATACTGACTTATTTTCCCCCTGAAAACAAATCAACTTAAATCCTTTTGAAGCATCAGTAATATCCACAGCACTATTCTTAAGGCTCTTCCCACACAAAAAGTTAGTTCTGTGAACTATAATACAGCATTTGGGTAAGCCCTCAATGCAATAATACAAGAGATATTATGGTAAGACACACCAGTTGAAGAGGTAAGAACAATAAGGGTTGTTTAAATTAAGAAGGTTCAGGTTGCTGTGATTACAAAATGATTTGTGAAAAGAAAAACACTTAGGCATGATTTAGACCAAGGAATAGACACTTAACAGTTGTATTAATGAGATACAAAATAAGAGACAATAAATATCTTGCCATAAAGTTTATCAAAATAAATTATGGTATATCCCTATTAATAGGCTAGAATAAAGTCTATCCATGTGATAGAACACAATAAAGTGATTAAAAGTAATATTCTAGAAGTAACTTAGAATATAGTATGTTGGAAAAAGGGTCACAGTATATTATTAAAAGAAAATAACAGGATATAAAATTTGTGTATGATTAGATTCTTGGGTGTGTATGTGTGTTTATGTGTTTAAGACGGAGAAGGTAGGAGAGAAAAAGCGTGAGAGACAGAGGATACAAGCTTATAAGCTATACCAAAAAAGTTAACAGAAGTTATTCCAGGTGTTGGGATGGTTGTTGAATTTAATATTTTTCTATGAGTTTCTG
The DNA here is from genome assembly GCF_922984935.1 of Meles meles. Classification (NCBI taxonomy): domain Eukaryota; kingdom Metazoa; phylum Chordata; class Mammalia; order Carnivora; family Mustelidae; genus Meles; species Meles meles. Next base: position 132,145,355 of record NC_060066.1, read on the forward strand.
CATTTCCAGATTCTAAAATAAACATATACTGAGAAAAAATATTAAAATTGTTAATGTCAACACTGTGTGTATGTTCAAAGGCAGTAAGAACTACTGTAATAAGTTAAAACAACTGTCTAGGGTCATTGGGACAAATGACCTTGGATGACACTTGATTTTTTTTCTTAACTGATCAAAGTTGCTTAATTAAATAGGAAATTTTAAAATGCCTGGGATCACATGGATATTGATTGTCAAGATAAATTATGGAATGCTAACACAATGAAACACTAAGGAGTCATTAAAAATGTAATTGAGAGCTTCCAAATAAATATGCAGTCAGCAGGTACAAAAATATCTCTGTATAGTATATATTGTATATAGTACAGCCACTTCATTAAGTATCTGTTTTTGCAATCCAAAGATTTTCATTCTTCTGGAAAATGGTGAAAAGCAAAAATAGTGCCCAGCAAAGGCTCTGCAGCCAGCCCTGAGAAAGGCGGGGGGGGGGGGGGGGGGGGGGGGGGCACCCCACGCAGTCAGAGTGGCGCCACCAAGCTCCTTCCCCAGGAACTACACTCACCATCACAGCATCAAACTCCACAGCTTGAACTGTGTCTGTGAACATCTGTGCTTTATCGCCATTTATTTTGTGCATCCATTAGCAAAATGCGTCCTAAGGTGCCAGAAAAGCCTAAGAGAAGTTGTGTTTGGGTCTGGGAAGGCTTAAAAAAATTTTCCATATAGATTAATGGTAACTGCTTCTTCTCTTTAATCCATTTCAGCTTACAAAATGCTTCATAGGAATGCTCTACTTTCAGATATGGGAGGGGTCCTGTAGCAGCTTTTTAAGCTGACAGATTTTAGTTTGACAGGCACACGTACTTTAAATTTCCCTGACACTGCACACAACCATGTGCTTTGGTATTCTTTGTAGTCACCCTCTTAACTCACCACAGCCCACTTTTTATACCTACTACATAATTTAGCATTCTATTTCTTCTGCTTAAAATGCATCCTTTTGTAGAGCAGGAAAGATCTGCATGAATTTACAAAGGCTCACAATTCCAATGAGCATAGTGTGGTGTCAAAAATACGCTTCGATATCGAGCAAAGGAAGAAAATTACAGGCTGAAATTTAGCAACATCCAAGATTCAGTAGAAGGATTTAAATTACTATGAATCACTCAAAAACATTCTCAAAACCTCAATAAAACTGACTATCCAAAGAGTTTTATATTCACTTCAAAAAAGGGGAGAGAAAATATAATGACAATGTTTAAAAGATTTACATTTGGACATGAATAAGAGAAGAAAATAAGCGTTTGAGAAGATCCACAGGAGCAATTAACCAAAAAAGCCCTCCATTTAACCTTTTGTGGTGGATGCTTTTCAGGAGAAATGGATCATTAAGATTTGTTCTTTCCAAACAAAGGTCTCACCTCCACAATAAAGTGTGCTTCTTTCTCTCATTAGTTATCTCTCTATCTCTTTTTTCTCTCTCTGCCCCCCTCCCTGAACTTTATTTATATGTCCACTCATTTTTAGCATTTGGATAGATGTCCATTATCTACTGGTCTTCTAGACAATGAAAGGACACCATTTCATTTTCTTTCTTCAAGAGATTAAAGCAGAAGGGAAATGATCTGTGTGGTAGATCTCTACTTCTTAAATAACATTGACTACCCTTCTTATAGCTAGCATAGTGAAGACACACAGGCACACACACACCAAAATCCTGGGATGGTTTCAAGCCCAGATGTGAACATAATATATAATGTGTAACAGTGAAGCCGGACTATTGTAAGAAGTCACTGTCCTCTACCCTTATTCCAAACCAACACATCCATCATGAGAGAAACCACTTAAATGACTTTACTGAGTTAAATGGACATTAGAATTGTGTTAGCATGACACTGAAATTTATTGACACAACCAATTACAAATTAAGAGTAAGTTTTCCTTGTTGCTACATTTGGTTTAGAATAAGCATTTGTTATGGGTTAAATTCTGCCCTTCCAAAATTCATAAGTTGAAGGACCTAACACCCCATATCTCAGAGTGTGACCTTTTTTGGAGACAGGGTCTTTACAGAGGTTTATTAAGCCAAAAATGTGGCCACTGGGGCGGGTTCTTATGCAACATGACCCACCGGTGTCTTTATAAAAAGAACAAAGTTAGACACAGATACATGTATAGAGGAAAGACAATGTTGAGAAACATGAGGAGAAGACAGCCATCTACAAGCCAGGTGGCTAGAGGCCTGGAGCAGATTCCATCCTCACTGCTCTCGGAAAGAACCAACCCCACTGACACATGCACTTCAGACTTCCAGCTTCCAGAACTGTGAAAAAGGTAAATTAATGTCTCTTGTTTCAGACCCCTTGTCTACGGTCCTTTGTTACAGTAGCCCTGGCAAACTGACAGCATTTCTTTCTTTCTTTCTTTCTTTTTTTAAATTTATTTGACAGATAGAAATCACAAGTAAACAGAGAGACAGGAGAGAGGAGGAAGCAGGCCCCTGGCTGAGCAGAGAGCAGGATGTGGGGCTTGATCCCAGGACCCTGGGATCAGGACCTGAGCTGAAGGCAGAGGCTTTAACCCACTGAGCCACCCAGGCACCCACTGAGCCACCCAGGTGCCCACTGACAGAATTTCTATATGCAGCATTGCACGCAATAAAAATTTAAGGAAGGAAGCAAGGGTGGAATGGTAGGAAGGGGGGATAGTATGATTACTGCATTTCATCCTTGCTCCATTCCTTCTTTTTCTTACACGTTCACAATCAGCTCCAGTAATTTCTGAGAAATGCTTTTGCCTCCCTCCTTTAATGATCTTGTATGGTTCCAAGGTTCTACTACGGATATAAATAAAAAACATCCCTCAATTTTAAAGCAAACAATGGCCTGCCAATATTTGAGTACTCAGGAGATAAACACCAAAAGAAACAGGTTAAAAGGTGAGAGACGACCTTTCTAAAAGGTGTCCTTCCTGAATATCTCTCACTAAAAGGCTACTTGGAAACATCTCATAAATATAACATGAATTACTCTTATAATACTAAATCATATCCACCATCTGTGCACAAACAGCTATTTTCTTTTTACAAGTAGAGGGGAAAAAATCAATGTGAGAAGTGTGATAAATCAGAAGAGTGGCATGAAAAGGCCACGCAAATAAAATTTGCTGATGCGCAAGAAACACACACACCAAGAGACATCTGGTAAAAAAGCAACTTAAAGTGGAAAGAGTTTGAGAAACTGTGTTATGAGGGACACTCATCCTGATGGGCCTAAATTTAGACTTACCAGCTGTGTTTTGGTTTACAGCCCCTTCCAATCTGCCTGCTTATAATAATAATAAAAAATCAGAAAGGCCTTCTGCGGAACACTGTTGAAAATGTGACTGGGGGAAAAGCCAGCCCATGTCATGTTCTATAAAGGGGCATACAACACTCTAATCTTATTTGACATAATTTCCAGGGCTATGTAGGATATATCCCCTTGTATGCATATATGATAATTGATTTATCCATTTTTCTGTTTCTAGCATTTCTATTTTCTAACATTGTTGCCTTGAATGTACTTGGACTTCCTCAGGTTTTGTGAACTATAAAGTTATATACTAATTATGTAATTTTTCACATCATTCTATCTGACAGAACATTTCCCTCTGTCCACCTCCCCCAAAATGTGGTATATAAAAAGAAAAATTCTCTGTAGTCAGGCAGAGACGTCATATCTCACCTTGGATCACAGAGGATTAAGGAGAGGATAAAAAAAAAAAAGAGGAATAAATGTGATATACACATCATCTGCTTGAAGACTTTGTATGAATATCTTAGGTAAACCACACACAACCCTGCTGAGTATGTTCTAATCCCTCCTCCATCTTTTTTTTTTTTTTAAACCAGATAGCAATACTCATGATTTTTGACCTCACAATAGTGAGAAAGTGACACACTTTCAGTAGAAACCATACTTTGATTTTGAATTTTGATCTTTTCTTGGGCCAGCGATGCACACGCGGCACAATACTCTTTCATACTGCTGGACAGTAGTGGTCCAGTTAGCCACGAGATCATGAAAGTAAACAGCCCAGACACTTAACACCACGTTATACACATACAATCAATCTGTTTTTCACTTTCAGGACAGTATTCAACAAATTCAGTATCTCAGGTGAATGAGATATTCACCACTTTATTATAAAATAGGCTTTGTGTTAGATGATTTTGCCCAACTGTAGGCTAATGGAAATATTCTGATCATGTTTAAGGTAGGCTAGGCTAGTTATGATGTTTGGTAGGTGAGTTGTATTCAATGTATTTCAACTTACAATATTTTCAATTTACCCCATCATATGATGTAACCCCATCATATGTGAAGGAAGATCTGTATATTTTTTTTGTACGTATGAAAATACTCTATAGTAAAGAATCACTTAAAAACTTATGGGGGGGGCACCTGGGTGGCTCAGTCTGATAAATGTTTCTCTTCAGCTCTGGTCATGATCCCAGGGTCCTGGAATGGAGCCTTGTGTCGGGCTCCCTGCTCAGCAAGAAGTACGCTTCTCCCACTCCCCCTTGCCCCTTCCCTTCACTTGTGCTCGCCTCTTCGCTCTCTCTCTCTCAAATAAATAAATAAAATCTTAACAAAAAAAGTTATAAAAGATGTGCTCATATAGGATAAGGTTATATTTTTTGATTACTGAAAACTATCCAGTAATTTTCTCTTAAAGTCTTCTCATAAAACTTAGAAATAAAAATAAAGTCCTGTTGACAATTTGTAGGTAGGGAAAAGTAAGTTAGTTCTAGATTTTTAGCATTTGTATTCTTTTAAGGGCTTTTTTATACTCAGACACAGACACAGACACACACACACACACACACACACACACACACACACACACAAATTGATGTTTTTATTCACCTCAGTAAATATCACTGCATACGCAAGCTAGGACAGATAAATAAAAAGTAAAATGTTAAGGCTAAAAGACAGGCAAGGCTCCCACATGGTGTGTCCTCCAAACCATTAGTACAGTTCTACGTATGCTTCACGAACATGTCATGTTACTGCATGCCAAAGATATTTAAAGCCCTTAATGTTAAATCCAAAATGACAAGTCTACTAAACTTGCCTCAAAATGAGTTTGGGGTACTGGATACACATATTAAACACAGTATCAGCCAGTTAGATCAGAATAGGTAGAGTATCAACCAGAGTAGGTAGAATAACTACCTATTCCAGATTCAGTGATGACTAAGTAGGACAGGGGCAAGCCAGGAAAAAGAATTACTCTGACCAGAACTGAAGAAGTTGAAAATATGTTCTATGGGCAGACAACACTGCAGACCCAACTTAGGAATATAATAAAATTAAAAATAAATAAGTAAATAAATAAATAAAATACATAAAAAAGTCCCTAAGGAGCACAGCCAACTGACTGTACACTTTAACGGACATGACTAAAATGGATTCTGACATACAGTAGATTATAACTACCCTCCTTAACCAAAGTTTCATCTTTGTAGATGGTTTCCAGGGAAAAGGTTGAGTTGTCCTGATATCAGCCACACCAATAACATTAAAGGCATTCCTAAGAGCCTTAATATATACTTATAATATATCAAGAAAACTAGTAGATAGTTAAAACAGCTGTACCAAGAATATCCTTTTCCTCTTTAAATAGCACTTTCAAATAACATGACAAATACTACATCTCATGAGTCATTCAACTGGGGAGGTATATCCACACACAAGGCACACTTTAGAGATATTGAGGGTTTGGTTCCAAACAACCCAAATAAAGGGAATATTGCAATAAAATGACTCAAATGAATTTTTTAGTTTCCCAATACATAGAAAAGACATGTTTACAGTAAACAGTCATCTATTGAGTGTGCAATAGCATTATGTACATTATGTGCAATAGCATTATGTCTAGAAAATGTACAGTACATATAGCTTAATTACCAACACTTCTTTGCTAAAAAATGCTGACCATCATCAGAGCTTTTAGTGAGTTGTAATGTTTTTGTTGGCAGAGGGTTTTGCCTCAATGTCGATGGCTGCTGACTGACCAGGGTGGTGGCTGCTGGAGGTTGGAGTGTCTGTGACAATTTCTTAAAATAAGACAACAATGAAATTTACTGCAAATATTGACTCTTCCTTTAACAAATGATTTCTCTGCAGAGTGTGACTCTGTTTGAAGAATTTTACCCACAGTAGAACTTCTTTCACAATTGGAGTCAGTCCTTTCAAGCCCGCTGCTGCTTTTATCAACTAAGTGTGTCATATTCTAAATCCTCTGTTGTCATTTCAACCATCTTCTCAGCATCTTCACCAGGAGTAGATTTCAGCTCAGGAAACCTCTGTCTTTGCTCATCCATAAGAAGCAGCCCCACAGCTGTGAACATTCAATCAGGAGATCACAGCCGTCCACTCACATGTTCAGGCTCCCTTGCTGCTTCTAGTCCTCTCGCTGTTTCCACCACATCTGCTGTTCCTGCTTCCACTGGAGTCCTGAGCACGCCAAGTCATCCATGAGGGGTGGGATCAACTTCTTCCAGACTCCTGTTCATACTGACATTGTGACCTCTTCCCATGGATCATGAATGCTCTTAATGGCATTCCTTCCCAGAAGGTTTCTGACTTACTTGGCCCCCAGATTCATCAGAGACATCACCATGGCAGCTACAGTCTTATGAAATGTATTTCCTAAATAATAAGGCTTAAGGAGTAGAAATCATTCGTCGATCCATGTGCTGCAGAATGGATGTTGTGTTAGCAGGTGTGAGAACAACAGTAATCCCACTGTCCATCTCCATCAGAGCTCCTGGGTGACCAGGTGCATTGTCAGTGAGCAATCATATTTTGAAAAGAATCTTTTTCTGAGAAGGAGGTCTCAATAGTGGGCTTAAAATATTGGGTAAACTTGGGGCGCCTGGGTGGCTCAGTGGGTTAAAGCCTCTGCCTTCTGCTCAGGTCATGATCCCAGGGTCCTGGGATCGAGCCCCGCATCGGGCTCTCTGCTCCGTGAGGAACCTGCTTCCTCCTCTCTCTCCGCCTGCCTCTCTGCCTGCCTCTCTGCCTAGTTGTGATTTCTCTCTGTCAAATAAATAAAATATTTAAAAAAAAAAAAAAAAAATATTGGGTAAACCATGTTGTAAACAGATGTCTCATCATCCGGGCTCTGTTGTTCCATTTATGGGGCACAGGCAGAGTAGATTTGTAATTCTTAAGGGTTCTAGGATTTTCAGAATGGTAAATGAGCATTGGCTTCAACTTATAAAGTCACCAGCTGCACAAGCCCCTAACAGCAGAGTCAGCCTGTCTTTTGGAGCTTTAAAGCCAAGCATTAACTTCTGTCTAGCTATGAAAGTCATAGCAGGATTTTCTTCCAATAGAACACTGTTTCTTCTACATTGAAAATACGTTGTTTAGTGTAGCCACCTTCATTAATGAGCTGAGCTAGACCTTGCAGATACCTTGTTGCGGAGTCTCCATCAGCATCTGTGGCTTCACCTTGCACATTTATATGATGGAGATGGTTCCTTGCTCTAACCAACCTCTCCTAGGTTCTAGCTTTTCTCCTGCAGCTTCCTCTTCCTCACCTCTCTCAGCCTTCACAGAACTGAAGAGTTAGGGACTGGCTCTGGCTTAGGCTTGGGGTTAAGGGACTATTGTGGCTGGTTTGATCTTCTCTCTAGACCACTAAAATTCTCTCCATATCAGTAATAAGACTGTTTCATTTTTTATCATTCATGTGTTTACTGGAGTAGGACTTTAAATTTCCTTTAAGAACTTTTCCAATGCATTCAGAGCTTGGCTGTTTGGTGCAAGACGCATAGGTTTTGGAATATCTTGACTTTCAACATGCTTCTTTGTTAAGTTTAATCATTTCTAGCTTTTCATTTAAAGTGAGAGATTTGCCTCTTCCTTTCACTTTAACACTTAGAGGCTACTGTAGGGTTATTCATTGGCCTAATTCCGATATTGATGTATCTCAGGAAATAGGGGGGCTCAAGGAAAAGGAGAGTGAAGGGGAATGACCAGTGGCGGAGCACCCAGAACACGCACAACATTTATGTATTAAGTTCCCATCTCATATGGGTGTTGTTCCTGGAACCCCAAAACAAATTACAATAATAACATCAAAAATCACTGATCACAGGTTAGTAACAAATATAGTAATGCTTAAAAAGTTTGAAATATTGCAAGAATTTTCAAAATGTGACACAGAGGCACAAAGTAAGCAAATACTGTTAGGAAAATGGTGCCAAGAGACTTGCTTGACACAGGGTTAGTACAAACTTTCAGCTGGTAAAAAAGACAGTATTTGCAAAGCCTGCAATAGAGGAAAGAACAATAAAATGAGTAAGCCTATAATATAGCACTTAAGAGACAATACCCAAGTTCTGGTAGCACTCTCAATAGTAACGAAAAACCATACAGTAACAAATATATTGCAAAACGGATGAACCTACAACTTAAAAACATTAATCTTAATAATAGCAAATACTGAAATTTTCTAAGGGACAGGGACTGTGCCTTAGCGCCACACACTTACATTACTTCATTTAATCCTGCCAACAACATGATGGGAAATAAGTGCAATTATCATTATCTGTATCCTATAGATAAATTTGTAGCATAGGGATCGTAATAATTCTCCCCAAATCACGTATCTCAACTGGTAGAGCCAAGACTCAATCACCACTACCATCATCACCAGCCAAATGCACACACAAAAAGCACCCAGTGTAGAAGATTTACTTCATTTTACAAATGTTCACTGAATGTCAACCATGTGTCAGGCACTGGTTGGGGCTACAACAGCAGCCAAGATGGCATGCTTCCTGGCTCTTACGAAGCTTATGCTTTAGTTAAGTGGGAGGGTTGGAGATAATAAACAAGTAAACATAGAGAATAAAACAGGAAAATCCCAGATTTGAATAAGTATTAGTAAACAAGTTTATAAATCCCCCCAAAAAAGTGTGTGGCGGGGGGGAGGGGGGCTCCTCGGATTAAAGGTTAAGGCAGGGAGAAAGAGGAATGCTCCTGAAGGAGCTGTCAGGGAAGGTGACTTTCAGGATGTAATACTGAAAAGGAGCCAGGAGCACCTGGGTGGCTCAGTGGTTAAGCCTCTGCCTTTGGCTCAGGTCATGATCCTAGGGTTCTAGGATCGAGCCCCACATTGGGCTCGCTGCTTAACAGGAAGCCTGCTTCTCCATCTCCCACTCCCTCTGCTTGTGTTCCCTCTCTCGCTGTGCCTCTCTCTGTTAAATAAATTTTTAAAAATCTTAAAAAAAAAGAGGAGCCAGTTATGAAAAGACACTGAGGGAAAAGGATTCCAGTCTGGAGAATCAATGAGGCTTATAACAGGAAAAGACTCAGAATGCTGGAGTGACCAGAAAGGTAGCAAATGGTGGGAACACAGGATTTGGTGAAGGTATAAACAACAAAAAACTCACTTTAACATTTACTGTGTCAGAATTGTAACTATTCACATTTTTATTTTATAGGTTTTGAAAAAAGGGAGGGGAGCACTCCGTGACAAATGCCTGTTCCACCTAAGAATCCCAAAGTGACACATCTGTTGTACAACTAGAGGTTTTTAAGGATCTGTATGTTCTTACTCAGACTATCATGAGCAGTAGCCAATTGGAGATTATTAATCATGACTAATGCTTTTCTATTTGTCTCAGTTATGCTCCTTACCTAGTGAAAAATTTTCTTTTTTGTATTCAATACCGTATGGGGAAGAAAAAATGTTTTTCCTTATTCAGAGAGGTCCACCATGTCATTTGCCTCTAGCTTTGCCACAAGACCGCTGTGGGAGATGGTATGATTGTTCCCAGGGGCCCTCTGTCTCCCGAGGAGAGGATTCTATCTCCTGGTTAACTGCCAGGTAACTTTCAGTGCCTCCTTCTGGAAGGAAAATAGCTTCCCACCGCAATGGATTTGCTCAGTGACTTAGTTTGGATAATGGCATGCGTCTGGGCAGATTTGGGAGCCGTTACCTGTTTTCACCAGTGCTCCTATTTTTTTTCCCTCTGCCAGAGGAATCACACGTCCCAGTTAGGGGTCTTTCCTTCTGTCTTGATCCCAGAATGAAGAAGACATGTGAAAGAGACTCAAAACGTGGAACACACTCATAGCTCAGTTACAGTTGACAGATTCATGAAAAAGAAATAAGCCTTTATTGAAGGTAAGTCACTGAGATCTTGTTGCTTATATTACAGCATAATTAGTGAAAGCTAATGAAAATATTATTCAATATTCAATTAGATTAAATATATATTTATGTATGTGTGTACTAACACACACACACACACACACACACACACACACACACACAACTTTCTCAGAGTTAGTGCAGAAGAACAAATTAGGGATTTTTTTCCCCAATTTTGAAGATTCTTATCCAAAGAGCTTACCATTTGTTTTTGATCACATGTAATAAGGTTTTCATTTCAATATTAAACAGGATTTCTATTCCTAACATTTCATTTCAAATGATTAAGTTCTGTTTTTCATTTCAAAATAAAAACTTTATTTCTTATACCAAAAAATTAAAGCCATGACTAAAAAATAATAAAATTACAGGAAAAATGAACCTAAAAGTATTATATTAGTTAAATGAAAGAAACCAGACACAAAAGACCACATATCGTCTGATTCCATTTATATGAAATATCCTGAAAAGGCAAATTTGTAGAGACAGAAATAATAGATTAGAGGCTGTCCATGGCTGAGAGTGAAAACAGAGATTAATTATAAATGACGTGATGGATTTTGGGGGGGATATAAAAATGTTCCCAAACTTGTTTACAGGGATGGTTATGCCACTCAGCAAATTTAATTTAAAAAAAAAAGAAAATCACTTCTGGGTGAAATTTATAGCATATAAATTATATCTCAGTGAAGTTACTTTAAAAAGTAAAAAAGAATATGCCATACCATAGCATTTTCAAAATAAAAAATATATATATAAGCATACATATAATTATTTCAGTTTTAATTTTAAAAACTATTGGCTTAACCCTCTGTTCTGTGCATTTTACTGATTTTTGTCAGTATTTGTTAATAAATTTGATTTCCTGATTAAACTTTTTTATTAATACTACAGGTAACAACACTGTGTTATCCAGCATGATTGGTATATTCAGTGTCAGTTAATAAAATATTCCATTTAAAACAGAGAAAATCCTGGGGCGCCTGGGTGGCCCTGTGGTTTAAGCCACTGCCTTCGGCTCAGGTCATGATCTCAGGGTCCTGGGATCGAGTCCTGCATCCGGCTCTCTGCTTGGCAGGGAGCCTGCTTCCCTCTCACTCTCTCTGCCTGCCTCTCTGCCTACTTGTGATCTCTCTCGGTCAAATAAATAAATAAAATCTTTAAAAAAAGAGAGAGAGAAAATCCTCCAAGTATATAACTTTTTACATGTTTATTGAGAAAACTTTAATATACACTCCTAAAATGAGTAACTATGAAAGTTTACTTTAGCTTTTAGTCTTATATCCTGTTTGGAAAGTGTGGGATACAAATAAATATTAAAATAAAATAAATTTTGAACACTACAACCACATAGCTATTGAATCTGTATTTCTTTTTGATCACACTAGCCATTTGTAAAAATGTAGGAGGTTACCAGTTAAGAGTTAATACTAGAGCATCCTATCAGAACCTCAAGGATGCAGAAATAAAATTGCACCTTTAAAACTCAATAAAACATTTTTTAGTGTATATTATGTTCAAATCTGGTGCGCTGTGACATCATTTTCCCAAAACATTTTAATAATATTCCCCATTGTCACAGATCAATAAATAAATACTGTTGTCTGCATAAAAACCTTTTGTAAAGGTCCTCATGGACTTTATTTTTCTTTTCACTATACAACATCCAATCCCCTTTCCAAATATAACCTTGGCTATAGTTTCCGCTAGTGTTTATCCCTTTCTGCCCCTGCCATGTCCAGCCTGCAAATCTACATTGTGAGTACCTAATATGCACCATTTCATCATTCCTTTCCTGCCATAATTAGTTTCCGTTGCTTGCTCTTTGATTGAGATAGGTGCTATTAATCTAAAAGTTATTTTTTCCTAGTAAAAAAAGGTTAAAGGATTCCCTTGGGGTTTTGAGGGGGTTTTGTTGTTTTGTTTTGTTTTGTTCTTGCTTTGTTTTGGTTTGCTTTGTGTTTATTTCTTCTAATACAATTCGAAAAGGAGATTTTGTCCAGGGTTGACATTCAACATAGCTCTGTGTCATCTAGCAATAACATTTACTCACCATTTATTAAGACCAATTTGTTTTAATTCTATTTGGTTTAGTATCCTGATAGGAAGGACCAACACAATACAAATTGAATTTACTGAAAACAGATCATTAGCAAATTACTGTAATAATTGGGTCTATACACAGGAAAAAAGTCATAAGCCATAACATTCAATAACACATTTATCCTATAAATACTTAAAGTTCCTACTCCCCTCCCATCAAGAAGTTTAGTCTATTGGAGATAGACAAGCAATCAAGGTTTTACAGATTAGAAATAAATACCTATTCATAAGGTAATGTAGTATTACAAGATTCAGAACAGCATTATGGGAAGCGCAGAGTGGAGAAATTAATTCTAGCTGAAGAATAAAGAAGCTCTTAGGTAAGAGGTAGTTTTATATTAGGCCATAAGGAATAGAAAGGAATTTGCTTTGTCAATCCAACAATAACTACACACAAGTAGAAAAATTCGAAGCAAGCTCATGTAGTGGCAAGTGAACCAACCTAGATCAGTACTTCTAGAACAGTACTTCCAAACTGTAAGTTGCAAACAAATTAATGTGAACTCCTGTAACATACAATACAGATTGATTCATTTGGTCTGGGAAGTGGGTTCTGAGAGCTCCCAGGTGATACAACAGACTCACAGTCTCCGACTCAGACGACCAAGTTGGCAGACGACAGAGTGGTGAGGCAGGAGAGCTGCAGGCAGCCTGATCATACATCTTGAATGGCAAAATGCAACCGTATGATTAGAACTGCGTGCTCTGGAAACGTCAGTGTGGTTGTGAGCACATGGGATAGACTAGAGGCAGAAGATAAGAAGACTGAGACTTTACAAGACTATTTTAATGGTTCTCAGAAGTAACTGTGTAACAATTTTCTGTTCTGGGAACAGAAAGAAGGCACGGATAATGAAGATACCAAGAAGATAAACTGATGGGGACTTCTTAGGTATGTCGGACACATGGAGAGTGAGTGGAAGGGATAAACAGAAAGTAACACTAAGAATTTTATCCTGGCTATCTAAGGAGTTGTCACATCATTAGCAGAGATTTAAATGGAAACCATAACCAATGTGGGAGAGAAGTATAAAAACTAGGGAATGGCAGAAGATAATATGATTTGGGAATTAAGTTGAAGAGACAAGTAGGACCATCTAATTAAGACTTCCCACTACTACTGTAGTTAAATTTAGCATAAGTTAAAATTCTGCTTGTAACAGCCTCCTAATAGTGCAAAGGGACAGTCCAATCGCCACACCCTCCTCTCCTCTGGGACAGTTAGTCATCCAGCTTGTGCTCAAACATTTTTAGTGACAGAATTCATGACCATGCTGAGTAATCCTTTTCTTTCTGGAACCTTCACTTGGAAAATTCTTCCATAAATTGACCCAAAACTTGTCTCCTCATATTTTTGACCTAGCAATTCTAGTTCCATGCTTCAAAACTACAACCATCTAATCAACCTAGATCATAACAGCTCTTCATAAAGAATTAACCCAAGTCTTTTCTGAGCCAAACTACTTTTTGCGTTTCCCCAGCCTTCCTTCATAGGCCATGGTTGCCAAAACATATCATCAGTGAAACCCCTTTGTTTATTCTCCCTCACAAGGGCAAATGTGTGGCAAGACTGTTTCCAGGGCTGCCCTTCCTATTGCTCACACAAGTGGAAAACAGTGTAGATGGATCCAAGCCCTCTTTTTGCTGAGCCCAGACAAGGTCTCAGGCTCAGTCTCAACACAACATTCCAAAGAATCAATAACAAGGGACTGGATCTGCAGATGAGACAACATCCCTTTGACATTTTCTGATATAATTGATTCCCTTCAAAATACAGAGGACGCAGGGCGCCTGGGTGGCACAGTGGGTTGGGCTCTGACTCTTGGTTTTGGCTCAGGTCATGGTCTAGGGGGTCATGGGATTGAGCCCCACATCTGGCTCTTTGTTCCCCCCCCCCGCCCCTCCTGCTTGTGCATATACGCTCGCTCTTTCTCTCTCTCTAAAACAAATAAACACATTTTAAAAATACAATAAAATACAGAGGATGGGATGAAACTTCGGGAGTGGCAAGGACAATTCAGAGTACAGTACAATTAATATTTCACATGACCTTGAAAATATGGTGCTTATTTAGATTCAGTATCATGTCATTTGTGTACACCGACCTTTCAGTCCCTGAAAACCGTTAGGAATGTTTATGCATAGAATGGTCCCATACACGGCCTCCCTAAACTTATTTTGAAATCTCATTATTTATTTAAATTCTATTGTGGACCATCTATGCTCTCTCATAAGGAGAACTTGAGGATTTTTTATTTTCTTTCTACTTCACTCCACCTCCTCCTCTGGCAGGAATGTAAGAGTACTTAACATATAAGAGGGTATGATGGTAGATGGTGGAACCTCTAGTGGAAAGTATATAAACGTCCTAGATCAGGCCTCCTTTCCTTTGCTTTATGGGTTCCTCTTTTTTTAACCATCAAAATAAGACCCACTGAGGCAGAATCAGGATATGGCTGGGGAAAGCAGAACACACGACCTGACTGCTGGAATCCCGCATTCTAGATTTTAAGTGAGCTGGACAGTTGGGCATATACACACAAATATTCACATACATTCATAGATGCGTGCACACTATATACTCACACACAACATATACATACATACATATTCATGCATGCATACACTAGACACATATGTATACACATGTGGGTGCCTATGTTGTGTACAATGCATGTGTGTATTTTATAGACCTCAGTGTAGATCACCAAGGGAACTATTCATTCATTCAAGAATACTTCTTAAGTAACCATAAGTCAAGCTTGTAATGAAATAAAGATTTGTTTAGACTTCTACTGCTCAAACTGATAGCCACTAGCCACAGATGGCTACTTATATTTCAATGTAAATTAATTAAATACAATGAAAAAGTCAGTTCCTCAGATGTACTAGCCACATTTCACATGCTCAAAAGCCACATGGGGCTAGTGGCTGCTGCAGTAGGCACCTGTGTACAGCTGATCAACAGTCAAGAGTGTTTACTAAAGGCCACCAACTATTCACAAGCTCTTTTTACAGTAACTCATTTAATTCTCATATTTATTATCTGCCCTCATTTTACAGATGAAGAATCTGAGGCATTGAGAGGTGAAGTAATTTGCCCAAGGAAACAAAGCCACGAAGCGGCAGAGCCAGGATTTCAAACACAGACATTTCTTACCTATCAGCTCGGAACAGTACAGTGTCCCACTGGACAAAGCACAGCCTGCACGGCCTTTGATCATCCGGCCCTGGAAGCTGCACTTCCACCAGACTTACTGGTTAGGCAGTCACAACCCGAGCCAGATTCAAGGAGGGGGCAGAGATCCCACCTCTTGTTAGGAAAGCGGCAGGTCACTTTATAGAAGAGCATATGCAACAGGAGATAGAGATGTGGCTATCTTCATCCAAAGCTAATTGCCACACTTTTGTACTATGTATTGTGCTAGTTAGTCTTTTTACTCCCAGTCTCCCAGCTCCTGCCATCTCTTCTCACTGTGGATGACATCACCTGGGCAGGTGGGTGCCGGGGGGGGGGGGGGGGGGGGCGTGTAACAAGCAGGAGATCCAAGAGCAGCAGAAGAGGAGCCCAGGGAATATACGATTTCTTCCTTGCTTTGGCGCCACGTTTCTGGCAGGGGTACTCCTCTACAGACACCTCTCTGTACATACAGCTCCTGTGGAAGTGGTGGCTCCTTCCATACAGGTCCAGTTCTCCCTGGATTCCAGCAACACTGTATACAGTAACACTCTCTTCCCATTAAACTCTGGGTGCCAGGGGCGCCTGGGTGGCTCAGTTGGTTGAGCGGCTGCCTCCGGCTCAGGTCATGATCCCTGGACTTCCAGGATCGAGTCCCGCATCGGGTTCCCAGCTCCTTGGGGAGTCTGCTTCTCCCTCTGACCTTCTCCTCTCTCATGCTCCTTCTCTCACTCATTCTCTCTCAAATAAATAAATAAAATCTTTAAAAAAAAAAAAAAAAAACAACTCTGGGTGCCAATGGCTTTTTTGCCTCTGCAAGTTTCTCAGTAGTTTGGTATACCTTGTTTGTTCCTGAACCTTGACCCAAATCCTGTTAAGAAGTTCTTCATTAAACACTCTTCATTTAAGTCATCAGAGAGAATCCTGATTCTTAACAGGGCCATGACTGATACAGACACACAACAGGAACTCAACAGAGACCATGACAGGAACAAATATGAAAAATTAATAACTAAACTTCCAACATCTTCTACTAAGTATCTGACATAATTGTTGAATAATACAATTATGTCCCTCTATCATAATGTCAGGATTGACAGAGATCAATATATATAGGAGCTGGCTGTCTCAACAACAATAAGAATATTATTCTTATGAAAATCACCTTTTTCACAAAAATGATTCAAAGGCATTGTTCAAAAAAACATACTTGTTATATTTCTGACTGATCACTATACTATTTTCTATCATTGTTACAAAACCAGATCACCTCTTTCTTTTCATAGTGTTTATAAACAAAATACTAAGTAGTTTATAGGTTTAATAGTTTTGCTGAAGATTGAAATTAAGCCTGCCTATACCTTCCAGAACTTCTTTTTTGTCCATTATATTAAAAAAAGAATTTTTTTTCTTAGTTTTGGTACACCATGCCTACAATCCCTATCCCTTCAAACATGACTAGTGGTGATGAGGTTAATTGTATCTGTAAATCACTTGTTTATACTAGATGATACAGATCTCATTTTATGGTCTCGAATACCTTTTAAAAAGACCAATAACAAGATCTATCATTTACCCAGTACCAGATAGGTACCGCACTGCTTCACTGTGACCTGGTTACCTTTGCTACGTTTCAGTTGCTCCTCCTTGTACACATTACAGTATTTAATAAAAATAAAGACTAGGGGTGCCTGGGTGGCTCAGTGGGTTAAGCCTCTGCCTTTGGCTCAGGTCATGATCTCAGGGTCCTGGGATTGAGCCTGGCATCTGGTTTTCTGCTCAGCGGGGAGCCTGCTTCCCCCTCTCTATCTGCCTGCCTCTCTACCTACTTATGATCTCTGTCTGTCAAATAAATAAATAAAATCTTTAAAAAAAAGACTATTTATTTTATTTTAATATATTATTTTCAAAAAAGAACTTTTTTCCTTTTTTTTTTTAATAAAGAGAAACCAGACTTTCTTCTCAAAATTTTTTGCAAGCCACACATCATTTTGGCCCAGTCCTAACACTATTCCTACACTACGGTTATAATTTTTTCCTTTTTCTTTTTTCTGTTTTTGAATCATTGGTCATGTTCCCCTACCTTCCAACATCTATATTTCATCTTTTAAGTCAATATCCTCTGCATTCCCTACGGTCTCCTGAGATCTGGTATCATTTTCCTCCTACTGGATTACCTGAAAACTCCAAACAATACTTTGTTTTGTTTTGCATCTCTCCTGATTTATATTGCCATTTAGAGTTTCTGTCACATCTTCCACCTGGATTCCAAGACTGCAGCAAGAACTGAATCATGTCTTTCTTTTTTCCAAACACTCAGCACAATATCTTACATAAAAGTATTTCACATGTATTTGCCATGCACTTATAAGGTACTGTAAGAAGAAAAGGATTAATAATAAGCCAAGATTCTACTCTGTAAAAAGCTTCTGGAGGGGATTATGATGATAGACATTCAGAAATAATCTAAGGGAATAAGACAAATGTAGCCTGAATATTAAAGTAGTCGATCTGAAAGTACTAGAGGGTAGCAATAGTATCCTTTAGAAGGAATTGCTTCAGGTACCCCTGGGTAGGGTAAACTGTGGGTCAGTGGGTGAGTTCTACAGAGCAGCAGGCTAGAAAGGGCGTGGCAGAGAGAGCAGGCCAAATGGAGAGGACTTTCTTAAATCTGCTTGTCTAACTAACTGTGGTTAGTAGTTGTAAAATTCAACTTATAAGCAGGCAGCTAACTTAAAATTGTTCCAAGTACTCTTTTCAGACTTAACCAACATTACATATATACCTTAATCTACATGGCCAGTCTCTATTAAACGTGGTCCTTAACTTTTTCCCAAGTATCCAACACAGGTAGTTATAAAGCATGAATAGGTGGGGTAGATCCAGGTGTGTGGAGCTGAAGCTGACATACTTTTAAAAAGAATCCAAACTTACAGAACAAAATTAAATAGAAAAACAAATGCCAATTTAGAATGAGAAAAGAAATCTCAACAACTCTTCTGAGCCTTGGAGATCTAGATGCCTTTCTTCTGAGATAGCTTTAGGCAATTTACCAGAAATGCTAACTTAGAAATGCTTCTGGTTGAGATCTGCCATTCCCTTCCCACCTAGAAAATCCACAATTCCCAGTAACTCTCAACATTTCCAGAGGCCTAAACCCATAAACATCTGAAGCTCCCATTCTAGGAGCTTCATCTTAGATCTGCCTCTGGGCAGGATCTCATTAAGACAATGATTCTTAAGAGGGGACTGGGACACTTAGAATCTGGGGAAATACAAAGAGCGGGACTGGGTTGAAACAATCCTAGATGATTCTGATACACAACTGCCACTCCCAACCAACCATCTCCCTCCCCCATGCTGGAAGTTTCACAATGCAGAACCCTACACTAATATGCAAAGACTAATGGTATCTTAGAAGGCAACAAAGGATAGGCCAATTGTCCTGGATTTGAACATAAAGTATGTGTGGAATATAAAACAGCACTGTTAATTTTTTTACAAGTGAACATAAAATAATTCCATTGTTTTACAATTTAAACACATTGAAAGGTCAAATAACTTTCTCAAGAGCACAAAACTGTTACTCTGTCTGAACATCGAGAATCTGATTGCTCCTACCATTTCATTTAACCCTACAGGTAGAAAGGAGTTTTACACACTCCTCTCCGGGTTCACTTTGTAACTTCAGTTTGCTCTCCCAGAAAATAGCCCTAGTTAGGAAGGTCGCTTTCCCTAACACCTCAAGGTAACATTTAACTACTGTACAGGCTTCTTAGTAATTAATACATTGTTCTCATCTGGAGTGTTCTACCAGCAGCAATTTAAAAAACTGGGTTGACATTTTAACAGCCCTGTAAGAAAGATTTTTTTTTTTTTCCAAAAAGAAATTACAACCACCAGTCTACAGGCACCACAAGTCTACCACTAAACCCGAGTGAATTTCTCTCCAACTCTACTGCAAGTTAGGAGGGCCCTTTGGTCCTGGATTTTCCCGGGGAAAGGAAAACGAAAGCGGCTGGCGGTGGGTTGGGGGGCAATAGATCACTGAAAAATCCTCAACTCCGCAGCCTAGGAGCTTCCTGCCGGACACAGGACCCGTTTGCTCTTGAAGAGAGGACTCCCTTGCCACCTGGTCTCACTGGGCGCAAGGCTCACCTCCGGTGTCAATCAGTCCAGTCTTAAACCCATGATCAGTACCACTAAATCAGGAATAATTTCTCTAGAGTAGGGTGATCTCTCTCCCCGAATTCTGCGCTGGCTGCGTTCGAAAAGAAGCGGCTAGGGAGGGGGCACTCTCGGGCCACCGCCTCCCGGGTTTGGAAACTGTCCGGATGAGGTGTCCGTGTCAGACAAGAAACGAGAAAGAGAAAAAAGGAGACAAAATCACAACTTTGCCGACTCCACAAAGCCACGGCCGTGCGGAATGGAAGGTCAAAGTGCAGAAGAGGGCGCGGCTGCGGTTCGCGGCCGGGCCAGGACGCAGCCCCGAGTGCGGCGAGCTGCCTGGCCCGGTTGGGTGGCCGGGGAGACCCCACCCACCTCCAGCTCCGAGCCTCCGCCGGGGCCGGGCGAGCGCGCTGGGGGCGGCCGCTGCACCACGGTGCCAACTCCCGGAGTTGACTTGGAACTTTCCCGGGACGCGCCGCCGCCGCCGCCGTCCTCACCTTACTGAACACCTCCAGGTCGTCCTCGTCCTCGTCCAGATCCAGCACTTCGGCCTGCAGCAGGGCGGAAGAGCCGCTGCCGCCCAGGACGGGGGCGTCGACCCCCGGGCTCTCCCCCGCGGCGCCCCCAGCCGGGAGGCCGGAGGAGCGCGCCTGAGATGCCAGGCGGTCGCCCTCCATCCCGACAGTGCGCGCCCGGCCCGCGGTGGCTGCCAGCCCGGCTCCCCCGAGCGTGCCCATTGGCTCCCGCGCATCCTGCACCTCCCCGGCCGGCCCCGCTCCAGCCCCTCGCCCGCTGCGCAGACGCGGAACTGGCGGGGCCAGCGCGGGGCCGCCTCGTCCCCACCTGGCTCGGGGCCTGCTGGAGACGCGGGAGTGGGGCTCGTGGGCCCTGGCGAGGGTGGGGAAAGGGCCGCTGTCCGCGGGAGGAAAGCCGAGCGCGCGAAGGTAGGAGGAGGGCGTCCTCTCCTGCCCCGGCTCGGGGACGGCCGAGCGTGGGTTTCCGCGGGGGCGGGGGTCTGGGCAGAAGCGACAGAGCGAACCGTCAACTTCGGGGGACCCACAAGGAGGCTGGAAGGCAGCGGACCCATCCCGCCGAGAGGAAAAGCCAGTACTGTATTTCCCGTATTTTAAATGGTTGTCTTTCTTCTGGGTTGTGGTTTTGGAGTCCGTCTTTTACCAAGGCTAATGCAAAAATAAAAAAGACTTGAAAAGCTCCCTTCTGTTTTTATAATTGATTTTTGACCCAATGACCGGACTGTGTGGTCATCTCACTGTCAAGCCAGGGAGGTTGTATTTAAAAACTATTTTCAGCCACTTTCAAATGTGCCTTTACTTCTGGACGTCTTCCTGAAGTTAATGAGCAGGAACGTGTCTAAGAGCCGAGGACGGTGAGCAGGACGGGACCTGGCCACCAAGAAATAATCTACAAACTTTGCGCTGCCAATGCCAAGCCATAATTAGTTTTTCACTGCTTATTATTTTTTTCAAAAAATAAGCTTAAAAAAAGGAAAATTGAACACAAATTGATATATTTTGGGACTATCTTCATGTTTTATTATTTAACTCCTCTCAGTCCCAGTCAGCTCATTTCTCCATCCGTCCTGGAAAGAATGTCTAATAAGTTTGCCCGTAGGCAGGGAGGAGGTTAAGTCAGACTTGACTCCTGGCAAAATAGTTAACGCAATGTTTAGAGTTCTTAATAAAATCGAAAGATAGATAGATACAATATTTGGGGAAATAGAGTTTTTCTCTGCTTCTGATTAGAGTCATGGCCTTAATATTATGTTACCTCTTAACCATTCAGATGTACCTCCCATTGCTTTCAGTTCACATATGCACTTCATAAGTCAGGCTGGTCAGCTGCCCTGTGAATATATAGTCTTCCTACACTTTTTGGTTCCCAGAATACCATCTCCTACTCATCCTTCAGGAATTAACAAAGAGTCCCATCTCTTTCTGGAAGACTTTCCAAGTTAACACTGCCTGTTCCCAATTTAGCATTTAATTTTATGCCATTTTATAGATTGTATTTATTTCATGTAAATGCCTTATATTTCTTAGCAAACTCTCACATTTTAAGGTTGGGGAGCACATTATTTATTAATAAGCCACAGTATCAGATATACTTACTTAAAAAGGCTCTGTGCTAATGTCTAAAAGGAATACAAGTTATTAAAAGACTACTTCCTCTCTAAGCTCATTCTGGCCAGTGAGAGATTCAAGGTTTTCTAACTGCAGTCTGAACCAGGAAATGCTTAAGGATACCATGACTCACACTATTGCCAGAAAGCATAGACAGGCTCAGAAAATGGGCAGAACAAACTGGGACTACACAGGTTGGATCACAGCCAAAACTATGCCGCAGAACTCATGTGCAGACCCTGCTGCCACCGTTGCTGATCCCTGGATGCCACAGAGAAGTACCTCTGCTATTACTTCCACAAAAATGCCCCACAGTCCTCTTTCCAGTATTGATAGTTCTAGTATCAAAACCCCGGAGGAAAGATCTGCTTGGCCCACCTGGCCAAATCCCACAGAGATTTCTATGGCAAAGAATTTTCTAAACATAGAAAGGCCATATTGATGCTAGTCAGAAGGAAAAAAAAAAATCCCTACCACCAGAATTCACTCCTTTGACTGCCTAACATTAATATCATATTTCTTCACGTACTTTCTCCCCCTACCCATGTCCATTCCTGCTGAATAGAGTTCAGCTATGCCTCAAGCACTTGGGAGAATAGTCCTTAGCTCCCCAAAGGAAGAAAACCCAAACCTATCCATGACTGGTGCAGCTCCAAGTCTAATATGTCTATTCCTCCTCCAGTTCTAAAATCCGGTTGATATTTTGCAACTTATGGACTAAAGTTTTGAACTTAATTACCAGCGTGCCATGCCTGCTTATTCAATGGTGTGAAAAATCCTAAACTGCCACATAACAGTCTACACTTCCCATTAAATGGGATCATCACTGGGTTCTTTAATGGAAGAATTCCATTAAACTATGCCTATAAACTAGCATGCTTCAAAATTTTAAGTACAGGTGTAATATTAAGAGGAAGCCTACCCAGTCTTGTCCCTTGGTTCCTAGACTCTTTTTCTGATTATAGGATAAATAGTATCATACAAAATTTTGTTTCTTAGAACATATATCTTGTCAAAAACCTTCCTCTCTCTCATCCTTTCCAGTTGGGATCTCCTGAGGCCATAATCAAGTCTTTAATATTATATTCAGCCATCCATAAAGTTAGCTGTTTCTGGTAGTGGGATTCATGATACGACAGGTCACCCCTTGGATATTATCCAATGGCTTTGCTTTTTTTGCTGGAAGATAATTTAAATGATTAGAAAAAAAATGTTACATGTAAAATCTGAAGGGAAAGCAACCAATTAGTGAGTTCATGGATTATCTTGTTGGGAAAAACTGAGCAGGAAAAGCAAACCCAATGTATCTTTGTCATTAAGGACAAATCATGGCATCCTCCAAATGGGTGGCAGGGGGTGGACCAGAAGTATTTGCAGCTGTGGTGAGATGAACACAGCCATGGAAGTAGCCAGTTGTCCTTTAGTGAGTGGGAAAGCCATGTTGTTAAGCTGGTGCATAGCATACATCATCCCCACCATCTTGGCCATGGAAGAAGCATAGGAGTGCCTGGGAATACAATAGTATTAGCATTCACTAATTAATATTCACTAATTCACTAATTCACTAATAATAACTAATTAATATTCACTAATAGTATTAGCATTCACAGAACAAGAATTCTTATCAAACATACTATCTGATCAGATAAATACATCAAATGGAGTTTGGGAAAACACGGCCAGGGCTACAAATATGTTTTTATTCTGGGACCATTCCAAGAAGCCCATACATTTTCTCACATCTCCTTGACTTCTAGAGTCTACCTGTTCCCTCTAAGTCCCACCCAACAACTTTTAGCCTCTGTCCTTGGAGCAATAGAGAATCTTAATCCCAGCCTCCCTCCTTTGTAGCATAGTGGGCATTGTTATATACCATGGGGGAGGATGTCTTTCTATTCCATTGCCCTTTTTCACAGAAGTACAATGATTCCAGAATATGATAAAGGACCATCTGTAACCCAGATTTGAAATTTTTACCCCTAGTTAACTGCTCAAATGGAACTCCCTGTGAGATCCCAACAGAATGCCTGTTGTTGGTAGCAAGAGCCAAATGCTCATGCAATGTATGCTCTTAGGACTAATTTTTTTTTATTTTATTTATTTGACAGAGAGAAATCACAACTAGGCAGAGAGGCAGGCAGAGAGAGAGGAGGAAGCAGGCTCCCTGCAGAGCAGAGAGCCCGATGTGGGGCTCGATCCCAGGACCCTGGGATCATGACCTGAGCGGAAGGCAGAGGCTTTAACCCACTAAGCCACCCAGGTGCCCCAGGACTAATTTTTATAGGTACCATTTCCACATGAGTATGGTTTGCTGAAGGCTTATCTAATTTTATGATTTTTTGTTAATATTTTATAGTGCCTATTTCATGATGAGCTGCTCAGGCCACATACTCACATGATGTCCCATGCTTAGGTATTTAGTATTTGTCAAAACCCCATAGCAAGCCAAGGGCTCCTTTCCTAAATGAAAAAAGACAACGTGTTTTGCCTTAAAACTTGATGGTTTTGATTCTCTTTCAGAGCTTGTCGCAGGTTCCAGAGCATCCCGTTTCCACAGCCTCATCGATAATAATATCAATAGTAGCTAATTGGTACCTCCTTTAAGTCAGACAATGTTACCTCTGTAACATTACCTCTCTGTAAACAGAGAGCTTTAGTGACTTATCCAAGGTAAGTACTAAGGGGTAAATAATTTGTAGCTCACTGAAAGACAGTGTTGTGTATGTTGCCTTAAAAAAATAGAAAAGAGGGGGGCATCTGGGTCACTCAGTCGGTTGAGCATCTGCCTTTGGCTCAGGTCATGATCCCAGAGTCCTGGGATTGAGCCCCGCATCCGGCTCTCTGTTCTGGCAGGAAGCCAGCTTCTCCCTCTCCCACTATGCCTGCTTGTGTTCCCTCTCTCCCTGTGTCTCTCTGTCAAATAAATAAATAAAATCTTAAAAAAACCACAAAAAACAGAAAAGAGGAATGATAAGGAATTTGGGGATTCTTGGTTCTTGAGAGAATGAGACTGAAATCAGCTGATGCTCTGCCTGCCCCAGGGAGGACTGGCCTCTATAATCTGAAAGTTTGCATTATCATGAAAGAATAAAGGAAGTGAAACTTTGTAAAATATGCACTCAATAACAAAACTTGTGCCTCCTATGGGAAACCTATCTCCCCCTCCCCCAAAATTCTAACCAAGGTCCAGGAAGTCACACGTCAGAAAATTCCAAGTGTCTCTGGGTTGATTTATCCCTGAAAACTCTGGCACAACCGAACACAAACTCTCTCTTCAAAACACTTCTGACAGAGTTTCTACAGATAAAACTCTACTGCAGAGGAGATCACAATGCAAGTTGAAAACATTCAAGGAAACCACCTTTATCATGTGCCAGAATCACTACATAAAACTATTAAGAGGATTACAACCTAAAGAACTTTAAGAAGTACACAAAAATATGAATTATTTAATAAATAAAGGGTGAAAATAACTACAAGATGCTATAACTAAAAATTGAGAAATGAAAAATAAAGTTATTGTGCTGATGGTTAATATTTTACCTCTTTGCTCCAGATCAACTCTTGTTGCCTGCTCTAGAATGATGGTGCTAGGCCTTGTCAATATTTCCGTTTTGCCACCTAGCATGATGTCAAGCCTCATCAGTAGAGGGCCTGGAGGGGCACTGGAGGAGAAAGGCTTTTCCTCTTCCTGCTTCTGGTATGCTGTCTTACCAGTGTCCTGTGGAGAGCTGATTTCCTCCTTCGCTCAGATCCTACACAGTTTCTCTAGTGTAAGGTTCCTGCAGGGCGTAGCTTTCATGGTGTTTGCCCACTATCAAACTCATACAGCTGTGGTGGCGTAGTCTAGAGACTCAGATGTTGTGAGCCTGCCCCCAGCCTAGGTTGCCACACCCCATACACTCTCCTCAGTCCCAGGCATGGACATACACCAGGGGCACTAGAGGTCTGCCATCCCCTGACTTTGTCCTGTACCCAGCCCAGAGCTGACTCAGTCTGAACTAAATACGGAAATGCTCTAGCCTCCTAAAGAGGGGGATCTCTCAAGTTCCTGACTCCAACAGTATCCAGCAGACTCTCTTGATGCCTAACAAGTTCTGAGGCTTAGTACTTCCCAGAAGGTGGATCTCCAGCAGGTTCCAAAAATGAAGCACTTTGCTGACTTCACTATTCAGGAAGCCATTGTGGTATTCTTTCCATTGATATCTGAATCTTAGCCCTAACAGTGGAGGACATTTTCTTGGGTATTTACCTCAACCCTAGGGGTAGTGGTCACATCTTTATCTGCTATTTATCTGCTATTCTTACTTTAGAATTCTCTGAAACACTCCTTACACCAATCTCTTTTTAATAAAGCTTTATATTAAACTTTCCCTTTTTAAATGATCATGTGTCTCCTGACTGGACCTTGAACAATGCAGAATTTGTTCTCGGAATGGTTCTAGGAGATAGCCCTACAAAAATGGCATTCTGGGAATCTCCTTACAACCAACTGACTGAGGAAAAAACAATCCTGAGTCTGGTCTAGAGATGAATCTTTGTGATGTGCTAGTATCTAGTAGTACCTCAAAGTAGCAGCTCCAACACTATAGCCCCACTCAAGGGTAAACCCAAAGAGCAGTGATAAAGGAAAATCCTCCTAGGGGTCAGAACTTCAGGTATGAAATGTGGTCATCTGTCGTCTCCTACACCTGGAATGCGAAATGTCCAGAAATATAAGTCTGTTTTAATTCATGGGTAGTTGTAAATGGTTTGGTCAGACGGTTAAGGACTTGGAAAGAATATTGGAAAACTGATGTAAAGGGAGCTTAGGGAAGAAATATGTCCATGGACTTTCCAAAGGGGCACAGACCATGACAGTATTGGTGAATGTGAAATGTTTACCAAAGGACCTCTATTGCAGAGGAGGTTCTTAATGACCAGGTGGAAAAACTATAGACTCTAGGAATGTCAGTCATCCTTTCTCCCTAGCCATCTTACTTAATGGGCCTCTGAACTTAAGTGGCCATGGTGGCAGGAATGGAATCTATGCATAGTTTGATAACATGGATATACCTTTACCAAAGCTGACCTGACTAGTGTTGCTGTTCTGACTAGTGTCTAATCTGCCAAAAGCACAAACCAACATTGAATCCTCAACATGGTACCATTTTGGGGATATGCAATGGCAAGCCAATTATCTAGTGGTAAGCTGATTACACTGGCTATATGCCTTCATGGAGTAGGGGGAGATTCATTCTCATTGAAACAGAAATTCTGGATGAGTTTTCCTTTCCTGCCATTGTTTTTGCCAATACCACCATTGAGGAGTTCACAAAGTATCTTATTCACCATCATGGCATTCCATCTGATCAAAATGAAAAAAAAACATATTTCACGACAAAGGAAATTATAAGCTCATGCACATGGAATCAGCTTACCATGTACCCTGTAACCGTATGCTTTCCATCCCATCTCTTCTGGCCCAAAAGTGACTTGTATCTCTTTCATTCACAACAAATTGGCCAGCACTGGTCACATGGCTTCATCTAACCCCAAGGGGGTCATGAAGTACAGTCATGTGTTCAATAGGCAGAGGGTCAAAAATACTTGATGAATAGCAAAAATGATAGTTACAACCTATATGGGGTTAATTCTAGGTAATTAACATGAGGCAAGGACAAGATGTTGGAAAGCAATAACTTAAGTCTGTGATTAATATCCATTTATTCTGCAAGTGTACAGTTCTTTAAAGAGAATTCCTTACTGGCTTAAAAAATTCAAGCAAGTATTTTAAATTATTAGCTTCAATTTTCTCATCTACAAAGTGGGGATAATTAGTATGTACTTCAAAGGCTATGAGGATCAAAGAAGCTAATATATGTGAAATAATTTGTGAAATAAAGACATATCCAAATCTTAATTGTTTCATTACTATTAATATTATTAATGTAAGTAGTAGCATATGATTGCCATATTTTCTTCATAATTTCACTTAGGCACCCAAGTAGTAATGTGTGGATTAGTTCCCATAATGTAACATAATGCTTTGCAGTTTGATTAGAATATATGGGTTTGGTTTTTTATTTTAATGTTTCCCTTACTTTTAAGGAACACTGGCAATTTCAAGTCCTCTGTCATTTATTGTGGCAAAGAAACAAATAAATATGTTAGAATAATAAGGCAACATGATATTAAACATCTTTAACTCATCAAAACCTAAAGGACATGGAATATGCATATAATTCCATGACTGATAAAAGCCTGCTTTTCTGTTGAATGTAAAGCAATGATCTTCCTATTGGGAAAGGTAGGAATTATTTACATTGAAAACAAGAAGCAAATTTACTAATTAACTAGAATACAGAGATAAGAGGCATAAGAAGTCAGGCATTGTGAGATAATTGTTCAATAATTATTACCTAATTAATTGAATGAATGAACTGATTTAGAAAGTTAACTATTGCCAAACTTGTTTTTTTTAAAGTTGGTGTTTTGAGGAGCCTGGGGGGCTCAGTTGGTTAAGTGTCTGTCTTTGACTCAGGTCATAATCTCAAGGTGTAGGATTGAGCCCCATGTGGGGCTCCCTGCTCCATCTTTCTCATCATCTCCATCTGCACCCCACCCCTGTCACCACTCCAGCTCACCTCTTTCTCTCTCTCAAATA
The DNA here is from genome assembly GCF_922984935.1 of Meles meles. NCBI lineage: Eukaryota > Metazoa > Chordata > Mammalia > Carnivora > Mustelidae > Meles > Meles meles. Next base: position 132,173,814 of record NC_060066.1, read on the forward strand.
AATATATAAAATCTTAAAAATAAATAAATAAAATGTAGATGTTTTAACAAATGTTCAGTTCTCAGATCTACCATACTCCTTTTCTATGGACAGACCCATTAGACAGATCATTACTATCTTGGAATTTCATTTAAAGGGTACCTAGTATAATGGGAATTTATCTTCAGTTCATTTCAATTCTAGAAGAAAAGTTCATTTGAAGATTTTCTTTAAGAAAACTTTAGGAAAAAATTTCCAGTAAGTCATATGTCCTTTGTAATATATTTTTTTAATTTTTAAATTTTTTTTAAAAATTTTTTTCTTGGGGCGCCTGGGTGGCTCAGTGGGTTGAGCCGCTGCCTTCGGCTCAGGTCATGATCTCGGGGTCCTGGGATCGAGTCCCGCATCGGGCTCTCTGCTCAGCAGGGAGCCTGCTTCCCTCTCTCTCTCTCTCTCTCTGTGCCTGCCTCTCTATCTACTTGTGATCTCTCTCTGTCAAATAAATGAATAAAATCTTTAAAAAAAAAAAATTTTTTTTCTTTATTAACACATAATATATTATTTGCCCCAGGGGTACAGGTCTGGGAATCATCAGACAGTAATACTTTTTTTTTAATTAATTAATTTATTTTTTTCAGCGTAACAGTATTCATTGTTTTTGCACAACACCCAGTGCTCCATGCAATACGTGCCCTCCCTATTACCCACCACCTGGTTCCCCCAACCTCCCACCCCCGCCCCTTCAAAACCCTCAGGTTGTTTTTCAGAGTCCATAGTCTCTTATGGTTCGCCTTCCCTTCCAATTTCCCTCAACTTCCTTCTCCTCTCCATCTCCCAGTGCAACTTTTGTAGCAACATGGACAGGACTGGAAGTGATTATGCTGAGTGAAATAAGTCAAGCAGAGAGAGTCAAGTATCATATGGTTTCACTTATTTGTGGAGCATAACAAATGACATGGAGGACAGTAATACTTTTTTTTTAAAGATTTATTTATTTATTCTAGAAAGAGAGAGAAAGAGAGCTTCCTAATAGGAACATAGGAAGAGAGAGAAAGAGAGAGGAAGATTAAGTTGGGGGAGAGACAGAGCAAGAATCTCAAGCAGACTCCCCACTGTGTGCACAGCCCAAGGCAGGGCTTAATCTCAGGGCCCTGAGATCATGACCTCAATCAAAATCAAGAGTCAGATGCTTAATTGACTGAGCCACCCAGGTGCTCCATGTGCTTGGTAACTCTTAAATGAAGGAGTTATGGAACATAGAGATGCCATATCGTAAAAGTGAAACTCACATATTTTTTCTTTTTAAAAATTTAATAGCTTTATTGAGATATAATTCATATACCATATAACGTACCCATCTAAATTATAAAAATCAATGGCTTTTATATATTCACATTTTGACCATTTCCATCACCCCCAAAAAGACACCCCTACACCCATTAGCAAGCACTTCCATTTATCTCCAGCCCCCAGCCCATGGCAACTAATGTACTTTTTGTCTCTATAAATTTGCCTAGTTCTGTGCTTTTCATATAAGTGGAATCATATAATAGTATTAAATAGTATTAAATCTATTCATGAACATGGAGTATCCTTCCATTTATTTATTTATTTATTTTTAATTTATTTATTTGACAGAGATCACAAGTAGGCAGAGAGGCAGACAGAGAGGGGGAAGCAGGCTCCCCGCTGAGCAGAGAGCCCAATGTGGGGTCAATCCCAGGACCATGGGATCATGACCTGACCTGAAGGCAGAGGCTTTAACCCACTGAGCCACCAAGGAGCCCCTCTTTCCATCTATTTAAGCCTTCTTTAATTTCTTTGAAAATATTTAATAGTTTTTAGCAATAAGTTTTGCATTTCTCTTATGAAATTTACTTGTAGATATTTTATTCTTTATTATATTACTATAAATAGAATTATGTTCTTAATTTTATTTACATATTTTTCATTGCTATTGTATAGAATTATGATTGAGTTTTTAAATTCATTTATTTTAATTTTCATTTATTTACTTACTTATTTTGGGAGGAAGAGAAAAAATCTTAAGCAGGCTCCATGCTCAGAACAGAACCTGATGCTGGGCTTGATCTCACAACCCTGAGATCATGACTTGAGCCGAAATCAAGAGTCAGATGCTTAACTGAACTACGCAGGCATCCTGAGTTTTTTTGTTTGTTTGTTTTTGTTTTAAATCTTGTGCCTTATAACCTTGATTGACTTGATTATTCAGTTTAATATTTTTTAGTGAATTCTTCAAGATCTCCAATATGCACAATCAAGTAATCTTCAAATTGAGATAGTTTTTACCTCTGTTTCCAATATAGTTCCTTTATTTCATTTGCTTACTATATTAGTCAGGGTTCTCCAGAGAAACAGAACCAATGATATAATGAGTAATTGCCTCACACAGTTACGGAAGCTGACAAGTCTTGAGATCTGTTATCAGCATGGTGGAGTTTCACAAGAGCCCATGGTATAGTTCCAGTCTGAAGTTCAGCAGGCTCAAGACACAGAAAGAACCAGTCTTCCAGTTCAAGTTCAAAAGCAGGAAAAATCCAGTGTCCCAGCTTGAAGGTGGTCAGGCAGGAGTTCCAGCTTACTCAACCTTTTTTTCTTTAAGTCCTTCAACTGATTGGGTAAGACCCACTCACATTAGGGAGAGCAATCTGCTTTACTCAGTATATCAATTCAAATGTCATGTCATCTAGAAACACCCTCACAGAAACATCCAGAATAATGTTAAAGTTAATATCTGAATACCCATAGCCCAGTCAATAGGACACATAAAATTAACCATCACACGTTCATTCCTTGCCAATTTAATACCCATTCACATCTCTCTCTTTTTAAAAAGATTTTATTTATTTATTTATTCGAGAGAGAGGGAGAGAGCATGCACAAGTTGGGAGGAAGGGGAAAAGGAGAGGGAGAAGCAGGCCCACTCAGCAGGAAGCTCGATATGGGCTCAATCCCAGAACCCTGGGATCATAACCAAGCTGAAGACAGATGCTTCACTGACTGAACCACCCAGACAAGCCCCAGTCACATCTCTTTAAGGCATACTTCATATTCAAATCAAGAAATAACAAGATCATAATTCCACCCACCATGATACAACTGTCTTGCATACAACCAAAAATGTCCCTCTCCCAGAAGAAGAGGTAAAGTCTTTGGGTGATGTTTACTCTTTTCTGTGATATTCCATGATGTAAATACTATGATGTAAAATTAATAATGCTTAACTATCATGATATAAAGTCAATACAAATATGTTATATGATAAGGAAATAAGAGAGGAAAGAAATGGCAAACATCTTTAATCTTTTATATATGTATATACATGCACACACATACACACACATACACATATATATCCAAAACAAAACAAGGAATAAGGATGAAATACTCAAGTCAGTTAGAATCTTCATTTCTGTAACAGATTGTGTGAGCACAGCTGATACTTCTAACTACTATCTTCTGTAACTCATTCTGTATTCCTTTTGCCTTCAGCAAGCACCCCAGCTGATCACAGTTCTTTACATGATGGAGTGACCCAAATCTTCATTCCTGAAGAGTTTGGGCCATGACTAGTCTTGCCTCAATTAGAATGCTATAGTTGGCCATTGGTCTTAACCACAGAGCATGGCAATGCTGAGAAGTCCTAAGGGATCTCTTGTATTCCACTTACACTCTTTCTTACCTCCATTGTGGAGCAGCAGTCCAGTTTCTCCTTGGTGACAAGGGTGACTAAAGAAAGAGGCTGACTGGTAACTACAGAATGGTCATTCTTGTCCATTTGATTGTTAAAACTTCCTCTGCTAAGTCACCATTTGGTGAGCATTTAGATGGGACACAAACATCTTTACCTAGTTTGCCCATTCAGAGAGGTCTGGCTACGTATCTTCTCTCCAAATTGCTTTGTCATCAATATTCTAATCAACTTCATTCTAAGTGTCTGACCATTTAAACCACTAGCCAGAGGCAACAAATTGGAATATAATCACAACCCTGGAAAAATGAATGACCAGCTGCACTGCTTGAAGTTCTGGCCACTGGGAGGATTTCCCTCTTACTTAGTCCTTTGTTCTATTCAAGCCTTCAACTGATCAGATGAGGCCCATCCACATAACAGAGGGCAATCTACTTTACTCAGTCTACCAATTTGAATGTGAATCTCATCCAGAAACAACCTCACAGACACACACAGAATAATTTTTGATCAAATACCGGGACACTTCATGGCCCAGCAAGCTGACACATAAACTCATCCATCACACCTAACTGACCTGGCTAGAAACTGTAGTGTTGATTAGATGCAAGATGGCAGACATCCTTGTCGTGTTTCTGATTTTAGAGACAAGGAATTCAAAATTTACCAGTAAGTACGATGTTAGCTGTGTGGTCTTAATACATGTCCTTTATCAGACTAAGGTAATACCCTTCTGTTTCTAGTTGGTTGAAATTTTTTTTTTTTTTAAATCATGAATGTGTTTTGGATTTTCTCAAATGCTGTTTCTTATGGATTGAGAGAATAATGGGGATTTTGTCTTCCGGGGGTGAAACTTCTGTCCTATGAATGAACCACAGGAAGATTATCACAGTCCAATATTATTGACCAGCAGCGCCTCCACCCTATGTGTGGGAGCTGGGTGGAGGGAACGACCCCGTACATTGACTGTACTCACCTCAGATTTAACCTCTGGAACATGAGCAAGGGGAGGGGAGGAATGGAAATGCTGGTGGCCGGTCCCTCACAGGGAGATACTCAAGATCTTAACTGTAGCTTGGGGTAGAGGGATCCTTGTCTTCTGAGGTACACACTCATGTAGAATAGCGCTTCCATCACCATGAGGTGGGAGGGAGAAAAGAGAGAGAGGAGGTTGTGTCCCAAGTGCAACAGACTCTCACTGTTCTGACAGATTTTAGATTTTCTTGAATAAATGTTTCTGCATTTCCTACATGCCCTTAGGTGAGTTACCATTTAAGGTTGTCTCTCAGGAGTGGGGGAGCAGGTCTGCAGAGCTCATGCAGCTATTCTGGAAGTTGCCTCAAATGCTTACTTTCTGTGAATAACAAAAAGTAAAAAAAAAAAAAACAACAACAACAACAACAAAAAAACTGCTCAGAGCAAGAGTAGTTTTCACCCCTTTTCATTATGATGCAGACTTTGAAAGATATGAGTTTTGTAATGTGGCATGATCCCAGGGTAAGCTTCTATTTCTTTGATTTTTCTTAATTAAAATTGTGTTTTTATTTCAAAAAGGAACTTGTCAAGCAATTTCCTGAGTATCAGAACTTAAGATCAACACTTTGGCCTGGAGAAATATTTTAAAAGATCTATATTAGAATCTTTAAAAATTTTAAAGTGTTCTTATTTTAAAAATCAACTCTTTAAAATTCCTACTGGGTTGTAAATAATGATGATGCAAAATAAATATATAAAAGAAAAGAAGTACATTTAAACTCCCATATTTAATATCTTCAGGAAAAGAAAATGTGCAGTGAGTATTTAATATACTTTGAGAACAGAGGCAACAGTTTTCAAGGTTCTTAAGTATGGAACACCAGTTTTAACCTCAGCCATCTCCTCTTGAAAACACAGCAGTTGTCATTACGAGACAGAATATTGCTCCAACATGTTTTATAGAAGTTTGATCTTACACAGTAAAACTGTTTTGTTTTAAAAAGATAATGATAATTTTTTTTCCCCCTTTTATTAATTTTTTCAGCGTAACAGTATTCATTCTTTTTGCACAACACCCAGTGCTCCATGCAAAACGTGCCCTCCCCATCACCCACCACCTGTTCCCCCAACCTCCCACCCCTGACCCTTCAAAACCCTCAGGTTGTTTTTCAGAGTCCATAGTCTCTTATGGTTCGCCTCCCCTCCCCAATGTCCATAGCCCGCTCCCCCTCTCCCAATCCCACCTCCCCCCAGCAACCCCCAGTTTGTTTTGTGAGATTAAGAGTCATTTATGGTTTGTCTCCCTCCCAATCCCATCCTGTTTCATTTATTCTTCTCCTATCCCCCTCCCCCCCCATGTTGCTTCTCCATGTCCTCATATCAGGGAGATCATATGATAGTTGTCTTTCTCCGATTGACTTATTTCACTAAGCATGATACGCTCTAGTTCCATCCACGTCGTCGCAAATGGCAAGATTTCATTTCTTTTGATGGCTGCATAGTATTCCATTGTGTATATATACCACATCTTCTTGATCCATTCATCTGTTGATGGACATCTAGGTTCTTTCCATAGTCTGGCTATTGTAGACATTGCTGCTATAAACATTCGGGTACACGTGCCCCTTCGGATCACTATGTTTGTATCTTTAGGGTAAATACCCAGTAGTGCAATTGCTGGGTCATAGGGTAGTTCTATTTTCAACATTTTGAGGAACCTCCATGCTGTTTTCCAGAGTGGTTGCACCAGCTTGCATTCCCACCAACAGTGGAGGAGGGTTCCCCTTTCTCCACATCCTCTCCAGCATCCTAGGAACAACGGCAAAGGCAAGGGAAGCAAGGGCAAAAATGAACTATTGGGATTTCATCAAGATCAAAAGCTTTTGCACAGCAAAGGAAACAGTTAACAAAACCAAAAGACAGCTGACAGAATGGGAGAAGATATTTGCAAACGACATATCAGATAAAGGGCTAGTATCCAAAATCTATAAGGAACTTAGCAAACTCAACATCCAAAGAACAAACAATCCAATCAAGAAATGGGCAGAGGACATGAACAGACATTTCTGCAAAGAAGACATCCAGATGGCCAACAGACACATGAAAAGGTGCTCCACATCACTCGGCATCAGGGAAATACAAATCAAAACCACAATGAGATATCACCTCACACCAGTCAGAATGGCTAAAATGAACAAGTCAGGAAATGACAGATGCTGGAGAAAAAGATAATGATAATTTTATATGTAGAAATCTAAAGTGAAAATGCTTCTCTCTCTTTCGGCTCCATCCAAAGAATGACAATATGGGTGAACCACCTGACCATACAGCCTTTGAAGGTAGAAACCCTGGCATACCATCTTTCGTAAGAATCTAAAGAGTATTTGTTCACTATGTGATCTTGCATATCAAACTCCATTGAGGTGTTTGCCATTCGGATACAGCATACTCTCCCCATTCTTGGTAACACCATCTACTTACTTCTCTATTGCTCCTTTTAATATATAACATTTTTGGCATCAGGTCCTCTGCCTTTCTTTATACTCAGAATTTATACTCATCCTGAATAAATCTATTCCACATGATAACCTATAAGTTCTTTTTCTTCTTCAACTTTAAAGGTTTTCTTGGCCATTTTGACTCAGTCGTTTCTAGTGTCACACACACACAAATAAATATATAATACACACATATATATATATTTACACACACATATACACACATATATAACACTTGATTTATATATATAAATATATATAATATATATAAAACGATTTTAAGCCTATAAAAAGATACTCAAATGCAAAGATAAAAGATACAGATAAAATTTACAGTAAGTTCCAGTTTTTTATTTATATGATTGTGCAGGATCTCAAAGTTTACTTTTTCAAATTTTATTGCTTGGAGAATTTGATAAATTTGGTAAAACTTCTTTGGAGAGAAATTTGGTGATATTTCTCAAATTAAAATTGTACATAGATGTTATGGCTAAAGTGTGTCCCCTCCACCATCCCCTCACCACATGACTATATTTGAAGATAGGGTCTATCGAGATGTAATAAAGGTTAAATGAGGTGACAAGTGTGGGGCCCTAATCTGATAAGACTGTTGTCCTTATAACAGGAGGAAAATATCCCAGAGCATTCTCTGTCTCCACATGGGTACAGAGGAAAAACCGCTTAGGAAATGAGAAAGATGCACTCTACAAGCCAGGACGAGAACTCTCTCAAGAAACCAAAACCCTGACAGTACCTTATCTTGGACTTTTGGCCTCAGGAACTGTGAGAAAATACACTTCGGTTAGGTCACTCAGTCTGCGGGATCATTTTGGCAGCCTGAGCTAACTAACATGATACGTTTGACTCTTTGACTCAGAAATTCCAGTTATAAGTCTTTTCTCTAGATAGAGACATGAATGCTCTCTCAGCTCAGGAATGCTCATTATAGCAATTTTTGCAATTGCAAGGAATTGGAAATAATACCAGTGCCCTTCTTCTGTGTTAGAAACTGAATTTTCTCATTCTGGTTTCACTTTACTTCCTCTTCTTCAAGTTTGGAACACTAAGAACTTTATTTTCCAGACTCTATTGCAGCTAGGGCTCTGGGTACAAATTGGATCAGCCACTTAGATTCACTTGTGCAGCATTTGCAAGTGAGGTGGACGCCATCTTCTCACTTTTACTTGGTAACTTCCAAAGGTTGGCAAGGTGGCAGAAATGCACAGTCTTGTTCCTCTTGCTCTGGTTGGTTGGTTGACTTTTCACAGAGCAGCAGCATTCCAGGATCCATTCCCCAGCTTCCTGGGCATCAATAGGAGCTTGTGGCAGAAGCAGGGTTGGCATCTTGATTTTGGTACAACTTCAGAGGAGGTCTGAGAGGTAATACCTACATTAGTTGGTCAATTTTTTCTTTTAAGATTTTATTTATTTATTTGAGAGAGCACAAGGAAGCACGAGCAGAAGGGGATGCAGAGGGAGAGGGAGAAGCAGGCTCCAAGCTGAGTAGGGAGCCTGATGCAGAACTCGTTCCTCAGATCCTGGGATCATGACCTGAGCCGAAGGCAGATGCTTAAACGACTAAGCCACCCAGGCATCCCGAGTCAGTCAATTCTGTACTATTTTGGAAGGTATTCCTGAAGCATCCGCTGAGAACCCTCTCTTTTTAGTCTTTCTAATGATTTTTGTGAGCCCCAATTCCCTATATGTCATCTCTACCTGTTTACTTTACGTACAGCTATTTTTTTCCCAAACAGAACCCTGACCCATGTGCCTCCATAAGGAAATGACAAGATTAAATCTAATATATGCATATATTACATGCATATAATGAAATGATATATACATACAATGAAATGATCTATGTTAGTTAGAGGAATGAACAGCAGCTCCATGTATCAATAAGCCAGATATGGTTGTTAAATAAAACATCATTACCTGAAAAAAAAAAGGAAGCATGATGTGTATATACAACAAATACATAGCCACACAGCTCTACATATACGCGCAAACGAATAACATACATTCTTGGTGGCTTGGTATGTTTGTACATAAAATAGACATCAAAATGTTATTGCAGTTTACCTTTGCAGAAAGGGAGAGAGGATGTGGGTAGTCAAAATGCTTTAGGTTTTACTCAAATGCATCAAAGAACTTTGGTTTTTCTCTAACATTTAAAGGGGAATGCATTCATGTTTTCATGCTTTATAAAGAATTAATTTTTTAAAAGCCCCTCTGCCACCAAAACACTAATTCATTATGTTTCCTGAGCACAGTCTTTTATTATTCTAGCTTATTCTTTCCACTGCTTCCTCTGTGATCATTTTTGTGCCTCAGTGGGCCATCAGGTCATTGCTCTCGCTACTTCTAAGACATCACCGTTCCGCTCAGATTTCTTGCTCTTTCATTTCACTCATTCTAGTACTCAGTCCCCTAACCCTTTTTCCTCCTTTGCACTTGCCTCTAATACCCTCAATCTGGATAATTACAACTATTCATTTTCTCAATATTCACACATAAATAGTCGAGTGAGAATTACTGAAGGTGACAGATTGTTCTCAGTGTAACTCATAATCACCTACCTCAACTAGGTCCTCACCGATACCCAGTTATTTTACTGTTTCTTTGTTCAACTCCTATTCTTACTCCCCATGATGACTATTTCAAAATTTGGACAGAATTCAAAAGTTCAGAGAAGACTCTGAACCTTGCTTGCATAACTTTCCTCCTTACTCTCAGCAGGTGATGTTATGTCCTGCTTTAGAAAGAAAATAGAAGTGTGAAACATACAGACTCACTCACTTCTGCCTACATGCGATCTTCCTTCCCTCTTCGTTGGAACACTTGCTCCACTTCTGAAGACCTGGAAGTTGTTGATTCTGGATTTGACATCTGGAAATGCTGAGCCCATTTGGGACTACAGGAGGATTTATCCTGAAAACAAAACCAACACTAAACAGGCAGAAAGGAGAGAATATTTGGATCAGTATCAGACAGTATTAAGTGTTTATCAAGCAAATCCAGCAGTGTCCTTATCAAAGATTCCATGGTTATGCACGCAGATTGAAATGATAGATGTTGGGGCGCCTGGGTGGCTCAGTGGGTTAAAGCCTCTGCCTTCGGCTCAGGTCATGATCCCAGGGTCCTGAGATCGAGCCCCGCATTGGTGGGGGGGGTCTCTGCTCAGCAGGGAACCTGCTTCCTCCTCTCTCTCTCTGCCTGCCTCTCTGCCTACTTGTGATCTCTGTCAAATAAATAAATAAAATCTAATATATATATATATATATATATATATATTTTTTAAAAGAATTTGTTGGTAACCATTTGTCATATATAAAACCTGGACCCACAAAGTTTGACTTAAAACCATAATACATTCTTCATATGTACCTATTCTTTAAATTTATCATATTTGTGAATAATTTTAAACAAATAATATATTAGCAGAAGATCAGACAGGAACCCAGGTGACACTGAAAGGGAGATGGGTGTGAAGTACCTGACTTAACATACCAAAGAAAGCAAGTTTTCAGGACTTGGGGAAAAGTAACCTAATTTCCACTTCATAAACATTTGGGAATTAAAGGACCCAAGGATCTGTGTCAGAAAATGTGTGGGCTGAGGAACGGTCAGATATGCAGATCCCTTTCCTCTGCCCTAGAGCCAGGCGACCACAAAAGAAGACTGGAAATTAATCAGACCTACTGCTGCTGCAGGCACAGGTAGAAACTACTCTCTTAAATACCAATGGATAAGTAAATGACTGCACCATTTTGTGAAAGCAATCTCATGATATATCCTAAAATATAAAACATATCTATCGAAATGTATTTTAAAATTTAAAAACTGACTTCGGGTCCTTAAAAGCAAGGGAACCAGTCTGCAATAATTTTTAATGTTAGCAGTTTATATAGTGGCTGAAACTAGAAAGGATTTGAATACCTATCTATAAATGATTAGATAAATAAGTTGCTAAATGTATTCTGGAATATTATGCAGCCAGTATAAGAAATGACTTCCAGCCACACATTTTGACTTGACAGGGTTTTCCAAAGTACTGCTGTGCCTATATTTAAAAATTTGACTATAGAAAAAATTATACTTTATTTTATAAAATGATGATTTTTAAAATCTATATTTGTAGAGCATATGTATTTATATTTAATATTAATGTTTGGATATGATCATGTGATCTTAAAATGTTTGAAACTGAATTTAGGGAACTAAAGGAACAAAGTGGTCTGCAGAGAAGCGATTGGGAGTTGGCAGAAACAGCTTTGCAGATATGGATAGAGATTTTAAATGTGTTAGTTACAGGGCTTAGAGTGTCATTCCAAATATTCTGTCAAGATAGAATACAAAGGAAAGAAAAAGCAAGACTTAGTATGCAGGAAATGAAGTGGATAGCTGGAGACTGAGGGAGCTCCTACAGTCCTGGGAGAGTTGGCAAAATGAGACATCTCAGGGACCCCAACAAAAATATCCAGAGAGACAGCCCAGCTGTGCTGCAGGAGTTTTGGTAGGAAACTGCCTGGCTTAGTGCTTAAGCTTTAGACTTTAGATCAGAAAGAGTGATGACAATTTCCAAACTTTGCTATTATTAAGCTGAACAGCCACATTGTCACTGTCCTTAGAAGAAGAAAAGGTAGCAGAAAGTCGCTTAATATGGTTTGATTTAAAGGTCAACATCCTGGACAGATAAAGTGAGCTAATTTTATTCTCATGCCCTTTAAAACCAATTTTAAAGTTTTTCATATCAACACATTCTAAATATGACAGTTTACATTATGACTATTAAAAAAATCATTATCCAAAACATTTTCATGACTTACATTGTTATTTAATGCAATTATTAGGCATTCGCTTATATTTCAAAAAGAAATTTTCTATAAATGTTTTATTAGTTTTTTAAAAAAAATCAGACTACAAAAGCAATGACATATTTCATCTTGGTTTTATATGCCAGTTCAGTTGACAACTGAATAGCTTTTAAAAAGTAATTAATATTAGTTCTTTAGGAATTGAAATATTGTGGACAGATCATGTGAGAGAAAGTGGAGTGGCTTTTTCCTTTCAATAGTATCTATAAATGGGGGGAAAAGCAGAATATGAGAGTGGTATAAACTGTAAATTATAAATATATAACAATATAGATGCCTGAAAAATAGTAGCAGTCTTAAACAAATTTACTTTTGACTATGGTATCATATTTTAAATTCAAAAAAGAAAGAAATTATTTAGAAAATTGTGAAAGTTTATGAATCTATCAGTTATTAGTTTGTAGGCAATTTCGATTTTCCAGTGTAAATTTGATAATACTTCAGTAAAAGTAGTTTCAGTTTGGTGTTAGAATCCAATTGTTACCTCCAAATGTATAATGCTCTAACAAATTCACTTTGCTTCAAACTTACAGTGACATGCAAATTACTTCATTCTCTCCATTTTAACTCATAATGTAAAAATGTTATTTATTCATTCAGACATTTAGGATGAAAATATCCTTCCCCACAAGATAGTTTAAGAATACCTTTTGTTTCCTTTTTAATGTTTCAAAGTTTTATTTAAATTCTAGTTAGTTAACATACAGTGTTATATCAGTTTCAAGAGTAGAATTTAGTGATTTATCATTTACATATAAAACACAGCGCTCATCAGAAAAAGCGCTCTCCTTCATACCTATCATCCATTCAGCCCATCCCCCAACCCATCTCTCTTCCAGCAATGCTCAGTTTGTTTTCTATAGTTACGAGTCTGTTTTAAGGCTTGCCTTACTCTCTCTTTTTTTTTCTCTTCTTTCCCCTGCGTTCACTCATATGTTCCCCTATGTTCACTCAACTTAAGAAACAAGAAGACTTTTTTACAGGAGACACCAGAGTATAGTGATTAAGCACGTGGGCTCTGGATTCAGAATGCCTGCTATGAAATTCTGACTTTGTCCTGTACCAACTATGCGATAATTATTTAACACCTTCAAGCCCTAGTTTTCTCATCTCTAAAGTGGAGTGATAGTTGTGACAACTGAATGGCATTACCCATAAGAAAAACTTGGTAAAATGCCTTGCAAATTGTAAGTGCCAAAGAAGTATTAGTTCTTACTATGAAAAAGGATGCCATGCCCATGTTTAGAGGGCCCTTGGGAGCATGCTATGATCTGACAGGGCTATAAACTCTTTTTGCCCCCCAACAGCTTTTGTCTGCAATTAAAGGCCACATGGTGCATGAAGAATACATTGGATTTTACATTAGAATTCAGATCCTAATGGGATCTGTCTCTTATAAGCTATATGATTTTGGGAAACCTATTTAAAATACCTACACAGGTTAATTTACAATGTTATTGAAAAGATTAAAGCAGATCATATATGAAAATCACAATGGATTTTATTATTAATAGGACTGAATATAATGGTCACAGACATATTCCCAATCAGGTTCATTCAGATCTTCAGATTAGGGCATTACTTCTCGAACTTTATTTTTTTAGGATGAAGAATTCCTAGTTCCAATGAAGTCTTACAGGACGGCAGTTAGAAGTAGATCACTGTGTCATTAGCCACTTGATTCACTGGTTTAGTTCATTTTTGCTTTTTAAGGTCCATAAAGTTTTCTCTAGCTTTCCTACATATGCTTTAAAAATTATGGGCACCTGGGTGGCTCCCATAAAAGCCTCTGTCTTTGGCTCAGGTCATGATCTCAGGGTCCTGGGATCGAGTACCTCATTGGGCTCCCTGCTCAGCAGGAGCCTGCTTCCCCCTCTATCTTTGCTTGCCTCTCTGCCTGCTTGTGATCCCTCTGTCAAATGGATGAATATAATCTTTTAAAAGAATGAATGAATGAATAAATAAATAAATAAATAAATAAATAAATAAAAATTAGCTCCAACACCACTTCTTCTGTAAGGTCTTTTCTCGACCATCTCCAGGGAGTACATGTTAGTCACGGGGGCCAATCAATAAAAATAAATCCTTTCTAAATCGCCCAATGAAGGTATCTCATAAAGAAGACTTAGCTAAAAGAACTAGTTACACTGATGTTAGGGGGCTGGCAAATCAAAACACAGACCATGTGTAAGGAAGAAATAACAACTGTGGGCAGCAGTTACCACACAAAGGCTGGGGAACAATGGGAAGAGGTTAGGGTTATCAGAACTAGAAGCTCAGAGGTGAAGTCTCATGAAGCTGAGGTTGAGTCCTTCTAAGGAAGGAAGTCATGGCTGCTATGAATGGCTCCTATGAAGGACTAAGATAAGGATGGTTCTAGAAGTTTTGAAAGAAGCTGGTAGAAGGAAACCAACGACTCCTGGCTGTGGGATTACTCCATGGCTGAGAAACACTGTCAAGATAATGAACCATGAGAGACCATGGACTCTGAAAAACAACCTAAGGGTTTTGAAGGGGTGGGAGGTGGGAGGTTGGGGGAGCCAGGTGGTGGATATTAAGGAGGGCACGTATTGCATGGAGCACTGGGTGTGGTGCAAAAACAATGAATTCTGTTACGCTTAACAGAAATTTTAAAAAAAAATTATTGGGAAAAAAAAAATCAGCAAGCAGAACACAAAGGAGGAAGCCCCTCATCTACCCTCCTCTTGCCTTCCAATCTTTTATTTCTTTTGGCAAAACATAGTCCCAGTTCCAGAGTCACAGAAAAAAATATAAAAGATTGAATCTGGATCTGAGAGATAATAGCTAAAAAAACTTGCACACAGAATTAGTTCTTTTTTCCTTCTTTATGTGCTAGTACTGCAACACCTTGTTCCCGTCTTGTTAATATCTCTATTTTGCAATATTGTATCTCTGGATATGTTACTCACCTACTAGACTCAGTTCTGTATAGTTTACATGAGTTCAATCAACACTTGTAGAGTGGCTATTATGTTATACACAGACAAATGAGAGAGATAGAAAGATGAATATGATGCAATTCTGTTCCTATAATCTTGGTTTATAACCTGATATTTTCAATACAACGGAGCAAACACAATGATTACTTAGATGCCAGGAAACCCCGAAGAGGAGCAATTTGTGAAGCCTCCAACAGGAAGGAATCATTAAAGGGTAAGAGAAAGGGATGCTTGAATGGGACTTGAGCTTAATCTTGAAAGATGAAGAGAGATATAACTGTGAATAGCCTGAGCAATGAGATTTTAATAGAGTAAAAGACATGACCTAAGAAAGATTGCAGAGATAGACAAAGGATTATGCCTTATTTCCACATGTAACCCCAATAATTACTGTAACATCAGGCACACAGTGAACACTCAATAAACACCTGATGAACAATGGAATTAATAAGGGACTGTTTATATGATTATTGCTGACCATTAAATATTTAGGGAAGCAGACAGCTAAAGAAGTATACTGGAACTCAAACATAAACTTCAGATATTCTTCTTATAATGAAATTGCATAAGAGATAGCTATGACTAATTTCCAGAGAAGTCAACTAACATCTGGATGGTGATTTAACATTAAACCTATGTGTTCAGAACAGAAAGAATAAATGAGAGAACAAACCGGAAAAGAATGTGAGGAAATGCTCTTTGACATTGGCTTCAAGCTTGGTTGAGGTTGCAGGTAAAGGCTGGGACAATATCTTAGACTGATGCCCACTAAAGAAGAAGAGGGGCGCCTGGGTGGCTCAGTGCGTTAAGCCTCTGCCTTCAGCTCAGGTCATGATCTCAGGGTCCTGGGATGGAGCCCCACATCAGGCTCTCTGCTCAGCAAGGAGCCTGCTTCCCCCTCTCTCTCTGCCTGCCTCTCTGCCTACTTGTGATCTCTCTCTCTGTCAAATAAATAAAATCTTTAAAAGAAGAAGAAGATGAGAGAATAGAGAAGTTAAACTGACCTGCTGCCCCATGAAACCCTGATAGATACATTGGCTTGTATTTGTCTATTTCACATGTAATTCCGATGAAAATGAGAACGAAAATTATTTTCGGAATGTTTCTTTAAAAATTACACACATTTTGAAAATTGCTTGATAATTACGCAGAGATCATGACCTGAGCCAAAGTCAAGAGTTGGTCACTTAACTTAAGTACAATTTTCTGGCGAACCATTTGTAACATTTAAATAAAAGACATAGACAAAGGGGCCCCTGGGTGGCGCCATTGGGTAAGCATCCAATTTTCAGCTCAGGTCATGCTCTCAGGGTCCTAAGATCAAGCCCCACATAAGGCTCTGAGCTCCCGGAGGAATTTGCTAAAGTTTCTCTTTCCCTCTGCCCCTCCCCATGCTCTCTCTCTTTCTCTAAAACAAACAAATAAATCTTAAAAACAAAACAAGAAATGTGGACAAAGACCGGGAAAAAATGAGAATGTAGTAAATACCTCACATCTCATAAAGGCTCCCCTAATATTTTTATCATGAATGAATAAAAATGGGTAATATTTGTATTCAACTTGTTTTAGTAACTTTTTCTTTTGGTTCCAGTGCATTTCCTTGTTAATTAAAATTTATCTCCTGATGAATTTGTTTAACCTGGTTAGCTGATCAAATGGAATTAAATTTCTCCAATGACTAAAGACAGAAATTTCCTGAAATACAGTTAGGACATATTCAGGCTAAGAATAAAATCAATATATGAAAGTGAGAAAATTTAATTGCTTGTTTTGAAGAGTCAAAAAAAAAAAAAAAAAAACAAAGATGATAGTATCTTACTATGAAGCCCAGGAATATTTTTAAAGTCAAAGTGGATTGAATCATCAAAGTGCATTTTAATAGAAATTAAATACAGAGTAATTTTTATGAAGAATTTCTCTAATGCTTATTCCTTTTCCATTTCCAGAAAAGACAATAAGCTTAGGTAAGAAGGAGAGAAATCTTTAATTGTTATCAGAAAGGAAACAGTTATAACATCCTAAATATAAAGATTTGAGTTGTTGGTTTTCTGAAAAAAAAAAATTAAGTTAAGAAAACACATTTTCTGATTTTATATTAATGGCATTAACCCATTTTTCTATCAGATGAGTTGAAGTATTTTTCCAGAATGCAGGTAACTTTTCACTTTTGCTTTTGGTGGACTCTGGTATAAGATCTTTATTGTTTATAAAGCAAATCTGTTTAACTCAAAATAGATTATAGTTTCTCTGTTGTTTCACTATAATGGTTAAGATACTTCCTAGCTTAGTTCTTCCATTTACTTTCTGTATAAAGTAAATTTCTTTAAAAGCAGAGCAATAGGGGCACCTGGGTGGCTCAGTGGGTTAAAGCCTCTGCCTTCGGCTCAGGTCATGATCCCAGGGTCCTGGGATGGAGTCCCGCATCGGGCTCTCTGCTCAGCAGGGAGCCTGCTTCCTCCTCTCTCTCTGCCTACTTGTGATCTCTGTCAAATAAATAAATAAAATCTTTAAAAAATGAAATAAAATCTAAAAAAAAAAAGCAGAGCAATAACTTACTTTCTAGTGTTGAAATGATTAATTGAAATAAATGCCCAATAAATGGAAGAAACTATTAAAATACTCTTAAATATGATTTCAACATTGGGAAGAGTTTCCTTATGTTAAGGATATGTATGCTTTAGTACATACTTCTCGAAAGTATTTTTTCTTAAGATTTATTTATTTGTTTGAGGGGGTGGATGAGGGATAGAGGAAGAGGGAGAGAAAGAATCTCAAGCAGACTCCCCACTGAGCACAGAGCCCCATGCAGGCTCAACTCCTGACCCAGAGATCATGGCCTGAGCCCAAATCAAGAGCTGGTTGCTTAACTGACTGAGCTACCCAGGTTTCCCTCAAAAGCATTTTAAAAATAAGCAATGACTGTTGAATGGTATTGAATATTTATTTAAGCACAATCAATTGATTATAGAAAAATTTTAAAACAAACTGCTAAATATATTTTTTAAATAATTTAAAATGTGTAAATCTTTATGGAAACAAAGCTGCGTGTATGATTCTTTTCTGCAGTCTTTTATTTATTTGGGTTTAGAATTATCCTACATCTGTCAAACTAACTGGGCAGCTCTTTATCATTTTCCTTAGCTTGGAATAAATTATACTAGAATCAGAAAATTTTATTCTTCAAAATATTAAAAACTCACATTCACAAAACCACATATCCCAAAACATTCTGGGCAGTGATAATTATAATCATTTAATACTTTTCCCTCAAATTTTCCTTAAATAGTATGTTTAATTAGTAGCTATTTTTCTTTGTCAATTATGATACTTTTTAAATTTCTACAAAAATATATATTTCATTGAGATGCACTAGCTTGGATTTGTATATAACATTCTTTTAAATTAAAACAATTAACTATTGTTAGCTTGCTTTTTTATATTACTTCTAAATTTCTCATTTTTTACAAGTAGATTTATTTTTTGAGTTCTTTTCCAATATTCTTGTTTTACAGAGTAGTAATTCCAATGTTTTCATGATTTCTAAAATAAATCTTTATTTATTTTTAAAAATTATTTCCCCCAGAGCCTTTTTACATCTTAAGAATAAATATGTCTTCCTGAATATTTATGAATAAATTTTTTCTTTTTTTAAAAAGATTTTATTTATTTATTTGAGAGAAAGAGAGAGCACAAGCAAGGGGTAGGGCAGAGGGAGAGAGCAGACACCCCATTGAGCAGGGAGCCTGATTGGTGGGGCTCCATCCCAGGATGCCAGGATCATGACCTGAGCCAAAGGCAGACACTTAACCAACTGAGCCACCCAAGTTCCCAATTTTTTCCTTTGTTAAAAAAGAAAAAGAAAAGAATTGACCCTTATATATATATCCCTATTTCTATATGGTATTTTATAAGGTTTCTGTCTTTGATCTCTTTAGAATTTATTTTGATATAAGGTATGAATTAAGGATTTTTTTTTCCTATTAAGTGCCCAACGGGTTGCAATGCTATTTACTGAATTACTAATTTTCTTCATTGACTTGAAACACCACCTTTATAATAAAATAGTGACATTTACAGTTGTGTAGACTTTTGTGTCTGTTTATAGGCTTTTTATTTTATTTAATCGATATATCTGACGCCTATACCACACTTGTAATATTTGTACCTTAACATCAATATTTGGAATCAATATTGATATCCTTACACATTTCCCTTTTTCTTATCTTATTTAACTTCCCAGGATCAGTCAACAAATTATTCTTAAAAAGAATAATCTTCTTCTTTGACTTTCATTATTTCATGTTCTCTTGGTTTTTCACTTCTGTCCTATGTACTCATTTTTAGTCATCTGCAAATGAAGTCCTCCTATGTCTAACAATTAAATGTATTTTCTATAACAGACATATGTGAAAAAAACTTTTTGTGATGACAATAGTAAATAAAAAGTTATTCAGAATGGCCACACCTCAGAAGTACCTAATTTAGACTTCCACTTTTGGCTATTAGGAGTTAACTTGTATTAGACCAATAGTCTCACAATGGACAACAGTAAATCCTTTTTAGATAAAAAAAAAAAATAAAGACTGTTCATAATCATTAGGGAACAACCGCAGACGGCATTCAGAACCTGAGAGACCAGCATCCCAGAAAGAAGGAAAATGCATTGAGCTTAGCCTAACATTTGGTGTCACTATTCCCCTTGAAGTGTTTTTGTTTTTAAGTTGTAGCTAAGAATGAGAAGTCAAGCAGAAAGCAGCAACTAAAAAGCTGAGAAACCTAGCAGAATTTTCAGCGCTTATGGTATGAGGAAGACAAAGGACCAACCAAGGATGAATCCCCTGGAAGTTACCTTAGATACTCACTTGGGATTCCTGAATGGTTACATCCTCCAAATACACTGGATAAACAGAAAATCCTACAAAGGATAAACAGAAAACAGATTATCCCTCACAAAGATTGAAATTTAGTTTTTCAACAGCTCAGTCCACACTGGATTAAGGTGGTCCACTGCCATATCAGGCTGACAGCCAGAAACAAATGTAAATTTCTTTTTTTTTTTTTTTAAGATTTTTATTTTTATTTATTTGACAGAGAGAGAGAGATCACAAGTAGGCAGAGAGGCAGGCAGAGAGAGAGGAGGAAGCAGGCTCCCTGCGGAGCAGAGAGCCCGATGTGGGGCTCGATCCCAGGACCCTGAGATCATGACCCGAGCCGAAGGCAGCGGCTTAATCCACTGAGCCACCCAGGCGCCCACAAATGTAAATTTCTGAAGAAAAAGGACAGCATCTAGAGCTTCACTGTGCATACACATCATCTGGCATTAAAAGCAAAATAAAACAAAACTCCTGGAAGATGGGATAGTGTATCAAATAACTGAAAACAAGAGAGAAATAGGCAATAAAAATAGACCCACAGGCGATACATATATTGGAGTTACTGGACTTAGACTTTAAAATAACTTTAATATATTTTGTAAATATATCACAATACATACTTTCAGGAGATAGCTGAAAGCCATAAATGAGCAAAATGGATATCCTAGAATGCACAAATAAGATAACTGAAATTAAGAAATTAATGCATTGATTGACAGCAGATTAAAGACAGCTGAGGAGATCATTAGTGAACTGGGAGAAAAGTCAATATAAGATATCTGGACTAAAGCACGGAGAGGGCAAATAAGATGACAAATTCAGAAAAGAGCCTAAAAGATATATGGAAATGATTTTTTTAAAAAACCAAATTATTTGTACTAAAGCCTCCAGGTACAGGAGAGAATGATAAAGAGCCAGTATTTGAAAGAGATAACGGCTAAGGATTTCATAAATTGGAAATTGGAGTCTTCACTGATAGATTCGAGAATTGTTATAAACACCAAGCAAGAAAATGCAAAGGAAATGGCATCGAGGTATATCAGACAAAGAGAACATTGTAAACTGTCAAAAAGAAATGGAGTCATTACTTTAAAATAGAAAAATAAGAACTTCAAGGCAAGCAAGCCAAAACCTGAAGCAGAGTTTTCAAATGCTCCAAGAAACCCACTGCTAAACAATGAAATTATTTTTCAAAAAGGAAGGTGAATTTAAGATTTTTGAACAAACAAAACCAGGAAATTCTTTCCTCATAGATTCACACAAAACTATTAAAGTAAATTCTGTAAGCCAAGGAAAATGCTACATAAAAAAATGTTGAAAAAATGTCTCATTACTACAAACTATGTCATTACATGGATGAACCATAATTTGCATAATTTGTTTGACCATTGCTATGAACTCCATTTGTTTGTGTTCCCTTCCCCCCACCCAGTTCATATGTTGAAGCCTTACCCTCCAATATGATGGTGTTTGGAGGTAGAGCCTTTGCGAAGTAATTAAGTTGGGATGAGGTCATTGAGGTGGAGGTAGAGCCACCATGGTGGGATTGGTGTCCTTACAAGGGGATGAAGAAACCCAAACTCTTACTCTCTCTTCCATACATGAGTAAACCTGGAAGAAGGCCCTCACCAAAACCTGACCACATGGACACCCTGATCTCAGACTCTCTGGCGTCCAGAACAGTGAAAAATAAAAGTTTGTTATGTAAGCCACCTAGTCTATGGTATTCCACTTAGAGCAGCCTGAATTGACTAAGGAACCATTGATGGACATTTATATAATCCAGCTTTTTGCTGTCAAAAACAAAAATTCAAAAAACTTGTACACATGTCATTTGGCAATTTGCCAGTTTATCTGTAAGATATTGCTTGAAGTTGAACTACTAGGTAAAAGAGTGTGTATATTTCTAATTTGGTAGACATTACAAAGTTGATCTCCAAAAAGTTTATGCAATCTATACTCCTACTGGTCACGTTTGAGGATGTATTTTCTCCTATCTGCTCTCCAACAGTGTGAGTTTTCAAATATCTTTTCATGTCTTAAAATAATAGGTTAAGAAGTGATATCATCACCTTCATCTAGTATATCTTGATAAGATACAGCAACTTTTAAAAAATATTTAAATGCCTAATTTTTTCAGCTTCTGAGAACTGTCCTCTGCCCATATTTCTTTATTGTTGTTCTTTTTCTTATCGATTTGAAGTGTCTCTACAAAGATGAAAGAAATTAGCAATTTGTCAAATATGTTGCACTTTTTCTTACTTTTTGTCTTAAGACTTTATATGTTCTTATGCAGATGTTTTGATTTTTATTTGGTCAAATTAATCATTCCTACCCTATGGTGTCTGGGGTTTATGCCTTATAAAGCATTCCTAATTCTAAGATTATTGTGGAAAAATACTCCTACATTTTATTTTAGATCTTTTATGACTTTACTAAATCACTGCTATTTCAAACCTAATTTTATAAAAGGAATGTAGTAGTGCTTATTTTAATCCATCCATCTTTTTCCACCTTTATTGCATATATTTTTATATAAGCAGAGTTTTAATTGCTGTGACATTATAATGTCAGGTAGGATTAGTCTTTCTTTATTTCCTTTTTCAAAGTTGCCGGCTGTTCTCAGTAACTGGTTTCTTTTCTATAAACTTTAGGATTAGCTTGCCTGGTTTCAAAATTCAAATAACTGCCATATTTACAATATTGTCTATTCTTATCCAAGAATATAATAAATCTTGGCATTTATTCAGAACTTTTCTAATGTCCCTCAGTAGCATTTAAAATTTTTTGTTATATACATATACTACCCTTCTCATTAAGTTTTTTCTGTAGTGTCTCACATGGAGTGTTCCTTTTAAATTTAACTTTTATTTCCATTATATTTTCTAACAGGTTGCTGTTTATATACAGAAATGTAATACATATTTATATACTTAGCATACTTACTGGTTTCTTTGTGTCTAATATCTTGACAGATTATTCTTTTGTTCTTTTTAGAATAGAATAATATACCTGCATTAATGAAAATACTGCATTCTCCCTCTAAATGTTATGTTTCATACTCTTTCTCTTGCTATTTACCTTGGCTAGATCTGCCAAGATAATTAATGATAGTAGCATTTTTGGTTTTAATATGAATGCTTCTGTTGTGGAAACAATCTGATTTTAGCTTTTGGACTGATGTATATACAAACACACACATCCATGTTAGTGTTTATATATATATATATATATATATATATATATATATATATATACACACACACACACACACATCATATACACACACACATACATACACACACACTATATACATGAGGATATATATCTCCATGTATATTTACTCATCATAATGAGTAGATATCTCTGTGTTCCTATTTAATGGGAATATCTTAAATGGATGTTTTAAATCTTATTTAATACTTTTTAGTCTATGAAGATCATAACTTTCCTCCCCTGGACATACTAAATGGTAGATCCTAATAGATTGCTTTATATTAAATCATCTTTCCACTCCCAGCAAGAGCATATTTAATCATGGCAAATACATACTTTCAATTCTACTTGCTAATATTTTAGATTAATATTTAGAATTCTTCTTGCATTGCTATCCCATGGTACTATCAGTCCACACACTTACTGTGTACAAATGAGCTTGTTTGAACGATAACAAAAGGAAGCATTTTCCCTCCCTATTTGCTGTGAATGGAGCAATACCACTCAGATCAATTTGGTATAACTGTTTTCACGTGAGGAAATCTGGTCATCAACCTACTTTTAAAGAGAGTAGTGTAGACAGGGAAGGTCATCTTGCCTCACATAATTTCACCTCCACTCTCCATTCCACTAGCTTATTTTTGATGGAGATGGTGCCTCCTTGCATTTTTTCAATTATGTCAGTCTCTCTCACCTCCCTTGATATCAGTTATTTATTTTTGTCATGTGTCTACGATCTTACTTTCTTAAATGCAGATCTACTTCTGTTAACCCATTCTCATTCCCTTGTATTTTTTCTCTTTCAGCCATATGCCTTTGCACTCCTGCCTTACTTTCAACTGCTCCTTGATTACACAGTACATTGTGAAAACGCCTGTTTGAGTTTCAGAAGATATGAAGTATAATTATAACATCTTCTTCTGTTTCCAATGTTTCACTTTTCTCTTCACTGATTCTTTTCCCTTGGCAGCAAAATGTTTTTCCAAGGTTCCATATTGTTATTCTTGTTTCTTTTTCTTTATTACTCATTTTCAAGTAGAAGAGATCTATGCAGGTCTTACATGTGTTGTCCAATAAGGGAGATGTAATTTTCTTATAGCCCCTTACATTCCACTTGTTCAGTGACATACTTCACCTTCTTAGATCTAGACCCAGAAACTAGGCCGATTTTCTTATATAGTCAGTATTTAGCTGAACTTCTAATGTCAAAGAAGTAGGGGACAGGGATTATTTGAGTAGCGGACTTTGAGACCTGTAACACTTTCCATTGGAATGTCCTTAAAGACACACAGACACACAGACACACACAGACATACACACACATCCCTACCTTGCATGTGTGTTTTAAAAGAAGGAGTAAAAATACACCTTCTATGAAAAATTTCTAGTAGCATCATTTTCATTGGGGACTTTTTTTTGTAAGAATAAACTAGCAGTCTGTATGCCCTTCATTCTGACCCAGAAAAGAATTATTGGTCAAAGGAGATACATAAAACTTTGAATCATCTCTGAAGATAGCATCTAACATTTGGTTGCCCAAATCATTCTATCAGGACATGAGGTGAAACTTCATGCATAAACATCAGTGTGCTTTCCTTGCCTTTACTCCTTTGCCACACCAACATCTGGTCTCTTCCCTTGTCTCTCTTTCCTTACCACACTAGCATCTACTCTCTTTCTACAACTATCAGGAGATTATAATTTCCAGGAAGCAAATGCTGGATAATGGGTTGTGTATTGTGTTCTAGAAAATGTAGTCATATTAGAAAAAGTGCTATTGATGGTACAGCAAGAGAAAGAATCCCTGTATCCTCGAGAGATGAGTGGTTAATGTATACGCACACACAAACATACACAAACATAAGTTTAGAACGAGGCCTTCATTTATTAATATGTCCTTACAAAAGTGAGTATTCTTTTCCTATTTGAGTACATTATGTGCCAATGTTAGGAACATCCAGAGTTCAATAGAAAGAGCACATTATACTTCATTAAATTATAATTCAGAAAAAGAAGTTGTTAGCTTAGTCTATGAAATCTAAAAACAATAAACTTATCACATCTCCTAATTTTGTGTGGAACGCTAGACTACTTCATTCAAACTCCAGCTTCACATTTTCTTCCAATTAAATGGAGATGAGAATATTGAGCTAGATCATTGGCAAGTGATGAGCCAAAATTTAGAAATAATTGCAAAGCACCTCAAATATATAACTTTATATAAATGCAGTGAGAAGCTGAAAACAATGAATAATCCATAAAGACTATCGGGTTTATACTTCCATTAAAGACTATATTCCCTCAAGCCTTGAATATTCCATGAACAATTCAATTAATCTTTAATACACAGCAGACACAATAAAAGTCACTGACACATCGTATACAAAGCACTTCATAAAATAAAATTTTAAAAAATTACCCAATTATATCTCAGCTTAATTTTTCATTTTCAAAAATCAGATTTTGGCCTACCTTTTCGTTTTCAAAAAGTGGTAAGTGCAAAAAATGGATTATTTTTCTATATATTGTATCTAGTTTTAGTTTTATGTATTTTTAAGGCTTAGTGACAGATGAACTCACTCTAATCTAATATACTTCATACTTTTCTGTCTTTTATATTGTCATCCAAAAGTAAAACAGGTAAGTATAAACTTTTATTTTATAAATTTCACTGGTCATGTTAACAATTTCAGTCACTCTCCTTTCACCTCTTCCTCTTCACTCCAAGTTCTTAATGATCTTCAATCATAACTTATGGGTGCATTTACTTGTTGGTGCCTCTTGTCAGGGTTCTTTAAGCTATATGGAAAGAAAAATTCTGTGGTCTGATTTTATGATGAATTTGAGAATCGAGATTACTGGGGAGATTTCAGGCAATAAAACTGAAAGTTTTCTGCATTAAGGGTGGACATGTTTCTGTTTCTATATTATAAATATTTTTATCCATTTATTTACATATGGATACATATTGGGGCAGTGGTACCTAGAGAATCACAAGTCAGTGTGCTTTGATTTAAATGATAAATGATGGCATAAAATAAAGAAACACATACACAAAAATTAAATTCTACAGGGATTTAATTGCTTTCTATAGAAAAAATAAGTAACAGGTACTGAGGACATTTTAATCAATATTTCATGCTAAAAGGAAAATTTATATCACACAGATTTTTCTTAGATGGCTGAACGATTGAAAATAGAAATATAAAACTTTTAAACCCTTATAGGATTGATTTAGAGTGATCTTCTGGTAACATTTTGGAAAAGAAAAGCATAGTTAGAATAAATACCATTGGTCAAAGAGCAATATCTGAAGCAGGTTATATTTAAATCTCATCTACTGCTATAAACTTGAGTAATTTAAGTTCTCTTTGCTTTGGCTTCCTCATCTGTAAAATAGAGGCAATAACATTACCTACCTAACAGGTTGTTATGAAGATAGAATCAGTTCAACTATGTAAAGAAATGAGGACATTTGCAACACACCAAAGTTCAAGTCAACTGGGACCCAGACTGAGGGGGGCAGTTTTCACTGACATGGTATTATTATGGTCAAAAAGGGAAGTACTCAGAAGGGCAAGTGGAAACATTGGGATGCCTCTAAAGGCCTAGATAAATCATATATTCCACTGGCCAAATCAAGTGCCATGGCTAAGCACAACTTGAACATGTCAGAGAAATAGATGATTCCCATGTAATTGTTAGGGTAAAGAAAAATTATTTTGGAAATATCAAACATACTATACTTGGTGAAACCACCATTTACAAGATTGGTTCTTTGGGTTTGGTGTGGCTGTTTGAATAAAAAAGTCAAGATTTTTGTGCATAGGCTTGGTTTGGGATAGTTTAAAAGAAAGAATCATGAAATTGTTTGCCTTTGAGGAAATGAAGCATACAAGATTTTAAGAAGTCTGACTTTGATCTATGTGTGCCCTTCAGTTTTCAAGAAAGGCAAATAAAAAAGGGTTATTTTGAAAGTATTTTTTGCCTACTGTTTCTTTGATTATGCTATTAGTCTGGGCCTGGAATGTATGAACAGTAGCAACCAAGTCACTATAGTGCCATAAGCTTTTTAAAGGAATTTACAAAGTAATAATTTTAATATCATATTCATTTTTTGATACATATTCATCACATATATGTAACTGCTGGTGATGATTTGACCTATAACCTTGTTAAGTTTTCTCTAATATATACATGTAGAGCAAAATATGCATAATTTTATATGAGAAATGTGTACACATTTTAACATATAAGAATATTATATTTACATATAAATACATTTTGATGTATGTATATATAAAGTATTCATTTAACTAAATATGTCATATCTGTTTGTATTTCAATTCCTATTCTATTCTATTCCTATTCAATTTCTATTCCATAAAATGTATGTTCCATAAAATATGTGTGAACTTCCCCTTAGTGGAATTGCTTACATTTTTTGATATCATGCACAATGTTGCAATAAACACTCATGATTCTTTATATACTATTTCTATAGTTTTTGAAGGGAGAATTCCTCAGAATGGAATTACTAGATTAAATAAATAATTTAATAAATAATTTAATTAGATTGTTACAAGTTTGTTTTCACAGTATTCCACAAAACAATTTTTACAAATTTGCTCTCTTATTAATTGTGTTTCAGATTACATGCTAGCACTGCACATATTCAACTTTTAAAATGTTTTCCAATCTGATAAAAAAAAATAGTATCTGGTTTGTTTTATTTTGCATTCATAATGTTTCCAAACGAAAATGATCTTGACATTTACTACCATTTTTCCCCATTCTCTTTTATCCTTTACAAACTTAGACTGGAGTTCTGAGAATTATCTTTTCAGAATCCCTTGCCAGAAGCATTCCAGTTAAAATTCTGCCAATTAGAATTGTCTTGCAATATTAGGAAGGTGTAAGGTAAACAGAAATTGCTCTTCCTCTGTCAATGATAGGCAAATGAATGAGCTTAAATCAAAGTGAGGGGTGGAGTAGTAGGAGGACTCCAGGCTTGTCTCATTCCTTGAACATAGCTAGATAAATATTGAATCATTCTGAATACCCAAGAAATCAATGTGGGGACTGACAGAACAAACTGCACCACTAGAGGGAGAGAAGAGGTCACATCATGGAAAGTAGGAGGGCAGAGACGGGGATAGGGGAGAAACAGATCTCTGGTGCTGCAGAGACAAGGGAGCCCTTGACTTAGACAGAAGCCACAGAGAGAAAGAAATGCACAGGGGATTGTACAAGGAAAACGTGAGGGATGTAATCAAAACAGAGATAAGTAATATGCCTGAACAGGTTTTAGAGCAATGATCACAAAGATACAAACTGGGCTTGAGAAAAGCATAGTAGATACCAGGGAGTCCTTAACTGCAGAGATGAAAGAGCTAAAGACTAGTTAGACCAAAGTGAAAATGTAATAACTGAGATTTAAAACCAATGGATATAAAGACCACAAGGATGGAAGGAGCAGAGGAATGAATAAGCGATATAGAAGATAAAATTATGAAGTAGAAAAGAAGAGGGAAAGAAAAATATTGGATCACAAATGTAGACTTAGGGAACTTGGTGACTCCATAAAGCATAATAACATTCATATCACAGGAGTTCCAGAAGAAGAAGAAGAGAGAAAAGGGGGCAGGAAATTAAGGCTGAAAACTTCCCTAATCTGGGGAAGGAAACAGACATCCAAATCTAGGAGTCACACAGAACTTCCAACAAAATCACACTGTGGGGGCGCCTGGGTGGCTCAGTGGATTAAGCCACTGCCTTCGGTTCAGGTCATGATCTCAGGGTCCTGGGATCGAGCCCCGCACGGGGCTCTCTGCTCCGCAGGGAGCCTGCTTCCTCCTCTCTCTCTGCCTGCCTCTCTGCCTACTTGTGATCTCTCTCTCTCTGTCAAATAAATAAATAAAAATTAAAAAAAAAAGATATTAAAAATCACACTGTGGTTAAATTTGCAAATTATAGAGATAAAGAAAAAAAATCCTGAAAGCAGCAAGACAAATGAAGTCCCTATCTTACAAGGAAAGACAAATAAGTTTAGCAGCTGATCTCTCCACAGAAACTTGGCAGGCCAGAAGAGAGTGATATTCAATGTGCTGAATGGGAAAAATTTGCAGCCAAGAATACTCTTTCCAGCAAGGCTATCATTAAGAATAAAAGGAGAGACAAAGAGTTTCTTAGACAAACAAAAAATAAAGGATTTGGTGACCACTAAACCAGCCCTTCAAAAAATATTAAAGGGGACTTTTTGAGAGGGAAAGACCAAAAGGGAGAAAGACAAGAAAGGAACAGAGAAAATCCCTAGGAACAATGACAAAAACATGTAATAAAATAGCACAAAATTAATATCTGTCAATAATTACTCTGGATTTAAATTGCCTAAATGCTCCAATCAAAAGACATAGGGTGTCAAAATGGATTAAAAACAAACAAACGAACAAAAATAAGATCCATCCCACAAGGGACTCATTTTAGATCTAAAGACAACTCCAGGTTGAAAGCAAAGGGATGGAGAAATATTTACCATGCAAATGGATGTCAAAAGAAAACCAGAGTAGTAATACTTGTATCAGAAAAACTTGATTTTAAACCAAAGACTGTAACAAGAGATGAAGAAGGGTACTATATAATAACAAAGAAATCTATCCAACAAGAAGATTTAACAATTGTAAATATTTATGGCCCCAACATGGGAGCACACATATATATATGACAATTAATAACGAATATAAAGGAACTCACAGATAATAATGCAATAATAGTAGGGGACTTTAACACTCCACTTAAATCAATGTATGGGTCATTTAAGCAGAAAATCAACAAGGGAAACAAGGGCTTTGAAGGACACACTGGACCAGATGGATTTAACAGATATATTCAGAATATTTCATCCTAGAGCCGCAGAATACACATTCTTTTCAAGTGCATATGGGACATCTCTAGAAGAGATCACACACTAGGTCACAAATCAGGCCTCTATGAGTACAAAAAGATTGAGTTCATAGCATGCATATTTTCTGACCACACATGAAACTTGAAGTCAACCACAAGAAAAAATCTGGAAAGACCAAAAATATCATGGAAGTTCAAAAATATGCTACTAAGCAATGAATGGGACCAAGAAATTTAAGAAGAAATAAAAAAATACATGGAAACAAATGAAAACGAAAACACAACAGTCCCAAACCATTTGAATGCAGCCAAAACAGTATACAGCAATACAGGCCTACCTCAGGAACAAAGAAAAATCTCACATAAACAACCTAACCCTATACCTAAAGGAGATAGGAAAAGAACAAATGAAGTCTAAAGCCAGCAGAAGGAGGGAAATAATAAAGGTTAGAGGAGAATAAATGAAATAGAAACCAACACAAACAAACAAAAAAATCCAGTAAAACAAATTGATCAAACCAGGATCTTTAAAAATTAATAAAATTGATAACTCCCTAGTCAGGCTTATCAAAAGGAAAAGGGAATGGCCTCAAATAAATAGAATCACAAATGAGAGAGGAGAAATCACAAGTTACACCACAGAAATACAAATAATTATAAAAGAATCTTACGAAAAATTGGGCAATTTGGAATAAATGGCTAAATTCTTAGAAACATATAAACTACCAAAACTAAAACAGGAAGAAATGGAAAACTTGAACAAACTGATAACAAGCAAAGAAATGAAATCAGCAATAAAAAAAGACTCCCAACAACAGCTATATGTAGAAGAATGAAACTAGAACATTCTCTTACACCGTACCCAAAGATAAACTCGAAATGGATAAAAGACCTCAACGTGAGACAGGAATCCATCAGAATCCTAGAGGAGAACATAGGCAGTAACCTCTTCAATATCAGCCACAGCAACTTCTTTCAAGATATGTCTCCAAAGGCCAAGGAAACAAAAGCAAAAATGAACTTTTGGGACTTCCTCAAGATCAAAAGCTTCTGCACAGCAAAGGAAACAGTCAACAAAACAAAGAGGCAACCCACGGAATGGGAGAAGATATTTGCAAATGACAGTACAGACAAAAGGTTGATATCCAGGATCTATAAAGAACTCCTCAAACTCAACACACACAAAACAGATAGTCATATCAAAAAATGGGCAGAAGATATGAACAGACCCTTCTCCAATGAAGACATACAAGTGGCTATCAGACACATGAAAAAATGCTCATCATCACTAGCCATCAGGGAGATTCAAATTAAAACCACATTGAGATACCACCTGACACCAGTTAGAATGGCCAAAATTAGCAAGACAGGAAACAACATGTGTTGGAGAGGATGTGGAGAAAGGAGAACCCTCTTACACTGTTGGTGGGAATGCAAGTTGGTGCATCCACTTTGGAGAACAGTGTGGAGATTCCTCAAGAAATTAAAAATAGAGCTTCCCTATGACCCTGCAATTGCACTACTGGGCATTCACCCCAAAGACACAGATGTAGTGAAAAGAAGGGCCATCTGTACCCCAATGTTTATAGCAGCAATTGTCATGGTCGCCAAACTGTGGAAAGAACAAGGATGCCCTTCCACGGAGGAATGGATAAGGAAGATGTGGTCCATATACATGACGGAGTATTATGCCTCCATCAGAAAGGATGAATACCCAACTTTTGTAGCAACATGGACGGGACTGGAAGAGATTATGCTGAGTGAAATAAGTCAAGAAGAGAGAGTCAAGTATCATATGGTTTCACTTATTTGTGGAGCATAACAAAGAACATGGAGGACATGGGGAGATGGAGAGGAGAAGGGAGTTGAGGGAAATTGGAAGGGGAGATGAACCATGAGAGACTATGGACTCTGAAAAACAACCTGGGGGTTTTGAAGGGGCGGGGGTGGGAGGTTGGGGGAACCAGATGGTGGGTAATAGGGAGTACTGGGTGTGGTGCAAAAACAATGAATACTGTTACACTGAAAATTAAAAAAAAAAAAAAAAAAGACTCCCAACAAACAAAAGTCCAGGGACAAATGGCTTCCCAGGGGAATTCTATGAAACATTTAAAGAAGAGTTAGTACCCATTCTTCTCAATCTATTTCAAAAATTAGAAATGGAAGGAAAACTGTCAAACTTGTTCGATGAGGCCAGGATTACCCTGATTCCAAAACCAGACAACAACCTCACTAAAGAGAACTACAAGTCAATATCCCTGATGAATATGGTTGCAAAAATTCTCAATAAAATAGTAACAAGTCGAATCCAACAGTGCATTAAAAGAATCATTCATCATGGTCAAGTGGAATTTATTCCTGGGTTGCAAAGGTGGTTCAATATTCACAAATCAAGCAATGTGATATACCACATTAATAAAAGAAAGGGTAAGAATCATCTGATCCTCTCAATAGCTGCAGGGAAAAAAACTTTGACAAAGTACAGCATCCATTCTTGATAAAAAACCCTCAACAAAGTAGGGATAAAAGGAACATCTTCAACATCACAAAGACTATATATGAGACCCACAGCTAATATTCTCAATGGGGAAAAACTGAGATCTTTTCCTCTGTGGTCAGGAACAAGACAGAGATGTCTACTCTCGCCACTGTTATTTAACATAGTACTGGAAATCTTAGTCTCAGCAATCAGAAACAAAAAGAAATAAAAGGCATCCAAATTGACAAGGAAAAAGTAAAACTTTGATTATTTGCAGATGACATGGTACCCCGTATAGAAAACCTGAAAGATTCCACCAAAAAATTGCTAGAATTGATAGACAAATTCAAGAAAGTTGCAGGATACAAAATCAACATACAGAAATCTGTTACATTTCTATAAAAATAATGAGGCAGCAGAAAGAGAAACCAAGGAATCTCTCCCATTTACAATTGCACCAAAAATCACAAGATACTTGGCAATACGACTAAACAAAGAGGTAAAAGATCTATACTCCAGAAACTATAAAACACTTATGAAAAAAATTGAAGATGACCCAGAGAAGTGCAAAAACATTCCATGCTCATGGATTGGAAGAACAAATACTGTTAAAATGTCTATATTCCCCAAAGCAATCTCCACATTTAATGCAATCCCGATCAAAATACCGTCAGCATTTTTCATAGAGCTAGGACAAACAATCCTAAAATTTGCATGGAACCACAAAAGGCCCTGAATACCCAAAGCAATCTTGAAAAAGAATGGTAAATCTGAAGGCATCACAATTCCAGACTTCAAACCATATTACAAAGCTGTGATCAAGACAGTATGATACCGGCACAAAAATAGACACATAGGTCAATGAAACAGAGTAGAACACCCAGAAATGGACCCACAACTATATGGTCAACTTATCTTCAAAAAAGTAGGAAAGAATATACAATGGGAGAAAGACAGTCTCTTCAACAAATGGTGTTGGGAAAACTGGACAGCAAGACACATAAGAATGAAACTGGACCATTTCCTTACAGCATACACAAAAATAAATTCAGAATGGATGGAAGGCCTAAATGTGAAACAAGAAACCATCCAAATCTCAGAGGAGAACACAAGCAGTAACCTCTTTGACACCAACCATAGCAACTTCTTACTAGATACATCTCCTGAGACAAGGGAAATGAAAGGAAAAATAAACTATTGGGACTTCAACAAGATAAAAAGCTTCTGCACAGTGAAGGAAACAACCAATAAAATTAAAAGGCAATCTATGGAATGGGAGAAGAAATTTGCAAATGACATATCTATGAAGGGTTAGTATCTAAAATATATAAAGAACTTATGGAACTTAGTACCCTAAGAACAAACAATCTAGTTAAAAAATGGGCAGAAGACATGAATAGACATTTTTCCAAAGACAACATATAGATGGCTAACAGACATGAAAGGATGCTCAGCATCATTCATGATCAGGGAAATATAAATAAAAAGTACAATGGGATAACACCTCACACCTGTCAATATGGCTAAATTAACAACACAGGAAACAATGGGTGTTGGCAAGGCTGTGGAGAAAAGGGAACCCTCTTATACTGCTGGTGAGAATACAAACTGGTGCAGCCACTCTGGAAAACGGTATGGAGGTTTCTCAAAAAAGTTAAAAATAGAGCTACCCTGTGACCCAGAAATTACACTCTTAGGTATTTACCAAAGGATCCAAAAATATTGATTCAAAGGGATACATGCACCCTGATGTTTATAGCAGCATACCAACAATAGCTAAATTATAGGAAGAACCCAACTGTCCATTCACTGATGAATGGAAAAGAAGATGTGGTATATATAGAACAATGGAATATTACTCAGCCATAAAAATAGGTTGAAATCTTGCCATTTCAAATGATATGGATGGAGCTAGAGTATTATGCTAAGTGAAATAAGTCAGTCAGAGAAAGACAAGTACCATATCATTTCACTCATATGTGGAACTTAAGAAATGTAACAGATGAACATAGAGGGGGAAAAAAGAGAGGCAAACCATAAAACAGACTCTTATCTACAGAGAACAAACTGAGGGTTGCTGGAGGGGAGATGGGCAGGGGGATGGGTTAAATGGGTGATGAATATTAGAGAGGGCACTTGTTTTGATGAGCACTGGGTGCTGTATGTAAATAATGAATCAATTCTATACCAGAAACTAATATTATATTGTATGTTAGTTAACCGGAATTTAGATAAAAAATTGAAATATAAATAATTTTTTAAAAAATACCACCCCCAAAACACACATACACACACACACACGAAAGTGAGGCTTTGCAGCAACCTCTGCAAATCTCTCACCTCTGCCTGTGGCAGCTGTGACTGTCAGAGATTGCCACAGTGTCTGGCTTTGACAACAGAAACAACTTCCTGGTTCCTTGAAGCCTAGTGGTGAACCTCAGAGCCTTAGTGGCCTTTTCTGACTTTTTCTCAGCTATTTCAATGAGTGTGTAAACACTTGATTTCCTGTAATAAACTCCTTCCTGTTAGAAATGCTTGTAGTGATTTCTGTTTACACTACCTCATAGATTATTTTCATATGGTGATTGGCCATTTATATTTCAGTGTTCATCAAATGCCTACTCATAATCATTGCCCACTTTTATCTATTGTTCTTTAAAATTAATTTTAGGAATATTAATTCTCCATCTCTTTTGTGTTACTCCTTTTTCCTGTTTCTTTTTTAACTTTAGTAATGTTCTTTTATCATACAGAAATTTTCATTTTTACATACTCAAATCAAGTACCATTTCTCTTTATGACTCCCAGTTTCCTCTAATGCTTGGGAAGGTCTTCCTTACTTCAAGTTATAAATATATTTGGCCATATTACTTTTCATGCTTTGTTAATTTATTCTTTATATTTTATTTTTACTAAATTTGGAATTTAAGTGTAGTATAAAATTAGGTTATATGTTCATTTTCTTCTGAATTAAGAGCCACTTCCTACAATATTAATTAAATAACACTTTCTTTTCCCCTTTCACATGTGAACTCTTTAAACATATTCTTAAACCCATTATCAGGACTTGTATTATCTTTCACTGATATTTCTGTGTGTTTTTTTTTCACTACTATATTTTTTCATCACCATTACTTTTTTTTTCTTTTAAGATTTATTTATTTATTTGACAGACAGAGATCACAAGTAGGCAGAGAGGCAGGCAGAGAGAGAGGGGAAAGCAGGCTCCCTGCTGAGCAGAGAGCCAGATGCGGGGCTCGATCCCAGAACCCTGGGATCATGACCTGAGCTGAAGGCAGAGGCTTTAACCTGCTGAGCCACCCAGGCGCCCCACCATTGCTTTTTAATAAGATTTATTCTCTGATAAGATGATTTTCTTAAAAATTCTCACACATCTATTTTTTCTATGAACTTTAGAATGATTTTTTTCAGTTAAAAATTTTTGTTAAGCATTACATCAAATGTAATTTAATTGTATTAAATATACATATATAGACAAGTGCACAAAAATTTGGAAAAGATTACTATTTTGGACTATTGAGGACTATCTAAGATCAAATACTGAAGCATAGAATGTTTCTGCATTTATTCAGATCATATTGCGTAATTTTCAATAAAATTTTATAGTTTTTTTCAATAACTTATAGTTCTCTCATTAAAATACCTATATTTAGGACAATATATACCATTCAATTAGATCTTTGTAGTTACTAAAATAGTGAAATGATGCATTCACTTACTCATATATTTCATTGTCTTTTCATGTAGTCATTATTGAACCCAATAATTTATTGCTTGAGAAGTTACCATACACTTGTCTGTGACTACATCCATTTTTTTTCAGAAGCCATAAGCCAATTTCTCAAGCATCTAAACCAAAAAATTCTAATGTGACAATAATTTTATGAACATTTTCTACATTATATTAAGATGCAAAATAGCTGACACGTTAGAAGTTACACAGGTAAAATTTAAATATTGAATTATAAAGACCATATTTATATGTGCTCATAAATATAATAACCTATTTGTTATCGATGTTGACATATAAAATGACTTTTATGTTATAAATAATTTATATATGATTTGTTTTTTTTCCCCCATAAGATCATTAGATGCTATTGTAATAATTGCTTGGCACCATCAAAAGAAAAGAAACTCAGCTGAAGTTTGACAAAATACACCTCAACAAAGTTATTTCAAAAAAGAATATGGCTTATTGAAGGCATGAAGAGACCTAAGTTTGTCCTTTTCTACTTGGATAGCTCTAACTACAGGCAAAGAGAGGCCATCTGTTTTCATTTATAGGGAAATGGAACTGTTTTCCCAGAACCATAGTAACCTACTATGTAAGTCAACTTCAGGACAAATAACAACATAGGTGGGTGTTCTTCTTTGTGTGTGGGGTTTATAACACATGTAGAAGTAAGTGTTGTACAACAAAGGCCAGAAGGGAGAAATGAAAGTATACTATTGTGAGAGATAGTGTTACTTAGAATTAGAGTGGGATGAGATATAATCTCCAAATGCTAATCCAACCACTAAAATAACAAAAGACAGTATTATAACTAGTAAGTGAACAAAAAAGAGGAAATAAAATAATTAAAGATACACAATCCAAAAGAGAAGGAAAAAGGAGAAAAAGCAGGTGAAACAAATAGAAAGAAAACAAAGAAGAAAGAAAAAGAACAGATGGAATAAGTAGATAAATAAATAAATAAATGTATGTTACTGCTACTCAGAAGTAAATTGAGGTGGTAATATTAATATCAGAAAAGGCAGATTTAAGACCAATAAAAATTTTGTCATGCATAAAGAAAGTCATTTCAGAAAGAAAAGGGGGTAAACTCAAATATACATGTAGCATTTCTAAACATTTCTTCTTTTTTTTAACAAACCCTTGTGTCAGCATTCCTAAATATTTATAAATTTATGAGGAGAATTTGAAAATAATGAGGCATCTGTTCATGTCTTCTGCCCATTTTTTGACTTGATTATTTGTTTTTTTGGGAGTTGAGTTTAAGAAGTTCTTTATAGATCTTGGGTATCAGCCCTTAGTAGTAGTGTCATTTGTAAATAATATCTTCTTCCACTCCATGGGTTTCCTGTTTGTTTTGTTAACTGTTTCCTTTGCTGTGTAGGGACTTTTTATCTTGATGAAGTCCCAAAAGTTAATTTCGCTTTTTTTCCCCTTGCCTTTGGTGTCTTAAAAGAATTTGCTGTTGCTGATGTCAAAAAGGTTACTGCCTATGTTCTCCTCTAGGATTCTGATGGATTTCTGTCTCACTGAGGTCTTTTATCCATTTAGAGTTTATCTCTCTGTATGGTATAGACAAATGGTCGAGTTTCATTCTTCCATATATAGTTGTCCAATTTTTCCAGCACCATTTATTGAAGAGACTGTCTTTTTTCCATTGGATATTTTTTCCTGCTTTGTCGAAGATTATTTGACCATAGTGTTGAGGGTCCATATCTGGGCTCTCTATTCTGTTCCATTGGTCTGTGTGTCTGTTTTTGTGCCCATACCATGCTGTCTCAGTGATCACAGATTTGTAATACAGCTTGAAATCAGGCAATGTGATGCCCTCAGCTTTGTTTTTCTTTTTCAACATTTCCTTGGCGATTTGGGGTCTTTTCTGGTTCCATATAAATTTTAGGATTATTTGTTCCAGCACTTTGAAAACTGCTGATGGTATTTTGATCAGGATGGCATTGAAGGTATAGATTGCTCTGGGCAGCATAGACATTTTAACAATGTTTATTCTTCCGATCCATGAGCATGGAAATGTTTTCTATCTTTTTGTGTCTTCTTCAATTTCTTCCATGAGTGTTCTGTAGTTCTAGAGTATAGATCCTTTACCTCTTTGATTAGGTTTATTCCAAAGTATCTTATGGTTCTTGGTACTATTGTAAATGGAATCAATTTTCTAATTCTTCTTTCTACAGTATCATTGCTAGTGTATAAGAAAGCAACTGATTTCTGTGCATTGATTTTGTATCCTGCCACATTACTGAATTGCTGTATGAGTTCTAGCAGTTTGGGGGTGGAGTCTTTCAGGTTTTCCATATAAAGTATCATGTCATCTGCGAAGAGAGAGAGTTTGACTTCTTCATTGCCAATTTCAATATCTTTTATTTCTTTTTGTTGTCTGATTGTTGTTGCTAGGATTTCTATACTATGTTGAACAAGAGTGGTGAGAGTGGGCATCCTTGTCGTGTTCCTGACCTCAATGGAAAGGCTCTCAGCTCTTCCCCATTGAGAATGATATTCATTGTGGGTTTTTCATAGCTGGATTTTATGAAGTTGAGGAGTGTTCCCTCTATCCCTATACTCTGAAGAATTTTAATGAGGGAACAGACACTTCTCAAAAAAAAGACATACAAATGGCTAAAAGACCCATGAAAAAATGTTCATCATCATTAGCCATCAGGGAAATTCAAATCAAAACCACATTGAGATACCACCTTACACCAGTTAGAATGGAAAAAATTGACAAGGCAAGAAACAACAAATGTTGGAGAGGCTGTGGAGAAAGGGGAACCCTCTTACAATGTAGGTGGGAATGCAAGTTGGTACAGCTACTTTGGAAAACAGTGTGGAGGTTCCTCAAAAATTAAAAATAGAGCTATCTTATGACCCAGCAATTGCACTACTGGGTATTTACCCCAAAGATACAGATGCGGTGAAAAGAAGGGCCACAGGCACCCCAGTGTTCATAGAAGCAATGTCCACGATAGCCAAATTGTGGAAAGAGCCAAGATGCCCTTCAACAGACAAATGGATAAAGAAGATGTGGTCCATATACACAATGTAATATTACTCAGCCTCAAAAAGGATGAATACCCAGTTTTGCTTTAACATGATAGGACTGGAGGAGATTATGCTAAGTGAAATAAGTCAAGCAGAGAAAGCCAATTATCATATGGTTTCATTTATTTGTGGAACAAAAGGAATAGCAAAGAGGACATTAGGAGAAAGAAGGGGAAAAGGAAGGGGGGAAATCAGAAGGGAGATAAACCAAGAGAGACTATGGACTCTGAGAAACAAATTACAGGTTTTAGAAGGGAGAGGGATGGAGAATGGGTGAGCCTGGTGATGGGTATTAAGGTGGGCAGGTATTGCATGGAGCGCTTGGTGTTATATGCAAACAATAAATCTTGGAACACTACATCAAAAACTAATGACGTGGGCATCTGGGTGGCTCAGTTGGTTAAGCGGCTGCCTTCAGCTCAGGTTATGACCCTGGAATCCTGGGATCAGGTCCAGCATTAGGTGCCCTACTCGGTCGGGAGTCTGCTTCTCACGCTGACCTCTCTCCTCTCATGCTCTCTCTCTTTCATTCTCTCTCTCGGTCTAATAAATAAAATCTTAAAAAAAAAAACAACTAGTGCTATATGGTAACTAACATAACATAAAAGAAAGAAAATAATGATGCAAAAACTGATAGATCTGTAAAGAAAACTAAAAAAAAAAAAATTCATAATTGCAGTGGGAGACTTCAGTTTCCCTCTTGCAAAATGGACAAAACAAGTATCCTATATAATGGAACACTAAATCAACAAAGGCATAGAAATTTGAATAATACTCTCAAGTAACTTGACCTAATAGACATTTCTGGAACATTTTCTTCAATGACAGCAGATTACACATTGTTTTCAAATGCACACATAACATTTGCTAAGACTGTCATATTTGGGGCAATAAAACAGTTCTCACTAAATTTAAGAGGATTTAAATCATGTAAAGTATGTTGTCTGACTACAATGGAATGAATTAGAAATCAAAAATGGAAAGATCTCTGGAAAATCCCCAAATACTTGAAAATTGTTTTAGTCAATTTCTCCAAAGAAATTCTCCAAAATTCTCCAAAGAAGCAGAACCAATATACTGCATCATCTATATCTATCTTTGTATCTATCATTTGTGTATCTATATCTATTATCTATCTATCATCTAACGCTTATCCATGTTTCCATGTTGTACTGTGTGTTAATACTTCATTTTTCCTATTGATATACCAATGATCCTTGACCTCTATTGGACCTAGGAGGTCCTTTTAGAATATCCTGAAAGTTAAGAATCCCCTCCCCTGCAAACATACATATATAACAATTTATAAGTGTTCCTGAATCCCTTGAATCCCAACCATGAAAGCTATACACACACACACACACACACACACACATATATTTATATATATTTACACTATTTCTCTATTCCTCTACAGTCTTTTATAGATTTTACATATAAAATAGAGAAAGATTTCAAGCATTTAGCTTACCAGCTCATGTAATTGTGGGACAGGCAAATCTGAAATCTGTTTTTCAAGCCAGCAGACTAGAAATTCAGGTAAGAGATGATGTTGCTTTTTTGCATCTAAAAAGGCTGCAAACTCAGGCAGAATTTTTATGTTGCCATCTGGAGGCAGAATTCCTTCTTTTTGGGATAGCCGTCTTTTCTCTTAAGGCTTTCAACTAATTGTATAAGGTATACCCACATTATGGAGGATAATTTGCTTTACTTTGAGTCAGCCGATTGTAAATCTAAATTACACCTAAAAATTACCTTTAAAGGAACATCTAAACTAGTGGTTGCCCAACAAACTATGGTAACTATACTCTAGCCCAGTTGACATATACAATTAACTTTTTTATATAAAAAAGAAAGTAAATTAACAGAAAGTAAATAACATCTTAATTATCCACCATCAAAGAAAAAATCAAAAGGGAATTTAAAAATATGTTTTTATCTGAATGAAAACTAAAACACAATGTGCTAAAATTTGAGGGATGAACCAAAAGCAGTGCTTGAGGGGAAAATTATGCCATTAAACATTTATATTGGGAATAAATGAAGATCCTATATCAATTGCTTCAGCTTCCATCTTAATGAACTAGAAGAAAAGGAACAAAGCAAATGAACCTAAATTAAGCAGAAGAAAAGAAATAATAGAGGTCATAGTGAAAATCAATGAAATATAAATTTGACCCAAATGCTAGGCCTGATCTCATGTTGGAGAAGATCAAGAAGATTGATAAACCTCTATTTCGACCAATCAAGAAAAAGTAGGTGACACAAATTACCAATATTTGGTAATCAATCCATTCTGTTCCATTGATCTGTATGTCTGTTCTTTCACCAATACCACAATGTTTTTTCTTTTCTCCATCAATATAAGTTATATGTAGTCCTGAAATTTGGTGCTGGAGTCTTCCACTTTGATCTTTTTCAGAATTGTTTTGATTATTCTGTTTCATTGCCTCTCTGTTCATATTTTAGAAACTACATGTAAATTTTTTTTTAAGAAAAACAAAACCTTGGGGTTTTGATTAGAATGCCTTGAATCTATGGACTAAAATGAAGAGAATTTATATCTTAGCAATATTTTGTATTCAAAACATAAAAACAGCCTATCTCTCCATTTTTTAGGTTTTCTTTCAATTCTTTCACCAATGATTCTTTTTAGTTTTCTGCTTATAAATTCTCTACAAACTTTGCTAGATTTATTACTAATGGTTTCACATTTAGATTAGCTAGTGTAAATGGTATTTTTAAAATTTAAAATTCCAATTTTGCTAGTAATTAAGATTGTTATTGACTTTTGTGTATTGATCTTGTTTCATGAGGCCATTCTAAAAATGTTTTTCAGTTCCAGAAACTGTTTTGCAGACTTTTTTGGTTTTCCTACATACATCATCATAAATTTGGATTTTGTAGCTCTTTGTGTAGTTACAAAGGTAAGAAACAGTACTATGTCTACCAAATAACTTATAATTGGAAGAGAGACGATCATCCTCTTTAAAAAAGAAAATAAAATGCATTCAAATTCTAATCATGATAAAACTGTAGCCTAACTGATGTTTTTAGACATATCTAAAGAAAATGTTAATAGATGTGGGAATTTAGAAAACATAAGCCAAAGGGCAAGGTGTTGACATTTAGAGACTAGTAATTAAACAATCAGCACATTTCAGGGATGATAGACACTAAATTTTAAGGAAAATGAATAAAGTTTCTGCTTTAGACAGGAATGATTCATCATATCTGAACATGGCCTGGATGAAATTACCTCCATTTGTCTGATTCCATTTCCTCCCAGCATTATATTGATTGTCGTTTGTCTTCAGGTTCTAAAGTCAGAGTGCTTTGGTTCTTTCCAGCCCCAGCATTCAATAGTTAGCTGCAGGCTTTTCAGTATCTTTAAGCTACATTTCTCTCATTTGCAAAAAGTTAAAAGCAGTACTTAACTCGTAGGATTGTCACAAGAACTAAATAAGATAATATAGACCAATATGCTAAAACAGGCATCTCATAAGCTAAATGGACGTGGAAGATACCTGAGTTTCCACGGTTTTTCCCGGCACTCCTCTTAGCATGGTCAGATGAGAAAACCCCAGTAGCCAGGGGCTATGGAATATACTGTTGCTTCACAAACTCCAGGAGCTTCCCTGGTGTAATCTGAAACATGCTCCACAAGGCGAGGAGGAGAGCCAGGAGATAACCAAGCAAAGAAGGCACTCCCTATTGGTACGGAGAAGGTTTAGTAAGTGAGGGAATTTACTTAGAAGGCTTATCTTGGACAGCCAAAAGATGAGATTTCTATACCTGTCTGCCAAATCTTTGTAGAGGCCTTCTATAGAGGCCTTAACTGGATTCAGTTACCTATACTATCCAGATAGTCTCAGCAATGTATTGCTCTCTCAAGAGTATGTCCTTGGGAATGGCTTCCACTGTGGGACAGTGTGGAGAGAACCTACATTTCAAACACTGAGGAGTGGTGAGGAGCCTCTGACTGACTGGGTCCAGTTCTCCAGTTAATGGCCAGTCACATCCTCTAGATGACTTCCTCTAACATGTACCAAAGGCTGTGGGAACATAGGGGGAGTGGAGATGATGGTGTGTTTTCCACATGAGGAAAGTGGATGGTGGCAGTTAAACTCCTCTCGTGGGGCTTCCCAAATGGCTCAGCGAGAAGCAAACGGGCACCTGCTTGTGCCAAGGACATCAGCAACCAAAAGTAGACTGTAACAGCTAGTACGACTTTCCTTTACTCCCTTCTCTTTAATGCCTCCTTTCTTTTCCCCACCCTGGAGCTGCTTGAAGAAGGAGAGACATTGAGGGGCAAGAGGAATGAAAATGTCCACCACAGGGCACCTGCTTTCCATCTGATATCTTGCACGCACTGGCAGTGAGAGGGTGAGCACTGAATTATCTATAAGATGCCATCAACCAGATTTTTAACATCTGAAAATGAATGCATGCCTATATATTCTGCCCAAAACGTCTTAAGACACCAAAAAAGGAAAAGTAAATTATTGAAGAAAAAATAAAACATTATCATATTTGTACTCTGCTGAAAACAGACGGGGCAATTAACAGGTTTTTGTAACTAGAAACAATTTTTTTCCTATTTGGGAACTCTTATTTTTTTTAACTTACTTTTTCATGTCAAGAAAAGTGTTTTATTTTTCCTTTTATCATATTAATGAAGTGTTGAAAAAATATATGTAGGATAGGAAGCATAATAATAAAATTAACAACACAAATGAGCCAAAATATAAGAACTAGAAGGTCACGGATATCTGCTGAGTGCTCTCCCCTATTGCATAAACCTGTTTCTGTCCTACAGGTCATTTGTGTTCACATACCTTTGTGTAGCAGACATTGTCAGTGCCCCACCTACAACCTCTTGGCATTCACCATCTCTATAAATGCAGACAGAGTATTAACTCCAAGTCTCTGCCTAGGGGATTTCTCTGGAGTGGATAAGGTAGGCTAGGAGTTCCAGAGAACTTGTTTTTAATTCTTCTTCTTTTTTTTAAATTTTATTTATTTATTTGACAGACAGAGATCTCAAGTAGGCAGAGAGGCAGGCAGAGAGAGAGGAGGAAGCAGACTCCCTGCTGAGCAGAGAGCTGGATGCGGGGCTCCATCCCAGGATCCTGGGATCATGACCTGAGCTGAAGGCAGAGGCTTTAACCCACTGAGTCACCCAGGAGCCCACTTTTTGTTCTTGTTTAGTATAATTTAACACACACACATACACACACATCCCTCTACACAATATAATGTTCAGTTTTGTGGTATCTTGTCTGTGATATCATACAATCTGTACTCTCTGGATTTACTTTTTCCATTCAACATCAAGTTTCCAAAATTCATCTTTTTTTTTTTGTATATTT
This sequence comes from Meles meles, assembly GCF_922984935.1. Taxonomy (NCBI): domain Eukaryota; kingdom Metazoa; phylum Chordata; class Mammalia; order Carnivora; family Mustelidae; genus Meles; species Meles meles. The sequence goes on from NC_060066.1 coordinate 132,218,470, forward strand.
GTCATTCATTAACTTTACTACTATGTGCACTCTCTTGTGAATAAAGTTGAGTCAACATAATTTTTTTCATCCTCATTCTTTATTTATTCATTGACTGATATTTGGATTGGTTCCACATTCTTTCTATTATGAACATAGTGCTGCAAAGAACATAGTTATGTAAGAATCTCAGGGCACCTGTGCAAAAGTTGTATAATAGTACATGAGAGTGCTCACTCCAAATTACATTCCAAAGTGGCTGCAGCAATTTACACTCCCTCTGGCATGAAAATTCCCATTGAACCAAATCCTCTGCAACATTTGGTCTCGACAGATTTCTTCATTGTTTTGTAGTGCTGCCTTTCTTATACATTAAGTTCTCCTATCTATATAGGTCTGTCTGGACTCATCGGAATAGTTCGTGGTTCATTTATATGTTACTGCACCAATAGCACAGAACATTTATTACTATTTTGTAGAATATCTTAATATATCTGGTAGAACAAGTTTATCTTTTTTGTTTTTATTTTTTTGAATTTTAAATTTTGCTTTGAATTTTAAAGTACATCTGCTTAATTATATTAAAACCATTAATGCAATATCTGCCTCAATAATTTCATTCTGATAATAAAAAAAGATGGTATAATGATGGCTTAAAGCTAGTTCAATTGCAGTTTTAGAGGCTTATTTGTTGAGAGTGAAAATAGAAGGATTATTAAAAACAGCTAAAAAGAGAACATGTGTCTTAGTGCTTAATGCTTCTATAACTGTTGGTAAGGGTTACATATAAATCTGATGCAGAATTCTTAATGGCCCTGAAATAGTCCTTTTTTCAGCCACATGATATATACTGGTACTATGAGTCTAGAAGAGGTTGGCTATGGTTACGACCCCTTGTCTTCAATTGTGACTGAGTATTATCAGCAAGTGCATTCTGAATATTTTCTAGAAACATGTCTCCTCCATAAACAACATCCTTCAGACATGGAGCAGCTTCGTGGTTTTCTTCTTCCAGCTTATACAAGCTAGCAGCTTGTAAGGCACCTGTAGATTCTTCACCAGGCAATGAATCTATCAAAACATCAATGTCTTTTGCTGTTCATGCAATCTCTGCTGCAAAAAACCTGATGTATTCTTTTGTAGGGTTGGCCGGCTGATCTTTGTTAATTGCTGTCTGAATATTCGTAAAGCAGGAGGGGCACAGTGCTGCAACACTCTGATGGCATTTCAAAACCCATCTGCAAGCCAGTTCATCACATCCTGCCGCTGTGGGAGCCCATCGGCCATGTTCCTCCACAAGCTAAGACAGGCTAAAGCCCCTCTCTTGTTTTTAAAGGTTGAATTAACTATTTGTGGATCATTTCTTCCTTTAAAATAAATTTTAGAGTAATTATTCCTCAAAAAATACAACAAGTTCTGTTTGTGGTTCCCTTGAACATTTAGGTTGCTTTAGACAGCAGTGACTTTTTATGATATTGAGACATATCATCCAAGAGCAGGGAACACTTCTCCCTTTATGTAAATCATCTTCTACATTATTCAGAACTTTGAGGTTTTGTCCACAGAGATCTTATGTATTCTTTTTAAGGATACTCCCAGGCAATTTATGTTATTGTTGCTATTTCATTATCCTCTTAAAGTTAATTTCTATTGACTATTATTGGTGTAGAGAACCAAATCTCTCTTAAGTAGGTGTCCACATTATCTGCAAATTATGTCAGTTTTATGTCTTACCTTCAAATGCTTATAATATTTATTTTTCTTTCTTTATATTATTTGCCAGTTCCAATAGCATGTTAAATAGTAGCAGTGTTAGTATTGTTCCTCATCTTAGAAGGAATGCATTAAAACTTTTTCTATTAGGTACAAAGTTTGTTGTAGATTTTGGTATATATAGCTTACCAAGTTAAATATAATTCTCTTCTTTTTAAAAAAATATTATTACTTATTTATTTATTATTTATTTATTTTTTATAAATTTTATTTATTTATTTTTTTATTTATTTATTATTTATTTTATTTATTTATTTATTTATTTATATTTATTTATTTATTTATTATTTATTTTTAGAGGGAGGGAGGGAGGGAGAGAAAGCATGGGAGGGGAGGAGCAGAGAGAGAGGGAGAGAGAGAATCTTAAACAGACTCCCCACTGAGTGTGGAGCCTGACACAGGGCTTGATCTTTTGACCCTAAGATCATGACCTGAGCCAAAATCAAGAGTCAGATGCTCAACCAACTGAGCCATGTATGTGCCCCAAGATAGTCCTCTTCTAATACTAATTTGCTAATGCTTTTTGGAAAACTATAGCCTGCCTTTTAGCAAATGTCTTTTTAGCGTCAATTGTAAAAATTACATATTTTTCCTTTTAGTCTATTAATGTCATGAATTATAATTGATAGATGAAATTCAATTCATTTTAAATTATAAGACTATTCACTGGATGTGGAGAGAGAAATATGATGTTTAGAGCTGCTGTAGCTTAGGCAAAGATCTTATCTAACAATGAAGTCAGCACACAGAAAAAAGGCAGAACAAAACTAAGAGAGTAAGAGTCCCAGATCCTGATAATATTGTGTGTATTTGTGGCATGGCATCAAGACACACTTGAACTCGGTATCCCCTTAAACATTTGTTGGGTAAGCCAATAAACTATCTGAAATCAGTCTGAGTTTGCTTTTGAGGTACTTGACTTAAAAACATTGTTCACATTTTTCAAGTCTTTTTTTTTTTCAACTATCTAACATTATATATGAAATAGCCAATTCTGTCTTCATAATTTGGATGACACCTTTACTTTGACATCAAATCATGAGTCTGTTGCTTAAAAATGCTCCACTTCTTTGTCTGTTTTGTTTATTCCTATGCCACTGGCATTCTCATTTTTAAAAATTTATATTACCTTTTTTTCTTTAAAGATTTTTTAATTTTTAGGTAATCTCTACACCCAGTGTGGGCTCAAACTTGCAACCCTGAGATCAAGATTTGCATGCTCTACTGACTAAGCCAGCCAGGCACCCCTACATTGCTTTTTAATGCTATTTATTTATTTATTTTTTAAGATTTTATTTATTTGACAGAGATCACAAGTAGGCAGAGAGGCAGGCAGAGAGAGAGGAGGAAACAGCCTCCCCACTGAGCAGAGAGCCCGATGCGGAGCTCGATCCCAGGACCCTGAGATCATGACCTGAGCCGAAGGCAGAGGCTTTAACCCACTGAGCCACCCAGGCGCCCTGCTATTTATTTTTTAAATGGTTTGAAGTCAGAAAGTTTAGAATTGTATTCATTAAAAATTCTCCTTCAACTTCTGACCCCCAATCACAGTGTTTCTCATTTAGAATATTCAGTTTGACAGATTTTCTGTATATCCTCCCTGAGAACTTTAAGCACATACAGCAAATACATTATAAGTCAAAAAATATTATACTATAGGGGCATCTGGGTGGCTCAGTGTGTTAAGCCTCTGTCTTCATCTCAGGTCATGATCTCAGGGTCCTGGGATCGAGCCCTGCATTGGGCTCTCTGCTCAACAGGGAGCCTGCTTCCCCTCTGTCTCTGACTGCCTCTCTGCCTACTTGTGATCTCTCTCTCTATGTCAAATAAATATATAAAATCTTTTTTTAAAAAGTATACTATAAAAATTGATTGGTACCTTATTTTTTTCAACAGTGTATCTTATAGATTATTCCACTTCAATATATAAAGGACATTGTCATTTTTAAAAATATTTTATTTATTTATTTGACAGAGAGAGCTCACATGTAGGCAGAGAGGCAGGCAGAGAGAGGAAGGGAAGCAGCCTCCCCACTGAGCAGAGAGTCTGAAGTGGGGCTCCATTCCTGGACCCTGAGACCATGACCTGAGCCGAAGGCAGAGGCTTAACCCACTAAGCCACGCACCCAGGCACCCCGACATTGTCATTTTTTAATGCTGGATAGTAATCCATTGAATGAATATATTCTCATTTGTTTTACTAATGAATCTATTGACAGACATTTGGGTTATTTCTTTTTTTTACTATTATGAACAGTTATGGAACGAAAACCTTATACACATGTCACACTGAACATGGGAGTGTGTATCTCTAGTATACAGTCTATATTTCTGAATCAGAAAAAAATATATATATACATTAAAAATACACACATTTAATTTTTTAAAATATGGTCAAATTGCCCTAGCTTAAAGTTATACATTTCATATATCAGGCAATATGTTTAAAAGCATCTATTTTTCCAAAGCCCATTATCAATTTATTTTATTGAAGCATAACTGACACACAGTGTTACATTATTTTCAGGTGTACGATGTACTGATTTGACAAATCTATACCTATAATAAAAAATTTTTAGTTTTTTAGAGATGAGTGAAAAATTTGATCTATTGTAATATTTTAAAATCAACTTTATTGAGATAAAATTTACATATGACAAAATATACTCTTTTAAGTGTAGATATCAATATACTTTGATAAATTTGCACATCAGTATAATCCCCTCCTCTAAGTGTTCCCTTGAGCCTCATCCAAGTGATTCCCATATAACACCTGGAAACCTGCTTTCTGTTACTATAAAATAGATACGCTATTAGTCAAGTTTCACATAAATGAATTGGACAGTATATATTCATTGTTTCCAGATTCAATCATGTTTTTGTATTTATCAGTAGTTCATTCTTTTTTTATTCCTGAGTAGTATTCCATTATAAAAATATGATTCATTTAACAATATACCTACCAATGTATAGCTGAGTTATTTTTAGTTTTTGACATTTGAATAAAGTTACCATAAATATTCCTGTATAAATTTTTATGTGTACACATGTTTTTTCATTTGTGGAGGGTGGAGTATTTAACAGTGGACTCTCTGGGTCAAACTTTATTATCAGACGTTTGCTAAATGGAGCAAACTGGTTATACCGTTTTATATTCCTATCACTAACACAGAGAGCTCCAGCTGCTCAACATTATTGCTAACACTTGGTTTCATCAGTCATTTACATTGTGCCATTCTCGTGAATATGTAATTTATTTTGTTAGAGTTTTAATTTGCATTTCTCTGATGATGAAGGATGTTGAACATCTTTACCTATTCTCATTGACCATTCTTAAATCTTTTCTGAGTTTCCATTCAAATTTCTGCTACTTAAACAAATTTAATTGTTTGTTTCTTACAGAGTTGTAAGAGTTTATAATTATACCTATAACTAGTGTCTGTCTATCTATCTATCTATATACCTACCTACCTACTCACCCATCTACCTATCTTCTATCATCATCTACCATCTTACTTATATAGTTTGGATGCAAGTCTTTCATCAGATAAATGTATTGTAAATACTGTTTCCCAATTTGTGCCTTGATTTCTCATTTTCTCAACCATGTCCTTTGAAGAATAAAAGGTTTTCAATTTGATTAAGACCAATTTATCATTTTTGGGGATGCTGCACGGCTCAATCCATTAAGCATCTAACTCTTGATTCTGACTCAGGTCATGATCCCAAGATCATAAGATCAAGCCCCTCACTGGGCTCTATGTTGGATGTGAATCCTGCTTAAGATTCTGTATCCCACCTTCCACAGATACTCTCTTCCTATAAAAAAAAAAAACAACCAATTTGTCACTTATTAAAAGTTGTGTTCATTTGTTTTAGCTGAGAAATCTTAGTATGTCCCTAAATCATGAAGGTTTTCTCCTACATTTTCTTCTATGTGTTTTACCTTTTGGCTTTTATGAATATTATTAAGTTACCTTTTTGCATGTAGAGGAAGATAAAGTTCATCAAAATCAGATTCATTTTTCTTACATATAAAAGATACATAATTTTTCCAGGCCCATTTGTTGAAAGCATTATCCATTACCCATAGAATTACCGTCTCAACTTCAAAAATTAATTGGCCATACATTTATGGATCTACTTCTAAACTCTCGATTTAATTCCACTGCTTTATATATCTAACCTCACACAAAGATTGTGCTGTCTTTCTGGTTGTAGCTATGAAGCGAATCTTGAAATAAGGTGGTATAACTCCTCAGAATTTTTTCTACTTTTTCAAAATTGTTTTGTCTATCTAGCTTCTCCCAATTCCAATATTAATTTTAGAATCAACTTGTCAATTGCTATAAAAAGTCTAGCTGGGTTTTTGATCAAGAGTGTCCTAAATCTCTTCATCAACGTGGGTAGACTTGATATTTTAAAATACTGACTTTTCCAGGATGTCTGGGTGGCTCAGTCAGTTAAGTGTCTGACTCTTGATCTCAGCTTAGGTCTTGATTGAGTTCAAAACCTGTGTTGAGTCCACCCTGCGCATGGAGTCTACTTAAAAAAAGAAAAAAATTAAAAATTAAAGTATTGACTCTTCCAGTCCATGAATGTATCTCTTCACTTATTGCAGTCTTTTCTCAGCCATGATTTATAGTTGTCATTGTGCAGATCTTGGCTATATTACTATCAAGAAAATACTCATGTTTTCTAATGATATTATAAATGGTATTTTTTAAAATTTCAAATTCCAGTTTTTCATTAGTAGTATAAAAATGTAATTGCATTTTGTATATGAGGCCTAGAATCCTGTGACAATACAAGCTTACTTCTTAGTTCTACTGGATTTTTCACAGATTTTTTAGGAGTTTCGGTGTATTTTTTGTCATCTGGATAAAGAATAAGAGATTTTAATCCCTTCCTTTCCAATTTGTATGCCTCTTTTTTATATTTATAGAAATACTTATGAAAATATACCTATTGTATACTTGTGGATACAATATACCTATTGTATACTTGTGGATATATTTATGAAAATATACAATATCTTTCACAGAGAAAACAAGTATTGATGAGGATGTGGTAAAATAAGAGCCCTCACATATTGCTGGTGGGCTTGTAAAATGGTGCATGTACTTTAGAAAATAATCTGTGTGCTTCTTTTTTTGTATTCTTATAAAAAAGTTCTTATTGCATTCTTATATTTGTATTCTTATAAAAAAGTATTCTTATAAAAAAGTTGTTCCTAGTATTGGTGGAAAGTATCTAGTGTTTCAATATTAATTATGGGGTCAGAAAGATTTTAAATAAAACCCTATTAATTGAAGAGACTCCCTCCTATTCCTTTCATTTTTAATGATTTATTTAATTATTTTAGAGAGAGGAACAGAAAGAGAGAGGGATAGAGGGAATTTCAAGCAGACTCCAAGCTGAGTGGGAAGCCTGATGTGGGGCTCCATCTCACAATCCTGAGGTCATGACCTAAGCTGAAAGCAACAGGATGCTTAACTGACTGAGCCACCCAGGTACCCCTCTTGTTCCTTTCTTTCCCCAAGAGCTTGTCATCAATGGATATCAAATTTGGTTAAATGATTTTCTACATCTATTGAGATGATTCTAAAAATTTTCTCCTTATTTTGTTAAAATGGTAAATTATGATTGATGTTTAAATGCTAAACAAAACTTGGGATAAAGGCTATTTCTGGGAAAAATTCCACTTGGTCAAGATTTATTATAATTTATTGCTGAGTGTGACTGCTACCTTTTTAAAAAGTTTTGTTGTTGTTGTTCAAGCAGTGTATTGGTCTGCTGTTCTTTCTCTCTGGTTATTTTTAGTTTTGGTATCAGAGCAGTTGTTATTTTGAAATTTACTTTGGCATTAATAAAGACACTCCAGATTTCTTATGCTTATCACTAGCATGGTATATCTTTTTCTTTCTTTCTTTTTTTTACTTTTACCTATATGTGTCTTTACATTTATTTATTTTATTTTTAAAAAGATTTTATTTCTTTAGTTATTTTGGGGGGACATCAGGAAAGGAAGAGAGAGAGAGAGAATCTCAAGGAGACTCCACATTGGGCATGGAGTCCCCCATGGGGCTTGATCTCAAGACCCTGAGATCATGACCCCAGCCAAAATCAATAAATGGACACTTAATGGACTGGGCTACCCAGGCACCCCTGTGTCTTCATATTTGAATAGGTTGTTTTAAGTCAGTATGGAGTTTGGTCTCTCTCTCACTCTTTTTCTTTTTTTTAGTCCACTCTGAAAACATTTGTCTTTTACTTTCAGTGCAAAGTCCATTTTCATTTAGTATAATTATTGTTATCTTTGGGTTTACATCTATAACATTGCTATGAATTTTTTTATTTTTCTAAAATAAAGATCCACCATCCTTGCCTATTATTTTCTAATGAAAAATTAAACTTATCATTTCTATTTAATAAATTCTACTTAACATATAGAAAAATTTAAGTCTTCTGAGAAAATTTTTATTGCTTTAAGCACTTAATCACTATAATTTTTATTTTATCTTACTATTAGTTGTAAACAGTTGAAGATAGTATAATCATTCTTTGTGTGTAGAGAGACCTATGTTATGCAAAAGCAGTAATAATGATATTGATATGAAAAAAAGGCTTAAATAATGAGAATTCCAGCTAAAGCAACAGTGAAATTATTTAATAAATATAAAGCAACTTGGGATACATTATCATCGACTGAAATTATATGAACATAATCTGTCTATTTTTAAAGATCTTATTTTTGTCATATTTTATCAATGTCTAAGCAAATACCTTCAATATGTTTGAATGCAACTGAATTTTTCCCTACCATAGCACTTAGATGATCACTTATTAATTTTGACATGACTTTTGACAGTTTCCATTTAATAATGTTTCTTTATATTTCATCTAAGATGTGAGGTGTGTTCTGGGGGCTGACAGAATCCTATTTCTAAAGGGTTGCATTTGCCATGTATTCTCGCTATTCACTTTCAACATTAAGCAAAACTAACAGACTAGCTTTAAGATACATTATAATAGAGAAGTAATAAGGCTCTTTGAATGTTTTTCAGCATTTGGCTGACAAAAGTGACATCAAGAACACATCATTAAGATTCAAGCATCTACCATGATCTAACATGTACTCTTCTGTATTTTATCACAAAGGATGGTACATTTTCACACTTTATTTTGAACTAATTTTAGAACACTGTTGTTGAAAATAATCCTTATTAAAACAAATACCTCATCTTATTTCAGCTCCCTCCTCATTTTCACTATAACTTTATAACAAAGTGATTGAGAGGGCTCAGAGTGGGATTGTTCAGCTTTGTTACTTCCTAATTCTGGGAACTTAATCAAACTACTTGAGCTCTTTGTGACCTTGGTTTCTTATATAGATAAAAAAGGAACAATAATATGATTTATTTCTTAGGGCTTCGCTTTATCAAATAATATATGTTAGGGGTTAAAAAATTGACTGACACAAAGGTAATAGCTAAATGAAATTTGGAACTCATTATTACTCTGAATTCATACAAAATGTTTAGTTATACATTGTTGCCATATTTGACAAAGGGGGGAAAAAAACACCTTTAGGAAGATAATTCTTTCATTCTCTCGATAAGGATAAATTGAGAGCTTACTCTCGGAGACCACACCGGCAGCGTGCGAAGTGCTGGAGGAAGGATCAAACAGTGTTTCTAACCTAAAGGAGGTCACTGGTGTGGGAAGACAAGTGAGCAGACTATACAGGATGGCTGCTGCTAGGATAAGGTAGAGCAGAGATTGGCAAACTCTTTTCTGAAAAGAGTCAGAGAGCTAATATTTTTGGCTCTGTGGGTCACGCAGTTTCTGCTGCAAGTGCTCAAGTAGCCATAGACCATTTGTAAACAAACAGGCATGGCCATGTTCCCTTGAGACTTTATGGATGCTGAGATTTAAATTTTGTATGATTTCCATGCATCCTCTTTTGATTTTTTAAAAGATTTTATTTATTTATTTGACAGACAGAGATCACAAGTAGACAGAGAGGCAGGCAGAGAGAGAGATGGGGAAACAGGCTCCCCACGGAGTGGAGAGCCCGATGCGAGGCTCGATCCCAGGACCCTGAGATCATGACCTGAGCCGAAGGCAGAGGCTTAACCCACTGAGCCACCCAGGCGCCCCACCTCTTTTGATTTTTTAAAAAACCATTTAAAGATATAAAAACATCCTCTGCTCAGGGACTATACAAAATGGGTAATAGGTCAGATTTGATCTGTAGGCCATAGTTGGGTGACCCCTGAGATAGAAGAAAGATTAGGGTTCTTGTGAAAAGTGATTGTAAGGGAAGGCTTCCTGGAGAAAAGTATGACTAGCTGAGGCTTAAATATCAAGTAGGGGATAATTCAGGTGAAAGAGAGCAAAGGAATAGCATTCTAAGCAGTAAATAGCATGTGTAAATAATAGCCACCAGTAACAGTCACCAAAACTGGGTACTTATTTTGTGCTATGCACTTCAGATAAATTATTTAATTTATTCATCCTGATATCCATATAAGGTAGTCATTATTACATCTACATCTATTTTGCAGAGAAGAGTACTTAGACTTAAAAAGTTAAGCATACTGCTACAGACATGCAGTTAGTAAGTACCAAAGTGGTATATTGAAACCAGATCTAAGTGATTCCATGCATGAGCTCTTAAATATTATATTAGATGATTCCATTAGATTTCCGATTATTTAGAAACCAGCAAATACCATGGCCAAGGTATTGAAAGGACTTGAGTTGGTTAAAAAAAAAAAAAAAAGAAAGATGGGACAAGATCAGTGATCTTTAAATCTTTAAAGTCTGGAGTTTAATCTGAGGGGGGAAAATAACTATTTCAGGATTTTAAGCAACAAAACATCATAAGACCTGTGTTTTAGAAAAATGATTCTAGCACCATGGTGGAGGAAAACCCCTTGCCAAGCAAGGCCTCCTATCAATTATTTGTCAAATTAAAAAAAAGAAGCGTATTAAAAGTGTTGAATCAGGATACATGAAAGGCAGTTGCAAACTACCGCAATCGTCGAGGCAAGAGGTGATGAGGTCGAAATGTAGACAGTGAATGGGGGAAGGGGAGACAAACCATGGTTCTCAAACTTAATTCCCTAGCATAATTACTGTGGTGCTTTTAAAAATTATACCTAGTTAACCTCGTCCCTGGAAATTCCGATTTCATAGGCCTAGGAGGGTCCTGAGCATCTGCATTTTATAAAGCTTCCATAGACGATTCTGTTAGCCAGTACGGAGAAGCAGGTACATTGGAACTAGAATGAGGATCACATAAATAATGGCACTTTTACTAAGATTAGGAATAAATGAAGGCGAAAATGATAAGTTAGAGACTTAGAGCTGAGTCACTGTGGTTGCATTCAAAGGGTGACATGACAAACACTAGACAGAGTGGCCCAGAGCTCTGGAAGAGAGCCAGACAGCTGATAGAGAGAGGGAAGTCAGTAATCATTCATAGAAAGAGAAAGAAACATGTGTTTTTTGAGTTAAGTAATGTTACATGCTGAATTCAAGATCCGAATAGCTCAGAGGGTAATCAGACATTTGAACTTAGGCCTATTGGCTTCCCAATACACTTCACATTTCAACTTTGGGTTTGTCCTTAATTAGGGTCAGCAAGGTTCTGCATGCCAGCATGGCGCCAACAAATTTCCAGAAAAGAGGTATTTTCTAAGACTGTGGTCAAACAACGAAGTGTCAGCTGCGTTGGGCAAGAGGAGACAATCAGCAGCGGCAATAACACTAGTGCACAGCCGCTAATCAGCAGCACCCTGGGGAGGGCAGTTGCCACAATTAGCGAAAGTTCTTGAAAAGCCGAAGCAAAAGCTGGTATGAAAGAGGGCGGGCTGCACACTTAGTCAATACCTACAGCAATTCCTAAAAATGTTTCGTCTGGTAGAAATAGTCCCTGCTGTCAGTATGAAGGAGAATATCTGTCTTTTGTTTGAGAGAAAACATACATCCGACTCTCATGAAGATAACTAAGACCGTTTTGATTAAAAAATGAGAAGCCACAGCAGAGACAGGCCCGGACATTTACACAGTTTGGACAGCATCTGTCTTGAAATGCTTGATACTGGGTCAGATTAATAATAAGCTTTTGAAAACTCCTCTAAGGAAGCATTATCGAATTGCATTTCTATACATTTTGGCTCGAGGACAATTATCTAGGAAATCAGTGAGTGATGGTGGATAAACGAATGCACAGAGAGCCTTTACTTATATTTTCCACTCATGTGATTCACAAAAGAATTTGAGGTGGCTTAAAGGCTTATAAGCATATTTTAAAATAAATTTTTAATTTGATTGTGGTAAAATTGAAGAAATCAGTGTTAAAAGGCTCTCTCCGTTTTATCCTTCAGTCCTTCCTTTCAGGAACAATCATTTTTCAAATCTTTCGCGTTTTCCCCCCTAGCATCTTTATATAGTACACTTCTGTTGCTATTACTTGGCTTAACTTATAATATATCATTAACTTGATTTTATAGTCGTTCTTCTTTCCCCATTGATTCTCCTCTCCAACCTTTTAAAAATAATTAAATCACAACATTTACTTAAGTCAAGAGGCAGTGCCTACCTCATGTCATTATGGATATTATTCATTGTGAAGCCAAGTAGCATATCATGACTGTTTCCCTTCTAGCACAATCTTCTCTATCTTCCACATTCCCCAAATAAATAATTCTTTTTCATTTCCTTTACTTTAAGTGTGTGTCACTAATTTTTCCCAATAGCACCAATAAGTTCATATGGGTTTCCATACAACTAATCTCTGTGTGTGTGTGTGTGTGTGTGTGTGTACATATGGCTCTTTCTTTCTGGAGATTGTCCTCCAGACCTTTCGTTTATCCTCTATTCTGGACAGGTTTTGTCTATTGCACAGACGTCCCTTTTACTTCTTTTTCTATTCTCCTGCTTTAAAAGATTCTTGTTTCCTGGATCCCATGGTTTCCTCATTGTGGAATATTGCTTTGTTTTCCTGGATGACATCCTTCACGAGCTTTCAGAGAAATCATGCAGGACAAGGTATATTTCTTAGTCTTACTTTTTTGAAGGTGTCTTTTACCATTCCATGGAATTTAAAAATTTTGGTTATCATATTTTTAATTTCCAAGTGCTTTTTTGTGTGTGTCCCTTTATCATAGCATCTCGTTTGTGCTAGGATTGAGATAAATCTTATCTGGTTTTGGTGACAGCAATTGTAGTGATTTGCTGACGTTTTCTTACTCCTTTCTTAACCCCTGTGCAGTCAGCATATGAAGTAAGCAAGTCCAGGAGGTAACAGGTAGTGGCTAGAGAGTAGGAAGGTTTAAGTTGGCCTTACAGAAGGAGCAGGGTTATTAGTAAAGACAAGAGAACAGTTAGCTGAGACTGGGTTGAGGGCAAGGCAGTGTGAGAACTGGGCATTGTTCTCTACTCCTTTCGGATGATTCTGTCTCCAGCCTTGGATAGTTTCTTCACATTGGTCTCTAGTCCTACAGAATTCTGTGGGACTTTCTGTAGAATTCCTGTATTCTTCACCTGCGCAGTTCTCACTTTTCTGTCATTCTGCCCCACAGCTCCAGCTGCCTTAGTGTTTCCAGACTTCACCTCTGCCTCCTCAGCTCAGGGAATCAACAGGATTCTGCCTCAGTTCCCCCTAGAAGCTCAGCCTCCCGGAAATTCAAAATTCAAAATTCAAAATCTGGCCCCTGTTCCTCCATCTTGACTGAAAGTAGAGGTCACTTGAAAATAGGGAATTGCACAATGTTTTGAAAATGAAAACAGAATAATATTATTAGGTGATTGCTTATGAATCATAGGACTGTCTGCTGACAGTGCACAAAGGAGTCTTGAAACATGGCCTGATTTATCCACCATCTCTAGAAAAGCAAGTCCTATTTGTTCAATGTAAAAGTGAGCATAAGAAATGTAACAGTGAGCATCTGGATTATGTTGCTTGAGTCTGAGCGCACAATTTCAGAAGTGGTTTTATTTTGGATGGTATATGTAATTTAAGTCTATTAGACGTGGGAAAGATATAGAGACAGGTGTTAACTGACTTCTAATCAGAATTATTAAAGAAATATCATCTATCTATCTATCTATCTAATCACCGTTATCACCACCCATGTCTACTCTGTCTATGTATCAGTTATCTGGCTTACATTTTTGGTAAATGAGTTGGGACATTTTCCCTTTCTGTTCTTTATATTATAGTACCTATATTCCACACACACAAAAATAATTTGTATGTCAATTTTAACCAATACTTCTTTTATAATTTAGTTTTTGCTACTCTAGTTAAGGAAAGCTTCCTATTTCCTATAATCTCATATTTTTTCAATTATTTAAAAGTTTCTTTGGCTAACTGAACATAATAAAAAGTTTCTTATATTTAGATTTTTAATCCAACTGGAAATTATTTCTCTGTATAGTGTGAGGTAATGTTGTGATTTCACTGTTTTTTCTCCTAGAAAAAGCCAATCAAGTCAATGCTTTTAATGGAATATAGTCTATTCTTAATTAATTTGAAATGTCTCATTTATCTATAGCACATTTTGCAAGAGTTGTGTCTCTTTGCGGGTTCTCCATTCTCTTCTATTGATCTACCTACTTATGCCTGTGCCAAAAATACAGTTTAAATGCCTTTATTTTGTAACATATCTTGATATATGGTAAGTTCCTTTTCCACATTTCTTTCAGAGCTTCCTTACTTTGTGTGAATTTTAGAATGATTTTGTCAAGTCCCCTCAGAATTATTCTTTGAATTTCTATCAGAATGGTACTGAATTTATGAATTAATTTGAATGAACTGACATCTTTACAGTATTGAATCTTAACATTTGTGAAAAATGTTAACTTTCAATTACTTAGATCTTTTTATATTACTAAAATTTTGTAACTTAATTTATAATGTTATTATTAATTCATAGTTTTTATTGCCAGTGAGTACATAATCTTTATTTCTATTACATTTCCTATGTGGTTATTACTGGTATGTAAGAAAGGTATGCTTTCATATACTGATTAAGGTTCAGAAATCATGCTGAACTCTTAATATTATTCCATAGTTTGTCTATGGCTTTACCAGCATTTACTATGTAGAAATATATATATATCACCTGCAAATAATGGTGATCTCATCTTTTCCTTCCTAGTCCTTATGTCACTTATCTCTTTATCCAGTTTTTATTGCATCAGTGAGGTCTGCCAATGTAATATGGACTTGTATCAGTGATAGTACATATTTTTGTCTTATTTCTAATTTTAAGGAAACCGCTTCTAAAATTTCACCAATAGGAATGATATCGTTTATATGTTTTTCAAGTTGTAGAAATGCTCTCTTCTCCTAGTTTAAGTGTAGTAGACCTGTCCTGTCTATATCCTTGGGTCTTACAATTCCTAGTCACATCAGCAATACATCCAACTTCCAGCATATACATCTCTTTGTTCAAAGACTTTCTCTCTTTTTCCAACATTTATGGCAAATCAGGAGCACTAGACATGGATAACATCTAGAGGCAACCTTCTACGATTGACTGATAGCAACTGATAGATAACTATCCAGATCTCTTGCCCCGTAAATGGGCTGATTTGAGATGTGAGTTCTGTCATGCCTCCCACAATTTCGTGGTGAAATGCAGTTCAAGCTGCCCACAGCAGTAACTTTTTAGATTATACATAATTTATTGGCTTGCTTCCTTTTCTTTCACACTTCCCCACTCCTTTACTGAATTTTCTGAGATCCTCTACTAAATAAGAGTTCTACTTTAATATTTGGCTCAGGGTGTTTCAAGGGAATCTAAGATGCGGTAAGCATCTATATATATTTTTCTATGAAATAAAAGGGATCTGAGTTTTAGTAAATACTCCTGATTTTAATGAGATGGTAGTGTTCATATACTGAATTATTATTTTGATACATTTTTGTCTTAAATCTCCTTTTAGAGACTAAAGTTTATTTTTTTATAGCAAGATTTATTGAAGTTCAATTTATACTTGATAAAATTTCACTCTTGTCAGATGTAAATAAAATTCACCCTTGTTAGTTTTACAGTTCAATGAATATTGAAAAATACAGTCATGGTACTACTATTGCCATAACCAAGAACTAGAACATTATATTGCCCTAAAAAGTTCACTTATGACTCTTTGCTGTCAATTCCTTCCCTGCTTTTTAGTCCTTGACAATGGCTAATTTGTTTTCTGCCCCAACAGACATTCCTTTTCCAAGATGTCATTTAAATGAAATAATAAAATATACAGAACATTTGAGTATAGTTCTTTTACAGATCATAATGCTTTTGAGAATTATTCATGCCACGTTATCCATAGTTTATTTCTTATCACTCAGTAGGCTTCCACTGTATGAATTTACATATGCTTATTCCCCAGTTGATGGACAATTTAGGTTTTTTCAATTTTTGATGACTGTGAATAAAGCCACCATAGTTATGATCATAGAGGTTTTTATGTGAAAATATGTTTTCATTTGACTTGGGTTAACACATATTTTGGGGATTGCTGAATCAAATGGCTTTTAACTTCATATGAAATCTACAAACTATTTTAAATTATGAATTAAATTTCATGTATATTCAATTATTCAACTTATCTAGTTCATCTTGAGTGAGTGTTTGTAGAGTATGTCTCTCAGTGAACTTGTCCATTTCATTATTGTGGAATTTATCCAAAAACATCATTCCTAATATTTCCTTATATTTTCATGTCTGCAGGATCTGTAGTGATGCTGTTCTTTTATTCCTGATGTTTTCGACTTGAGTCTCCCTTTTTAAAGGACAAACATGGCTATAAGTCTGACAATTTTATTAATTTCCACTTGAATCTCCCTTTTTAAAGGACAAACAGGGCTATAAGTCTGACAATTTTATTAATTTCTCAAAGAACAGGTTTGGTTACATTGATTTTTCTCTACTATATTTCAATTTCATTGATTTCTGTTCTTGTCTTTACTATTTCCCTCCTCCTGCTTGTTTTTAGTTTATTTTTCTCTTCCTAGTCTCCTAAGGTGGAACTTGAGATTACTGATTTCAATATCTTTTCCTTTGTTAATCATTTAATGCTATAAATTTTCCTCTAAGCCCTTCTAATACATCCATTTTTATTGTGATGTTTTAATTTTCATTTGATTAAAATATTTTGATTTTCTTGATGATCCAGCAATTATTTGGAAATACATTAATCCCAATATTTGGATATTTTCCAAGTATCTTTTGACTACTGTTTTCTAGTTCAATTCTATTGTTATCAGATAATATAATTAGTATGTTTTTTCATTCTTTTAAATTTTTTTTGAAGTTTATAGTCCAATACGCTCTTTTTGTAAATGACTCTATATACTTGAAAACCATACGTAATCAGCTTTTGTTTAATACAGTTCAAGCTGGTCGATCGGTGTTCAATTCTATATCCTTATTGATTCCCAGCATAGATATTCTATCAGTTACTGAGAGAGATGCATGACGTCTCCAGCCGCAACTGTAGATTTGTCGAGCTCTACTTTCAGCTCTACCAGTTTTGACTCATGTATTTTCATAAATTCCATTGTTAGATGCATATACATCTGGCATTACAGTACCTTCTTAATGGGTTAACACTTTTATTAGTGATGATAATAGCTAACATTATGTAATCTTTCTCTTTAGTTTTGGTAATCTTGTTTTGAAGTCCACTTTGTCTGATATTAATATAACTGATCAATTTTTCTTTTGACTAAATTTTACATGACATCTTCCTTTTCCATTCTTTTATTCTTAACATATCACTATTTTTGTATTTCTTTATTTATTTTGAAGATTTTATTTATTTGTTATTTTTTATTTATTTACACTTCTTAAGTTTCTCTGAGATTCTTGGACATGCTGTTTGTAGTATTTTGCTATTTCAGAAAAATCTGTTGCTGCAGAAGATATTTCTTCTGCCCTATGTTCTCTCTTCTTTTGGGACTGAAGTTACAAGTTTGTTAGATATTGTCCCACAGTTCTTGAATTTTTTTTCTGCTTTTTTCCCCACACATTGAATAATTCTGTTGAGCTTTCTTCAAGCTCTCTGATTCTTTCTTTGACCATTACCATTTTACTGAAGGATCTGCCAAAGAAGTTCTTTATCTTTTATCTTTATCTGTGTGTGTAATTTCTAGCATTTCTATTTTTTTTTATTTGTTGTTTTTATTTTTGGTTGAAATTCCATACCAGTTTATACATGTTGTCCACATTTCCACAAAATCTTTAATACACTGGTTATACTAGCTTGAAATCCCTCTTTCATGGTGCGAGCATGTGTCTTTCCTTTGAGTCTGGATCTGTTGATTGCTTTCTCTCTTGACAATGAGTTGTTCTATCTTCCTTTTCAGTGTGTCTCATAACTTTTTAGAAGATTTAATGATACATATCGTAAGTAGAGCAATAGAGACAAGTAAATAGTTTTTGTGCTTATAATGGACACTCTTCTTCTGTCAGTTACCATGGAGGAATGAGTAAATGTAGTCACGAAACGAGTTTGATTTTGCTACTGCTAATGGTCATCTACAATGCACCCCAGGCTTCACATTAGTCTAGCAATATCTTGTACATAGAGTGAAGGCTGGAGTGCTGCTGAAATCTTCTCAATGTTTGTGCTCTCTCTACCCTCAATATTCATGCATCCCTATGTATCTGATCATGGGAAGGGGAGGGGAGGGAGGTTTTTCCACTATCCTGCCTCTGCCCTGTAGTGAACTACTAGTGTCTTTTGTTACTCTGTATTTGATAGCCTAATTGTAGTCACAGGGAAGGTTTTCTGCTTTCCTGGTTTAACCTAGTTTTGTCCTGCGCCTGGCCTTTAGAGGCTTTATTGCCAGTGTTACTAACCATTTCATTTTACTACTCTTCTGTTTATTTGTACTTTGAAAAAAAAAATCTCTGTTCTTTATTTTAATTAAGATATTTCTGAGGGACATTTTGTTTCATAATTACTTCTATTTTACAAAATAGAAAAGCTTTTTATTGTTTCTATTTTGTTATTTTGGATTCACTATTTTATCCCTTCTTTTGTTTTTAGTTTTATTCTTTTTTTTTAAGGTTTTTTTTTTGGTTTTTTTTTTTTTAGTTTTACTCTTTTTGTGACCCTACTTTCCTGGATGGAATGCTCCACTCATTTTTTAAAAATTCCCTTTTTGTAACAAATGCATTTAATACTACTACTTCTAAGAGATGCTTAGCTGTATCCCGTAGGTTTTGATACATAATGTTTTCATCCTTGTTCAGTTTTAACTATTTTCTCTTTTCCATTATCACTTTTTAAGCTCCTTTACATCATTATTTCTTCTTTAAATTGTAATCTTACAATTGTAACTTTTAAATGGGCTTTTTACATTGTTGAGACTTAAAAAAGCAGGACCCTGTCAGCAACCGGTATGAAATTTACACAGCATAATTTTTGAAAACTATTGCCAGTTTTATATATTTCATTTGTAGAAAACCCTGTAACTCTAGTCGTCTACTATAGTGCACCAAATGTTCATATCACGCTAGTGAGAAGACATAAAACACAGGAGAGACCAGGAAATATAAAAATAGAATGAAAAATAAAGTTTAGAAAAAATCTAGCCTGTCAATGTTTTAGCTATGGTCCTAAAGCTGAACTTCATGGTAAGCCAAACACAAATAGTGAGCACTAATCTAAATTTCCCACGAGGAAAATATGAATATATTCTTTAGAAGTTTTTTTTTCTTTTAAGATTTTATTTATTTATTTGAGAGAGAGAGAGAGCAAGCATGAACTGGGCGAGGGGCAGAGGGAGAAGCAGGTTCTCCACTGAGCAGGGAGCCCACTGTGGGGCTCGATCTTGGAAGTCCAGGATCATGACCCGAGCCAAAGCAGATGCTCAACCGACTGAGCCACCCCAGCACCCCCAGAAAAGAAATTTTGGGGGGCACCTGGGTGACTCAGTTGGTTAAGTGTCCCACTCTTGATTTGGGCTCAGGTCATGATCTCAGGGTCGTGAGATGAAGCCTCATGTTGGGCTCTGTCCTGGGCATGGAGCCTACTGAAGATTATCTCTCTCTCCTTCTGCCCTGCCCCTTTCCCCCATGTCTAAAAAGAAAATAAGTTTTTCCAGTAGTCAGGAAATCACTTGTCTCAAAAAGATTTACATAAAACAAGCACTTCTTTCTTCCCTCTAATAAGTGCAGTAATGGCGTAATATAGCTGTTTCTATTTCCATGTCTCTATGCAATGCTTCTGTAGGAGGCATCACTTCAATGTCCTCTGCCATGGCTCTCACTGACATCATATATGACCTATATTGCCCAGCTGTACATATAGGCCCTGCAATATGTAAGCCAAGGCCACAACACTGAATGCAACTTAGTGAAAGGTTATCATTTTTCCAAAGATAAAATTATTGTGATTCCTGAACAATGGTCCCCAAACTAAAGCCATGGAAACATTCTATTATGCAGAACACCCTGATTTCTGCCTCTTCTAAGTGGCTCCACAATTTTACTAGCTGTGCGGTCTTGGGCAAGTTAGTTGACTTTTTTGTACCTCAATTTGCTCGTATATATATAGAGATATTATTTATACTCTTCTCATAGGGTATTTTGAGTCTAAATGAGAACAATTATATAAAACACGAACATATTATTATTTTAAAATTGAGATAGTCGTTAGACTTCAATACATAGGGTTTCCAGATGCTAGTGGAAATACACATATTTAATTCTCTATACTCTCTTATCTAGGTTTAACTTTTAATAAAGGAAGAACTATTTAAGTAAGAGCAAATGAGTGATTAACTCCTATAAAGAAGGCATAGCAGATTACTAACACATGCCCATATTTAATGTAGGGAAGGTCATCTGTGGTATTCCTCCCTGGAGAGGAAATCATAAAGCCCAATTTCAAGTGCTACAATTGCTACTTAGGAAATCTGCATCCTTAGGTGCATAACTTAGTGTTTCTTGGGTCACTTCTTCATCTGTAGAACTGGGGGATTTGAGTGCATGATTTCTGAAGTCCCATCTGTGCATTTACCCTATAAGACACTGCCTTTTGCTCTTGCTACTCTTTGAATAGTTCAAGACAAAGTTATCATCAAATTTGGAATCCATCATGGCCCAGAAGTCTGAGATTAGTGGGAAATGTGGTAGTAAAGTTCCAGTGTATCAACAAATCAATATCTAACTACCATTTTGCTGTCTTCAAAATGCAGCCCTTTATATCAACAGAATGATACAGAGCTCTGTTTATTGGAAAACAATCTTAAAAAAAGAGTGATTTAGAGAGTAAAGCTCAAGGAAAGATAAGCAAAGTCAAGGAGAAATACAAAGGTGACTTATAAAATTGACCCAAATCAGGAATCAAATTGATGTTAGGATTCAAGCTAATATTTACTAGTTGCTTAGAAAAAAATTCTCCTGCAAGAAGAAAACAATGTCTGAAAGGATATAAATTTGTTAGATGTCTATAAGTATTCACAAAAGGACATGCAGAAAGAAAAAGAAAAAAGAATTGAAAGCCCAGAATCTCTTAGGCTATTTTAGAGTAGAAATTAAGTGCACAGATTGAATGAGGCTCTTTGCATGCAACTGAAACAGCCACACCTACCCAGCATTTTCCTTTGTTCTCCTTAGCCAGTCTAATTGTTTCATGTAATAAAAACATCAGAGTTACTTTTAGTTTATTTTTAACTTACAAGCAAAAGATATCATTAGTGTTGCTAATAATCCCTTTCATATTTCATGAACAAATAAATTGTGCAGGTGTCTAATCAGAATGAAATAATCCTGCACCCTAGGGGAAATTCCATGTAATTCCCTCACACTATCTTGCCTCTGTGACTCACCTTTCTAAGCAGAGTTCACATATGTGTTCTATTTGGTTTTTACTTCCTATAACTCATAAAATAGTGAGGGGGACAATGTGGCAGGTTCCCTTCCATTTTATTGTGAGGGGGTAGATCTGTTGATATGTGGTAGGCTGAGGGAAAAAAAAATACATTTAACTGATTCCAAATATGTTATTTTCATTGATGATTCCCTGGTTTTAAAGTTGGGATATTTTGATTGAGCCTTAGAAGAATTGGACTTTTCATTCTTTAGCTTACCACAGAATTATCCCAGCTGGGGATCCAAAATAAAATTTGCTGCTTGTTCTTGGCTCAGCTTTCTATAGATTTCAAATAGAAACATTGAAGTCCTGTGGGGAATGATGAACTGTCATTGTTTTTGAACTGAATTATCAAATGCCACTGGGATGATAGATAAACCCCTAGCAGTTGAATATTACCCTCAAAAATGGCAAGATGTTAAAAATTTTCCAAATCCCCTCAAAAAAGCCCCCAAACAAAATCTGTGCCAATCACCTTTAAGAATTCATTCAACTTGTATTATTGGGGAAAATAAGTCCATGTTCTCTCATTTACTCTTTAGTGTAAGAAGAAAAAATTACAGTCAAACTATCACTCTTTGCAGATGATATGATACTTTACATGGAAAACCCAAAAGACTCCACTCCAAATCTGCTAGAACTTGTACAGGAATTCAGTAAAGTGTCAGGATATAAAAATCAATGAACAGAAATCAGTTGCATTTCTATACACCAACAACAAAACAGAAGAAAGAGAAATTAAGGAGTCAATCCCATTTACAATTGCACCCAAAACCATAAGATACCTAGGAATAAACCTAACCAAAGAGGCAAAGAATCTATACTCAGAAAACTATAAAGTACTCATGACAGAAATTGAGGAAGACACAAAAAAATGGGAAAATGTTCCATGCTCATGGATTGGAAGAACAAATATTGTGAAAATGTCTATGCTACCTAAAGCAATCTCCATGTTTAATGCAATCCCTATCAAAATACCATAATTTTTTTTCAAGGAAATGGAACAAATAATCCTAAAATTTATATGGAACAAGGAAAGACCTCGAATAGCCAGAGGAATGTTGAAAAAGAAAGCCAAAGTTGGTGGCATCACAATTCCAGACTTCAAGCTCTATTATAAAGCTGTCGTCATCAAGCCAGTATGGTACTGGCACAAAAACAGACACATAGATCAATGGAACAGAATAGAGAGCCCAGAAATAGACCCTCAACTCTATGGTCAACTAGTCTTTGATAAACAGGAAAGACTGTCCAATGGAAAAAAGACAGCCTCTTCAATAAATGGTGTTGGGAAAATTGGACAGCCACATGCAGAAAAATGAAACTGGACCACTTCCTTACACCACACACAAAAATAGACTCAAAATGGATGAAGGACCTCTATATGAGAAAGGAATCCATCAAAATCCTTGAGGAGAACACAGGCAGCAACCTCTTCGACTTTAGCCGCAGCAACTTCTTCCTAGAAACATCGTCAAAGGCAAGGGAAGCAAGGGCAAAAATGAACTATTGGGACTTCCTCAAGATCAAAAGCTTTTGCATAGCAAAGGAAACTGTCAACAAAACCAAAAGACAACTGATAGAATGGAAGAAGATACTTGCAGACGACATATCAGATAAAGGGCTAGTATCCAAAATCTATAAAGAACTTATCAAACTCAACACCCAAGGAATAAATAATCCAATCAAGAAATGGGCAGAGGACATGAACAGACATTTCTGCAAAGAAGACATCCAGATGGCCAACAGACACATGAAAAAGTGCTCCACATCACTCGGCATCAGGGAAATACAAATCAAAACCACAATGAGATACCACCTCACACCAGTCAGAATGGCTAAAATTAACAAGTCAGGAAATGACAGATGCTGGCGAGGATGTGGAGAAAGGGGAACCCTCTTACACAGTTGGTGGGAATGCAAGCCAGTTCAACCACTCTGGAAAACAGCATGGAGATTCCTCAAAAAGTTGAAAATAGAGCTACCCTATGACCCAGCAATTGCACTACTGGATATTTATCCTAAAGATATAAATGTAGTGATCTGAAGGGGCACGTGCACTAGAATGTTTATAGCAGCAATGTCCACAATAGCCAGCCAAACTATGGAAAGAACCCAGATGTCCGTCAACAGATGAATGGATAAAGAAGAAGTGGTATATAATACATACAATGGAATACTATGCAGCCATCAAAAGAAATGAAATCTTGCCTTTTGCAACGATGTGGATGGAACTAGAGGGTATTGTGCTGAGCGAAATAAGTCAATCAGAGAAAGACAACTATCATATGATCTCCCTGATATGAGGATTTTGAGAGGCAAAGTGGGGGGGGGGGTTAGTAGGTAGGGAAGAAAAAAAATGAAACAAGATGGGATCAGGAGGGAGAAACCACAAGAGACTCTTAATCTCACAAAACAAACTGAGGGTTACTGAGGGTAGGGGGGTAGGGAGAGGGTGTTTGGGTTATGGACATTGGGGAGGGTATGTGCTATGGGAGTGCTGTGAAGTGTGTAAACCTGGCGATTCACAGACCAGTACCCCTGGGGCTAATAATACATTATATGTTAATAAAAAATTAAAAAAATTTAAAAAGAGAAGAAAAAATTGCATTAGTAAGTAATTTGAATCCTCCTTTCTGACATAGGCAATTCTATCATAGGTATGATTATACAGCTTGTTTCTACAGATACTACTTTCATGATATTTTGATTCTGCAAAGTCTTTGTCCATCAATTCTTTGAGGGTTTTTTAAAAAAAAATCTTCTTAAGTTTAAAAGTCTGACAAATCTTAAGCTTAAAATGTTTGCCAAGTGAAATGCTCCCAAGTCCTTAATTTTTTGGACAGGATCTGAAAACATTTGCTCTGACCCCCTAGAGCTAAAAGTATTGATTTTTTAATGGGTACACTTTTCTCAAATGGAGTCCATCACTTACATCCAACATCCGCTCCTTTGTTGAAGGAGCAGTTTCTTGTTTCCAAGTAATTACTGTTCCCCTTTTTGCCACTGATATTGCTGTGTTTAAGAATCTATATATTCTCTCAAGGAAATTTAAAGTTGGTCTTCCATGCCAGAAAGCAAAGAGGCAATTGGATGTTAATAATTAATGTTATAAAAGTTATAACACAGAATTTTAAAATACAGAATTTTGTATCAGAATTTTGAGTTTTATTCTATAATAAATATACATTATATCTTTTGAGATCAGCTGGATATTTCTTTCCAGATTCAGGTACAAAGGACCACTTTTTTTTTCATTTTGTACAGATTCTTTCAAGAAGTTAGGGATTACAGAGACTGCCAGAAATGAAGATATCTTATTCTCTATTTACAAAAAATAAGAAAAGCATCTTAAGAGTAAAGAAGTCACGGTACTCATTTGACCAGAAGTTCCAATCACTTACATTGTTGTTCACACAACACTAGACCATCTGCCAATAATCTAAGATGTATGATGGTAGACGGTGATAGAACTAAGTATTCTTCTGTGAATTTGCAATATATCTATTGCTTTAGGCAAGGTGGAGTTGAGACTTGCTTGTTCTGTCTTAGTTCTTTTAGCAACCATGGACAAGGTCTAGCTCATCCATCAGTTTTGTCATCTACTTCCTAAGATGACCTTGCTCATAGACCTGGGCTACTGGCCAATATTCATTAATTTAAAAATAGCCATCTGATACTTTATTAATTCAAGGACAGTGTGTTCGGTGGTGCACAGTTCTGAAAGAGTATTTCAACCAGAGAAAGCTGAGAGTATGTGGTACAGTAGAAAATCACAACTGCTCAGTGGATCAAAACAGCAATCAAGAGGTTCATTATGACAGATGAGGCTGGAGAAGTTTGAAGGAGGGGTCAGCAAAAGATGGAAGGCATATTTTTAGGTGTCTTATATTCCAAAGGGAAGAGTATGGACTTGATTCTGAAAGTTGGAGAGGCACTGAGTGACACTGAGCAGAAGAGTAACATATTAATGAATTATTGTTTTTGTTTGTTTTGTTACTTTGTGAAATTTCTTTCTGGGAACTTTACAAAGAAATTTTAGAACAGGAGAAACTGAGGGCCATCTGACCAGTTAGATAGTTCTATATCAACTTATTTAAGAAATCTGAATCCATAATGAAAGCAGCAACTCTAAATTGATGTAACAAGATTGAAAAGATGTTCAGAACAGAATAGGAAACATTTATTCCCTGATTAATATGGGGATATATAAATAAGTCAATATGGAAATTGACCACAGACTCTGATTTGGGTAACTGAGTGGAATTTGAAGTCTGTTTCTTTATTTTATGTACAAACACAAAATTTTGCAAAAATGTTTTAAGATGGCTTACAAAGAATTATAACTAAGATGACTAAATATAAATGGCAAAATTTTTAAAAGATCAAAGGCAAAAGAAAAAGAGGCACATAGAAAAGTATGTTCATATAACAACATAAAAAAAAAAGCCAGAAGTGGCATGAGGACATGAACAAATTTAATGAAGGTTTGAACACTTGCTAGAGATGGGTCACAAATCGATTTAGCACAAGGTGTTTAGTAGGTTACTCAGTAAAAGGAGCATGACAAGTTAGAACATCGAGGCACCTGCCTGGAAGGTAGCAACAAATCCACAGCCACAGAAACTCATAACCGCTCCCAGTCCTGCAACCGGAGAAATTCACATCCAGGAAGTAGTGCCATTCCCCGAAACAGGAAAGAGGGAAGGAATAGATTTTAGAGGGAAATAATGCTAATTCAGTCTAATAAAATGTTAACTCACACCCTCTTTATTAAATGGATTTCTTACTTCTTCCAGATACTCTTTCCTTACTGTCCAACATTTGTGCTCTTTTTGGCTCCTCACTCAGTGCACCAGGAAACAAACATTTTTTGAGCATCTACAATATATTTTGCCAAGGCAATTTACCTTGTATGAACTGCTTTCCTTTTGTCTTAACAGCCCTGCTTCTCCTTTAAGCCTTGACTCATTTTCTAACTTTTTTATGGTGTAAGTAATCTATACTACATTTTAACAATTGTGTAGGCTGGGCCCCTTAGGCCTTAAATATTTGAAGTCTTTCCTGTCTATTTGTTATCATCTCCACCACCAAAACTCTGTAAGCCAGCTTTCCTAAAGTGTGAAATGTGTCCCCTGGTAGTTCTTGAAATGATTTTAGGAAATACACAAACATGGTCTTAAATAGGATGGAACCACATAGTGAGAAAACTATTCTTCAATTCTTGTTCATATATTCAGACTACTTCAAGAGGAAAGGCTTGTTTTTATTTGTTTTTAGTACTAATTTCCTTTAAAACAAAAGCTAAGAGATATCCTCTTACAGACTTTTAACAGTCAATGTTATATAGCTAGAATTAAATAATTTATTTGTTTTAGTCCTGGCTTCCACCAAGTGCTGACCACCTTGACCATGCCCAAAGTGCCAGGTGTCTAGCCACTATGCCTCAATAAAATTGAAATTATTACTTCAATAATTTGAAAGAAAGGATGAAACAACTCTCTGTGGGTCCAACTCTCTGTCCCCAAAACTTGAAGAGATGGAGAAATGTCACCCACCTGAAAGGTAATGCCAGATATTCTCTATCATACCGTTTTATTTCTTTTTATTACAGTTATACTGTCCATATATGTTAGTTTGTTTACTATTATCTGCGCTTCCCATCCCAAGAATATAAGCTTCATGAAAGATTTTACTCGCTTTTTTCACTATTATATCTTTGGTGCCTAGAAGAATTTCTAGCATATAATTACTGTTTTGCAAACACAGTGCCCAACTTACAGTGGTTCAATGTATGAATGTTTGACTTTACGATGGTGTGAAACTAATACATGTTCAGTAGAAATCAGTAGGATTCTGAATGTTGATCTTTTCCTTAGCTAGCAATATGCAGTGAGATCCTCTCTCATGATACTGGGCTGTAGCAGCCACAGTTCTTGGTCTGTCTCCTGATCCCAAGGGTAAACAACCCATGTAATTACAACCATTCCGTAACATGCAACAATTCTCTCATTTTTAGTACAGTGTCCAATAAATTACATGAGATTTTCAACACTTTATTATAAAATAGGCTTTGTGTTAAATGGTTTTTCCCAACTTCGGGCTAATATAAGTGTTCTGAACACATTTAAGGCATGCTAGGTGAATCTATGATATATGGTAGGTTAGGGTATTATAAATGCATTTTTTACTTATAATACTTTCAATTTTACGATGGCTTTATTGAGACATTACCTCCTCATAAGCTGAGGAAGATCTGTGCTTGTTAAATAATTTAGACCAATTTATCATTAAAGATTTTTATAAAATTAGTTTTAATGTGTACTTTCTAGTATTCATAACACATAAAGAAAATTTTGAATTTGGTCTATTAAAAATTTTCCCATTCTGCTTATTTTAAAATAATTGTAACATAAACGTATATAATATAAATACGCATTTCAAAATAAAATAAACTTATTCAATTTTTATCATTGTAAATGTATTTATAATTTATTTGCTATGGCATCAAGATAAACAAACAGGTTTCATGACTTAATACTTGGAATTCTTATATTTTTTACTCTTGCAAAATGTTTTTTTTTAGTGTTTGTATTTTTAGTAAATAGTAAGAAAAAGGGGAAATTTTTTTCAGGTAGTCATGTGTAAGTACTTCTCAAAAAATTAGATTTTCGGGGCTTTCGGGCTAAATAAGGCAAATTAGTTATGTGCATTTTCCTTCTTTCCTCTTCCTTTCCCACTAAAGGAGAATTAAAGAACAAAAATGTGTAAAGTCATGAAGACAAAGAATAAGAGAAGACACTTTAATGGACCAGTGATTGCAACAAAAGTTTGGAGGCTTAAAGCAGGTGGATGGCACCCGAATGAGCAGGACAGAAGGAGCTTCTATCTTGTGTTCTTGCTAGTTGGATAACGACTTATCCACAAGCGCTTCTTAACTTGCCATAAAGAACCGCTGAGGGACTGAGTCTTGGAGTGAGTTGGTATAGCAGATCTGTGAGGGAGGTATATGGCTGAACATAAGCAGGTTGCTTAAGAATCTGTAAATAGAATAGTAACTGTGGTGCCTTCTTCTTCTCTTACAGCCAGTCAAATTCCATAACTCTCTGGCCTAGTCTGGAGGTGTGTTCTTGGGATAATTTAAGCAGAAGATGCCTAGATTATAGAATGCTAAGCATTCCAGAGGGATGGGATAATATATACAGACTAAGGGGTGCCTGGGTGGATCAGTGGGCTAAAGCCTCTGTCTTCAGCTCAGGTCATGATCCCAGGGACCTGGGATCAAGCCGTGCATCGGGCACTCTGCTAGGCAGGGAGCCTACTTCCTCCTCTCTCTCTGCCTGCCTCTCTGCCTACTTGTGATCTCTCTCTGTCAACTAAATAAATAAAATCTTTATATACACACACACACACACACACAGAGAGAGAGAGACTAAGTAAAAAGTCTGCATACTGAAAGACAATCTTGCTCTATTTCCAAAAAAACAGTGTGGGCATTTAATCTCTTTTGAAGACTAAAAGGTCTAACTGAAAGGATCTTCCAATTCTTGCAAACTGTAAAGTGGGACTAGCACTAAATTAAACGGTCAGTTTGCTACCCAATTGGTCATGATATGGTGAGATCCACCAGCCTTGACGTAATCAGCTTTCTAAGAGCTACACTTTAAAATACGAATGAGCAGCCAGAGAACATCAGATATTTGAGGAAAACCTCCAAATGAATGAGGGAATACTAAACACCAAACCAAAACAAAAACCCATACAATAAAAGGAATTCTAAGAAAATAGAAATAGGACAGGAAAAGTTAAAAATTTCAAACATCATAAGCACTATGGTATCAGATGTAAAATATTGCTTCCATCAAAGAATGTGATACTATGAAAAAATAATCAGAAAACATGAGAGAGATAGACAAACCAAAATTTTAAAAGGAGAGTGGAAGATAGAGCTATGTAAATTTCTCAGAAAGAAAAAGAAAATGACAAATAAGTGGACCACAGAATTAAAAAAAAAAAATTTGTTAACACTTTGACCAGCAGACAGACAAGAGAAAAAGGGGAGTGGAAGTATATCAAATTAATAACAGAGGGAAATTCTCCAGAGGTGAAGATCAAAAATCATCAGATTGAAAGCTATCCTTGAATATTACCTCCAAACCCCCCAAAAGCTGCAGCATCAGCAAAGTTTGGAACACAAAAATTAAAGAGATTCCAGTAGCTTTCACAGTGAACATACATGCCTTAAGGATGGGAGCTGCATTCACTAGAAATCAAACAAACAATAAAATAAACATTTCTGGGGGGTAGGGAAGGAAAAAAATGAAACAAGATGGGATCGGGAGAGAGACAAACCATAAGAGACTTTTAATCTCACAAAACAAACTGAGGGTTGCTGGGAGATGGGGGGGGGGCGGTAGGGATAGGGTGGTTGGGTTATGGACATTGGGGATGGTATAGGCTATGGTGAGTGTTATGAAATGTTTAAGCCTAATGATTCACAGACCTGTACCCCTGGGGCAAATAATACATTCTATGTTAATAAAAATAATTATAAAAAATAAATAAACATTTCTACCTTCATGAAGCTTATACTTCAGATATGGGAGAGAAAAGACAAACAAAATGAGTAACTTAGCTAGATGGTGAGAACTATAGATAAAAATGAAGCAGAAATATTATAACTACTATGGTTTAGGCAGGATCCCAGTGGACTTTTTCATTTTTCATATCCTGAGATAAATGTACTTACTATAAATCTGAATTCTTAAAAAAAATTTAAATATAAGCAACGTGCTAACCATTTATTTGATGTGCAGCAAATCAACACTTAATAAAATTGAGCTAAAAGAGTAGTTATTCTAATTCCTTCCTCTAAATCTGCTCTCTTAGAGGTAACATTTTTTATGGAGGAGTAAGAATGAACTTTGGAGACTGAGACACTGGATTCAAATCTGAATTCTTCATTGCATAGCCAGGTAGGTCTGGGTGAATTACATAGCCTCCTTAAGGTTGCGTTCTCAGTTGTAAGATAAAATTATTACTGATTATCTCGTAGCATTCTGGGAAAGTTGCATAAGGACAGTATATACTATGTGTCCAGCACATTGATGGGCTTATAGTTGGAACTCAATAAATATGAGATTTTGCCCATCTTTCTGTGTTTTTTTCCTTCACATTTGTGTTGGGATGTCCTATAATCCTATTTCAAGCTTACTCCATACCTCTAATTAAAAACAATAAAGAGAACACTTATCATGATGAGTACTGAGTAATGTTTAAAACTGTTGAATCACCATATTTTACACCTGATACTAATATAACTATGTTAACTACACTGGAATTAAAATTAAAAACTTAATAAAAATAAAAATAGAAATAGAAACAATTATTGTTGTCTTTCCCATTAACTAGAGAAAACCCTATTGGTGATTAATTTACACACTCTTCCATCAGATATTTATTTCTTTCCCTTATATTTTCTGTCTTTAACAGAAGTTTTATTGTATGTATATATTAACCAAAATATGATAAAAATAGAAAGCTACACATAGGAATCTCTAGCTTAACATGACTAATCCATTCAGACATTCTTTGCAAAGAAAAGGAGGCGGAGGGAAGGAGGGAGAGAAAGAGAGAGAGAAGGAGAAACCAAGAAACACTCTTAACTATACAGAACAAACTGACAGTCTCTAGAGGGCAAGTGGGTGGGTTTATGATTGAAATAGCTGATAGGGATTAAGGAGTACACTTATCACAGTGAGCACTGAGTAATGTACAGAACTGTTGAATCACTACATTGTACAGCTGAAGCTAGCAGAACACTGCATGTTACCTCTACTGGAATTAAAATGAAAAACTTTAAAAAATCTAGACAGGAGACATTTCCTAGTACTTTAAGAGGAAAAATCAGGGGCGCCTGGGTGGCTCAGTTGGTTAAAAATCTCCCTTCGGCTCAAGTCATGATTCTAGGGTCCTGGGATCAAGCCCCACATCAGGCTCCTTTCTCAATAGGGACCCTGCTTCTCCCTCTCCCACTCCCCCTGCTTGTGCACCCTCTCTCTGTCAAATAAATCTTTAAAAAAAAAAAAAAGGAAAAATTAATGTCAGTCAATTCCAAACTCCTAATCAAAGCTGGGCGGGAGGGAGGGAAAGGCCTATATATAATAAGAAAGTATTACATTAAGAATACGGAAACCATCACTTTGAAGTCATCAAACAACATGCTTGTAAAATAGAGCAAAACAAAAACATCTCTGAGTATGTAATACCATAATCTCCCTTAATACCAGCAACATTTAAGATGCATAATCACTTTATTGATGTTTTGTTGAGAATTTTTTAATAATCCATCTTTACTACTAATTATTATTGGATTGTATTTCAAGACTTTTCCCATAAAACTTTTTTTTTATGTTGTATTGAGTTCCAAAGATGTCAAGATAAAATTTCCATATGTAAATATTAGATGAAAAAATTACTGAAGGTTATTTACATTCTGGAAAATTTGGGTGTTGAAATTAAGAAGGGTTTTTACTGGGAAAATATTAGTGTGGAGACACATTCTGCCAGTGTGCAACTATGCAGGCTAATTTAAAGGGAAAACTTTGAATGCTCACTTTATTGATGTTCTCAAATAAAAATTGGAATATAGACCTTTATTATCTTATACAACCTGACCTTAATAGAAGAACAATTACTGTTTCAGAATTAAAATTCAGGATACACTGTTCTAAGGCAACACCTTTATTTTATGAGATAAAGTTTAGGTCCAGTGAAGTAAACTGATACACAAAAGACATGTATTATAAATTAGTGGCAGAGCTGAATATTGCAGTGGAAATCCTTGTTCTGAGCTCTTTCTCATAAAAAGTTATTGAACTATGTTAAATTTTAGGGGAAGGCTTTGTTTGGAACCAGAGCCTTTGGATTAAGATAATTTTCTTAGATAATTTTCTCCTCTTATTCAAGAATTGCCAAAAATTGCAAGGAACATGTTTACATTCATTTTTAGAATTTTATTTCAACATTAAAAAGTAATATAGTTATGAGAGATATAGCAACAATTGTGAAAATTCAAGTGATTTTTATAAAGATAAGTGGTATTTCAATTTCACAAATTTATAAAAATAATTTCTAACTTTACAAATTAACTAGGTTCTCAAGTTTCAGCTTGAGTACATTTAAAAGTTCGGGTATTTATTTATGACCTTTGGCACTACATAAAACTAAGCATTATACTATTTTCTCCTAGTATTGGGAACTTATGTTTGATTTAATTTTCTTATCAATATCAAAATTCATCCTAAATTCTTATACATCATCAAAGGCACTTTAACAACTGAATTTCTATTAATTTCAAAGCTGTACGCACTCAATACTAAGAATTTTTAAAATCATAAATGACAGCTTGAGTGATTAATTAAAGCAACTTGTTGCACAACAAAATCCTTAATTAATATATATATGACAAGGGCATTGACTGCCACTGCAATACATTTCAATATATCCAACTTACCGATGTGTTTAAAATCATACATCTGAGGTATTTAGAGGAAATGCTTCTTTATAACCCTGCTGTCCATTTCTTGTGTTTTACATGAAGAAACTGAGCATTATAGACATCATATGGCTCACAGAGGGTCACAGCATGATGGGATCATTTTAAAGGACTGCTATACTTGAAAGTTTGTAAAAATACTAAATTTGATTTGAGACTATTCTGTTCTTTCTTTCTCTTTATCCAGGAGAAAGGAGCAAAGTTACTTAGGGCATCAAGTGACTTCTTTTTCTAAATTTATAAAATGTTTTAAATACGACCGAATTTGCTTTTAATAGGGCCATTTGATTCCTGAAATGTCAAAAGTGGCAATCATCATAGCAATAACAAATACTTATTGAGCACTTACTGTTGAGATCTTTGGTCCTGGGGACAGTGGGTTTTATTTTGATCTTAACACTATTCTTTCTCTCGCTCTCTTTTTAATTCTAAGCACACTAAACCTGTTTAATCATCCAAAGCTCAATTTAGCTTATTTTGCAAGGCTAACTTGACCTGGATCATTTCTTGCTTGTGCCTCTGGAAATGATATGCAAAACTTCAACCCTTTCCTAAGGCTGATATGAAGTAATCACTGAAAATTCTAATCTTGTAGCCAATCGCCATGAAGAATAAACAGCCACTGCTTTCTCATGATGATATAAAGCTGCTTTCTTGTTGTTGTTGTTTTTTTAAAGATCTTACTTATTTATTTGAGTGAGAAAAAGAGAGTGAGCTAGGGGTAGGAGCAGAGGGAGAGCCACAAGCAGACTCTGTGCTGAGTGCAGAGCCTGACAGGGGGCTGGATTCCATGACATGGGCTGAAATCAAGACTCAGATGCCTGACGGACTGAGCCCCCCAGGAACCCCTAACCTGCTTTTTAACAATATACCCCTGAGTTTTATTGCATGTTCTGGTTTGAGTACTTCCCATTTGCAAACTTTTTGGTGTGTGCATAGTAAATTTTTACTAATTACTACTTCAGTGATTCATTGGTATTTTGTGATTCATTGGTACTTCAGTGATTCTTTGGCTATTTTGAAACTTTGATCTTAATACATTAAAGCAAGAACAAATTCAGGTTGATAAGCCGGAAGGGAGAGTTGGAGGGAAGATAGACCTTTACTGTAAACCAACCAACCAACCAACAACTTCCTGGGATTTCTGTCTATATGTATGCTACTCATTCCCTCATCCATTTTAAGTTACGAATACTATTTTGTTTTAAAAATGTAGTCAGGGGCACCTGGGTGACTCAGTGGGTTAAGCCTCTGCCTTCAGTTTAGGTCATGATCTCAGGGTCCTGGGATCATGCCCCAAATCGGGCTCTCTGCTCAGTGGGGAGCCTGCTTCCCCTCTCTCTCTGCCTGCCTCTCTGCCTACTTGTGATCTCTCCCTGTCAAATAAATAAATTTTTTAAAAATCTTAAACATAAATAAATAAAAATATGTAGTCAAAGGAAAATACAATGCAGAAACTAACTCTGACCTAATCATCCTGCTGGCTCACTCTTCTGAACTTTGGCAAAGCCTAAGAACATGTGGATTAACAAGACTAAGAACAGGCAGTGGAAATGCTACCAGACATTTCAGAGCACCCAGAAACCAAAGTTATTAGGGGAAATCTAGAAGTGATTGAGATGGTAGGGAAGGACAGAGCAAGAGCTTATCAGGGGCAAGTGGACAGACACAGGGAATTAGAGTCAGGCATGTTTCAGACAAGACAAAAATTGAAAGAACAAACACTGACCAGAGGTCAAGGCTGGCAGGCAGGCATGTCCATTAAAAGCATGAGAGCCTTTGAGATACTGTTGGAAAGAATGCAGGTAAGGCCCTGTTTTTTACCAAACAGGAAGTTCATGTATGCCCACTACTTGCAAAGAAATTTAAATAAATGTCAGTCAGTAAATCAGTCAACTCCAGGTATTGGACAGGCCAGAGGCCACTTGTGAGAGCAAGTAATAGAATTAACGTGGATGAGAGAGGGCTGCTAAGAGAGCCCATGAGAAGCTGTTAGTCCCTTCTTCATGTAGGATGGGGTGGTTGGCTCTCCTTGTATGTATGGTGTGCTGCTCTATTATTATTATCAGTCAACATTTGTGCAGCGGCCTCTATAAATTCTTCTACCAGAGGACAACTTTCTCAGACATAGTTTATGTGGTCAAGTCTCCTGGCCTTGATATTATTTCTCTTTGTAAGTACACTGATAAAAAGTTGGAGTCATAGACTTCAAAGAGCTCTACATTTTAGTACAAAATTATGTTAGGATTGTCAGAGTGCCAAGATAACGCTCTATTAAATATTGTAACATAACAAGCACTTGGTTTGTCATTTGATGTTTTAATTTTAGCACCTCTGAAAAGATTTTTTCAATACTTGAAAAATCATCTCTATTATTTTCTAATCAATACCTTCCACTGGCGATCAGAGAAAAAGTAAAATAATTTCTATTCCTCCAAAAATTACACTCATGAGCTTTACTCAAGTTTAGAAATGGAGTAAAGTTAGATATATGATTAATTCAGCCTCTTAGGAATACATCCTTTTATCCTCTCATGTTAATGTTTCTATTTTGAGTGTGTAGAAACGTACTCTACATTTTGTTCGTAAAGCCAAGTGAGTATTTGAAGCCCAGGGACACTGACCAGTTCACTTGATCCTTCTTTAGAAGACAAGCAATATTTTGTTGTGACTGCTATGGGGCCAGGGTTTTGGACATTTTTAAAGTTTGTGTAAATGTGACATCACAATTTCTAATTAATGCTTGAGCATTCATAAATTAACAGGAGGTGAGTTGGAAGCAGGTATGGATGTCAAAAAATGGATTTTTTTACGGTCTATATAAGGGTTTGATGTTAATCTGCTCTACTTTGAATTATACAAAGTTAGTTATTGGGGGGGACTTATTTGCCTGGAAAAATTAAATGTGAAAACCATTTTTTATTTTCCACAAGTAGGTTACTGTTTAAAGAATATCATTTGTTAGCAGAACAAATATTCAAATTTTCCTGAGAGAGAAGAGTGAAAGTATAGTTCCAGGATAACTATGTAATGTCGCTATTTATCCCCCCCTCCCCTATTTACCTTTTAAGAGTTTTCCTGAAATAGCATGCGATTTAACATAATACAAGTGACCTGGCTCTGTGGAGACTATAGACTGGGAGGTGATCCAATCTTGCTGAAGTTAATCAATATCCAGCTTTAGCAGTAACATACACTCAACAAGAATTAAAAAAAAAAAAAAAAAGTCTAAGTCAGAGAAGGAAAGTTTTTACCAAGGTCACTAAACAGAATAATTAAAAGGAAGACTTTATTTTAGGCCTTCGTGGCATTTTGCCAGGCAAGATTTTTAGCTCTGCTTCCCTTCAAGGATTCATTGGGATCACTCATAAACCACAGAGCCTTTGAATAAAGGACTTCAGTAAGAGAAGACTGGAGAGCGAGCAGGTACCAGCACTTAGAACTTTGGGCGAAGGCATGTGGTAGATACAGAAATCCTTGAGTAGGAGTAAATAAGCACATTCATGAAGAATTAACAGTGGAGGAGAAAAGAAAGGAAAGGGTTGTGGACAGGGAGTAGCCATGCGGACTGATGGAAAATGTGTTCTGAGAAGTAGTACTAAGAAGGGAAGTCTGGGTGCAGGAACTCTTCCAACATTAAATGGAATACTTTCAAGCTAGCAAGAAGGAGCCTTTACTGCATGAGGGGAAACCTCAGAAATGATGGGGTCTTAAAGGTTGACCCAGGAGTAACTGCTTGTGAACAGACAAGCTCTCCTTATTCTCAGGAGATGTTGTGGTGTCAAAGAGCCTCCAGGGGCACCTGGGTGGCTCATTCCTTTAAATACCTGACTTCTGCTCAGGTCATGATCTCAGTGTCCTGGGATCCCCTCTGCACTCAGTGGGGACTCTGCTTTTACCTTTCCTTCTCTCTCTGCCCCTCCTCCTGCTCAGACACACACACTCTCTCTCTTTCTCAAATAAATGAATAAAATCTTTTAAAAAGAAAAAAAAAAGAAGAGGAAGAGCTTCCAAATTCCCCACGAGAAAAAAAAATGCGCATAGGATATGAAGTCAAACAGATTTGGGTTAAAAACTGGCCTCTGTTACTTCATGGCTGTATGATTTATCTCTAGCAAATGACTTAACCATTCAGAGCTCAAGGGAGGAGACTATATATCATACACAATGGCCCAAGACATTTACTGGTAACATGGCATTCAATAAATGATGTACTTCAGCAGTTTTTATATATAAATTTCCACTGAAAATAGTATTTTGGGGCGCCTGGGTGGCTCAGTGGGTTAAGCCTCTGCCTTCGGCTCAGGTCATCATATCAGGGTCCTGGGATCGAGTCCCGCATCGGGCTTTCTGCTTGGCAGGGAGCCTGCTTCCTCCTCTCTCTCTGCCTGCCTCTCTGCCTACTTATGATCTCTCTCTGTCAAATAAATAAATAAAATCTTAAAAAATAGTATTTTTTTCAAAGATTTTATTTATTTAATTATTTGTCAGCTTGAGAGAGAGTGCACAAGCAAGCAGAGGTGGAGAGAGAAGCAGGCTCCCTGCTGAGCAAGGAGCCCGATGCGGGACTCTATCTCAGGATGCTGGGATAATGACCTGAGCCGAAGACAGCAGCTTAAACTCACTGAGCCATCCAGGCCTCCCTGAAAATAGTATTTTTACATTTTATAGGTAGAACGTTTCCTTCCATATTCCGATTTAGTTTTGTTTTACTTTAGGTGGTTCTGGGCTGTCTTCTGCAGTGATGAAAAATTTTCCAGTTTCTGCTGACCACATGTGCAATTAACAATGTCATTCTTTGATAGTTTTGTAATCAGTTAAGTCTATACCTATGGGGGATTTATATGTAATGTTAATTATGACTATTCGGTGAAATAAAAAAATATCAGTGCGAAAGCAAATCTGTTCCTGTTACTGACATAAGAAAATTTTGATCATAGAAGTGTATTTCCTTGTAAATTATTTTACAAAGAGGAGTTATCTACCCAAATTAAAATGCTGCTGATCATGGCTTTAAGCATCCAGACCCAACAAAGGCATTGAACATACTTATTTTCGTGTTTATCAAAACCATTGTTATTAGGGGTTTCAAATAAACTTTTCTAAGCTGAAGTTTTATTTCTCAGTTTTAAAAATGGAAATCTTTTCATGATAAAGACTCTTCCATGATTACCTAGCAACTTTAAAGATTTTATTTATTTGTCAGAGAGAGAGAGAGCGAGAGCACAAGCAGGGGGACCAGCAGGCAGAGGGAGAAGCAGTCTTCCCATTGAGAAGAGCTAGATGCGGGACTCAATCCCAGGACTCTGGGATCATGATCTGAGGCGAAGGCAGACGCTCAACTGACTGAGCCACCCAGGCGTCCCCATCTAACAACTTTATTTATTTATTTATTTTTAAAAGATTTTTAATTTATTTATTTAACAGAGAGCACAAGTAGACAGAGAGGCAGAGGAGGAGCAGGCTCCCTGCCGCCAGAGAGCCTGATGTGGGGCTCGATCCCAGGACCCTGAGATCATGACCTGAGCCGAAGGCAGAGGCTTAGCCCATTGAGCCACCCAGGAGCCCCTATCTAGCAACTTTAGAACTTGGATTATTTTCAAGTTACTGAGATTTCAAAGTGTCTGTTCAAGTAAACAGAAATATCTTGTTTCACATTTAAAAGCTTAATACTATAATGAAAACCACAGCCAAATTGTTTTTAATTATTATGTAATCCTGATCAATTCTCAATATTCCTAGAACTTGGTAAATGATCTGAAAGACTAAACATGTTTTATCAGCCAAGATATTTTGAAAATGAAGATTAATGAAGGAGGCTGTGTCCTACCAGATATTAAAAAATGTATCAATGTAATAATTATTAAAACAGCTCAGGACTGTTACAGATGTAGAAAGATACATGGGAAAGAATGACAAATACAGAAACACACTCCAATACACAGCTTGGACAAACATATAGCACTAACCTTGTTCTAGGCATGTTTTTAAGACTCTGACAACATTAATTCCTTTAATTCCTTTCCTTCTCACCACAACTATGTGGGGTAGGCACTTTTAGCTACTTTTTTGCATATATAGCTTGGTAGGGTGTAAATAACTTTTCTGAAGCCATCCAACTCAGTTGTGGAGACTCGATTTGTATCTAGGCATAATGGCTCCTGGAGTCCACATTCCTAAACACTGCATTAAACCACTTTTATTGTAGGCTGAAGCAGAGGTCCTTAAAAGTGTGTGCTGAGAACCCCTCGGGTCCCTGAGACTTCCCCAAACATAAGATCAAAGGTATTTTTATAATAATACTAAAATATTCTCTCTCACTCTCTTACAAGCCTATAGTAGAGTTTTCCAGAGGCCACATGGCACGTGTCATTGCAACAGATTCAATACAGATGCAGATAAGAGAATCCAGCTGCCTTCTACTAAGTTAGACAAGAAAGATATTTGCAAAAATATAAGACAAAGGGACACCTGGGTGGCTCAGTGGTTAAGCCTCTGCCTTCAGCTCAGGACATGGTCTCAGGGTCCTGGGATCAAGCCCCACATCTCATTGCTCAGCAGGGAGCCTGCTTCCCCCCCCCATCTCTGCCTGCTTCTCTGCCTACTTGTGATCTCTGTCAAATAAATAAAACCTTTAAAAAATATATATACATAAGACAAAGCCACTCACCTCACTAAATGCTTTTCTTTTGGAAATATTATTTTTTATGAAGTGTTGTTTATATTAACATGCAATATTAAACCTATTATTGTTTCTAATAAATAAATATACAAATTTCTGAGTTTTCATCTCTAACACAGTCAATATTAAGAGATATAACCTGTCTTTGTTATTTATATTCCACACACAGGTTTTTGAGGTCATCAAAATACTTAAGAGTGTAATGCTGTTCTGAGACCAAAATGTTTGAGAATTGCTGGCTAAATTAAGCATTTCAAATTACACGGCAGAGAAAATTTTACTGAGGAGTTTATTGAACACATGGTTCAACCATTTTGAAAACTTAAAGTTACTTTCTTCCAAACAGTCTAGAAACTTCTGATAGGAGTAGAAATTGTTAGCAATCTTTCTCGGGAGCATTCTGGCAATAAAGAACAAAAGCCTAAAAATACGGTTCTATTTAACTTATCAGTTTCAAGATTAGCAATATACCTTAAAGAAATAATGACTAATGTGCTAAAATAATTTAATCAAAAATATTAATTATTACTTTCTTAGAATACTGTAATTTTAATTACACAAAAATAGTAGATTGATTAAATAAGTATGAAATAGTAAAGAGGTTCTAAGCAGCCATTAGAATGATATAATTAAGGACTATTTATTGATGCAGAAATACTTCCCTACATACTGTTAAAAAATACACGTGTATACATACATGTGTGTAATATATCTATGTAAAATATATATTTGCTACGATCATGTTCTTATAAATACATTTATATAAATCTCTACCATGCACAGAAAGAATATACACCAATATATTAGCAGAGCTATTCTTTAGCTTTTTGTCTACATTTTCCGATTTCCATATCATGAAATAAATTAATTTTATGGTAAAATATTTGAAATTAAAATTTTACTTATGACAGCACAATTATTCAGCAATGAGGAAATGTTAAATTAAGGCACAACAAGATCTATTACACAACAACCAAAATGTTCAGGAAAAAGATCAAACTCAATGCCATGAAAGATGTTTGACTGAATTTTCCAACAGCAGAACAAAATATAACAAGAATAGCTACAAAGGACATAGTTTGCATAGTGGGGAAAATGTGGATACAAGCTCTATCCACATTAGATACCGTTATTACATGCATATTATATTTCATAGGTATAAAAATAGGTTGTAGTTATGTTCAAAATTGTTATTATTCTTTGGAGTTTTGTGCAAATGTATTCAAGAGCAAAGTATCAAGAAATTTCTAACTTGCTTTCAAATGGTTCAGAAAAAAAGTGTGTATAGTTTTTTTAAAAAAAGAGCAAATGTGGCAGAAGGTAAGAATGAGTGCACATAGGTAAAGGGTACATGGGTGTTGACTGCACTATTATTTTTTTTAAAGATTTTATTTATTTATTTGACAGACAGAGATCACAAGTAGGCAGAGAAGCAGGCAGAGAGAGAGGAAGAAGCAGGCCCCTGCTAAGCAGATAGCCCGATGCGGGGCTCGATCCCAGGACCCTGAGATCGTGACCTGAGCGGAAGGCAGAGGCTTTAACCCACTGAGCCACCCAGGCACCCCTGACTGCACTATTATTGTTCAAAATAATACGTTTGAAATCTGTTCAAAATAAACTGTTGGTGGCGGGGGGAGAGGGTAAATAATGCTAAAGGTTGCAATGAGGGGTGGCAATTAAAAGGGAAGAGATACAGCAGATAATTAGCAGTTAAAGAAGCTCTGGGTAATGGATCTTTTTAACAATAATTGAGTGCCTACTACATGCTCAATAAATGTACAAGTACAAATACAAGTGCTACAGAAAAACAATCAAGAGAGAGTTTCAGTGGCAGGAGGAAATGTTTAGGCAGCACATAAAACAATTTATAGTATCATCACAGTTATTATAAAAATCAACAACCATATATGCATAGAAAAAGACTGTTAGAAATGTACCAAGCTGTTTTGAGGGATTATCTTTGGGAGTTAGATGCATGGGTGATTTTTATTTATTTTCTATGCAGTCTTTATATTCCAAAATTCTGACAATGATTAAATATTACTTTTCTAATGAGAAAAACATAGCTCCGAAGTTAAATGCACCATGCCATCTGGAATCTTTGCACTCCTGATTCATACCTATTATATTTTATTGAAACAGGATGGTGATAAACCATTTTCCATTCTCTAGCCTGTGAGAGCCTAATGGCCATAGCTGAGAAGGCACATTTCCATGAACGTATCCATCAGTTTGTGAAAGTTTATGTAAGACAAAAAGCCAGCAGGTACTGTGAGTAAGCTGTATGGAGAGATGTCTAACCCTTGGATATTAGGCTAAATAAGATTTTACTCTGAGAATTAAATCAATTAGGTAATAATCTATTGGAAATAAGCAACTCTCTTCACTCTGCCGTAACTACCAATAGCCATTAATGTAACCAAAGGAAGACTATCAGTATGTGACAGTGGCCAGTTTACAAAGGCAGTTGTGAGAAGTAGATTAGTGGATTGTCCTTCATA
This sequence comes from Meles meles, assembly GCF_922984935.1. Taxonomy (NCBI): domain Eukaryota; kingdom Metazoa; phylum Chordata; class Mammalia; order Carnivora; family Mustelidae; genus Meles; species Meles meles. The sequence goes on from NC_060066.1 coordinate 132,260,870, forward strand.
ATCCAGTGAAAGCTCTGTGGTCATCAAGTTTTCCCTCTTAACTGGAGCAATGAGTCTGAAATCAATTACAGTGATCATTTTTATCATGATAGCCTTGTTGATAGAGTAAGTTCAACTTCGCATGTGCAGTCAGAGATGGATGGATTGTAGTTCGTGAATAAAAGACTCAGTATTGAAATGGGAGCATAGTGTTCAGGTACTTCGTGGAAACATTCTACATACCCATGGGCTAGAGATTCTGATTCAAGATGAAAATTCTTGTTTAAATAAAACAAGTGAAATCCCACGTTTAGGATCAGACTTTAAAGTTGATGTTTATATGCGTCTTAGTCTGTTTCTTTGGGCTGCTATAATAAAATACCACAGACCTGGTAGTCATAAACAACAAAAATGTACTTCACAGAGTTCTGAACGCTGGAAGTCCAAGATCAAGGCACCAACATAGTTGCGTTCTCTTGGTGAGAGACCTCTTCCCACTTTAAAGCTGGCACTTTCTCACTTTTTTATTGTTTGGTGGAAGGGGTAGGGATCTCTCTGGAGCCTCTTTTACAAGGCACTGATCTCACTCATGAAAGATCAGCTCTTATGACTGAAGCAACTCCCAAAGGCCTTACCTTTTCACATCAGTTTTTGGGGATAGGACCTCAACATACTAATTTTGGGGAGACACAAACATTAGACCAATGACAACACGATAAAGGAAATTGCACTACATCCTCTTTTATAAATAACTACAGCCATTATCCATAAACAATCCCATTGATTAGCAGATTTTAAATGTAGCTCAACACTGGGTAATAATAAAGTTTTGCATCCCCTGATGATATTTCTCCAAATTGCAAGATACTCACATTTAAAACTTATTGTGCATATTTTAGTTTTAATATGGTAGGTCTGCCCAGATCCAGATGAATCTTAGTAAGTTTAATTTTAGTATGTCAAATTTCATCAAAATTTTCAATATTATCCAAAATTATACTGAAAGAATCAAACTACCAAAGACAAAATTATACTGAAAGAATCAAACTACCAAAGACACCATGCTGAATGCAGAAGGAAATCTTAAAATTGAAAGAATAATTTCACATTTTTTTTTGGTTAGTAATTATCACCAAAAAAGAGCTCATATTTAGTGTCATTATTTTTCTCTACAATTTTCTGATGAAATAAATGAATGTAGATTAATTACACTTAGGCATTTTTGCTTCATTTGACCAACTGGACTCATATCTATCTGTTTTAATGAGGCAATATTCTGAATAAATGTGGAGTACAACTGAAAGGTATTAAGATATACTTCAACACATTTCTTGGTAAGAAATGGATGACAATCTACTATCTAAAAAGTGAGCATACTGACTACAGCATTGATATTATTTATGAACTGCCTTCTCTAAACATCAAGTTTTAAATTTCACCCAGAAATTTTAACTCTTATACTCTATTCTAGAAGCAATCAGGAAAATTAATAAAATGTATGCAGATATTTATTCCAGCATTGTTAGTAATATTTTAAGAAATGGAAACAATGTTGACATGGAAATTGACTAAGTAAAGTCTATTAGGAGTTTTAGTATTCACGTAGAACATTATTACAGTATGAATTTATCTGAGATGTATATTGTGTTCATAATATTTGATAGAAAGAAATTCTGTCAGACATCCTAAACTGTTAGAAGCAGTCATAGAGATGGTGGTACACTGTACTTTATATTTTGTATCTCTTGTACTGTTTGCATTTTAAACCAAAACAAAATAATTTTTTAACTATAAAACATTAAAATTCCAGTGCACCTGGGTGGCTCAGTTGGTTAAGCATCTGCCTTCAGGTCAGGTCATGATCCTGGAGTCCAGGGTCAGGTCATGATCCTGAGTCAGGCTCCCTGCTCAGTGGGGAGTCTGCTTCTCTCTCGTCCTCTGCCCCTCCCCCAACTCACAGACTAAAGCTCAAGAACATTTATAGAAATACAAAAATATCTGGTACCTTACAAAGTAAAACATATAATGGTTAACATTGAACCAAAAGGAACTAGATAGTCAAAGAGACCAAAAAAAAGGTCACAATGGGAAGGAGAAAAAAATGAATAAAAATTAACCTTGAAATGACACAGATGATAGAATCAGTAGATAAAGACTTTAAAACAGTTTCAAAAACTGAATCCTATATTTCAAAAAAAGGTAAAGGAAGTGATATATGGAAGGTACAGTAAGTGATACATTGAAGATATGTTGATTGTCAAAACTGAGGGAAGGAATGCACTACTGGTATCTAGTGAAAAGAGGCCAGAGATGCTGAATAACAATAGACTCCTTGTCAAAAATAGTGCAAGCCAGAGGATATTGGAGCAAAGGCTTTAAAGAACAGGTAGGGGGGTGCCTGGGTGGCTCAGTGGGTTAAAGCCTCTCCCTTCCGCTCGGGTCATGATCTCAGGGTCCTGGAATTGAGCCCTGCAATAGGCTCTCTGCTCAGCGGGGAGCCTGCTTCCTCTCTCTCTCCCTGCTTCCTCCTCTCTCCCTGCCTGCCTCTCTGACTACTTGTAATCTCTGTCTATCAAATAAATAAATAAAATCTTTGAAAAAAAATAATAAAGAACAGGTAGGAAAACACTGTCAACCTAGAATTCCATGCTAAGCAAAAATTTTTTTCAAAACAAGGTAAAATATAGACCTCATTAGACATAAAAATGTTGAAAGAATTCATTGCCGTGAATAAGCACTACAAGAAATGTGAAAGCAAGTCCTTCAGGCAGAAAAAAAATAATACCAGAGAGAAAACTGAAATTATAAAAAGAAATGAAAGGAATGGAAATCAAAGTATGTGGATAAATATCAAATACATATTTTATTACTTTCTATGATAACTGCTTAAAGCAAAAATAATAACAATGTATTATGGGGTTCATGATGTATATTTAAGTAAAGTACATGACAACAATGTAAAAAGTCTGAGATGGGAGGAGAAAAGAAAAATACTGTTGTAAAATTCTTATATGTAAAATGATAGTATACTACTTGAAGGGAGGATACAGTAAGTTAAACTTGTATACTATATGCCTTTAACAACTACTTAAAAAAGAATTACAGCTAATAACAAACAAATAAGATAAAATGAAATCATAAATATAAAGAATTAGCCTAAAGAAGGCATAAAAGGAGATGAAATGGAATAAAGCACAGATTATGTATGGGAGGCAAGAACTAGCATCTGGTTTGAATCCTTGACAATGGGAGGCAAGAACTGGTAAATATATTCTTCTTTCTCTATGAAATGCAGCGATGTCCCAAAGGATGAAATAATTAGTCAAACTTGAAAGTAGTCATACCATTGCAGATCCATATTGTGACTCTCCCTCTTGTCTTGCTTTACTCTCCAATCTTTCATTCTTTATCCCTAAGATGGTATTCCGTAATAAAACAATGGTAAACAATCTCCCTGGCTCAGGCTAAGACAACCCAAGTAGAACTGTCTAGTAAGCAGCTAGATAGACATGTCATGAGTTTTTGAAAGAGGTCGAGAAATAGAAATATGGGAGTTGTTAGTATATTAATGGAATTTAAAGTCCCAAGACTAAGAACCCACGGAATGAGAGTAGATAAAGATATATGTGGACTGAGAGTGGGGACCTTACATTATTAAAAATTTACAGGATGAAAAAATATATAGCAAAGGAGACCAGAGACAGTAGTTAGTAAGTCACGACGAAAACCAAGAGAAGGTAACCCTTGAAACGCAAGGGAAAACTTTTGTAGCAACGTGAACGGGACTGGAAGAGATAATGCTGAGTGAAATAAGTCAAGCAGAGAGAGTCAAGTATCATATGGTTTCACTTATTTGTGGAGCATAACAAATAACATGGAGGACATTGGGAGATGGAGAGGAGAAGGAAGTTGAGGGAAATTGGAAGGGGAGGTGAACCATGAGAGACTATGGACTCTGAAAAAGAACCTGGGGGTTTTGAAGGGGCGGGGGTGGGAGGTTGGGGGAACCAGGTGGTGGGTAATAGGGAGGGCACGTATTGCATGGAGCACTGGGTGTTGTGCAAAAACAATAAATACTGTTAAGCTGAAAAAAAATTAAAATTTAAAAAAAAAAAAAACGCAAGGGAAGAAAGTATTTCAAGGAGAGCACGATGAAGGGTGCCCAATGCTGTTGAGAGGCTGAGTACAATGAAGACTGAGTTTTGATTATTTTGTCAACATGGAGGTCATTGTCTGTGTGCTAAGAGTTTATTTGCTGGGGTTCTGGTCATGGTCAGGTACTAAATTCAGACTAAAGTGTGCGTTGAAGAAAGAATGAGAATGTGATCTCTCTGCATTCATCCCCTTGGTGACTACAACCAGTCTAAATGCATTATGTACCATCTACATATTGAAAATGCCCAAATGCATATATCCAGTCCAAATCTCTCACCTTATCCCTAAAATTATATGTTTAAATACTACCTTGACATATCAACTGGGATTTCTAATAGATAATGTAAATCTAACATATCTAAAACAGATTGCTGAACTCATCATCTTCTCTCAAGAAACCTTATTCTCCTTTAGTCTTCCACATCTCAGCTAATGGGCATTTTATTCTTTCAGGTTTTATGTCTTAAGATCTTAGAGTCATCCATGACTCCTCTCTACACATATGACATTCCATTTGTCAGTAAACTCTGTGGATTCACTTTTTATTTACTTTTTTTTTTGAAGTTTTTATTTATTTATTTGAGAGAGAGACAGAGTATGAGAGAGGAGAGTATCAGAGAGAGAAGCAGACTCCCCACTGAGCAGGGAGCCCAATGTGGGACTCGATCCTGCGATTCCAGGATCATGACCTGAGTTGAAGGCAGCCGCTTAACCCACTGAGCCACCCAGGCGCCCTGGATTCGCTTTTTAAATATATCTAAAAACCCACCCGTTTTTTACTTCTTCCATGGTCACTATCTTGGTCTAGACCCATCATCATTCTCTTTTAGTCAGATTATTGCAAAATCTTTCTCTCTGACCTCCCTGCTTCCTTCTTTTCCTCCATTCCTTCTTCCCATTCATATTCAATAGAGCAGCTAGTAGTAATCTTTTGGAAAAGTAATGATACTCAATTCTCTCCTCTGCTCAGAACCCTAATAATGATTTTCCCTGTCAGAGTAACAAGTCTAGTTCAGTTCGATGTCCTACAAGGCCATATTCCTTCAGGCCCCTCTTACTTCTCTAATTTTATCTCCTGCTGGTTTCTTCCTTACTAAACATTAGTATCCTGACTGCTTCTCCAAAAATCTGGGCACATTCTGGCCTAGGGGGGCTTTGCCTTGACTGTTACTTCTGTCTGGAAGGCTCTTCCACCAGATAACTGAAAGAATCATTTCCTTACTTCTATCAAGTCTTTGTCCAAATGTGACCTTTTCACATATGTAAATATTAAATACTGTAACCCCAACTTTGACTCTCTATTCTTCTTATCCTGGTTTACTTTTTCTATAGCACTTAACATTTTCTAACATTTATAATTTATTTATTATGTTAATTGGTTGTCTTCTTCAAGTAGAATCCAAGTTTTTTTGACAGAAATTTTTATCTGATTTATCCATTATTGTATTCTTAAAACCCAGAATACTTCCTGGCATGGAGTAGGTACAAAAAAACACACTTGTTGAATTAATAAAAATTATTACTGATACATCTACATGTAGATGTATATATCTATGTGTATGTATATATATTTCTCAGGTAGCATGTCAATAAAAATTTTTAAAGTGGCTTGCTATCATCCACATTTGAATCCAACTCCCATGATTCACTAACTTGCTTTAAAACTAATGTGATCTTTGAATTGATGACATAGAATTTTTGATGTAAATGTTTAAAGGGTGCACAAGCTCTGTTCCAGCATGTCAGAACGTTCTTATTGATGTAGAGAGCCAAAGGTAAGGCAACACCAAGAACAAGATGAAAAGAAAGGTTTAAGATGGGGATATTTTGGAACATTTGCTGACATAGCACAGAATATGGGTAGGTGGTTATAAATTTCTTATTCAGAGCCAGGTTGAGCAACGTGACCCTTTGCCAAAGCTTCTTACACTTTCCTTAGATTATGGATGTGAAGCTTCTGTTTTATTGAAGCTTATGGTGGTAAGGATGTTGGGCCCAGATTAATCTAACATCTCCTTTTTCCTTGAAATCCAATGAAAGCATTTTATCACTTAGAGGAATATCATTCTTTTGCATTCAGATGAAAAAAAAGAGAGAGAGAAAAAATCTTTTTACTATGGGCTTTCTGAACTATGTATCAACCTATCATTGTCAAAGAACATTTTCTTCCATTTTTTTAAACAAAATATGTATTTCCCAAGACAAGCTTTATTTCTCCTTAGAGATGTTCTGAAACTGAGCAGAGAAAAACAGATTGTGAGCACATGACTTAAAAATAAAACAACAAAAAGTCTCTAACACAATGTCAAAAGAAAACCTAAGAAAATGCGCTGCCTTGGATTTTTAGCTTCCTTAGATTAACAAACAAAGACTTTAAAAACCTAAGAAATCGTCTATCTAAAAAAAAAAAAGGTTGTTTGCACATTTAGAGAAAATTTTTAAATGTTACATAAAAAATAATATAAAACTGTAGGTGGATGATTGGCAAAACAACCTAGAATTTGAGATCAATGAACTCTATTGTTATTCTAGAATAAACATCAAAAGGAAAATAACCACTCATTAGACACAACAGCAGAAACCACAGCGGGCATGAAGGTTGTATTTCCCTTACGCAGAATCTTTAAGTAGTGCTTTAGATTTGCTTAACAAGACAGACTGATTTACATTGCCTTATATTTCTTTTTCTTTCTTGCCTCTCACCAGAGTGTACTGTTGGGGCCATTTTTCCTTAAATTTTAATTTGTTTCCTGATATATGAGCTCGTTTTCTGAGTTGAAGGAATGGAACAATGCCCACAACGCAGTGAAAAATGAAGCTTTCAATCAAGAACCCCAGTTATTGAGGAAAACAAATGGCAATATGCTTAATAGACTGCCATATCCAAATATGTTGAATGGCCAAATTATTGAACATTTTACTCCCTATTACCATTTTACTATTTTTTCCCTGTGATTCTTTTTTCTTTCTTTCTTTTTTTCTGTTCTTTTTCTCTGTAATTTTATCAAATATTTTTATTTGTCTTTTGGGGAATATAAATTCGACATTTAACAAACATAAATGCCTGTAACATTTATAAACTTGAAATCTATCACACAAAAATGGTTGGTTTAGTTAAAAATATGATTACTTAAACATATAAAGATCTTATTATTCAAAATGACTACATAATTATACCATGCTTTTATGAATGATTCTCTATTATATCAAATATATTCAAAATACTTTGTTGGGTCCATGGTCAAAGGAGAAAGACTGATACAAAGTGAAGGTCAAGCAAAGCTTTATTTTGCGCCAGGCATCGAGAATCAAACTGACTGGCCAGGGCCGTCTCTTGCAAAGAGTGCGAACTCTCTCTGCCTTATAGACTAGCTTTTAAGGGCAAAGGCCATGTGGTTGGACCTGGCCATGCACAGGTGGCCAATGAGATTGTAACACAGAGAAAGCGGCACAGTCCTTCTAGGACACATGTAAGTGACCAACTGAATTACAGTTTACCCTATAGACTTTTACAAAATTACAATTTACCCTATCTATATACCCTAGCTATTTGAACTAGCCTATCACCTTGGTCAGAACTGGCACCCAAAAGGCACCCAAAGGGCGGGGCCCATACTCCTTCATAGCTAGGGAGACAGTATGCGCCCACACCGATTGGATCCCTCCACCTGGCCTGACCCACCCTTGTATTTGGGCTTTGTTACCTGGGACTGGTTTCCGGGACTTGTTTTTAAGTAAGTTCATTGTAGGGGGTGGGGTGGGGGCAGGGTCAGGATGGAGCTGCTCTGGCTAAATAGGCCCTTACATTCACTTTATATGGTCATTTAACAGTAAGAATTATTTTTAGACTTGACTATAGCATTTAAAAAGTTACTTCCATATTATGTAAATATTTGCTTAAGTAATTTGTATAGTGAATCTAGTTCTGGGCAAGATGAAGTAAGCACACTCTGCTCTGTCTCTCCAGCAGAATGAGAATATTAACTCTGAACAGAAGGTATAGATAGATAGCTCTGAAGACTTAAATGGTAGCAAGCAGATTTGGGAAGAAGTACAGAATTAGATGCACCACCAAACAACAGGTGATCCCCCACCCCCACTTTATTATCACCTGCCATGGACTTAAAAACAACCTGCACCTCCTGGGATGTGGGAAAGGCCTTGAAGCCAAAGAAAAATACCCCTTTGGTTTTCTTCTTCTATGGCTTCTTTTGTTTTGTTTTGTTTTCCCCTAAGAGAAGTAATTTTCTACCATGGTTTTATACAGAAGGAAAACACAAGCCAAAAAAAAAAAAAAGGCATCTATGTCAAACTCCCCTTGCTTTTCCCCGCCTCCCAGAAACTCCTTATCTGTCACCTGGATTGAACAGAAAAGGCCTTATGCTCCGAACTAAGAAGCCAGAAAGAAGACATCAAAGTCCAGAAAGAATAGAGGCAAATCCCTCTTTCTTTCCCTTCTCTCCCCGTTCCCCCTCCCTTCCGCTTCCTCCCAGCTCTCCCCTCTTGTCCCCTCCCTTCCCTTCCCTACCTTCCCTTCTCCTCCCCTCCACTCTTCTCCTATTCTCTTCAGTGACACAAAGACTGGGCAGGTACATAAAATACTAAAGAAGGGAATACTGACAAAAGGAACTATGATTCAAAACACAAGGGATGAATTTACTTTGTTTTTTATTCCCCTCTTTCCTCCTACTACTTAGCTCCAGATAGAGTATCAATTGCAGAAAGTGGAAAAATAGAGAAAATAAAGGTCTGGCTTTCCGATTAGAGGATCATAAAATGAGGACCCAGAGAACCAGAAGGTATTGAGGAGATTACAAAGAGAAGGGAACTCTAGAGAGCTAATGCATAAACTGGTGTATAAACGGCTGGGCTCACACCCCCATGCTGCACATGCAAAGTCTGGCCCACGGAAGCTCACCAAATGCTTTGGGAACTATGGCCCTAGACTGACTACTAAGTTAGTTGTGCAAAAGACTTTCATTGGAACTGAAACCCACAGGAAGTGGAATGGACACTGTAGCCTGAAACTAAGTATGTTGATTGCCTAGTAAAACAAAACCAAACAAAAAAGCAACTATCACATAGGATTTAAACAAGATGTAGTCTTTATAATCTAATTTTCAAAATGTGTAGGGATATAAGCCAAATGAAGGACCAGGCATATAAAGTGAACCAGGAAAGTATCAGGCCCCAAGGGAAAAAAAAAATCAAAAGATCTCAATGCTGAAAAAATGTATACTGGAATTTCAGACAAAATCTTCAAAGATGCTATTACAATTATGTCCCATAAGTAAGGATGAACGCTTGAAACAAACGGAAAGAACAAAAAGTCTCAGCAAAAACATGGTCAAATAAGGTTTTCTCTATATGTGGATGTAATATATATGGAAACTGCAACATAAAGGGAGGGTTAAAGGGTCTTACATGGTGGTTTTCTATATTCCACTTGAAGTGATAAATATTAACTATAAATAGAGTGTACAAAGCTAAATCTGGAAGGAAGTCACTAAAAAAAAAGTCCTCAAAGAGATATAGTAAAAAACCAATCAGTAAATTAACAAATGAAATAAAAAAAATTAAATAATCTCCCAAAAAAGCAAAGAAGGAGAAACAGAGGAAGAAAAAGAGAATAAAAAATCAGAAAACAAGTACTAACACAATATACCTAAATTCTAACATTATTAAAGCACATATCAATAAATATATGTAAATGGTTTAAGCATACCAGTGAAAAAGACAGATTGCTGGATGAATGGAGTTATTTTCAAAAGGTTATATACTGTATAATTCCATTTACATGAAGTTTTAGCAAAAACAAAACTACATGATAAAAAACAGATAGGTGGTTGCAAGGGATAAGCATGTGGGAAGGATGTGATTATAAGGCAATGGCACTAAGGATTTTGGGGAGTGCTGTATCTGTTCTGTATCTCAATTGTGGTGGAGGTTACATCAGTCTAAACATGTTAGCATTCATAGAATTAGTCCTCAAAAAAGCTAATTTTTAACATTATGCCCAATGGTGAAAAAAAAAAAAAAAAACAGAGCCTTTCCTCTAAGGTCTGAATAAGACAAGGATGTCCACTATCACCACTTATTCAACACAGTTGCAGAAGTCCTTGCCATAGCAATCAGACAAGAAAAAGAAATAAAAGCACTCATATTGGGTAAAGAAGTTAAACTGCCACTATTTGCAGATATCATGATACTATATATAGAAAACCCTAAGGATTCTACCAAAATACTATTAGAAATCATAAATGAATGCAGTAAAGTTGTAGGATACAGAATTAATACCCAGAAATCAGTTGTGTTTCTACACACTAATAATGAAGTAGCAGAAAGAGAAATTAAGAGAACAATTCCATTTACATCTTTTTGCATCAAAAAGAATAAAATACCTAGGAGTAAACTTAACCAAAGAGGTGAAAGACCTATGCTCTGAAAACTATAAGATGTTGATAAAAAATTTGAAAATGACACAAATAAATAAAAAATATTCTATTCTCATGAGTTGGAAAAATTAATATTGCTAAAATGTCTATATTAACCAAAGAAATCTACAGATTGAATGCAATCCCTGTTAAAATTCTAAAAGCATTTTTCACAGAACTGGAACAGATAATCCTAAAATCTGTATGGAAACACAAAAGCCTCTGGATAGCCAAAGGAATGTAGAAAAAGAAGAAAGCTGGAGGTATCACAATTATAGATTCCGAGATATACTACAAAGATGTAGTAATCAAAACAGTATGGTACTGGCACAAATACAGACACATAGATCAATAGAATAGAACAGAAAACACAGAAATAAGTCCAGGTTTACATGATCAACAAGTAATCTATAACAAAGGAGGCAAGAACATACAATAGAGAAAAGACAGTCTCTTCTATAAATTATGCTGAAAGAACTAGACAGCCTCATGCAAAAAAATGAAACTGGACCCTTTCTTAGACTCAAAATAGATTAAAGACATAAATGTGAGACCTGAAACCATAAAAATCCTAGAAGAGAACATATCTAGTAATTTCTTTGACAGTACCCCCAGCAATGTTTCTCTAGATATGTCTCCTAAGGCAAAGGAAACAAAAGCAAAAATAAAATATTGGGACTACATCAAAGTATAAAGCTTTTGCATAGTCAAGGATCCATAAAACAAAAAGGTTACCTACTGAATGGGAGAAGGTATTTGCAAATGATACATCCAATGAGGGGTTAATATCCAAAATACATAAAAAACTTACATCAATCAACACCAAAATTATGGCAGAGGGCCTGAATAGACATTTTTCCAAGGAAGACATACAAATGGCCAAGAGACACATGAAAAGATTCTCAACGTCACTGATTATCAGGAAAGTGCAAATCAAAATCACAAAGAGACATCACCTATGACCTACAAAATGGCTAGAATCAAAGAGACAAGAAATAACAAGTATCAACAAGGATATAGAGAAAAAGGAACCCTCATGCACTATTCATGGGAATGTAAATTGGTATAGCCACTGTGAAAAATAGTATAGAGATTCTTCAAAAACTTAAAAATAGAAATACCATAGGATCCAATAACTCCACCACTGGATATCTACCCATAGAAAACAAAAACACTAATTCAAAAGGATGTATGCACCCCTATGTTTATTTCAGATTTACAATAGCCAAGATACGGAAGCAATACAAATGACTGTTGATAGATGAATGAATAAGAAGATGTGATATATATATCACATCTTCTTTTTTTTTTTTAAGATTTTATTTATTTATTTGACAGAGAGAGAGATCACAAGTAGGCAGAGAGGCAGGCAGAAAGAGAGGGGGAAGCAGGCTCCCTGCTGAGCAGAGAGCCCGATGCGGGACTCGATCCCAGGACCCTGGGATCATGACCTGAGCCGAAGGCAGAGGCTTTAACCCACTGAGCCACCCAGGTGCCCCTATATCACATCTTCTTGATATGTATCACATCTTCTTATTTATTCATCTATTGATATCTATATCTTATTCATTCTATATCCTATATAGATATTCTACATCTATATCCTCTTATTCATTCATCTATCAATATTTATCTATATATATCTATATCTACATACACACACACACACACACACACACAGTGGAATATTACCAAGCTATAAAAAATATGAGATCTTGCCGTTTGAGACACCATAAATGAACCTTGAGGGTATTAAGCTAGGTAAAATAAGTCAGACAGAGAAGGACAAACACCTTATGATCTCATATGTGAAATCTAAAACACAAAACAAATTAATAAACAACAACAAAAAAGTAAAATCAGACCTATCAATACAGAGAACAAACTGATGGTTGCCAGAGGAGAGGAGGAGGGGGGATGGGCAAAATGAGTGAAGAGGAGTGGGAGATACAGGCTTCCAGTTATGGAATTAATAAGTCATAGGAATAAAAAGTACAGCACAGGGAATATGGTCAATAGTGTTGTTATAAGTGTTGTATGGTGACAGATGGGAGCTTCCCTTACGGGAGAGCACAGCATAACACACAGAGCTAAGAAATCACTATACTATAACACCTAAAACTAATGCAACACTGTGCATCAACTATACTAAAAATTTAAAAAGCTAATTTAACCATATGTAACTTAAAAGACAAAATTATGTGTAATATACCACACCAAATGTGGACATTTTTAGTGAATTAAAACAAAAATGTACAATCTCCCTGGCAGCGATGTTTATGAACCTAGATCAGCTAGGTGATTCTGACTTGGGATCTGTGATGTCATTTGCAATCTGTCATCAGCTGGGTTGGAGATATCTGAAGGTTACAGTCAATTGGATTTTCAAGATGCATCACCCACATGGTTACCAGTTGATTCTGGCTGTTGACACAGAGTGCAGCAGGGGCTATCAATAGAAATGCCTACACATGGCCTCTCCATGTTTCTTAAGCCTTTCCAGCATGGCAGCTGGATTCCAGGTGGAAGTATCCAAGCGTGAATGATTCAAGAGGCCTGGGTGAAGCTACAAGATTCCTTAAGACCCACTTTTGCAACAAAGAATCATTTCTTGTGCATTCTATTGCTCAAAATTCTGAGTCAGCCCAGATTCAAGTGGAGGGGACTGAATGGGATTGTGAATATAGAGAGATGTGGCTCCATTTTCAGACTATTTTTGTAAACTACTACTGTCTGACCTTTGGTTCCCAGCAGACTACATTCTTTATACAAACTAAATCTGCTCATGCCCCACCTAAGACCTGCAAAGTCTCATCCTATTTCTGCATTGGTTCAAGCTTGAAGTTGAGGAGCTTATCATTTAAATTAGGTCCACGTACAGCACACTGCTTGATTATAAGTTCCATGAACTAATGACACAAGTTGTCTGTCTCTCCAACCAATAACTTCATTTGACATGAAATGGTGACAAGTATGAGATAACCACAGTAGAAACCTGCATTCAAAAAAGGGTGGAAGACAGAAGTATTCATCACGGCTGAACAACAATTCTGAAATCCCGACAAGCACACATCACCAATTCTTGTTTAGGACCTGCTCATGCTCCCTGTGAGTGATTCTCTACTCTTCTTTACGAATTACCCTTCCTTCTTTTTTAATAAATGGCCTGTCTTTGCCACTGAATAACTTTGTCAGCAGGCTTCTCTGCCTTTAAGCTGGAGTCTTACATGTTTTCATTTTAAACTGTCTGTCCCTTTCAAGCTGGAGGTGCTTCTGCCAATACAGTTTTCTTAAAACTTAGTGAGTTTTTTATGCATCTTACTGTAATTCAGTCTAGGGGGAAAAAGTACCTATAAAATTTCTTCAAAATAATTTATTTTCTACCTTTGGCTGAGAATCATTGAAATAAGGGGCAATGTCCTTAAGTTCTTTTAAGGTGCACATTTAAATCTTTTTGATGTGTTCTAAAGGAACTTGCAGCCATATCCTTGGGGTTTTAATTTACTGACAATGGCCTGGATTTGATATATGCCCAAAGGCATTTCTTTGAGAATCTTCTTTCTTTACAACCAGAAAGACAAGATGAAAACTAATTCTACTTTTGAATTAGCAAGTCCTAAATCCTTAATATTTTCCACAAAGTGTGTTAGAACTGAGCAGAATTCATTTTAGCTCATCTCTTCTATATTCATACCTTATCATCTCTAGCTAAAAGAAACCAGTTGGCATTTTCATCATATGCTGGGAAGTCTCCTTATCTAAAACTACCAATTGTTAGGTATATTATCCACTTGCAGTGCTACTGAAATGTTTGCCACTGACTGAATAGAAAAGATCTCCCCATTGCCTCCAATAACATTTTTCTCACTGTCTTTGAGGAGTTCACTGTTTCCTGAAGGCCTTTGTAATTTCCACCTACCACTAAGATTCTGTGTTGTTTGTTGCTACAGTACAGTCTAAACTCTCCTAGATGCTACACCCACACCATTTCATTTGATTTTCACAAGAAGCCTATCAACAAAGATGTATCTTTTTCTTCTTTTTTAATTTATTTAAGAGAGAGAGCAAGAGCAGGGGGAAGGGCAGAGGGAGAGGGAGAAACAGACTTCTCACTGAGCAGGAACCTGATGTGAGGCTCGATCCCGAGATCATGATCTGAGCCAAAGCAGGTGATTAACTGGGCCACCCAGTTGCACCAAAAGATGTATCTCTTATCATAGTATATTTCTGATCAAGAGGTGGCTAGGGGGTCTGCCAATATCACCATGGTCCTCAATATCTGGAAGACCCAGTATCTGGAATATCGCTGGCATGTGGCAGAAGGAAAAGAGAATTCTACAGGATGGTACACAGGCAGTTAATGTTCATCACAGAAGAGACACATGTCACTTTCAGTCACAAGTCTTTAACTAAAGAAAGTGAGTTGCTCATATTGAGTTCAACAAGATAGGCAAGTACAATCCTATCTCATACTCAGAAGGAGAAAGAGAAATATTTGTGACCAACCCAAAGAGCTACCACCTCATGGAAAAACTCCCAATATAGTTCTTGTCATAAAGTGGATACTCAACAAATAGTAGCTATCACAGCCATTATCATTATGGTTATTGCATCTGCTATGGTCTACTCTTAGGCATGGGTACTGCTGGCCATCTGTTTACCTGTAGCCTTGTGATACCATATAAAATAAATGGAACTTGTGTCTGAGTCTGAAGTTGGTCATTTACCAGCCACACAAAAGGAGGCAAATCATTTGATGTCTACGTACCTCCATTTAAAATGTGCTTTGCTGATCTGAAAGCATGATACAAAAGTAGGTCAATCCATAACAGACTGAGTCATGCATCAGCCTTGAAACTGCCTAATTTTTTATCTTATTCTTCCCAGTATAACTATTGTCTCCATTGAAATTCTGTGGTAAATGAATTCTTAACCCTTCTAAAAAACAAAAACTGCTCCCTGGAATGCCTCTTTCCATAAATCTCTGAACGATTTCTGGAATACCCCCCAGTGCAAATTACTTCTTTCCATGCTCTCTTCCACTGTGTTCTCAATATTAGTCCTTTCTACTGTTCCTGAAACGATTCTCTAAAAGGTATCTTTCTGTTGTAAGTAAATGTCTCAATAATCTTGAAGTGATACAATGTTCCTAGTTGATGCACTTTAGGCCTTTCTTGACTTTGGTACCTGATACAGTTTTCCTGTCCGCATCACCTCAGGCATCATCGTTTTACGCACCAATGTTCTTATCATTTCTACTAGTACCATGACAATACAGCTCCTTGCGAAACTCCATCTTCTTCAATTTAACTTATTTACTTTCATCTTCATTCAATTCAAGACCATGTCATCAACCTTCCTGTCAAAGTACCAACAAACCCACCTAAAATTACAACTCTGTTATGAAAGATAAATGTATTCTGCTTTAATTGCATATAATAAAGGAATTGACCTAGTTAGAAAGGTCAAAGGAGTGTTTCCCGGTGAAAGCATGATTAAGCAAAAAACAGAAGAAAAAATGGGATTAAAAAGTATGCCTTGCTATTATTTATTATTCCTTTATCTCAATTCTTTTTTTTCCATTTGTTCACATTCACATCTTACCTTCTAATAAATCCATATTTTTACTCAAACTCCAGACTCTTAACTTCTCTATATACCTGCCACTTGCCTCCCCACCGAAAACTGGCATCGACTATAAATGATGTCATATTACACGCTAAAATGTCCCAACAGGTTGATTTCCCTGCCAATCTCCAAATTCATCAACCTGTCTAATGTACCCACCTGTCCCCAATTACTCTTTATTATGCCAGCCTATCTCTTCAAAGTAAGTCAGTATAAAATTACATTTTTAAAAATCTGTTTATCCTATTTAATATGTAATCAATAGCATCTAGAATACCTTCTGGCATTAAGTATGTAATCAATAAATACCTGCTAAATGAATGAATGAACACATGAATGTTCTTTCCTTATTTCTTTTGCAGAGAAAGGGGAGACACCATGATGTAAGCCATCACCTCTCAAACAGGTAACTCAGTTTTCTTTTTAAAATCACTTGTTATGGGGCGCCTGGGTGGCTCAGTGTGTTAAACCCTCTGCCTTGGGCTTAGGTCATGGTCTCAGGGTCCTGGGATCGAGCCCCGCATTGGGCTCTCTGTTTAGTAGGGATCCTGCTTCCCGCTCTCTCTCTGCCTATCTCTCTGCCTACTTGTGATCTCTGTCTGTCAAATAAATAAATAAAATCTTTAAAAAAAAAAAAGAAAATCACTCGTTATGTCTCCTTTGCATTTCCTACCGCATTTGTGCCTAGAAATATTCATGCCACTCTCTTTCCGTAGATGACTTCTTAATTTACTAAGATCCAAATAAGCTCCTTCAAATTCCTTCCAGTTTTGCTTTCCTCATTTTTCCAGAGTCAGTCTTGTTTGGGCCATTCTCTTTAGAGGAATCCAATTTGATAAAATGACCTCAACTTTCACTCATTCATTTATTAGCTCATTTATCAAAAAATGTTTTGATGTTCCTTTGTCTGAAACAACAGGGATTATGCCTGCTGTGAAGAGGCTCATGGAAAGGTCATGTTCTGTGATAACTGACAGACCCTGCATGGTCTGTCTGGTGTCTCTTTCTCTAGACGCACAGCTCACGTTTTTGTCCCAGGGCCTAGTCCATGTAGTATCCATGTACTGTCCAACAGGGCTTTCAAAGTGGATGAAAATATTTTCTTTTGGCACTACCTACTACAATAGCCACTACCTTTTCCTGGTCATAGAGCACTTGAAGCATGGCTAGTGACCCTGAGAACCGAACTTTAAACTTTATTTAATATTAATTTAAGATTATATTTAAATTTAAATACACATGTGAATCACTACTGTATTCAATAGCATGTCTCTAGCCACGCTCGTGTTTTGTCAGTTCTACTAGCAAGTTATTTTCCTTCTCAGGATCTTTGCACATGCCATTTTCTCCGCCTCGGAGGGTCTCCTGTTGGCCCCAGCACTCTCTTATGAAACTGTTCACATGCTATTCATTTCTCTTTCGTTAGAGCTTCGTTTAAGGTTACTCTCCTCTTCTTCCTGACCTTCCCATATGAAGCAGAAATCTCTTTATTCTCTGACCCCTTAAACTGTCTATTTCTTCCTTCTGTTTGCTGTTCCCTTCAGAGCACTTACCAAAACAGAAAGTATTTCACTTCTTCCTCTGCTTTCTTGTTTATGTCTTTCCTATCAGAATGTAAGCTTAATGAAGGCAGAGATTATGCAAATCCTGTAAATCCTTGGGATTCCACAGACATACACAGTATCTGTTTTATAGTAGACATTTATAAGTAATTTTGGATTATCGAGTGAGCAAATGATGGCTATACTTTTAACATGTATCAAGGAGTGGGAGTACTGAAGTCGTGAAAAAAAAAATCTCCTGAAGACAGAAGTAGGGATAGAGTTCAGTGACAATTTTTAGGAGCTAAGTGGAAAAAACAGTGAGGAAAATTCTAAGCAGGAGAAGCATTCCGTGTAAAAGCACAGAGGCATGAAAAGCATGACCTGTGTGGGAACCGTGAGAAATTACATGCGACTGAAGTGTTTCACTGTTTCTTCACTTGAGACAATTCTCTCCTTCTCAGGAAAAAGAATTATTCCTTTCCAAGAGAAATTCTTCCATCAATGTTCTTGGTCTGATACTTTTGCCATTGCTTTGTGGAGCACATCTCATCAATTATCCTTTTATATTTGCTCAATTTCTTTGTTTCCACTCACTTTCTGGGCTGCCTAACACATATGCTTGGGTAACATTCATGGTAGGGGGAAAAAATGGTGCCTTTCCATTCAATCCACAGAGTGCCTTAAAACTTCTATATTCTTTTCCACTAAGCCCACTGCCTCGACTCGCTCACCCCTTGGTCATGTCTTTTGTTCCACCATTCGATTAAACTGCTTTCCTGGAGGCAGTACATCTCTGATCATTTTTCTTCCTTGACAAAAACTTTGAATAGCCTTTTAGAGTCAGATGGATAAAGGGTGAACTTTTAAGCTGTGAATGTAAATCACACTCCACTCTTAAATGGTCCTGGCTTCATCTTTCAAAATGTTTTTTAAACTATTACGCCATAATGTAGTTGAAATGGACTATTTAGTAATATCCTTTCTGTAACTGGAGAGCTCTGCTGTCACCACATTTGAGAAGTCATTCCTGACGTTCCTAGACTACGCCTTCTAATGGAGGAACCATCTCCCTGATTGTCATTGTATCTCCATCGCCTAGTACGAGGTCAGCCCTATGGTAGGTACTTGACATGGTGAATGAGTAGATGATGCCCTGGATTTGGAGCTTGAGTTCTGGTTCTCAAGGAAATTTCCCCTGTGCATGCTTAACTCTCAGAGCTTGGGTGCCCTCAGTAATATTACAGGGGAAAATGTGTCATTTATTACATTCTTTAAATGAGAACAAGCACATGGTTTTGAATAAA
The DNA here is from genome assembly GCF_922984935.1 of Meles meles. NCBI lineage: Eukaryota > Metazoa > Chordata > Mammalia > Carnivora > Mustelidae > Meles > Meles meles. The sequence continues at coordinate 132,279,914 of NC_060066.1, forward strand.
TGAGATATGAGTGAGAAAATAAAGGCATAACCACCCTCAAATATGCTTTGTTCATATTAATAGGCAGTTTGTATTTGATGGTAGTGAACATCAGTAGAGAAAAAAATACAAACAGGGCAACTTCCATATTTCTAATTTAAAATTTATTTCAGATTCTCTCCTACTTTAATTAAATAAGTATGCATGGCTTAAGGACTCAGTTCAGGCTGACTCCTGTGCTAGGCACCATGGATAACACAAGAAAAAGGGAACATTGATTTAATGATGGTTGTAGCTTTTGATCTGAACTCAAATGAAACTGAATACAAGTAAAGGGTCATCTCATGGACAACTGAGTTTTAGCAACACTCCTCAATACAATTTTTCATAATATCACTTAATATCTTCAATTAATAATTTATCTCAATTGTTTTTTTTTTCCAATTAAATACACTTTCAACTTCACTGGCATAAAAAACTACTATATGGGTTACTGCTACTCCCTCTTTTTGTGTTTAAAAAAAAACTAATGGCCCAATTTATTACAGTTTTCTTGTATGGAAATTAATGTCCTGGGTTGCAGGTTTACCTTCTCCATCTTTTTTTGTAAAAATCTGTGAAGTCCTTCCTTTCCCTATTGCTTATTTCAAATGTTTCCTCTGAAACACACTATCATTTGCTTATAATTAACATTCATCCATCTTCCTCCGTGTACTGAGAGGAGGGGCCAGGGAATTCTGAGTAGAGCAGACATTCTCTTTTTTGGCCTTTTCATACGGGAAAGTCATAAATGGAATCAGAAAATTTATGAAAATTTGTTCTCATCAACTGAAGAATACAGGTTTGAATACAGGTTTGAAGCAAAATAATAAAAAAAATGGTAGATATATAGAGATTTGGTATAAAACAGCTTAGCAAATTTTTATAATAGTAATAGAATAGTAATTCTACAGTTAAAGATGAGTACCAATGGATACCATCACAAAACTTTTATATCATGAGTAATTGCTGACCTGGCACAAAACAGAACTTACTGACTTGTTCACTCTTTCTCTGGGCAATTAAACATCATGACTGTTACGGTTTAAGGAGCTGAAACTGTCCTTAATGGTCAAATATTCTGTAAATGACCAGTGGGTCTCAAAAGCAGCCACGTTTCTTCAGCTGTCTGTTCATAAGTGTTTCTATAATTTTGGAAGTGATGCACAAGAAGGTCAGATGGCAATCCAGGCCAGGATCTTGCATCTATCATTTCCTCAAGTCTAGGAGAGAGATGGGTAGGAATTTAAGACTAGGATTATATGATAAATACCTCATCTTCAATACCCCTGCTATTTTTTTTTCAAAAGGCTTCTGTGTTTGTAGTGAAAATGGAGTGGGGTGGGAGTTTGTAGGGAGTGGGGATATTCAAAATGCTACTTAAGGAATGCAAAGAGAAGGAAAGAATTCTTCCTTTAGGATTCCAAATAGATTACATAATAAATCAAGTTTCTTACAAGCCAGGCTAGTACCCTGAGGGAGTATTTTCTAAATTTCTTTAATCTTCCTTAAGTAATCACAGTTTAAGCCTGGAGGGTTTCTCTCAGTGTGTAGGGAAGGCACTAATACCACCTGGGATGGCAAGGTCAAGGGGCATTCTACTGTTTGGCAAGTCTGTGGTGATAGGAGGAGGGAGTGGTGAGACTTGTGACTGCTAATTCCCTCCAAGGACTTCAGCTCAGAGGGGTGTGTGTGTGTGTGTGTGTGTGTGTGTGTGTAGTTCCGAGGAAAACAAAAGGGGAGAAAAAGAGGAAGATAACTCAGTGGGAGAGGAGAATGGAAAGCTCTTGTCCTGACTCCCCATCTGGAACTCTGCGACTTGGCTAGCTTGAAGCTGACCTAATATGAACATGGTCTTTTGTTTTCACGAGGTGCCTGCGTTTCCTGTGTGTATACAAGGAACCTGATATGAGAGAGTCTACCTGGAGTGTTCGCCAGGGGGAATATGAGGAAGAGAGGAAATGGCTCTTCAGAGAGGCAAAAGGGCATTCAATCCAGAAAGAGGCTGAATTGTGGACCACAAAGTCCCTGAGATGAGCTAAACTCAGGCCAAGCCAGCCAGTGAGGGCCAACTTCAACCAAGCTGAGAGAGGCCATTACCTTGGATTACTTCAGGCAACAATTACAGAGACACATGCTGGTTGGTAGGCAGTGCACAGATGGAGAGGGATGCCTGTGTGGGACTAAAGGCCTGTAAATATCCCATCCAAGAACCTATTCACCTCTACCGTAAGATTGCGTTTAAACACCATTTTGAAGAACTCTGGGTTTAGAGGTAGAGTGTTTCAGGGGTAAGATATACCAAGTAATATGCAATCAAAGGAAAATTTTCCATAAGACTAGGCTAAGGTTAAGGTGCTACACATGTTCTGCATTGTAGAATCACATTTGTTACCCCATTACACACGTGTATGACTCAATATATATGAATACATGTCATTACATGTGTTTTAAGACTTTTCTCTTAAAAGACTATATGACAATTTTGCCAAGTGGGCAGGAAAACACAATCATCAAAATGGAGGACTTTTGAGAGAAAAGGGTACTATTAATAATTACTCTAGAACAACAGGCAAAAACCAAACCATCCCATGCCCTCTGGGACACACCCTACAGAAGAAGCTGAATTCTGTTTAAGATGAAAATTTTTTCTTTGGGCTGGGGAGAGAAGATAGAGATAACTTTTACTTAATACATATATTTGTTTATAAAATTGATATTTCCTTGGGCCTAATTTAGCTAAGAGAGTTTACACACATCAAAATCAAATTGTTCTATTTGAGAAAGAAACAGAAGTTCAGTGAATGTCAGTTGGTTAAAAGTGGAGAAGAAAAATTCTTTGATGGGAAGAGATACTTGAGGAAATAGCAGTAATTTAGCACCTAGAAACTAGGTTTGAGTGGGGAGGGACACAATTGGCCAGAGATTTACATTGGAGGGATAGTTACAGCTGATATGGATTTTATACTTCACCTGAATTTTGCCATGCTACTATATTTATCCATATCCAGAATTTTCCAACCTCTGTAAAATCTGGAGTGTTCTTAGTTTACTGTTTTGGTGGGTGTAAGAGAGGGAAAGAAGACATAGGAACTGTCTGTGATAAGGGGTGAAGCCAATACAGCATGAAGATCATTCATGAAACATAAGAACTAAGACTTAGTGGAAATTGAAAACCCACCGGAAGCAAGACATTAGAAAAAAAAGAGGTGACCTGAAAAATGTAAACTCCTTCTGAATTTAGGAGCGATCTCTGCGGACAGCGGGTGGATATGGGTTTCTAATAGTAAAATTAGGACCAGCAAATCTACCAAAATCTTCAAGAAGAAGTTCTTCTCCTAAGCCTGGAAACCTAGAAACAACTAGGCTGTAGAAATTTAGGTCAAACACAAAATTTTACCCTATTTTATACAATTAAAATATAATTTTAATGATCAGTCAATAACATTTGTTAATAAGTCATTCCAAACAGACATTACACTCTATGCAATGAATGCCTTGAACTCACAAACTTAGTTAATTCCGTGGTATAAAATAAAATAAGGAAAGACATTCACAATGGCATTTTTTTATGACTATTGAAATGGTCTTTCCTTCTCATGTGTTAACTATAAATAAATAATACCAATTCTCCACTCTCAAATTGTTTTTATTATTATGAAAGTAACTATAACTTACAGACAGTGGCACAGATTTATACACACTCATTATTTAAAGTTCATGAAATGCCTTCAGCTCCCTGGAGAACATGCAGCAACACTGTATAAAATAATAATAAAATAATAATATGCCCAAGGATAAACTGTGTTCCTATGTTTTCATACTGTGAGCATCATGGGCATTTTACAGCACAGGTTGTTTATAAATGAGGCCCCCAGCTGCTACTGAGAGACTCGGGCAGAAAACGGGAGTAAACGGAGGATAATAATCCTGATTATAATAGGAAGCTGTTTCTATAGTGACCCAGGGTGAGTTGCATTCTCCCTAGGAGTAAACTGCTCAGTCAGTAGCTCCCACGAAGTACCATGTGGTAAATTACCTCCTTCCAGGTACTAAATGATACCTTGATGCCTTGGAAAAATTAATGGGTGAGTGGTTTACTTTGAGAGCATTTTATTCCCTCTGAGTCAACATAGGATTCTGCCCAATTAAGTTTTGGAGGGCAGAATTTGCCCTAGAAAGAGCAGTTTAAAGGTTTAGAGTTATCGAAGCAATATAAAAACTAGTCCCTGATGTATAGTAAAGATAGGACTTGTCACCATGGGTGAGACTTTCATTATCAGCAGAGTTATTACTTTTCCCTCAGTGGCCAAATGAAGGGGAAATGAGGGCTGAGAGTTACCATTAAAATATGAAATACAGTAACTTTTTCTTTTTACATTTATTTACAGTCAACTATCTCCTGGTCACTTCTGAAATGTCAAGTCATTGGGCCGATTACAGAGTCTCACACAATTCAGACTGTTGCCACATTTAGGTAAATTTAAAAGTTACTGTTTTCTTTAGAAATATATTTTCTACACTTAATGGATTATAGAGTCACTGAGACAACAGAAAATTCAAATAGGCTGGAGGCATTATTGGATTTTGAACTAAATTTTTTTTTTAAATAGAGAAGGCCAAAATGCCATTTTGTTCAGCTTTATCTAATTATTTCTCAAGCTCTGTTCTAGAATCAGTTAAATTAAATTAACAAAATTAAATTAACGAATTTTTGAGAAGGGTTTTCTTTAAAGAATTAGATATTATTGTGGTTATTTAAACAAAATACCTCTTTTATATAGTAAAAATGCTTAAAGTGTCTTTGAATCTAGTGTAAGTATAAATTATCAAGTAAGTATTCTAGCAGCAATTATTTTTGGTTGACTTGGTAGGTGACACTAACATTATCACACTTATAAAGCACTTTTATTTTCTGAGAAATTAATTATCTTTTACTCCAATGTCTTAATTGTTGTCAAAAGGCAACTATGAACTAAGGAGAAGTGATGGAAATTCATTTTTTTACAAAGTGAGGTTCTAGGGGTGGAAACCCATCACGAACTTTCTCTGACTTCTTCCTACTCCTCTAATAAAGCCTTCCTTCACAACTGTCAAAGTGCACTTCAAAGATGAAAATCTCATCATGAAACTTATAGATATGGAAACAGATGGAAATAAATATAAGTGCACACATTTGTTTTCATTAAAATGAGAATTGAGGGCGCCTGGGTGGCTCAGTGGGTTAAGCCTCTGCCTTTGGCTCAGGTCATGGTCCCCGGGCCCTGGAATGGAGCCCTGCTTCAGGTTTCCAGATCAGTCTGCTTTTCCCTCTGCCCCTCCCCTCTGTTTGTGCTTGTGCTCTCTCTTTCTCTCTCTCTCTCTTGCTCCCTCTCAAATAAAGTCTTTAAAAAAAAAAATAAAATGACGATTGAAAAATAAATAACACTGTGTAATTTTAATATTCAGAGTCAGACTGTTTGGATCTAGCCCCTGTCACAGCCATTTATAGCTACAGAGCAACCCCTGTAGACTTGAGATCTCTCGTCTGTAAGATGAGAATAATCATCACACCTACCTGGTGCAGCTGCCCAATCAATTAGGATATTTTAACTGATTTAAGCGCTTTGCACAATGCCTAGTGATGACAACCCTCAAAAAATGTTAGATAGTATTATCATATTGTTATTGTCATTATAATTATTATTTTAGTTTTGTGACCAGCACTGGTCAGTGTTCTGCGGGGTGCAAATGACATAGAACACAAGGTTTTTGCTATTTTAGGAAATTACCTGGAAATGTGGGAGAATGCAGTAACAAAATAAGCAGAAATGATGATATGTTGTCAAATATAATGTAGTATAGACAATAAATGCTATAGTCAACACATTTGAGATTTACCGGAGTCAGAATCCAGTTTTCGTTTTTGTCATTGAGCGCAGCTTCTCTATATTAATTTGTTCAATAAGCCACCCTTACGGACCAGACACTTCTGTTCAGAAGTGGACAAAACTGATAAGAGTTCTTCCCTTCCTAGAAGGCGAGCACCAAAGAGTGTTAGAGACAGGCATCTAACAAATAACTATAAATTAACAAGCAAATAAATAAATAAGACTTTGATAACTGTTGTGGGAAATGAACAGTGGGGCTCATTTAGATTAGAGGAGCAAGCAAAGCTTCTTAAAAGAAGTGACGTATAAAATGATGCCTGAAGAATAAGCCAAACTTGCCCAGGGAAGGTGCCTAGGAGAAGAGGTTCTGAGGCAGAAATGGGCCTGGTGGGTTTAAAGAATGAAGAGAAGGGAATGGAACCTAAGATTTTGTTTAAAATTGCTTATCGTGGGGGGCGCCTGGGTGGCTCAGTGGGTTAAAGCCTCTGCTTTCGGCTCAGGTCATGATCCCAGGGTCCTGGGATCGAGCCCTGCATTGGGCTCTCTGCTCAGCGGGGAGCCTGCTTCCTCCTCTCTCTCTCTGCCTGCCTCTCTGCCTACTTGTGATCTCTGTCTGTCAAATAAATAAGTAAAATATTTAAAAAAATTGCTTATCGTGGCACATGGAACAAGAAAGTTATTTCTAATAAACAGAGGCAGCCCCAAGTCATGGGGGGTGGAGCTGGGGTTGGAAAGATAGCTCCACCAACAGCACTCCACTGGTGGAAGCCATGCACTGTTGAGTGCTGGGAACTGTGCGAGTCTGTTTTGTGCTTAGGAAGTGGTGGCACAGGAACATTCTGGGTGGAGGGAGCAGCAGCAGCGAAGTCAAGGATACATGACACAGACCAATGTCTCAGGAGCTTAGTTTGGGAGTAGGGGAGATGGAAAGTGCCAGGACAATGAAACTGAGAATATGTGCAGGACAGAGTTTGTACGTCACACTGTGGAGCTGGTAGTTTTTCCAGAGGCGATGCAGAACCATTGCATTGTTTTAAGCAGGGAAGCGCAATCGTCAGATTCTGATTTCTGAAAGTTTATAACACATCAGATTTCTGGAAATGGGATTCAGGGATCTGCAGTTTTACTAATCAGGCCAAGTGAATCTTGTGGACTAGTAAATGCTAAGACTGGCTGTTTTCAAATCAGTCTTAAGAATTTTCATAATTAAAAATAAAAAGGAGAATTCCTCACACAGAGGAACACAAAGGAACTTTTTTGGGTTGTTAGGAAGGTTCGATATAGTGATTGTGGCTGGAATTACACATCCGTACACATTTGTTAAAATGCATCAAAAGGTACACTTGTGACTGGAAAGTTTTACTGCTTATAAACGATAGCTTGATAAAGCTGTTTTGTTTTCAAAGGACAGTGGACTTGGCAAATAACAAGACAGTGTTACCATTCAAAAGAGGAATGTCATTGGTATAAGGGTCACAAAACGGCAAACGGATGAGTGAGGAAGGTCATAGCAGAAACATCGAATACTTATTTGAGGAGTAGAGAGACAGTGAGAAGGAAAGAGATGGGGATGGGAAGGCTGGACAGTAGCTTGATAGAGTAAGATGACTGAGGAAAAATTCCCCAGATCACATACATAGGTAGAAGGGGTGAAACCAGCGGAGAAGAGGAGATTTATGATGTCAGGGAAAGTAATTATTACGGCAGTTATAGTGAAAGGGATTAAGAAAAAAAGTGGCAGAATCAAACAAAGAAGTCTAATCACTTTTCCCACCAATAATTGAAACAAAAAAAGCAATAATGTCATCTGCTCCTCCATTTTTCCAAAGCGTTACTTTTCTCAACAATGTAGGAAACCAAGCTTACAGACACCCTGCGTGCATGTGGACTAGCTCTGCTTTGCCTCTAATATTACAACACGGTTAAGTCTCTTCACTTGTTTCTGCAAAGAATCCACTTTCAATAAGCTCACGGGAGTTTGAGTTTTACTGAATGCCTTGTCTTTGATATGGTGATCATGAGCAATGTTCAAATCTATTCCGTAATGAAATCCCCGGACAACATTGTGTTGCTTTCCCAAATCTGGGAAAATAGGGGCTACTATCTTGCCGTAGACAGACATGGATTTGAATCCAGATTCTGCTTCTTACCAGGTACAGGTCTTTTTGAACTTTTGTTTGTGCGATTTTATTTTATCTTATTTATTTATCTTAAAAATTTATTTATTTATTTTAGAGAAACAGAGAGTGAGTGAGCAAGCACACACAGAGGGAGGGGCAGAGGGAGAGAGAGAGAGAGAAGACCCCCCTCCCCACAAGCTGGGAGCTTGAGACGGGCCTAGATCTCGGGACCCTGAGATCATGACCTGAGACGAAATCAAGAGTTAGATACTCAGCTTGAGTCATCAAGGTGCCCTGTGTGGGGGATTTTAAACAGACAGCGTAGGTGGACTGTATTCCCGATAAACAGTAATAAATATTAATAAATAAATAAAATTAATAAAATTAATAAAAATTTATATTTATTTTATAAATAAATTTTATAAATAAATAATTACATTATAAATGTAATGATGATGATGAAGAGGCTGCGGCAGCAGCAGCCTTCCCCCAGCCCAGCAGCTGACAGCTTGTAGGTTCTCAAGTTATAACAACACACTAGCACTTTAATTATTAGCATCAGTATAGATAGTATTACATCAATATAAAGCAAAGCTTTTTATGTTAAAACATATTCATGCAAAGAAAAAGATAAAACGTGAGCATGTATAGGAAAGAGAGAAAGAGAAAGAGCCAGCCAGTGTGTGAGTGCAGGGGAAGGGGGGAGGGAGAGGGACAGAAAAGGCGGCTCCCTGCTAAGCACATAGCCCCAAACAGGGATGGATCTCATGACCCTGAGATCATGACCTGAGCCAAAATCAAAAGTCAGAGGTTTAACCGACTGAGCCATCCAGGGATCCCTCCTTTTTTCTTTTTATTGTATCTGTGTGAGAACATGGATGTTAGCAAACTTATTGTGGTAATCATTTCACAATATATGTGGATCAGACCAGCATACTGTATGCCTTAAACTTCTACAGTGATGTATGTCAATGAATTTCCAATAAAACTGTTAAAAAAAAAGTAAGTATGAGTATGAGAGAACAAAGATGTGTTTTTCCATCTCTTTAAATTAGCAAACTTAATGGCACTAGAGATAAAACTCACATTGAAAACAGGGGCCATAAAAACAAAAAACAAAAAACAAAAAATAAAAAAACAGGGGCCATAATCACAGTACTCTGTCCATTTCCAGAAAGATATACTGGAGTCGTTAGGAAACTGAGATCAGAAGACAATGCTCCATGCTAATTCCATGACTAGGACATTAAAGGTAAACCTTCCACAAGGACCCTTGACCCTGTAGAAAAGTATAATGTGGACTGTTCCCTGGATTGGCACAAATACAAAACCCCAGGACCCTCTGGGGGGATGTGTTTTTATAAAATAATAACAGAGAGGCAAAGTTTTGGTATGTAAGGAACACTTCATAACAGAATCCATACTTTAAGGAATCTACAGCTAAGAGAGTGAACAACAAAGGCAAAGGATACCGTTTAACACAAGCTGCAGTTTACCTATAAATACCACTTATGACAGAGGCTAGCATATCTTTGCAAGAAGTACTTGTCAAAATCTCAGTTAGTCACTGCAGTTGTTCAAAGAACTAAATGTCTTAACTGTCTCACCAATAAGGTAGACGCACCATGCTTTTATTTCTAACACTAAGTGATGGCCAGTAAATGGCAGGTTGGCATCATCTAACATAGAGAAGCAAGCACACGATTGTTTCTACTCTCCATTGTTTCTCTTCTTGGTTGAAAGTATCTCTTAACCGTTTATTAAGGCATTAATTGATTCAAAGATGCTATGCAGTATTCCCTAAATAATCACTGATATGGCATTATATTTTTAAAAATTTTCCTTCCATTTTTGATGCATGCTTCAGAAATATAAATTCATCACATTTTAGGTGTACGTAATTAGGTTTAACCGTGAAAATAAAGTTGCAAATTCTTATTTTCTTAACAAATGCAATTTCTAGTATATTCAGATTTCTACTGTATTTTTTTGTTGTTTTTTTTTTGTTTTTTTTGGTGTGTGTTTTTTATATTCCAGCTTTCCCCTCTATTTTTGTTTAAAAATTCTAACACAGAATTTCATGCCAGAAAAAATTTTTTTTTTCTCCTGAAGCTGGAAGAAATCATTTCAAGTTTCAAGACTGTGAAAATTGACTATGCCTGACTTTTTCCAAATTGTCTCATAATGCTTTTTGCCAGGCAGATTCTAGGACCAGTTAGTTTATGATCAAAACTTACAGATGGTACTTACAGAAGACTAGCCAGTAGGGCATTTTTCAAGAATGTCAAGATCAAAAACTATAATTAAAGGTTATTTTGGGAAAAGCCAGCGTCCCCATCACTAACTCCGCAGAGGGGGGAAAAAAAAAGAAGAAACGATTTTGTGACAAAGTAATTGCCGACAAAAATATTGTAACCCAATATGTCATTTGAAAACAACTGAATTTCTGGTCTTTTCATTGGGGAACTTTAGCTTTCAAAGTGATAGTTAGGGTTATAGTGTACAATGCTGACTTTTCCTTAGGATCATAGGTCATTTCACAGCTGTCATGGTTACGCAGACATCTTCCCTGTCACCAGTCACTGTAGCTCGTCCTTGCTTGGTGGATATGTTTACACAAAACCCTTATGACGGTTAATCACCACCAGGTTGAGGTCACGTGACAGTAAGCCTGTGAGGAAATTTTTACCTCTTAACAACGTACAGGGGAAAATTTCAGGCACTGAGGCAAAAGCAGGAAAATAATGAATATCTATAGTTTAATTTCCATGCATCACTGCTTGTGGCAGAGAAATAAATACCAGGGTGAAGTGATAGAGTAGTTAGAGAGGTTGGCTAGGGGTTTAAAGAAGAGAATTACTATCCGTGATTAAAATTGCTTGTATCATCGCCAAGGGCTGTGAAAATATGTCAATTGCATGAGTATGTCTGTTTCAGTGCCAGAGAAGGAACATTTAAAATTTAGTAATAATTGCTCTGTTTTCTTGCATAAAACAAAGCAAGATCTTTATTCCAAAGTCTTACTGTTACTAAATGAATGCCATGGATATCTGTTTTTGAAAGTGACCAACTTTAATCATACATATATTTTGAGGTCCTGATGAGTAGTTCTTTAATCTCTTATTTATTTAAAAAACTGATCTAATGATGCATATTACAGGTTCATTTTTTAACTAGGTAATAATTCTATAATTATAATTTAATTGGTCCTTGAATTAATATTTGTAGCTCGTTTATATTCCTTGATAATGATGATAACTTTACAATCTCATATTGCCACAAAAGATGGCAAAGCATATTTTTAATATTTATTATAAGTTTAGGTTCTTTATAACTAATAACTGTGTATACACTTAAATTGCAACATGTAAAAACGTTCACATGACAGATAACTTATTTGGGTAAATTAAGAATATGTGATTCATTTGTACTTAGAATATGTCTGATTTTTATTATAACTACTATAGAGCACACTGAAAGAATATTGCTAATATTCATATTCCCTACATTTCAGAGGTCCTGTTTTTCACTGGACATTTGAAGTAAAAAATTAGGCTAGTTTGCAACCCCCAAAGAACATCTTTAAAAACCACTTAGACAGTTACTTTTCTCAGAATTCTTACTTCGTTGTTGTTTTTAAGTCTGTGAATTCACCACAAAGCAGAACTCTCACAGGCAAAGATTTTAAAATTAAATGCTTTATTGGCTACAGCAGAACTAGGATACACTGATTTTCTAGCTATTAAACAACCAAATCTCTCTCAATTTCTCTGTCTCACTCTTGCTCTCTATTTCAGACACACACACACACACACACACACACACACACACACACACACACAACCTTAGTACAGATCCTTGTTCAGTGTTATGCTTTCGTAGTTTGTCCCCTTGAAGGAGATAAGTACGGTACCCTTTGTTTTGCTCAGAACTGAGGAACTAAGTACTTGGTCAGCACTCAACAAATAATAAGTCATAATGACAAGTACGGAACCCAATTTGAAACTGTAGGGGGAAATTTAAGAGGCCCCAAACGTCTGTGTTCTAGGAGTTACTTCCATTTGTGGAGGAGCTGCAATGCCAGATTTTTATGTTCGTGAAATAATTCAAATTATTCTCTTTTATTTTTAACTTCTGGATGGGCCAAAGAGATTTCACACTGAAGATTACAGCCATGGCTTTCACCAAGCTGAAAAACAAGCTTTAATGTGATGATCCACACAAGACCAAACCTGATGAGAAATGTAGGGTGTTGCTATGGCAATTCCATTCGTTGGAATTTTTCTCTGTTGGCTTCACTGACATTACATTCTAAAAAGAATCATATGAAAAGGTGCGGTGGCTGTGAAGACAAACGCGAAGCCAAGAAGATGGAACTTTCTCATCTGTCTTTCTCCAAAAGAGAGAATGTCGTCATATTGTAATGCCACCCTAATGTAGGCAGAGGGCTGGCTTAGGAGGTGTCATTCTGAGATTTCATTGAAACCCTGGGGTGTATTTCTTTTTCACTTAAGTGAAAAACTGGCAATGCCAGGGTTATGAGCAGAATTATAAGGTGGAAGAAGGATGCCTAGATTAAACTGAAAGATGACGAGGCCTTGGCTCCTGAAAGAATGAAGACCTGTTTCCTTGTTGGGGGTGAAGATTGTATTTTTTTTTTTTTTTTACACGAGGTTTGATATATTAAAATGTCACTTAAATCTAAGCATCGACAGTGAATGAATCCCAGGTATATCTCTGATGGAGAGGGAAATTTATTAATTTGCCTAATGTCATTTCTTTCCAGATAGAGCTTCCTTTCAGGGGATATAATCAATTCAACTGTTTATAACAACAACCTCAGTTAGAATCTCATTACAGGCATAGTGTCAAGTACTTTTTTCCTGATTAATATCACTTAAACTCCTCACAAACAACCCTCTGAGGTGGATATTATTAGCAACACCATTTTGCACATGAAGAAAGGGAGATTCAGAGAGAAAATGTGACTGGGCTTGGGTCAATAACTTGAAAAGAAAAAAAAATCAAGAATTGGAACACAGAACCAAGATCTTAATCAATGTGTTATTAAACAGAACTAACTGTGCCCAAATTTGATGGGGGAGGGGATTCCTAAGCAATTTACTAGTCAGGAGGAAAAACTGTATCTTTGGCATTACTGTGAATGTTATCTTTTTTCAAGCTAGAAATGCAACCAATCAAGTGAGGCTAAGGAGGGAATGTGTCAGGTGATGTATCTTGTGCCTTCAGAATCCACCTTGCAATTTTAACTGAACAATAATGGAGATTTAACCATATGTTGTAAATACAAAAGGGCTTCTAAGACAAATTTCTGACTCAGAAGAATTTGCCGGTTACCAGGAGAACATAGTCAACAAGTAAAGTAGGGATTCACCTACTTAGTGGTGAACGTGAGTATGTTTACCAGTAAGACAGAGGTTAGGAATTAGTGGCCTGACCGCCGATAAGGCCCTCAGACATGTTTCATTTGACCCACCCAATGTGGTTTTGAACATTTTCACTCAGTGTTCACATTTAAAAGTTGAGAGATTTCACACAAAATTTGGATTTTCTCATTAAAAAATTCAAATATCTGTGAACACAATTCATATTCCTATTTGGCAATAACTGGCTGGAGCTAATAGAAAGCGTCCACATTAGTAGTGGTGAGCTGTTTAATAGTGAGAAAATCTAGTTTTCAAGATTTCCCACCCCTACTCTTTCCTGCACACTGAAGTTAAGTGACAGCTGTCATTCATCATAAGGCTTTGGTCCTTATCTTTCTTATGCCTGTTTATATATGCTATTTTCCTGGCCTGTATAGACTTTTGAGGTTGTGACTTTAACTGTAAGGACACCATAAGGTATTTGAACTACGTATTAGTAATAGGTAAGAACAAAGAGGCAATCACTCAGGTAGTAGCAGAGGATCTGCTCTTGCTTTGTGCCTCTGTGATATTCTCAGCTAAAGAAATAGCTAAAGATGAGACCCGCACTATGAACTGAAGCTGGCCATGAATACTGAGTTTTTCAGAGGCATGATTTACTGCAAAACTATTTTGGCTTACCTAAATCTGGACAGGATGTAGGGCATTAAGATGCCCGGTATGGGTGTGATGTGTAAACATTTCGAATAAGCAGGCACAATTTATGTGCAAAGAAGATTCCAGTTGGACATTCAGATTAAGAAGAGGAAATAAAATGGAGTAGAGAGCTAGAAATGAGGGAGAGAGAGAGGTAGGGATGGATGGAGAGACTTTAAGAGTTGTGAGATTATAGCTCCTTAATTCCTTAAGCATTGACCAGAGCCTTGGTCCTTTCCCGCATTCATCTAGAAGCCTCTGATAAAATGGACTACAAGATCATTTTCTTGGCTTTTGCTTTTATCTCTGCCTGGGATGACTTCTTCCTCTGCAAACCTTCAATTCATCTGATATTCTCTTACTCACATTTCAGCGCTTGGTTCAGGAGACTCATTTTCTACTAAACTTTTCTGTTGTCCTTTAGAGAAAGGGAATAATGTCTTCCTTTACACTACAAACACCTTGTACAGGCTTTATTTATTAGAATAATTATATGCTATTGAAATTATATATTTACATGCTTGTCTTCCGTAGTAGACTTTCAATTCTTGGGAAGGTGCCCATGTTTTACTTATTTTTTTATCTCTATCTCCCAGCATGGTATAATAAATATTTGTTGAATAAATGAATAAATGCATTCTCAAAAGGGAGCTGGCTTAAAGTATTTCATTAAAATTTTCTTGACCTACTGACTAATCACATAATCTTAAGGAGCCAACATTTCACTCAAAATAGTTATTTAACATATGTAATTATTAGTCCGATTGATAAAAATTGTGAAAACATTCTGAAGTTATATATATGTGTGTACACACACACACCCACCCACCCATATCTATATATCTGTATCTCTGATTAGTTGAACATGTTCTTCATCTGGGGCACTAAATTAAGACACTCTGGAGAGCATCTGAGTGAAATTTAATTACATAATCAAACAGACATTTAATTTCCTTATAAAATTTACCAAATGCACCCCCTCTATCCAGTTACCCACCAAAGTTACCATGTTCTTTTGAAAAATATCATCATTAAAATATTAACTTAAGCAAGGAAAAACAACTGTAAGTCTCATCTATAATACCTGGCCTATATATTTTTTTCATTTTATTGAAATATAATGAAAAAGTGCACACAAGTGTATAGCTCAACTGAGCATACCAGTATAACTGTTTCCAGGTAAAAAAATAACATTACCACGAGATCTCCAAAGCACCCTACTTCCTCTCCTGTCCAAAGCTCTCTCATTAATCACATCCCAGAATTCCAAATGCATAGATTAGTTTTTGCTGTTTTTTTTTAAAGATTTTATTTATTAATTTGACAGAGACAGAGACAGCAAGAGAGGGAACACAAGCAAGGGGAGTGGGAGAGAGAGAAGGAGGCTTCCCGCTGAGCAGAGAGCCCGATTCGGGGCTCGATCCCAGGACTCTGGGATCATGTCCTGAACCGAAGGCAGATGCTTAACAACTGTGCCACCCAGGCGCCCCTTGCCTGTTTTTAATAATTGGAATGTTTGCTACATTTAAAATTTACACTTACATAATGCATGCATTATGACTACATTTTTTAAAAAGCATCTATTCTTAACTCTTCAGAATTACAATGGTGGAGAAGACATAATCTTGACATTCCAGAAACTTATCTGGTAGAGGAGGTATCACATAACAAAATACCTATGGACACACAGTATATCCTAAATGAGTTCTGAGTGATAGCAGAGGCTTATAAAAGGCATCTTTCATCTGGTTTTGAAAAAGGCATGATTTTAATAATAGGTTTCTTTCAGGTTGGCAGAAACAAAGTCACTTTACATCTGTTGTGATAAATTTATCTCATGAGTAGATGCAAAGCTACATAATCTTCTCTCTGATAGAAGCCTCTGAGGTCACATTAAAGATGGGTTGAAGGAGCAAAGCCAGGCAGTGACCAGGCAACGCACTCTTGGGTTACTCTTTGGAGTAAGAGCTATTAACTGCAACAGTAATTGGTGTCCAGAACAGTGCATTGGAGGGCTGAATTTTAAAGCTACTCTTACATATGGATGAGAAATTACACGATGCTAGAAGAATGTTGCTAGGGAGCAATTTTCTGTGGGTTACTGATTGCCTGGGAGTGAGCTTCCAAGTAAAAAGACCTCTAGGTTACAGAGATAATATGCAAGGTGGGTCAGTTGTCCCTGAGGCTAAATAGCCATTGGGGACTAGGAGGTGTCAACTGAAGAGTATGATACCCTATTTTTCAAGAATGCCTTCCTTATGCTTTGATGAAAAGGTAATGCCCTTTGTCAAATCGTCTTTCTTGGAAAGAGTGGTCCCCATCTTAAACAGTTGTCTGGCCTAGATTACCTCACCCAGAGCCTAGTACAGTACTTCAGCCTTGGTCTCTAATTAGGCAAAGCTTTCCCTTCCAGGCTACTTGGCTTCAGTAGTTTGCCGTTCCCATCTTTACTCTGGTATTAGCTCAGGAAACCATGTTTATCCTTCCTCTCACCACAACTGAAATTTCCTATCATTTTCCTATCAAAAATTCTCTTCTCAAGAAACCCCAATTAGTATTGGAGAAAAACTGCTCCCTCACATACAGTAGGATGGTCAGAGGTTATACTGTTATTGTGTAATGTTCCGAGAAGAGTAGAATTTGGCTGTAAACTGTGTACTTCTTTTGGTTTCAAAAAATCAACAGTCTGAATCACGTCAAGAGTCCAAAGGACTCATGTTCCCAGAGCCATGGCAGAGAAGAGGTTTGATTGGGATGAGGACCGTATGCCTTAGGAAGAACTTCCCTAGGGCATAATAAGGAAAGAGCCATATGCAGTTGAGCACAAGCACTCAAGTAACATAAGATGATGACATTAACATAATGGCACAAAGTGAACAAACCTCTTTTCCCTTGAGTCCTGGAAATGGATGTTCCCTCAGCATGTAAGAGAAAGTGCTTCCTCCGTGCCTTTTTGGATAGTCTGTCCCAGGATTGCCTTAGGGAGGGTTGCTTTCTCTAAGCCCCCAGTCATGTAAACACTAGTTCTTAGATTCATTTGAAAAATGCGTTAAAAATAAGCTTACTTCACAGTATAGTCTCAATTATGGAAAAACAAAACAAAAACTGCATAGTTTTAGAGAAAGGAATACACATACACTTGATAGAGAAAAGAAATAAAATAAAATGAAATAGAACCAGTGATTCTTTTTTCTGGTTTGTTAGTGTATCAACATGAATTTTTTCTTAAACTCATCTATAATTTTCTAGTTTTATACATTAATATTACTTCTACAAACAGAAGTAAAACCAAAACTGTTATTTAAAAAATATGAACCAATGAATTATTAGAGATTCTGATTTGAACTCTGGGGAATGATCAGTAGTGTGAACCCTTCTATGCTCACAGCCAAATTAATAAAATAGGTCAAGATTGAGGTGTTCCAGAGGGGCAGGGAAAGGTGAGAGAATCCTTGCTCTGTACTCTACCTCGGCTCTACAAAGTGTAGCACACCGAGTTTACATAAGTCTGCATGTTGACATGTATGTGATTCTTCTTATTCTTTCATCTCCTTGAGATAAACTTGTAGCCCTAGTAAAGATCGAGGACTAATCAATACATATTCATTGAATGAAAGATTGAAGGAATGAATAAATCAAAAGCATAAATGAATGACTGAATTTCCAAACAACCACTTATGAGGTTTTCTAAATGTTCTACAATCTGTCCTCTAACAATTTTAGTTACCACTACTCTAAATTCAAAATTTGATTTAGAGTCATGCAAACAGAGTCGAAATGAGACTTTTTTTTCTTTATTCCTTCCCAGATGTACACATTACCTATTTTTAATTTCTGTTATATCTACCTAAAACAGAAGTTTCTGGTAAACTAGTAGTAAACTTACTGTAGGAAAATGTGGACTATTTGAAAGTATAGATTAGATGAGAGAAATTATGGGAAATTTTATTTATAAAATCACATCAGTCTGTCTTATGAATCAAAACAGTCATGGTCAGTATAGATGTAAAAAGAAATGATATCACATATCTTGAACCAAGAACCAATGATGTAATAGTATAAAAAATGGTCAACTTTTTTTTTTTTTTTTTTTTTTAAGGGCTTGAACTCACAACCCTGAGATCAAGGCCTGAGTTGAGATCATTGAACTGACTGAACCATCCAGGTGCCCCTAGCCAACTTTTTAATAAAATATTATGTTAGAGTTTTACTTATATAATTTAATTATGAGGTCTCAAGGAATAGGAAAGAAAAGATGAATTACTAAAAATAATATAAAAATCTGCATATTAGGTAATTAGCATAGAATAATACATAGAGTTGTTCACATTTTTAAATTTATTTATCCATTACCCATTTACAGTAGAAGAAGGAATTACCAGGTACATATTAGTATTTCAGAAATAAAACAACACCAGGAAGAAGTAATCTGAGCAGCATAACCATATTTTATGACAATGTCACTTTTTATCAGACAGTGTTCATAATACTGATCTGATTTTCCAAGGTGTCGGACTCAAAAATGGACCAGGAGAACGGCTTTCAAGTTCATTAGATTTCTGGTTCATCAGTAGTCAATGTCTTGTTAAGGTGTGAGGAGTGTAATTTGCCTCTTTTGAATGCAAACCAATAGATTGTGCTTCTTATCTGCTGAATAGTATTTACCAGAGAGATAGAGAGTGAGACTGGTTTTCCTGAGAAAGTTGACATTTTTCCTAGAAACTGAGTAAATTCCATTCACCTACGGTGAAAAGTTGGCTTCCAGAGCTTTGGTTTCTACTCATTACTAAAATTCCGATGGAAAACAAGGAGGAATGGACAATGAAGTCACAGGTACCTTTTACTTTCTCTTAATTGTACATCTGCCCTACAAAGACCTTTATTGGTAATCTGTTCTTCAGGATTTATCACAAAATCTCCTTCTTCTGTAGGTAAGGGATTCTCTCAATTCCTGAACAATTTCTATGATAAATGGGCATGAACCTCTCGGCGACATGTCTATTACAGAGTTGAACTGTTATTTAAATCTTGCATTGCCATTTAATTTCTCACTTATGTATGTTTTATCTCTTTAACTGGATTGTATGGTTTGCGAAGGTCATAGAACATATATCCTATTTTCTATCCTACCCACTTGCCTTTCAGAGTCTTTGGTACGTACTCAATAAATATTGATGGGTAGAATAAGTAAGATTCAGCTGAAAATACCAAACCTGGGTCTTGCCTGTCAGCTCCCAGTTCAGTTCTATGACTTGCAAATTTAATTTTGAGTGAGTATAAAGTACTCACTTATTCTGCAAAATGAAAAACTGTGCATATTTAGAAAGAATCTATCTTCTGCTGGTGACATCAAAATTCTAGATTTTCTTTTTCTCTGAAAGGCCCAAATAATTTGCCCATTACTACTATGTTAATTTACAAGTATTGTAATGTTATTTTATTTTATTATTTTTTTACAAGCACTGTAACTTTAAAACAACATTTCAAATAAACATACCCTGCAAATATATTTTAAAATAGGACATCTCTACTTTGTTAGGATAGGTTTTATACTACAGAGAATTAGTGAATTTTACATATGAATTATGAACCCATCAATGTAAATATTATATCTTGAAATGCCAACAACTTCTTAATTTGAATTAATATTCAATAAAAATTACATCCAGAAGGCAGATGGAATTTTTAATTAATTTTTTTGCTTTATATGGGTAAAAGCTAAAGGCAAAATCACATAGTATTAGGGCAGGGCTGAGTCTTTTCTATTTACTGAAGAAAAAAACAGCCTATTTCAAATAAATAGTCAAATTTGCTAATCTTTACATTCCTTCCAACTGGTAAATTACCTTAACAGTTAAATTTTTTTTAATAATGCAGAGGAGCTTTCAGGCAAGAACTTTCAAGTATAACATACCGAGGTAGCCCGGTGTCATAGTTCTCTAAGTCAGGGTCCATCCAGTATCAGGTGAGGCATTCAGTCTCAGCAGATAGGAAAAAATACATTGTGTCCAATCAAAGAGTGATAAATTTAGTAGCATCTGTTTTTACAGTATCACTTTAACATTCTCAAACCAAACAATACTATGCTATTGAAGAGATCAAATTGGCATAAAACATTCATTTAGGGGAACTGAAATAGGAAACTAGAACTAGAGACCTGAAGAATAGAAACTTTATACTTATCAGCATCCTAAATGTGCCTTTCTCTGAAACAAAAAAGCTTTAAAACAGCATCCCACACCTTTGAGTGGTTTCAAAAACACAAGGCAAGGGAATAGGCATGAGGGTGCTAATAGCTGCTTAACTAATTAAAAAAAAATTCACATGAGATTGTATTATGGTTTAAAAAAATGAATGTCCCTATTTATGTTGCTGAAATGCTGAAAAGCCTAACTTTGGGATCTTTTTTAGGAAATGCAGTTTTTCCATATCTTCCAATCAAAAATGCAGGGAATCAGCAAAATTATGGAGTGTATTGCAGTGCCCATTATATACTTCCGGGATTTGACTTAGAGAAAAATTAAAGCTAAGTGGCTTTGATAAAACAGAAATTTAACTCAAAATGAATGGTATTTTTTTCTTTCTTTCTTCTTCTTCTTCTTTTTTTTTTTTTTTAAATAATGGGCTTTTGAATAGCTGTTTTAAAAGAGATATATTTTCTCTACAAATGTACAAAAAAGATAGTAGGAAAATGGCAAGGCTTTGGAAACCAGACAACAGAACTCCCATATATTGCCTTTGTTTTGTCGTTTTGTTTATATAGCCACTATTCATTTACATTTAAAGACTGAAATCCTGCTCAATAATCTTTCAGCTTTAGCTTCCTCCTCCTAATTGCTATACATATACTGACATCTACCTTTTATTGTAATTGGGTTATTTTCTTTTGTTCTTTGCTATCTTAGGAAAAGAAAAATTATCTTAAAATTATTTTTCTTTCTGTAGGCATAAGAAGTTTTCAGTTCCTTTACTATCCTAGAAAAGAAAATGAATCGAAATGATAGCCTGGATTAGAAATAATTATTTAAATTGCTTTAGTTTCAGGAAATTGGAAAAGACAAAGCATATTTTCATTTAATACTATCTCATTTTAAATAAACTCCTTCAGGAATCTTGGCTACAACTTGCCTGACCAGTGTCCACTAGATGACACTGTTGTATAAGCACAATAATGAGAGGCCACAGCTTTGACAATAACTAATTTATCATATATATATTTAGATATTGTCAGTGTCTCTTTCTCAAGATGAAACTGGCTTAGCATTTTTAATTGGATATGGCTGATAACTACAACTTCATATAATTTAGAGTAAAGTTACCCACAAAGGTTAAAATGTAGGAAAAAAAGAATTATCTACCTCACAGCATTCATATTTTTGCAATAGAAAAATCTTTCAAAATCTGTGTATTTCACAGTTAAGATAGACTTCATTACGAGTTTTAAATTGTGCCATTTTAAATCGAGTGACAACGATTATACTGATAATGTTGGTTTTCAAGTACTGTCTTGTCAGTAATCTATTTTTTTCCCCCACTTTCCCTTCCCCGTGTCCTTGTCCTCCCTTCCTTCGTGTCTTTTCAATTCTCTGTTTCTTCCCTTCCTGATTCGGGGTTGGGAGTCATTCAAGTGCAGTGCCCAAATCAGGGGAAGAATCAATAGTCTTAATCTAACGGCCTCTATGCCACATTGTTGCCGAGCCAGGAAACTTTAGTCTCAGAAAAAAACACAGGTTTTTAAGAGACAATGTTGATGTACTTGTGTAGAGAGAGCCGTTGAAGGAAACGGACCACCTGGAATTGTACACATATTTCCAGACACAGAGATTTCCCTGTAAAGTCTACTATTTGAAGATAAAATACAGATTATTGGTATTTCCTCTGATATTAGGATTCCTCTGTCATAACTCATTCTTACAGTGATAATCAAAATCACCGTGACATTAAGCTTATTTTCTCTGGCTTTAATTTAATAAGAATGTTGAAGTAAAAGCATTCGTGCTGTCTACTATACATCACTTATATTCCTCTCATGCTGTTTACCTGAAAATCTCGGAGGAGGGGCCAGGCCTAAAAGGAAATTACTCCAAGTGTGAGTGGCGATAGAAGTGTTTTATGCATGTAGCATGTCTCCGAGGGAAGCGACAGACATGTCACCTTGTTTTTTTTTTTTCCCCTTGTTGTAAGCCAGGCCTGCTGGAGCTAGGAAAGCTGAGTGGGAGATGCCTTGTGAGAAGCCCACAGCCCGCTGCAATTTCTGCACCCAGCAAAACGGGCTACATACCCTGTGCTGGAGTTTTCCCTAGACCATGTTTTGTCAACAGAACTACCAGAGGATGCCATTACGTCTATGATGAGGCACAGAAAAGAGACCCACATGCTAAAATTTGTTTGCAAAACATGGCGTCGTGCTTAAACACCTGGACATTCTCTGAATAGGTGGATGGTGGGAATATGGATCAGGGGAACCTCATGTTAATTCACCTCCTTTTCTTTCCCCCTTTTTTTTACTTCTCAGAGTCTGTAATTCCTTTTCTGTTTTCTATTTTTTGGGGTTTTTTTTTCCCCTCTGCTTACTCCAAAGGAAAGCTGTTCTCTCTAGCCTTAACTGAAAGCTATAATATTACAGATAGAAGGGCTTTTTTATGTCAGCTCTTCCATCACGAGCCCATTATATAATCTCACCAAGCCTTAGATTTTCCAGTACATAATTCTGGATAGGTTATTATGAAGATTAAATGAGATTATAATATTTGCGAAATACATGGCAAATTTTGACATACAGTAGGAGTGCTGACCTACAGAAATCTTCCTAAAACAAACAAAAAACCAAACAAACAAAAAAAGACAAACAAACAAACAAAAAAAGTGGAAGGCGAAATGGATGTTAGGAAAGAATCCAAATCAGTGGTAGACCATAAAGTAACTTCACTTCAGGGCTAGATAGAAAGCAAGGGTGTAGAGACAGGTGTAGAAAAAACTAAAAAGTATCATCAAGCTGAAGAGAAGAGAATCTGGAAATGGCGTTACAGGAAAACTGAGAATAAAAAAGGAGTGATGCCTATGACAAGAGGCATTACCATTTCTTGAGTACCCGTGGGATGCTAAGGCACCTTCTATACATTTTCTCATTTAATTCTCACAAAACTCTTACAAAGAGTTTTTATTAGCATCTCTTTTTTCTAGTGGAGGAGACTGAGGCTCAAGACTTCAAGTATCAAGTCCAACGTACCACTTGGCTTCTGAACAGTAAAGCCTGTGAAATTTCCAAAGTACCTTCCACTGCCATTAGGCCACCCCCATCTCCGAACACTTTATGGATGGAGCAAACGGGGCTCAGATTTCCATAATTCTGCAATCCCACACTGATAAATGTGAAGTCTGGAAATTTTATTTGAATACTCATAATGTATTTTCCTCGAGGAATAAGGCTTGTAATGCTGGGTGGTTATTCAACCTTTCTAATCAAAAGCTTATTTGTTTCAAAATGGAGCTGACCTATAGATTGAGAACCTGTGTTCCGAGTACCACAGGATAGTCTACAGAAAACGACCCTTTTTAATTCCAAATGAGGAATTTGAAAGAACACCACTTTTTACCACTTTAACCAGAGTAGACAGAAGCCATCTCTTGAATCCTCACCCCATAGATAGATTTAATACATGTGAAGACGAAGATGAGGGATGAATTTCTCAAAATATTTGGGGAATGTTGCAGCACTCATCACCATACGTTAGCTAATTGTGAGCTATTTGTTAGGTGGGTGACTTTGTGTGATGGGAAATGAATGTACCTTTTGGCAGATATATATAAAACTCAGAATTTCAATAAAATGCATAGATACAATGAATTTAGTCCCCATAATACTGCACTGTTCCCTCTGAGATCTAAGATGTACCTGGATTGGCATTTTCCCCTGCATGAACAGGTCTGAAATATGAAATCTGGATTTCTTGCCATTGAATTACTGTAACACATTTAGCAAAAGGCAACACGAATTCAGTAGTTGTTTATAAAACTGAACATATTGTCCTCCTCTTCCCCACACATACATTTTGGTGCCAAGTTTTAGATCTTAAATGTGTCCACCAGCTTAGTGTACAGGCTGGAAATGGGACAAGTATTTTCATTAAGACTTCCTCCATTTCTGTGACTCTGAGAGAGATGCTCTGCCATGGTCTCCCTCTTACGGGAGATCTGTATAATGGTGATGACTGCACCAGGGGTGTGGACTCATCATTTACCCTCAAGCCACTGTTTACAAACATTGCACAAGAGAGGAAAGCTAATTGATATTTGCTAGTTACATTTTTTTTTTTTCTATCTCTGGCTAAATATCTTTGGTAATCCATTTCCCTGCCTCCAGTCTCTAGGTTCTGCTAACATTTTTCCATTGATTCTTCAGTATCCTTTCAGTATCCTATCCTTCAGTATCCTCCAGTCTCTAGCTTCTGCTAACATTTTTCCATTGATTCTTCAGTATCCTTTCAGTATCCTTCAGTATCATAATATCAAATTCTGATATTACCTACAGTTCTATGATCATTTATTTTTCTGATTAAAATTTTCACTTATCTCCCTATCTAGAAGGCCACGAAGCACAGCAAAATGTTGGGTACTTAAAATGATAAGCCTAGCTATGAAATCCTAAAAGATGTGGATCTGATATGATTTTCTGATTAGGTTCCCTTAAGACTTAAAAATTATAATTTAGTACAGGCGACAGGATTTCTGGGCTGCTGAACCTAGACATGAGATGTTGTTTAGGATATAGAAAGGGTCTAACTGTAGTTGTTCCACTGTAAATGTGGGGTTTTAGCTACCTTCTCTATTGAACAAGGTATTTCATAGGACTGGATTCCATGCCTTTGCCTTTGGTTAAGAAAGTGTACACTGTGTTTAGAGAGAGACATTTCTAGGCCCCAATTACATTTAGGACATTAAATGGGTTCTTCCATCTCTTTGTTCAGATTGATATTATTCTATGATCTTTGCAGAGAATTCAAATTTCACATGAAAGAAAAATTATTTTTTAGCAAAGATTTTAAAGCAGCCCAAGTGTCCAAATGAGTAAATAATCCTACTTAAATACAGAGAGATGAGCATCTAGAGGTATTTGTCTCCCAAACCTATGGGTGACATGCTTTTTTAAAAGTTAAGACATTCTGGAAACTAAAGCTTTTTCTTTCTCTTTCATACACACATTGCTAATTCCTTGGTAATCGTTTATTTGAATAGGAAGGAAGTGATTAGGAAGCTTTTTCTCAATTATCAGAAGATGTATAGGACTATAAATTCCTCTTATTAAACTAGCACTGTAGAAAGACGAGGTCAAATGTTGATCATAAGGGCCAAATTATCAGAAAAACAGCAACCTGTTCTTTACTCGGCCTGGAGAGCCTGATTTTTCAAGCAAACACATTGGTATATATCCAGATTTTTCAGGTCTCCTCACTTTATATTTCAAACATCTGCCAAACTACTCACTCAACATCTGGAGTTCGGTCAACTCATTTGGAGAATGGAGATGCTATTACTTTGAAGTTACTCGAAGGATTAAAAGGCAATATAAAGTATGTGAACATGTTTTTTTAAAGGATGAAGCAGTAACAAGTGTAGGATATTATTGGTTTTTTTTTCATAGGTTCGCATATATCCAGGTTGAACTATGCTTGAAAGACCAAGCCAAAACTAATTTTTGAGATAGCCTTGGAAATCATGACCAGTGAAACTCAACAGTTTATTTTCTAATCTAAAAGGCGGTCACTAAGTTGACATTTTCTTTTTCTTTTTTTTTTTTAAGATTTTATTTATTTGACAGACAGAAATCACAAGTAGGCAGAGAGGCAGGCACAGAGAGAGGGGGAGGCAGGCTCCCCGCCGAGCAGAGAGCCCGATGTGGGGCTTGATCCCAGGACCCTGGGATCATGACCTGAGCCGAAGGCAGAGGTTTTAACCCACTGAGCCACCCAAGCGCCCCTAAGTTGACATTTTCTTGTTCAACATGGACAATTAAGATTTGATTTCCATGTATGAAAAGATCTGGTGATTAGAGGAATTCACCCAAGCAAGTAGCGAGCTTCTAAGTTAAAACATTTCTATCATTAAGAGGTTCTATTACCATCAACAGAATGGCAGAGCCAGCATCATTCTGCTAAGGGTATGGTGGTGGAATTTCTGATCCAAAGGAAGGAACACTTTGATATTTCCTAGTCCTTCCCTTAATATTATTTCTAGTTAACCCACTCTATACTTAATTTGTCTGGTTTATTGCTCATCTCTCTTGTTAACACACAAACTCCAGGAGTGCGGAGATTTTATTTTAGTTTATGTTGTTCACCAGTGCTATTTCCTATGAAAATGTGCCAGGTACATAGCAGGTGTATGATAAATATTTTTAACATATAAAAGACTGGAGGAGATGCTAAGATTCCTTTCTATTTCCAAGTTCTCAGAAATCATGAAAAAAATGTAGTAGTCCTATATGTTAATAAAATGTTACTGACTTTATTAAAAATTATGCAAATCTTACACATAAAAGGAATCTTTACTTTGACTATCCTTGCTGGATTTCTTTTATCTAACTTTTAAGCATTTGGGAATCAACAGTGCCATTATACTCCAGTTTCCAGATTGCAGGTATAAGGAAAAATATCAATTGCTAAAAATAAGAAAACAAAAGAGCATATCGTATTTACTTTATTTCTTTCCTGTCTATTTGGATACCACATAGAAGGAAAACAGAGACCAATTCGTCTGTTCAACAAACATTTGCTGAGCATTTGCTCTCTGTCAGGCACTTATAAGCACTGGGGGGAATATCCACTCTGGCAGAAATCAGTTACGAATGAGAGACACAGACACTGTTAAGCCTCTCTATATGTTCTTTTCTCAGAGCCAGGATGGAAATGACACGTGCATTTAGACATAGTTGTGTTAGGAAGCTCTGCTCCTTCAAAGCCTTGCTAACATGTTAGTAGGCTGATGAACTAAGCAGTCTCTGGACTCTCTTCACAGAATTTAACTAAGTCCCTATAATATGCCAAACATTGCAAAGGATTCAAGGGTATCTTCAAATCGTGGGACGGAAACAGATTTATAAACAGATCATTGTAACAGTGTAAGTGGCACCTATCCACAAGTTGTAGTGGAGGTGGGATGGAAACAGAGGTCCACTCTGATTCAGACAGTGAAGCCAGGGAAAGTGTCCCAGTTAGAATCCAAATAAGAAATCACAGGCACCCTCAAACTGAGCAATTGTAGAAAAGGCTTTTAAAGTTACTACTTACCATAAGGTGCGCAAGCGTAGGGACACAAAATAGGGCAGTATGTTGGAGATCATTATAGTCTCAGTCTTCATGGGATAAAGGGAGGTAGAAATTCCCAGATCCTGGAATACAAAGAGTTGATTAGAAAAGACCTGAACAGGAGCTGTAGTCTTCGGTTCAGAGATGAAGCCAGCCCATGCAAACTCAGCGAGGAAGCTGATCAGAGAAAAACGCTCCCTCACTCTCTTCTGACTTTCTGCTAGGACTCACGATGGTTGAACCCAAGCAGAAGGCAAAGGGCGGACAAGTTCATTGATGAAATCAATACAGGTTAGTTTTCTGGGTCATAGATCAAAGAGGAGAAGAACCATGAGTCAGTATGGTGGGGTAAACAAAAATAACAAGCAGAGAAGTCTTGGGTGGTAGGACACGCTTGACCTAGGCCTTGAAGGCTGAGGAAGAATGCCTTAGCTAGATGAACTAGGTCCCTCCAAGAGAAGAAATGATGTTTGAAGAATGTCTGACTGGAGGGGGAGGGGGAGCTCTAGGAAGATTGGAAAAGGAAGTCTTTGTGTAATTTTGGGGGAGATTCCCTGAACACACTATTTACTGCCACGAGCTGGTAGCAAAGAAACCTAACAAAGTCAAAGGGGGGTCTTAAAAATCTGGAAACTAAATAAGCCTCTTGTAAATACCAGCAGAAGCACTTCTGCAATCTTGAGATTTTAGGAGATGATGTGAATACCTTTAGTCAGATCCAGGGTAACACTAATAGCTGGAAATAATATTATTTTTATGTTACGATATGAAATCACAAAGTGATGGACACTTAGACAAAATATTAATGTGCAATGGATTGAAACCCTTTCTCTGTCTGGTGGGTAAATAGAAGTCAAGAGGAGATGGTCAAAAAAGGCTTCAGTCTCAAATTATTTCAGAATATAATGGATTGTACTTCTCTTGAGCGAGAAACTGTTTCTTTGTTAAACAGTTAGCTTGGATCTTTTAGTTCTTCTGATTCTCATGCATGTAACATTCTAAAGAGTTGAGATGTAAGTACGGTATCCTAGCCTGTTTTGGGCAACAGCATGACCTAATACAGTGGTTTTCAAATTTTAAAAAATGAATCCTTACACAGAACTTCAATACATAAATGAAGTAAAAGTCAGAGCTCTCTAGCAGCTTAAATCCTCATTGCTCAGCAGAAAATATTTTATTACATGCCCAAAACTCTGTAGCACCATTGTGGACCCTCAAGTTTCCTAGGGCAATAGTTTTAAAATCACTGACATCAAGATAGGGAACTACGCACAGAGAACAAACTGATGGTGGTCAGAGGGGTGTGGGTGTGGGGATGGGAAAAGCTCCCATCTGATACCATACAATGTTATTACAATATCATTGTAATAAATATCATTTATTATCAGATGGGAGCTATGGTTGTGGTAAACACAACACAACATAAGGAATTATTGAATCTGTATGTTGTACGCTCAAAACCAATGTAACATTGTGCGTCAACTATAGTTCAACAGATTTTTTAAAAAAACAATAGATAATTATAAGAAGTGGCATGTCACCCAGAGTTCAAATCTCAGTTTTAAATTAAATTTTCCTCTGGGAAAGCAAGGACAATTCTTGAGGATAACAGGAACATTTGTACTGGCCACCATGTCCCCCTCACCCCCCAGAGGACTGATTCACAGTGTGGCTCTGGGCAAGTCACTAAATCTCTCCCTGCTTTAGAATTCCTTTCTGTAAAATGGGGTTGTTAGTGGTGACTGCATGCCTCCTTCATCACAGAGATGCTGGAAAGATTAACGAGTAGTTATTACTAAAGGTTTTAAAAGATCCTTTGAAGAAAGGCTCTAGATAAGACCAAAAAAAAAAAAAAAAAAAAACACACACACAATATATTTTATTCGATCCTATCCAGTAAATGCTCTGAGAGAGTCCAGAAACAAATACCTAAAACTCTAAGTGGATCGTGTCAGTTCCAATTTACTTCTTTGCTTGGACTGAGGTGGTGCTATTAGTGCCAACCAGGGATGTATACTACTGCTTCTCTGTGCCTGGATGTGCTCAAAGAAGCTTCGGGGACGAGAGCAATGAAGTTAGGAGTTATGTCTCGGCATCTGAGAACCAGTGAGATGAGGTGGAACAGGTGAAGTGGGGAGGGCAGAAGAAAAGAAAGGGGAAAAAAAAACCCCAAAGCGTTAGCAAGAGCTATCTGAGCACTGCTGGGAAGCAGAGCTTCTGATGTGTGTGCAAACCAGGAAGGAGCAGGTCACGGGCCATCGACAGAGGCTCCACAGGAACGGCAGCAGTTCCTCCCAGGATGCTGTGTGCGGCGGGAGGCCTCGCTCGCCCCATTCTACAGATGTGGAAACTAGCCAGGAAGTCTTTCTGATCCATTTGCTGCATATCCTGCATTTCAGCTCTCTTGCGTGCACTGACCTTCATCACCAGGCACAGAAGACTCCTTTTAGAAGAGAAGGGTGGAACCCCTGTGGCCAGTGCCTGGTGTGCACCGTTTTCTTCCCACATCCCAGCCTCCAGGTTGGGTTGTCTTTACTTCCAGCCTCAAGCATTTCAGTGGTGTTCTTACGCACAGAAGTCTGCCTCCTACATCTTCTTTTCTCCAGCTTCAAACCGGGGCTGGAAATTAATCCTAAAGCAAATCTGACCTCACCTACCTATGCTCAGAAGCATTTCATTATGCCCTGTGCCAATACCATGCATGGCAAGGTTTTCATGTGGTTTTTCAAGGCCTTCATGATCTGAACCCAACTCACACATCCGGTCCCCCATCTTAGCATATCACCCTCACTCTGAACACACCTTTCTTAGTGCTCTCAGAACTCAGTCCACATTGTTCTAGGTCAATGCCTTCTCATCTACTCATGTAAACTGTCCTCTCGTTTTGGATGTACAAGGACTCACTGATTATCTTTCAAACCCTCTTTCAGCTGTCGACAGATTCTTCCCAGACTTCCAGCCCTCCTACCCCTTTAACCTCTCCCACTCCTCTGCTACCACAGTGGAAGCATACTTATTTTCATCTGGGGCACTTGCAGTGTGCTCTTGGGGTCCAAACTCCTGGGTTAGTGATTAGCCCTCATCTATTAGTTGTGATTTCGGACGAGGAAGTTAATTTCTTTGAGTCTCAATTTCTTAGCCTGTGTATGCGAACAAAATACTTTCAGATGAAATAAAACATGTGAAAGCCCTCAGCACTATACTTGACACAGATGAAGTAGTCAACAAACATCAAGAAGGTGAATGAAGGAAGAAAAAAAGTAAATGGACGGATTCCGCAATGATACAGCATATGGGCTATTTTCTGCGGAAGATGGCATCCCTCCTTCTTGCTTTTTCAGATATGGAATGAGAGAGCATTCTAACAAGGTGTCTCTTCGGAGATCAGTGTCAGTCTGCAAGCTGAACGACAGGCCTGTGAAACTTACAGGTTGCATGGAGGAGGAGCCACAGGGTTTGAAGGTCCCCGTCTGCTTTCTCCTGTGATGATGCAACTTTCTATTTCTGCGCAAAGTCTTTCAGTTGTGTTTACCTCAAGAGCCAGTTTCCGGCATGATGTCTGCTTCATTGTTGTCCTTCTTTAAATTCCCTTTCACCAGACAAAGCGAAAAGTTTGGCTTTGAAGTCGCAGGAAGCCGCGTTGTCAGTTACCGCCAGAACGCACGGAACTACACGTGAAAGCAGGCATTAGAGGTGGTGGAGATCAGAGGGCATTTCAAAAGCCGCAGGAGCTATTCAGATTCTCTTCTTTAAAGGCGCTCTGATGCCAGAAGATGGTGTGTTGGACTCTTCTGTGCTACCAGTTTGAAATGTATTTGTAGTTTAATCATAGAGAATCCTGATTTAAAATTCCCAGTTTCGCGGGGAGGGGTGCGATGGCGGGGGGTGGGGGGGGGCGGTGAGGTGGGGGGAGGGTGTTTTCTGTACTCGGGCTCTCATATAGCAGCCCTTCCTGAGGAGCCATATGCCACGCTGTTCCACCAGGTCTGCCATTCCTGGGGAGGATTTAGGAGGCAGGAGATAAAAGGAAAACGAGGAGACGTTTGCTTTATGTATTTTTCTTACTCCCAGGATCAAGTCATCGCCTCATTGTTGAACTTTGACACCAAAGTGTGCCCGAGGTCTAGCAGACATTAAGCAAATATTTGCAGATGGATCCGCTGATTTAAAGAATTGCTTCTTCGCCCTGCGAGGCAGTGATATTCTTTCTCCAAGTTACAGATTTAAAGAAAGAAATGAGGTTAGCTATGGGCAAACCTGTACCAGAGTTTCTCTGACAACCGAGTTTGACAACTGAGAAAGCAAGGAAGAGGAGGTGAATCTCCTGGTTTATGTCTCACGCTATGCAAAGTGATACAGTTGAGGCTGAGCAGACTTTCTGAACTAAAACATCAAGTTGCATGCACAGGAAAATTGAAGAAAGCAAAATGTATGTTTGCCTCTCCCTAAAAGCCTTTTATGGGCAGGGAAAAAAAAACCCAAAAAACAAAACATGTCCTTGTTGGTCAATTTCCCTTCCCTCTTAGAAGTAGAATTCCCTCCTGCTGCACCCCACGTGACTTCTTATGTCTTTATTTCGGTCATCACAAGCACTTTGCTAGATAACAGTGATTACTGGGTTAAAAAAAATGAAAAGTGGTATTAAATTTTATTACTCTTGGATGGAATACATCGAGGAAATAATTCCATAGATCTTTCACACTTGAACCAAGTTTCTCAGCTGGAGAAACAGCAACAAAAACAACATTTTGTCCTTTATTTGCATCACTGTACTATATTTTATTTTAGGAATTGGGGGAACATGTCTGACAACAAAAACCAAAATACACTGGGGTTGAAGGGAAACAACGATATGATTCGACTCCAACTTCTTTACGTAAACTTATATCATACGATAATGTAGTTGTACTGCATATTCAATTTTGATATGTAACCTTTGAAATAAATTGGAATATTCTTTCCTGATACTCTTGGCACACACCGAGTGATCATAAACAATAATCTTGTAAAGGTCACTTGCTCAATAAGCAGTGCTCATGGCAAGAAGTGTTCAGGACTACTCAGAGAAATTTTTCCCTTTCTCTGAGACTCTTAATTTATTCTTTTTCCTTCTTCGAAGCTCTAAACAACACAAATTTTCTTGTACCACGTAGACTTACAGAATTTCTGGAATGATAACTGTTTTTCTCTTTCTCTTACACTTCACTCTTTTTTTAAACTTAAATTGGCTGATAGAAAGTAGGCAAAGCAGTTTGGGGTAGGGGTGGGGAGGAAGTGAAGTATTCAGCCAAAAACTAATTGGCTATTTTAAAGGAAATTATTTGATTTCAATTTCTCTCTACTCAAATTAATCTATGTGAATAGACATGGCTGAGATAAGTAGGCACAGATATACTTGTGATGTTTGCTTTTGCACAACTTGTTCATTTATAAAATGTATTTCAGAAACCCTAGAACAAATCCCAAACAAGCTTAATGTTTCTTTACCAAGTAACTTCAGCTCCTCATACAAAAGTTAAAAACTGTATTTTGTTAAATCTGAGCTCCAATCATACCAGTTTTCTCTTTCACCAGGAAAAGAGCCCAATCAATTTCATTCTACTTGCAGATAATAACTTCTCTTAGTATACGACAATTCCATTTGCTGCCAAATAATACAGGTCACTATTCCCCCTTACCAGATAATGACACAGGAAAGGATTTCCTTGCTACAAACCTAGCTGAAGATATTTACATGGGTCATACTCATGATATTTGGTTATCAGCAAAGGAGTCTGGGAGCTGTATGGAAAGAGTAGTCAAGACAGGTCACACAAATACTTCTGTAGGGAGGATTTGCCTGCACCCCATTAAAGCCCATTCATTTCAACTCTCTTTACAAATTTTAATCAAATAAAGAGAGTAGGATGTTTTCAGCATGAAATTAGTAAAATAAAACTTCATTATCTTTTGTTCACCTTGTTCTAAGAA
The DNA here is from genome assembly GCF_922984935.1 of Meles meles. Taxonomy (NCBI): domain Eukaryota; kingdom Metazoa; phylum Chordata; class Mammalia; order Carnivora; family Mustelidae; genus Meles; species Meles meles. Next base: position 132,313,279 of record NC_060066.1, read on the forward strand.
GAAGATTTGAAACTTGAATAAGCTTAATTGTAATTCTAATTTACTACATGCCAATGTCCCCCCACCCCCTTTTTTTTATTCCATACATTTGAAGTTTCTCTCTTGGATTCTGTAGAGTCATGTAAGCAATGGTTCTTACTCTCTCTCAATCTTTTAATCTCTTTTGTCTCTGTCTCTCTCTCTTTCAGAATATGAAATAAATACCATAGTTTTCAAATGACTTGATTCCTAGACAGAGTTACGATGAGAAGAATTATGGAGCTGGTGTCATTTGAAGTGAGCATTGAAAGAGGAGCAGACTTTGGTGGGGTTTGGGGGCAGCACACTGGTGCAGAAATGCCAGCCAGGCATGGGGGTGTTGGGAAAGGTAGTGATGAGAAGCTTCTTTTTACCTATGTCAAACCTTGCTTACATCATTATAATACCTAAGATTTACTTCTACTGATGCTATTATGGTGGACTTTTGGAAAACTGTAGACTCTTGGGGGGGGTGGTTTGTTTAAGATCTCAGGTTCTTCTTTGATAATTAAAAATGGAAATTTATTATAGAGGAGACACTGACTTTAGCTAGAGCACACAGTGTTTGGAATTCTTAAAAAAAGTCAGTGCTGAATTTGGGTAGATCCAACAAATGTTGTTAAAATGTAGATTTTACTGTCCACTGAATCTTTTTCTCAGTCACTAAATGACAGAAGAACACAAATCTAACAGAAGCCCAGTTGGAATTGGATTTGGGAGGGAGGTGAGCAGTTGTGGCCTCTGGGAAGGGAGATACTGCTGTGGTTGTGGCTGTTTCCCACAGACCTTCCTCCTCTGTTAATGAATGAAAGAGAATTTAAAATATGGTCAAGGGCGCCTGGGTGGCTCAGGCGGGTTAAGCCGCTGCTCAGGTCATGATCTCAGGGTCCTGGGATCGAGTCCCGCATCAGGCTCTCTGCTCAGCAGCGAGCCTGCTTCCCTCTCTCTCTCTCTGCCTGCCTCTCTGTCTACTTGTGATCTCTCTCTGTCAAATAAATAAATAAAATTAAAAAAAAACAATAAAATATGGTCAAATTTGTAGCTCATTTTTATGAACTAAAGAGTGCAGTTATTCCTTCCTCCGGATAATTTTAACTTGAAACTTAAATAGGCACAAATACCCACTCAAAACATAATAATCCAAGGTAATTCATTTTGATGTTAAATATTTAGATATAGAAATGCATATCTTTGAGACAAGTTATGGTGTTAATATACGGTAGGGCAGATGGGCCAAATATAAATTCAGAACTGAACGAATTACAGGAGCTGTGAATACATTTTACAGCATGTCTTCTATTTGTTCATTTTTATTTTAGCTGTTTCCCTCTTTATTATGCTACTTTAGTTGTCTAGCACCTATAGGAATGTATCTAGAAAATGTGACTTGAGTTTATAAATCCTGTAAGAATTTGCATTTATCTTTGTCAAGAGGATAACTGAAGGCAGGGAGGTTTTCTGTGAAATATTCTAATTAATCCAACTCACCATATTTTTGTATTCTGAAAATCCCATCAACTAAAATTCAGTTCTCGTCTTAAGAAGGAGGAAAAGAGCAGAGGTGTCCCAGAGGAGGAAAAAGGGAGGAATTAAAATTTTTTTAAAAAGTGAATAGAACTAAATGAAGGAACCAAAATAGGAAATTTTTGCATAAACATTATTCATCTCTCTGCTTTTCTTCCAACAACCCTTGACCTCTACCTTCCTGGAGATCCAATCCCATTGTTGAGGAACAGTTTACTCTTCCAGAAAACCTAGGAACTTTTACCAAGTTGTCTTAAACTCAGCCAGCTTGTTAGTCCTTGTCTGCATTCTGCCTGCCTCATCTGCCATACAGAGAAACAGTCCCTAATGGCTGAAGAATGTGAGTTTTTCTTCATGCAAAATACGCTTCACGGTACTAAGTAAAGCAAAAGAGGCCGGTTTTCTAAGACTCTGCACTTGAGAATGTGTTCGGACAATCTCTGCCCAGATGCCAGTGTGCAGATGCATATTTCAGACGTTTCTCTTCCTGATTAGCATGCAGCCAGAACACCTGTTTCGCTGCCTGGAGGAATCATATCCGAAATGAAGATACACCTGCACACTCAAATATTTTCATTGCATTTATAAACAGCTCTTAGTGTTAGGGTGAATATGTTCCCATCAGTCCAAAGGTGTGGGACTCTAACCTCTGAAATGACCTCAGTCCCATTCTGTCAATTCTCATGGCCATTTTTAAAAAATTGCATTTGCAAGTAGATTTGAAGTACTATGCTTTCCACAGGGATTACTCAGTGTGTGTGTGTGTGTGTGTGTGTGTTGAAGGGTGACTATCCAAATCCGGAGGCAAGTACGCTGCTTTGGCAATAGGATAGGACAGATACCATACATGATATTTTTGAGTGTTGAAAAGGACACACAGGACATGGTTCAAATATACACTTTTTTCTGAATATTTAAAAGTATTTAAAACACTTATCTCTGAAGATTAAACTTGTTACTATGAATATGGAATAATCTTCTCTAAGAGCAAAGTAAAAAAAAGGGAATTGTTTGAAATTACAACTGACTATTCAAAATACAACAATGACAACTATACTTTACTTTTTAAAATTATTATTCACAATGACTTTTTAAAGCATTATGTATACATTTATAATTGCACATATGATGTATTTTACGGATTTTATGGATTAGGTGGCTGTTTAAGGATGATAGTACCTACTAGAAAACTATTTTCCACAAGAGTAAAGTGTGGAAGATTTAAGGTTCTATTAAAAACATCTTTGAGAATGTATCAAGCCTATGTAACTATATAGTTAGGGGAAGAAGTGAAAGTATGGCCGTTTCGCAGCTTGATTTAAATGATAGAATTGGGGTAGCATAATTCAGTATTTGTGATTGATACGCTTCTTGGAACTGAGCTTTTGAACCTTTTCAAGTTCATCAAACACTGCTTTCATAGGCAATGCATGGGTAAATTATATTCTTTTAAATTCCTTAGAATTGAGAACAGTGGAATTAAACTCTATCAGTTTAGTAATAATTCTACATGAGCCAGATCCCAGTCATTCATAACCAAAACAGTGAATGTATCAGCCCAGAATAAGAATGGAAACACTCAAATAAGATATTTGGGCCGCTATAAAGAACAAAAATATAGATTGGCCCTATATTTTTTACTTAATCTGTCTAAATCAATTAGACATTTGAATTGTGGTATTGTATTTCCAGGAAGCTTCATTGCTTTCTATTATCCTCATGACAAAAATAAACAATTCCTTTTGAAATCGTAGAGAAAAAATGCCTCCCACTGAGTTGATGTTGTGTGCTGTTATATGCAAGAACATATGTGTAATAAAAAATGAGAAATTAGGGATCAAATAATGATGTTGGAGCCACTTACACAAACAATAGAGAGCATTTTGGATGAGCTCCAAATATCATCACTATTGTTTAATTTCAGCTCCAGTTATGCATCTGCCTAGGCTAGTGTCAAAGATAATCATCTCACCAGATAGATATAAAATGCACAACTAAAATTACATAGCTCCATTATTCTGTTTACACATAGTACTAAACCACTCTTTTCCAGCTGACTGACCCAGTAGAGCATTTTGTCCATTGAGTTCCCTTGCAAATTTGGTGGGCTGATGCCCATTTCTATGTACATATTAGGTCATTTTGTACCAATGTAGGAATAAAGTAACTAAGAAGAGGCATGAATATGTTTGCTCTCTAATGAATCTGTTCTTTACATCTTGCTCTCTGCCTTTCACACACAATTATGGGCTTTTAAAGCAAGGGAGAGCCTTAGTGGAAGTCACAAAATGCCAATTAAAAAGAAATGGACAGAAGCTGAGTGCCAAATCACTCATTCTGGGAAAAAGAGGAAGACAAAGAGAGCTGCACATTTTCGCCCTCTTCACTGATACATCTTCTGCCAGTCAACACGTGAGAGAATCCTCACCTAGAAGGAGATTTAGAAAGTTACCCAGTCCAGCACTCAGTCTTTAATTCAAGACTACTTATCAGAAGAAGTTTTCATGTGCAATACCAGTCCAAAACAAAACAAAACAAAAAAAAAAAGGAAGAAAGAAATTAAAAAAGAAAATCCTAGCTAGAAATGTTCATTGTCTAATTTATGCCTTAAAGTAAAGGTAATTTTGAAAACCATGGTTTGCTGGTGGAGAGAAATATCATATTCTTTTGTTAAGTCACGGGCTGAAAGACAAAACTTTTGTCATTTATTTTCTTTGAATGCAAAGCACTGCACTCTAAGTAGGGCTGAACAGGATCTGCCTCTCCATCACTGACAGTTAATAATTAAATCAAACATTATATTCAGCAATAGAACATATGCATCAGCTTCTTTCAAATTGCATTTCCTTCCTGTTAGGTCCATTAGTGTAAACCAGACTGCCTTTAGAAACCCCCTTATTGCTGCTGTCTTTCAGCACAGTTCCTGAAATGGATAATGTGGTACATATTATGGGCAATTACACAGAACTCCCCAGCGATAGGGTTTTAGAGTTACAGAATGAAACAGCTGGAACTACAGAGCTATAAGCTAATCATAAAAAAAGGAAATAGTTAAAAAAAATAATCTGGACAAAGAAAAAAAATGGAAAGCACAAGAGGTTCTATGAAATCATTGTTCTTAGAGAAGCTGTCTGTACCTAGAAGAATCTCCAGAGTTTGCAGTATAAAACTATCTAAATCTAAGCACGCTATTTTTTAAAAATACATTCTGCTATGTTTTTTACACTCCTTGTGTAAAAAACATATAACAAACAGCTAGCAAATATGAGGTATTGGAAACAATGGCATTCTCTCCAGCTCTATCAATGCTGTATTTCCATATTAGTAACATTGTGAGAAATCTAGTCTTCTTTTTCAATTTTATTTCCACGAAAACATACATGGTACTAGAAGATGGGTTTTCTATTCACTAAATGAGCCACACAGATAATATTTTCATCTTGTTATTTTATGCTTGGTTTGGGTGTATAGTGCTCATGCCACAGAGATAAGAAATTACATAATCTATCTCTCCACTTGGTTTGGGGTTTGCAATTGGAGCGTTCTGCTTGAAAAATCAGACACAAACATTAGATATATACCTAAGGGAAAAGTTTCCTATTCCAAAAGGAAAATATATATTCTGATTTCTTTCACAGTTTTAGGAAAGAAAGTAATAATGGGTTTTGATGGCAAAAAAATGTTGCTTCATTTGGTTGTAAGCAAAATGCAGTTTTAGCTTGCACCAATGAAGTGTTTTTGAAAATTTTCGGTAAAATTACTTTATAACTTGAGAAATAATGGAACAATCTGCACAGTAACTACTGTGAAATGAAACAAAAGTGAGTGCAATTTCGAACTTTAAATATAGCCACAAAACTATTTTCAAATTTGTTGCTAAAGTATTCTACAAAAATCTGAAGATATTAAAGGGAGAATATTTGTACAACTCTTGGAGAACTACTCTTTTTTCTCTATAAGGGATGGATTACATAGTCATAGCCAGATTTATGTGGCTACTTATATACTTTCATAAGGCTTCAGTAGCCAATATTTATTTCAGCAACAATAAAATGCAGCAGGAAGAAGCTGGACATAAAACATGCTATCCAGTTTGATATCCTTAACAGTCATTGTCTCCTACTTCCCTTAAGAGCAATGATTCTTTGTTGTTGTTAGTTTTTTTTCCCCCCTTTCCAGTAAAAGCTTTATTATGATAGAGTGGAAAGAGGGGAAACAGAGATGTTAACAAGACGAAATGTTAAAGTCAAAGGAAGACTATGTCTCCTCATTATAAAAAGTAATGTTCACTTTAACAGTAAAACCCTCATTTGTTTTTATTATTGAAGCTATATTGGTGACTGTACAATATAATAAGTGAATATGTTCTGAATACCCAAACCTATTTGTTATGTAACAAACAAAGTTCAGGAGATTTAATTGGAGGTTATGTTTTTGAATGGCCCTGTGTTTTATAAGGAGGGACACTAAGCAGAGGAAGAAAAAAACTTAACATGGCACGAATACTGGGGAGAGGGATAAAGAAACCAGTAACTGATACTTCAAGAAATTCCTCACCTCTTTTTATTTCTATATGAATTTACCCCAAAAGGAAAAAAAAACTGTTATCTACTAATTTCTACTACAGGAAATTTCTAGAATGATACCCCTCTTCTTCCTATTAAATAGCTATTTTTGTCTCCATAGGGTTTGCATTTCTATTAAGACAAAATAGTAACCCTTAGCATATATTCATTGCAGCAATTGAACTAAGCACTTTATAAATATTAACTGATTTAATCATCCTAACCACACTGTGGTAAGGTATTATCATCTTCAATTCTCAGATGAAGAAACCAAACCAGAAGACTCACATAACTGGCCACACAGCTTTATTAAATAATTTAAATTTATTAAATTATCAAATAATTTATAAATTATATGAATCTAGGCACCTGGAGTCCAGAATCTGAGCTCTTCAATATTATAATACACTGCCTTTGAAGATAGACATATTGCTCACCTTTATGGTACATTAAATATCAGGTCTCAGGGCACTCTTCTCAATTTGTTCAAGAATGACTCAATAGCAGTGAATCACGCAGCCATGTCTGGAACATGCAAATCATGATTCTACAATATTATTTTGGTTACTATTGGAAAACCTATAAAATTCTCATATTTACCTTGGACTTAATTCCACCAAAAAAAAAAAAAGATGGAGCCCATCATGCTAATATCAAGCTACATTTAGTTCATTGATCTGTTAATTTAAAATATTTTGTTTTGTTCTAACAGCTCTTCTCTAGAAGGCTTCAGATTCTTGGCTGGAATGGCCTTGAAAGCATCGGAAAAAAAAATCCAGTGAACGTGAGCTATAAAAAATTTGCCTCATTATAAAGTAGCCCATCATGTATAATAAATCAAATCCACATTCATATCTTTTAAAAGTTCTTTTATTTTTGCTTCTTATATAAAAGTTAATCACATGTGGAAATAGTTTTGTTTAAATGAAAATAGCAAAAGAAAATATAGCAAAATATTTATATGATTTTGAGTTAGGCAAGCTTCTTTTACGGAGCCAAGACTTGGAATTTATAAAGAACACGGTAAGTATTCCTGAATACCTAATCATTTTTAAATGCCTGACAAAGATCCTATGAACTTCAAAAATAACCCAGATTATAGACTAGGAAAATATTTGCCACCTGTATGTCACAGAAAGAGCTAATATATATTAGCAGATATAAGGTACTTATTACATTGAGGTTTTATCTTAATGCATTATCTATTTTAGTATTTCTCAACTTACATATAAGTCAGCTGAGATCTTGTTAAAATGAAGATTGTATTTCAACAGGGACTGGACTGAAGATCGTGCATTCCCAGTAAGCACCATGTGATGCTGATGTTGCTGGTTTACATATCACACTTGGAGTAGCATTGATCTAGACTATTCCTCTTCATGTAACAATATAAATAACCTAACTGACTTCAAACAAAAATTTGAGGACAAGTGTCATATTTTTATTCATGAAAATTGTTTGGAGTGATGGTCATCTAAAAGGAATACATTGATTTAACCTTGTATTAGAGAAAGGATTTCATATCCATATGACCTAACTGTGAAGTGAGAACTATTTGTTTTCTTCATACCCTCTAACTCTAATTTTGAAAGGGGAAAAAAATAGAAGACACAACCCAATAGAAAATTAAGCAAGTGACGGTAAGAGACAATGGACATGAAAGGAAGTTAAAAGGATAATGAATTTAAGAAAGCATTTTTTATCTCACTATTAGTCACAAAATAAAAATTACAGGAGTAAGAAAATTCTTATTTTTAACTTTTTGGCAAAAATTTAAAATGAGTGAAAAAAATGTTTGTTTTTGTGGAGGATGTACTAGATCATGGTGGGTCAATGTTCCTCTGATTAAAAAGCAAAGCTATACAAATCACATATAACAGATGAGAAAATAGAGGCCCAGAGAAGTAAGTAAGCTGTCCAAAATCGAGTGATTGAACTGGGCTTTGAACTCAGATATTCCCACACCTAGATCTTAAGATTACTGTTGCAGTCTACTGACTTCACAAAGTACTGATTATTTAAGGCATCTAAGTAAGTTAATTTATTACTATAGTGAATGCTGCTTTATACAACTTTTACAATAAGATTTAAGCAGAATGCTTAAAGCTGGGGATTACAATGCAGATACTAAAATAAATTCAAAGAGCATTGATTTTCATGTATCTACTCTAAATTTATGTTATTTGATGCAAAACACACTGATAATGTAATTGTAAATAAGAAAAAAAAAGCTCCAGCCATATAATTTACAAAATCCACACCTTAATTTATATGCTAGAAAAAAATTAATTCCAGATTAAAGGGTTAGTGAAAAAAATTAAAGCATAAAATATTAGGATCAAATGTAGATATGGTATACAATTTCAGGATGGTGAAGCCTGAAAGTAAAAGCAAAAAACGCAAAAAGAATTAAAGATGCATAGATATATGAGGAAAAAAATGAAAGAAAATTTTCTGTCTCAATAGTATTTCCCTATTAATCATTTATGTATGTGCATTTACAAATTGTGTGTATTCTTCTGAAAACAGATTGCTTATGCCCTTGATGATTTTTCTCCATTAATTTGTGCATCACATTCTTATTAATTGTAGGAATAATTTTATATTAGTGACATTAACCCTTTGTCAAGTATACTGTAAATACTGTTTCTCTGTTCATACTTGGTCTTTCAATTTTGTTCTTAATATTTTGGCATTATTTTAACAAATCTGATAAAAATATATAAATGGATCCTCTATCAAAGAAGAAATATAAATGTATAAATGACAGAAAGCAAAAAGGTTCAACAAAGAAGTTTTTTAAAATTAAATGTTAAAGAGCAGAAATGATTTCCAAATAAAAATAATGTCCCGTGGTAAAGTGAATTCAGTTATAGGTTAACTTGTATAGACTTCTAGTTGAAATGTAAATTTATACCATATTTATGGAAGATAAGTAATTTGTAACAGAATATTAAAGAATTCAGTCCTGTCAACCTCTTCATTCAATGTGTTCAGGACATCGTGTTAGTTCTAAGATTTATAATAAACAGGATATAGAGTCTTTCTTGAGTTTAGGATTCCCCAATAGAACAGAGTCAAGTGCTCAAGCAGATGTGGCAGTTGTTAATGACAGAATTTGAGTAACTCTCCTTCAGACCCAACTACAAATGCTGGATGGCATATAATTTAAATATATATAATATAATACTATAAATGAAACATAATAACATAAATATAATAATATAAATATATATAAAGATTTTAAAATTTATTACTATATACTTGCACATAGTATTTTTAAAAATATTTTATTTATTTATTTGACAGAGAGAGCACAAATAGGCAGAGCAGCAGGCAGAGAGAGAGGGGGAAGCAGACTCCCTGCTGAGCAGAGAGCCCGATGCGGGGCTCAATCCCAGGACCCTGAGATCATGACCTGAGCCCAAGGCAGAGGCTTAATCCACTGAGCCACTGAGGCGCCTGCACATAGTACTTCTAATACGCATATATTTTGTATATTTTTATAATACATTTATTTAATATTGAGAAATAATTTCTAAAGATGTTAGATCTAAGAAAAAGTTGAACCTAGATAAATAGTAAATGAGCATTACTAGCCATGCTTTTCCTGAATGTATTTGCCATCTGGACTAGATTCTGTGAAATTGAGCTGGTAACCTGTGTCTTTCAGTGAATTGGTCCATTTCATCTAAGTTGTTGAATTAATGTGTGTGGAGTAGTTCATTGTACTCCCTGATTGTTCTTTTAATATCTGTGGGGTCTATAATGACACCTCTTCTTTCTGATATTGATAATTTGTATATTCGCTCATATTTTTGTCACACTACGAGTTTATTATTTCACTGATCTATTTTTTTTCACTGATCTATTTTTATTTATTTATTTGACAGAGAGAGATCTCAAGCAGGCAGGCTCCCCACTGAGCAGGAAGCCCGATGAGGGGCCCGATCCAAGAACCCTGAGACTATGACCTGAGCTGAAGGCAGAGGTTTAACCCACTAAGCCACCCAGGTGCCCCTCACTGATCTATTTTTAAAAAGACAAGTGGTTTCATTGATTCTTCTCTATTGTTTTTGTTTCTAATTTCATTGATTTCTGAATTATGTTTTAATTTTGTCCTTCTGTTTGCTTTAGGTTTATTTTGTTTATTGAGGTGGAAGCTTAAATGATTGATTTAAACCTTTCTTCCTTAATGTAAGTATTTAATACAATAAATGTCCTTCTAAGCACTACTTTAAACTACCTCCCATAGATTTTGATATGTCATGTTTTCATTTTCCTTTATCTCAATCCTTTAGAAGTTTTTTTTTTTTTTAAATGACATGTACCCATCACGATTATGTCATTCAGAATAGTTTACTGCCCTAAAAATCTTCTGTGCTGTACCGACTCATCCTTCCTCTCCTCTAACTTCTGGTACCACTGATTTTTTTTTTAATATAATTTTTTTTTAAATTCAGGTTTTATCAAGTTTTTGGTAGCTTCATAAAATGACATTGGTAGCTTTTCTTCTTCTGTGCAGGCTTTTTGAATAATATTAGAATTTTTTATTCTTTAAAGATGATGTAAAATTTGGCTGTGAACCTATCCCATCCTACTACCTTTTTTTTTTTTTTTTAAGATTTTATTTATTTATTTGACAGACAGAGACCACAAGTAGGCAGGGAGGCAAGCAGAGAGAGAAGAAGGGAAGCAGACTCCCTGCCCAGCAGAGAGCCCGATGCGGGGCTCGATCCCAGGACACTCAGATCCTGGGGATCATGATCTGAGCCAAAGGCAGAGGCTTTAACCCACTGAGCCACCCAGGCGCCCCCCTACTATCTTATATAATGACTTACTTTTCATTACCTTTCCAGTTTCCTCAATAGTAAATAATTGATTCAGGTTTTTAAAAATATCTTTCTTTTGTTAAATTTTAGTAAGTTACATCTACCAAGGGACCATCTATTTCATCTAGATTTTAAAATTTATTGCTATAAAGACATATACTACTAAGTTTTTTGTAATTTTTTTACTTCCTGTAATCGGTGATTACATTTCCTTTCTCCTTCCTGATTGTGCATATTTTTCACTCTAAAAAAAAATCAAATGCATAAGGGAGTTACTAAACATTTTTTAACTGAAGTATAATTGACATACAATATTATATTAGTTCCAGGTGTATATTTTATATTTGTATATATCGCAAGATGATCGCAAAAAGGGGGGTTAACACCCCCCTTACATAGTAACAGGATTTTTTTCTTTTGATGAGAAATTTAAGATCTATTCTCTTAGCAACTTTCAAATATGCAATATAGTATTATTAACCATACCATGTTGTGCATTTTATCTTCATGACTTACAAACTAAAAGTTTGTAACTTTTGACCCCCCTCACCCATCTTTCCCATCCCCCCATCCCCACCTCTGACGACACCAACATGTTCTCTGTATCTATGAAGTTGTTTTTTTATTTACTGTTTTGTTTTGATTTGGTTCTTTTAGACTCCACATATAGTGAAATCATACGGTATTTGTATTTCTCTGTTTACTTATTTCACTGAGCATAATGCCCTCGAGATCTGTCCACGTTGTTACAAATGGCAAGGTGCCAATCTTTTTTTTTTTTTTTAAGATTTTATTTATTTATTTTGACAGAGAGAGATCACAAGTAGACAGAGAGGCAGGCCGAGAGAGAGAGAGGGAAGCAGGTTCGCTGCTGAGCAGAGAGCCCGATGCGGGACTCGATCCCAGGACTCTGAGATCATGACCTGAGCCGAAGGCAGCGGCTCAACCCAGAGCCACCCAGGCGCCCCAATCTTTTTTTTTTTAATTGATAAATAAAACTCTGTGTGTGTGTGCATGCACATGTGTGTGCATGCCACATTTTCTCTATTCATTTATAAATCTATGGACACTTGGATTATTTCCCTATCTTGACTATTGGAAATAATGCTGCAATGAACATGGGGGGTGCATTTATATTTTCAAGATAAGAATTTTTGTTTTCTAGTAAGTATCCAGAAATGATATTGCTATATTATAGTTTTATTTTTAATTTTTTTTAGAAAACTTTATTTAAAATCTTACTGCTATTTTTAGGGCACCAGTTAGAGGATTTATTTATTCTTTCTAATGATTTTTCTTTTATTAATTTTAGCTTTTATTTTTATTACTTATATGTTCCACCTTTGGGTTGGTTCTTTTGATTCTTTTTCTTTTTTCTTTTTTATAGAGAGAGATGGGGGGAAAGGCGCAGAGGGAGAGAGAGAATCTTAAGCAGGCTCCACACCCAGTGTGGAGCCCAGTGTGGGGCTCCATTTCAGACCCGGAGATCATTACCTGAGCAGAAATCAGGAGACTGACACTTAAGCAACTGAGCCATTCTTTTTAAAGATTCTTTTTAAAATTTCTTAGGAAATTACCTTTAAAGACCAAGTTATTTTCTTTCTTTATATAAAATATATTTTTAGAGTAGTTTTAGGTCCCAGCAAAAGAGCAGAAGTACAGAGATTTCCCAGTTTCCCCCATGTATACACACTCTCCCCCCAACTATCAACATTCTGTGTCAGAATGGTATATTTGTTACAATCAGTGAAACTACATTGACAAATCACTATCACCCAGTGCATACAGTTTACATTAGGGTTCATTCTATGGGTTTTGAAAAAGGTATAATGATGTATAATCACTGTTATAGTGTCATACATATGGAGTGGTTTTAAAGGTCTAAAAATCCTCTATGCTCAGCCTATTCATCCTTCCCTCCCTCCAGAGTTTATCCATTCACCTGTTGAGGAACATCTTGGTTACTTCCAAGTTTCCAGAATTATGAATAAAATTGCTATAAACATCTGTGTGTAGGTGTGGACATAAGTTTTCAATTCCTTTCAGTAAATATCAAGGAGTATGATTGCTGGATTGTATGGTAGGAATATGTTCAGTTTTTTAAGAAATTGCCAAACTTACTTTCAAAGTGGAAATTTTATTTGTATTCATTTGTATTCCCATAAACAATGAATTAGTGTTCCCTGTTGTTCTACATCCTCACAAGCATTTAGTTTCATGTTTTGGATTTTTGCCATTCTAATAGGAGTGTAGTGGTATTTCATTATTGTTTTAATTTATAATTCCCTAATGACATACAATGTTCAGCATCTTTTCATATGCTTATTTAAACATATTTTAAAATTTCACTTGGAACTTGTTTTTTGACCCATGGATTTTTTTGGTGTGTGTTGTTTAGTTTCCAAATACACAGAAATGGCCTTTGTATTTTTGTTTTGTTTTGTTTTTGATATCTAGTTCAATTTCATTGTGGTCAGAGATCATATTTTATATGATCTTAATTTTATAAAATTATCATTAGTTATACTTTTATACTTTATTCAGATTCTAGTGTTTTATTGTCAGTAAAGTTAAGATGTGTATTAAATGTCTTATGGAGACTTGACAAAGTGCTCTGTGGTAGGTATAGAAAAAAGAGTAAAATATAACTGCTTTACTCAAGAAGATGATAATCTAAAAACAAGGAAACAGATATGTAAGCAAGAGCTACAAACACAGAAGTTTGTAAAAGGTTTGAAGAAACAGAAAACAGAAGACAATCAACTGTACCACAGGAATTGTAGGGAGCTGGGAATCTGAGATTTCATGGTGGAGAGAATAGGACTGCAGAGTGTTAAGGGTAACAGAAGAAGGAAAGACATGTCACTACTTGACTTCAAATTCTCATTATTTTTTTTTACCTCCTGGAAGTGTTAGAGATAAAGAAGAGGATTTTGGTATGGGATATGTCAAGGGTACAAAGGCAATACAGGTTCAGATTAATGTATGATTATATTCCACATGTTAGTACACTCTTACATACAAGTTCATATTAATATATGAGTAAGAAAGTATCAAAGATCTTTCTTAGATACACATTATCTATCCTTCCCTGGGAATACTGTCCCCCAAGATAAAAAATTATGTAAACCAGAGCAGATTGTTAAGGGAAAGAAGACAGAGTCCATTTCGAATAAGCTGTTCTGAGATGCCCATTGTGCACCCTTATGGGTATATCCATTGTTCACTGTGCCTGTATACAGAGAGCTCAAGGCAGGAGTTGAGTCTTAAGATATAAATTTGGGACTCACTGGGATGAAGTGTGTGGAGTGAAAAGAGAAAAAATTAAGGATATCATCTTGGGAAACACCATGGTTTAGGGGAGATGAGAGTAAAAGGAACAAAAAGGAAACAGAAAAGAAGGATCAAAGAGGTGGCAGGAGAGCCATTTCTAAGTGGTGTCACTGAAACCAAGGGAGTGAAATGTCAAAGAAAAACAGGAACTGTCAGAAAGGTCAAAGGCAATAGGGCAATCAAGTAGGAGGACTGCTGAAGTCCCCTGGCTTCCTCAACAGACTGTGTAAATAAACTCAGACTGCAGCTGTTTAAGTGTGAAGGGGAAGTGAGAAAGTAGATAAAAAAAAAAAAAAAAAAAAAAGAAGTTAAAGAGAGAGTCCATGGGTATGAAGCCACCTAAAAATTCAGGAGAAAGAATTGCTGAGGAAGAAGTATCCTACAAGAAATAAAAAACATGTAAAGAGTGACTAGCTCTCAATAGGATCACATGAGTCTCTGAAACCAGAAGAAAGAAAAAAATTAGAACTCGTACACAAAATTAAGTATTGTCTTTTTCAATATTGTCTCTTCAAACTGTTATAAAATTATTACAATTTTGGCTTAGTTGTTTAATATGTTTTAAGAATGTCCCTCTCTGAAATACATCCTCAGAGACAGGTGGATTTACCACACACACACACACACACACACACACACACACACACACCCCTAAGTTTTCTTGTTTAAACGTAGGTATGATGTTCGGAAATTGAGAAAAGTTATTTTTGAATTGTATAATGAAAAAGCAAGGTGGTAGATGTCCTTTGGTATAAACCAATGTTTTCTAAAGTAGACTTATTAACTGGAATGAAAATAAATTCTAAAAAAGGAGTCCCCAAATGTTTGTTGATTAAAAAATATTGGAGTAAGTGCATGACTTTTTTGATTCAATACTTATGTATTCATTTCACAAAAGTGTATAGAAATTCTACCACAGGTCAGACATTAATCTAGAGAGTAATTTGATTAATAGAACTCAAGTGGACATGTTCTAATAAATTTATATAAAACTTGGTTTTATAACAATATATATTAACTTGATATGACCATATATACTCTCACTAAAATCAGTTAAAGGCAGTATTAAGCTCAAATATTTATTTCTCCCAGCAACTATATTTATGTCAATTCTGAAGCATTTGGGCATGACTTAATTTGCAATTATATATACCGACAAAAGAATTCAGCTAAATAGAGGAAGTTCTAAAATCTGATAATATACTGCTAAAGAAAGAATTCTAGGTTCACTGAACTCAGCGCAGCTTGTATATCTCCCCAGGTTTTTGGGAACATTAACTACCCACATAGAAAAGGGGCTGGTATTAATATTGGCAGTAGACTTTCTCACTGTTTCATTATGTCTTTGAGGATGCTTCACTCTACTCTATCTTCAGCCTCTATATTGCCGCTTCTCCAAGTGGGGTCAGGTGATAGAATCTGCATTTTTCACAAATTTCCCAGGTGTTATTTATGCAGCACATAATTTGAGAATCACTGCTAATGTTTGAAATTGCTGAGCACATGTTGTAAAAGAAAAAAAATAAAAGCCCAACTATTGTATCCCCCAGAGACCATATGCTTTGATTTTGAAGTGTTATGCCCAAGTGGTCAGGTATGAAAGAGTCAGGCAGCGCAGTATATCATCAAGAATATGGATTTTAGATGAAGTAGACTTGTGTTGAACTTCTGCCCACTTCTTTCTAGCCTGTATGCTCAAATCAATTTTATTTCTTATTTATTTATATGTTATTTATTTATTTATGGGAGAGAGAGAGCGAGCGTGTGCGCGCACACACATGCAGAGGGAGGGAGGTAATTTTAAGCAGGCTCCAAGTCCCACATGGAGCCTGATTCGGGACTTGATCTGATGATCCTACGATCAGGACCTGAGTAGAAATCAAGAGACTGACACTTAACTGATGGAGCCACCCAGTCACCTCCTTTTTTTAAAATTAAAAAATATATATATATATATATTTTTATCTTTTTAACAATTTTATTTCTTTGATCCTCAGTTTTCTTCTATGTAAAATGGTGGTAGTCACATCCTTATAAATTTATCTGAAAGGATTAAATGGGCCTAGAAGTACAAGTGAGTGTCCTTCTCTCCATCTCTTTATTGATCCTATAATCATTTTCCTACTGAATCTCCATTCCAGAATTGCCATCCCAAATGCCTTTTAGACCAGGCCTGTGGGTAATATAAATGAACTAAGCAATCAGGGCAAGGCAACAGAAAATTACAGAAACTGTGGTAAGCTGGAGAACGTATACCCTACCTAAAGACATTTTAATAAAAAATAAAATAAGTCACTATGAGCCAAACAAAACCATTTGCTGGTCAAATCAGACATATGACAATGTGTATCCCCTACCTTAAACTGATAAATTCAGATTCCTTTTTATAAACCAATGACTTTTGGTAATGACTGTTCTCAGTCATTTTGATACATATCCTCAACTCCCTGAACTAAACTTCATTTAACTCAATAACCATAGATTTTGTTCCCCTTCTCCTTGTTACCTCTTTTGGTATACTGTAGAATAGAGCTCAGTTAATGTGAGAACACTATTTTCTTTCTATAGTTTCTATCCCCTCCCAAGTCTTTATTGAAGTATAATTGAGAAAAAATAAGTATGTATCTTTCAGATTTACAATGTAATGACTTATGTATACACTGTTAAATGATTACCATAATCAAGCTAATTAACACATCCATCACCATAAAGGTAATCTTTTGTGTGTGTGTGTTGACAACACTTAAGATCTACATTCTTAGCTACCTTTTTTTTTTTTACAATTATTAACTATCGCCACTGTGCTGTACATCAGATCTCCAGAACTCCATCATCTTATAATTGAAACTTTGAACTCTTTGACCAATAGCTCACCATTTCTCCTACTTTCTAGTCCCTGGCAATCATCATTCTACTCTCTGCCTCTATAGTTTGACTTTTTTAGATTCTACACATAAGTGATAACATGCAGTATTTGCTTTCTGTGTCTCGCTTACTTTCTTAGCATAATGTCCTCTAGTTTCATCCATGTTGTTACAAAAGACAGGAATTCCTTCTTTTTTATTACTGAATACTATTCCATTTTGTGTGTATGTAGATATATGGTTCATATCTTCTTTATTCATTCATCTGTTGAAGGACATTTAGGCTGTTTCCATGTCTTGGCTATTCTGTGTAATGCTGCAGTGAACAGGGGGTATAGTTATTATTTTTGAGATACATATTTTATTTTCTTTAGATATATATCCAAAGTGGGATTGCTGGTTTGAAGACTCTTAGTTCTTCACTCTGCTGAAACTTCCTACCTGCTTGGGGTCAGAGAATACAGGAGACATGATAAACGATGAAGGCATGTCAGATCATCCCTCTGTCCTAGTCTAGGGAAATATATTTAATTGTTTACCAGATCCAAAGCAAAGTACATAAAGGGAGAACCCTCTTCTCCATAGTGAAGTAGAAAGAAAATGATTGCTGATTACATCAAATACCCCAGATTTTATACCAAATTGTAGCCAAATTGGTACCTACATTCAACTACTTACTTTCTTTGAGCTTAAATTCTCACACTTGCAAACAGACACAGTAACTCCTATGATACTGTTTGAAGGATTAAATTAGATAGTGTGTATAAAGCTCTTTGTACCATAAAAATTCTCATCCTTTCCTTTTGAAGTTTTTTCTTGGTATTTAGCTGATGTATATACACTTTTGGTTCAATCTTAACTAGGCCAGTTCTAACCAAGTTAGCAAACCCATCATCAATTTCTTTTCTTAAGTAAAAAGCGAGGCTGATTATTTATAATAGCCAAGATGTGGAAGCAACCTAAGTGTCCATCAATAGAAGAATGGATAAGGAAGATGTGGTATGAATATACAATGTAATATTACTCAGCCATAAAAAAGAATGAGATCTTGCCATTTGTGATAACATGGATGGACTTAGAGGGTATTTTGCTAAGTGAAATAAGTCAAAGAAAGACAAACACCGTATGATTTCACTTGTTTGTGGAGTAAAGAAAACAAAAAAATTTCTTTTAAAAGCAGAAACATACCCATAAATACAAAAAACAAAATGATGGTTGCCAGAGGGAAGGGAGATGAGGGTATGGGCAAAATGGGTGAAAGACAGTGGGATGTACAGGATTCGAGTTATGGAATGCATACGTTATAGAGATAAAAGGCACAGCATGGGGAATATAGTCAAAGGTATTATAATAGCATTGGATGGTGACAGATGGGAGCTGCTCTGGGGTGAGTGGAGCATAACATATAGAGTTGTCAGATCACCATGTTGTACACCTGAGACTAATATACCGTGTGTCAGCTATAGTTCAACAACTGTAAAAAATCCTGTGTGGACTGGTGGTAGATCTGAGCCTAGATGTGTAAGCCTTTGATTGCAGTTTCTTGGCATAGAGTTAGGGACAAGAGAAAGCACCCTCTAGGAATTCTGAGTCAGTCATGAAATAGACAGGCTGGAGCTGAGTAACCAAATCTAAATTAAAGCACAGCAAAGGAGCAAAACCAAAGGACAAAGCCAAGTTCTCATAGCACAGAGTGGGTGTGTGCAAAGTTAAGGCAGAGATAAATGCCAAAGCTAGAGAAATACTCTTGGAGAACTGGGAGCAGCTTTTCACAGGAATCTTAAGTTGAAGGTAGGGTTCATGTTTAGGAAACCAGCCTGGAAGTATGGTCAAGGATAGCTGACTTGCAGCCAAATTGGTACATAATTCAGGCCCATTATCCTTCGTGGTTTTACCCTAGAGACCAGCCAGCCAGTCTGGTTGGATATCCATCTGTTGTCTGCCTCTGGTCCCAGGCTCCACTGCTGCGAAGGTTAAGTACAAATTGGAATATCTCAACCTTCCCACATCCATTGCTTTTTTTTTTTTTTTTTTTTTAATCTATATTTGCTTCTGTGAATTCCTGTTGACAACCCTGGTGGGTATCTGCCCCAAAGGATCTGTCTTTTTTTTTTTTTTTAAGATTTTATTTATTTATTTGACAGATAGAGATCACAAGTAGACAGAGAGGCAGGCAGAGAGAGAGAGAGAGGGAAGCAGGCTCCCTGCTGAGCAGAGAGACCGATGCGGGACTCAATCCCAGGACCCTGAGATCATGACCTGAGCCGAAGGCAGTGGCTTAACCCACTGAGCCACCCAGGCGCCCCAAAGGATCTGTCTTTTAAGAAACCTCGACAGGATTCTCTTTCTTTTAACCTCAAGCCCTTTCCATTGCTTCTAGCCTTATCACCTTCAGTCTATATATACATGTATTAATTAAGATGCAAGTGTTAATTACTCCTTTTATATATTTCTGTTCCTCACTTGGGTCAGCAAAACACACTTCAAGTGGATAGATTGACCTAGACTAAGCCATCTCCAGGATATTCTTAATTGTAATATCTTTCCCATCTCCCCAGCCTGTCCCATAAATTACCTCCTTCTCCCTTCCCTTGAGTTCCTGAGAATATTCTTATTAAAGGGGATTCAGTGAAAATCATGGAGGCTTTCTTTTGCTTCTTACGCCTAATTTTCTAATTCTGGGCTATGTTTGGAATCCAATCTGACTAAATTTTCAAATTGTATTTCCTATATATTATGAAACATATCAACAAGATTAAGTATGGCTTAAACAAATATAATTTTCCTCCAAACCTATGCTAATTATACTACTCTGGCCCTTCCTCCCTGAATCAAACAAACAAATCCAATTTTTGAGGAACAGGAATGAATGTATACAGCTGCTAATGGATATTACTTATTACTGGGATAGTAGAGAAGACAACACAGGGTTGCATACTATAATAATACAAATCATAGCTTAATGGGCACCACGGAAGAGGGAAGATCTAGAGTTAGCACTTACTTTATAAGAATTTTGTAAGAACTCAAGTTTCCAAACTTGATAAATTAGGGACAAATAATTTGGACTATAAAAGATTGACATGATTTGTGACAGAATTCACTAGAGTTCTTTAAATCAGTAAACTATCCAATGAATGTAAAATATGGATTTGATTTCCAAATGTCAGTATGTAGCTTTTTCAGCAATACAACAACTTCATGAAGAACGTAAGCCACCTAAAACATTATATAAACTATGAACAGAACTCCTTGAATATCAGATACACAATGAAAATTCAAAGGTGTCATTAAATGTCATCAATTTCTTAGTCATAACGCATTTACTTTTAGAACAGAGAAAACTGCTTGATTTTTTTTCTCTCCTCAATTGTCTTTTAGTTCTTTATAATAGGTGAAAACACACACACACACAGACACACACACACACAATGTTGTTTTATTTGCAGTCAGACAGTCAGACTTATGGCTAAGTTTTTGCCAGATGATTTCTTACAGTAGAAAAAATGAAAACAGAAACATCTAGAGACATATCTTAAAGAAACAGAACTTATGCTAGGGGAGCCTTGGTAGTGCAGGCGGTTAAGCATCCAACTCTTGGTTTCAGCTCAGCTGCTGATCTCAGGGTCATGAGATAGAGCCCCACGTAGGGGCTCACTCAGTGTGGAGCCTGCATGTGATTCTCTCTCCCTCTCCCTGCCCTCCCAACTGTGCTCTCTCTCTAATAAATAAATAATCTTAAAAAAAAGAAATAGAAATTATGATAGAGTAAATTTTAACTTTTTACATAGGTGTGTGTTTACATATAAATATTTAAATGCTGATTATAGTATAATTAATCACTTTTTTTTTTTTAAAGATTTTATTTATTTATTTGACAGAGAGAGAGATCACAAGTAGGCAGAGAGGCAGGCAGAGAGAGAGGAGGAAGCAGGCTCCCTGCAGAGCAGAGAGCCCGATGCGGGGCTCGATCCCAGGACCCTGAGATCATGACCTGAGCCGAAGGCAGCGGCTTAATCCACTGAGCCACCCAGGCGCCCCTAATTAATCACTTTTGCTATGCTTTTTGTTATTTATAGAAATAAAAAATCTGAAAAAACAAATTTTACCCTCTTCCACCCACAAAAAAAGGACATATAGTACAGTACTGCATCCTAATGCATTTACTAAAAGGTAAAGCTTTGATTTTTTAAAGATGAACATTGGTGGTAATTTTAAAATGATCAAAATGTTAAATCAAGGTTGTGACTGATAAACATTTGCCTTCAGAAAATAAATCATAAACATTTTGTCTTCTCGTTGTATTCTTAGTTCGTTATACAAGTATAGGAGAAGTCTTCAGACAAGAATTATAAGAGGCTTTATTTTAAGATCGATGCTGAAATGTGGATTTATGCTTTGCAACAATATGCTTTGTGGAAATTAATTAGAATCAACATCTTTTTTCAACCTGTGATGCAGTTTGTGTCACCTTCATGAGAAAGCTTTTTTTCTTTCTTCTTCTTCTTTTTTTTTCTTGCTTTTAAATGTTGATTCAAGAAGGTGTTCCTATTCATATAAAAATAAGACTTGAATCAGTGACTATAATTACAGGTGTATTTTTGTATTATTTATGTTTGTTTGAAGGGGCTTCATTATATGTAAGGTTTGTGTACTCATTACTACATGTTTTCTACAGGCTTTGTTAGTTTTAGAATTGTTTGCTTTAATTAAATAGCCGTGTTTCATTCACCCTATTTCAAAACTCTGTATCTGAAGACCTGGTATAATCTTATTATTGGTGGTAAATAATCTTCATAGTCTGTTTTTTAAAAGACGACACCATATGAGACACTTCAGGTAATTTCTAAGTTCCTTGGTCTTTAAGTTGTTCAGAGACCTGTAGTTAGATGAACATGGGGATTCTTTATATAATTTGTGTCTCAGGACAACCTTCCTCCTAAGCCAGCAGAGCTCCTAGCAAACTGCAGAGGTTGGGTTTGGATTTAGATCTTTCACATTGAGGTTCATTCTCTTTCTCATCTACTCTGTGTTGAATATCTAGCATTGACTCTTTCATTGCCCCACTCAGGGGATTTGCTCTGATCATAGATATGGATTTCTTTGTGCCATATATTCCTTGGGCCAATCAAGATACTGAGTAAACACATGCTGACAAGGTATGAATGACAGAGAGCATACCTACTGCTAAACTCACTCATAAAAATGTCTCCATTTTTATATTGATAAATATTGAACCAAATAAATTTCAAAATCATATTGTATTTTGAAAATACTAGAAGAGTTTTCTACTTTATTCAATGAACCTTTATTGAGTACCTCCTGTGTGCTAGAGATACTCAAATGATTTCTTATAGAAATCTTTTTAAAAAATAACTCTACAGTAGAAAGAATACATATGAATAGCCAATAAGCACATAAAAACATATTCAACATCATTACTTGTCAGAAAAATGTATTTCAAAACCATAATGAGATACACTTCACACTTGCTGGAATTGCTAGAACTGACACTGGAAATATTGCTGAGATTATGGATGAACATGAACTCTGATATATCCAACTACTATGGAAAACTATCTGGCAGTTTCTTTGAAAGTTAAGCACAACTATACTCTAAGGCAGAAATTCCACTTCTTGGTTTTGATCTGAGAGAAATAAAAACATATGTTCACAAGAAGATTTGTACAAGAATGTTTTAAAAAGTTCTCATCATAAGAAAAAAATTGTGTGTTGATGGATGTTAACAAAACTTATGTGGTGGAATGCCTGAGTGGCTCAGTTGTTAAGCGTCTGCCTTTGGCTCAGATCATGATCCCAGGGTCCTAGGATGGAGCCCTGCATTGGGCTCCCTTGCTCAGCAGTAAGTCTGCTTCTCCCTCTCCATCTGCCCTGGTTTGTGTTGCCTCTCTTGCTGTCTCTCTCTCTCTGTCAAATAAATAAGATCTTAAAAAAAATAAACTTATGTGGTGATCATTTCACAATAGAGAAAGAATCAAATTATGTTGTATTCCTGAAATACAATATTATATGACAATTATATCTTAACAAAAAATAAATAATGTTTTAACAACTTTATAATAAACTGAACTAGGAAACAAGTCAAGTGTTCATCAATGGAAGCTATGTTCATACAGTGGAATTCTTTTTTTTTTTTTTTTTAAGATTTTATTTATTTGGCAGAGAGAGATCACAAGTAGAGAGGCAGGCAGAGAGAGAGGGAAGCAGGCTCCCCGCTGAGCAGAGAGCCCGATACGGGACTCCGGGACTCGATCTCAGGATCCTGAGATCATGACCTGAGCCCAAGGCAGTGGCTTAACCCACTTAACCCACCCAGGTGCCCCCATACAGTGGAATTCTACACAACAATAAAAAGAATGAAATACTGGTAAGACTCAATGAGGTTGAGTAAATCTCACAAAATTGAAGAACTAAAGAAAGTAGATATGAAAGAGCACGTGCTGCATGATTCTAATACATAACGTTCAGAACAGACAAAACTAGTATACAGGGAAAGAAAACAGACCAGCGACTCTTGTGGTAGGTGGGGCTGAACTGGCTGTAAAGGAGCATGAGGAAACTTTCTGAGATGATGGAAATGGCTGTACAGTAATGCCCCCCTTTATCTGTGGTTTTGCTTTCTGCAGAGTCAGTTACCCAGGGTTTGGAAACAGATGATCCTCCTCCTGATGAACCATCAGAAGGTCAAGAGTAACCCCAACGATACATCACGGTGCCTACATCGTTCACCTCCCTTCACCTAATCACTTAGGCATTTTATCATGTAACATCATTACAATAAGAAGAGTATAATAAGATATTTTGAGAAGAGAGGGAGACCACATTCACGTAAGTTGTATCACAGTGTATTGTTACAACTGTTCTATTTTATTATTTGTTACTATCGCTAATCTCTTACTGTGTCTAATTTATAAATTAAACTTTATAAGAGGTACACATGTATAGGGAAAAAACAGTAAGTATAGGGTTTCGGGTTTCAGGCATCCATCTGGGGTCTTGGAGCATACTGCCTAGGTATAAGGGGTAATTACTGTATCTTGTTTTGTGCATCGACTACATACATATGTACACTTGTCAAAACTCATCAAATTGTCATTTAACATCTGTGTGTTTGCTCTACATAAACTGTACCTCAATTTTTCGAAGTAATTTTGTAGTAAATCCTTTGTAAAGAAAACAATCTCTAAGCAACTTCCTTTTTTGGTATGTTAATAATTAATTTTAAAGATTGATTTATTTATTTGAGAGAGAGAGTGCAAGTGGGGGAAGAGGCAGAGGGAATAAATGCTCAAACAGACTCCTCGCTGAACAGGAAGCCTGCCACTGGGGCTTGATCCCAGGGCACTGAGATCATGGTCTGAGCCAAGATCAAGGGTCAGATGCTTAATCAACGGAGACACTCAGGCACCCTGATGATGAATTTTAAAATTTGATGTTTGCTTAAAGCAAGGGATGCCAACCAGACAAGTCTGGTTGAGCCCTAATGGACACAGATTTTTCAGTCCATCTCTCTATATGCTAAAGTTCATGTTCACAATAGATTTCTATCATTCATTTACATATACATTCATACATTTATGTTGACAAATGAGAAATAACCTGTGTACGAGTGGAGACTGCCATTTTCCCGCAAATTGAAAATAACATGTGTTAAAGACTAGCACTGGCCATAAGCTATGATTTCTAACTATAGCTTCAAGATATTAGACTGCTATTTGCCAACTCTTTCCAGGCATAAGTATGAAAAGAACCGTAGGCCTTTGTGTTTATGTAAGTGCTGGCCTGGGACAAGTACACGGCTCCCAAGCCCTATGCAACATACACCTCAGTCATCCGGAGGGGCAAAGCAAGACCCCCAGCATAGCCCTGCAGGTGACTTAAGAGAGCCTCACCCACACTGTTTGTGCACAGCGCTGTGCTAGTTTCCAGGAATATTCAATCTGTGGCCTCTGTGCGGAGGCTGCCAAAAAGCACTGCAATTGGTTGTGCCAATTGTGTTGGTGTTTTATGGCTCCGTTCATCTTTAATGATCTGTAGCTTCTCTCACCATGAAAGCTTCTGAATCTTGGCTCCTTCCCAACTGCTCTATTGATCTGAAATTTGGCCAGCAAGCAAAATCTTTTGTTTGTTTTTGGGATTATTTTTATTCTCTGGCTCCAGACAGGGAGCACAGAATGGGGTGGAGACTTCACAGAAATGAGGACATCCACTCCTTTGGTAGCGCTCCTGAGGGCCTAAGACCAGTCCTCTGGTGCTATAAAAGAACACTGTTCAAAGCTGTAAAGAGAATTCACATTTGCATTGTACTGACGGCAACAACAGCTTGTTAGGCCCCCATCTGTCAGAGCAGAAGGCATTCTGCAGTTCAGAGAGTCAGGGCTCTGGGGCACTTCTTTCCAGAGTGATCTACTGGAAAACGACAGACGCAAGTTTAGAGAGGACTAGTTACACAGAGGTGGAGAAATAACTCCCTAGATGTTATGATTTTGGGGCTGGGAACCAACCCAGATCCTGATTTATTCAAGCTCACTAGAGTTTTACATTCTGCTACACCCATGTTTCCAAAACGGATGACCCCAGGCACCCTAGCAATTCTAAACGACAAAACCAAGTCTTCAAAAAGTACTGTGGTCAATTATTTTGGGGAATATCTACATATAATATAATATTCATTTCTTAATGATTTGTAATTCATATTAACACATTTAAAAGCTGTGAAAAAAAAAATCCTCCGATGGGGGAAGCCTTTCTTCCTTTAAACCAGCACTTTCCAAATTTCTTGACCATGGGGCCCCAATTTAAAAGAGGTTTTACAAAATACAGCTAAGATGGAAATATAAGAATTTTCCATGGAAAACCTTTCAGAAGTATTGACTGAAATGTACATTAAGGTGTAAAAGATTACTCTCAGGCCTTCCCTGAAGGTAGATTTTGAGGGGACAGAAGGTATGGGCATATATGTATGTATTTACATGTATGCGTGTGTGTGTGTATATTTCTGTGTATGTGCGAGCGTCAGAAAGAGTTAGCTGTCTAAAAAAATCTGTTAGCTTCTGTAGTTATAGAGTTGTAGTTAGGAAGCAGCTGCGCAGCTAAGACTACATTTGCTAGCTTCTCCTACAGCTGGATATGGCCATATGATTAATATTTGCCCACTGAACATGAGCAGAATTGAGGTATATAACTTCTGGCTACGGTTCTACCACAGAATACAGATGACACCAAGCCCTCCAGGGCCACACTATATTAGTTTGACTCCTAAATCAAATCTAGAGGACAGCCATTTTGCTACACGGGAATAAAGACCAGCACTGTAACATGAATGAGAAATGAACTATTATACTGAGAAATATTTTAGGATCCATTTGTTGCAGTACTTTAGTCTAACCTCATTAATACGATATTGGGAGAGGAGATGGTGAGCAGTAACATTTGGGAAGATATTTGGAAAAGACTGCAGAGAATCATTTAAGAGCATCAAACACCTGAGGGAGTTAAGCAGTACATAGCTGCAGAGAAGAGAGCCAGGGTCTGATGGTCCTACATTAATTTTGCCTTTCTCACTCTATGTAAGTGACTCAGAGCATGGGAAATAAACAAACCCAATTTTGCTATTTGGCTCAGCCACTTACTAGTGTGTCTTTCTCCTTTGCCATGTGTGATTTTCCACATGGTAAAAAAATGGATAATGGTATTCAACTTACACAATTATTTTAAGAACTAAACCAGAAGACACGTGCAGCATTTAGCACACCTATACACATGTGTATTTAGAAACAAGCATACAGAGTGGTAGTCATTAATGCTAGTCACAAATATTTGATGTGTCCTCCTGCTGCGTACATATTGTGAGTTCGTTTCTTTTTTGAAATTAAGAGCTGTCATGTGACCTCCGAGGCCAAAGTTTTAAGAGCCAGTATACAATTTTCGTGTTCCCTCTTTCCTACCTCAGCAATTATGAAATGCAGGGTTGGATGGATCCTCTTTTGCCTGATGCCGGAAAGACAACAGCTGGAGCAGAGTCCCCAGCTGACCTGCATGAACACGTAGCATGAGTAAAAAATAAACCATTGTGGCTTAAGCCCCTATAGCCTAACGTGGCTTTCACTGAATGACTCTGAAATTGGTTACCAAGTGTTAGAGTTGTGTCATACTGTGAACCTAAACTATACTCAAATACAAAGCATTTGCTTACTGTTCAGGTGACAGTCAGTAAAGAAACTATTATTGCAGGCTGGAAAGCTGGTGACCTTTGTTATGAAGTCACAATTTATTAAACCCGTTGTTGCAATGATTTACAAGGCAAACAAGTACCTAATGAACTTGGGAGTTCTACAAGAAGAGATTGGAAAACCGAGCGTCAGCATGTTGTTAGAGTTAATCGTGGTTGCATTTGACAAGGCATTACAAAAATGAGATAAGCACAACAAAGCACTGGCTGACTTGCAAGCAGGAATCAAAAGGGTTAGACAGAGCCCAAACTTAAGCATTTTTATAAGGTTAGAAAGATAAGTGCTTCTCAACCCCCATGGTAACAGATAAAACTGAGGAAGCTTTTGGGCAACAAAGGCCTATTAAAATTAAGCCTTGTGAGGAGGATCAAATCAAGGATATGGTTCTCACACCCATGAATTAAGTTAATCTCAAAGCAAAGACCCAATTACAATACTAGCAACTGGTAAATCCTTTTAATTGGAGGAAAAAAAAACATTGATTAGAGAAAAGAGATTGAAAATCACTATGTATTTAAAGAGAGTGAGACATATGGTGTGGGGACATGGAAAGAGTAAAAAAAAAAACACATAGAAATAATGACAATTATGTTAAAAACCAAAACAATGGACATGATTTGCACATACATCTAGTATAATTAATAAGGTGTGGCTTTTTGAGGACTTCATACTATCAAAAAGATTATCAGTCTTTACTAAAAGAGAATTTGACATATAACAACCACTGATTTTCCAATCTCCATGCTATCATTTTCAACACTTATTTCAGATGTGACCAAGAGGCTTAACAGAGAAGATAAACCAGAGAAGGCAGGGTCAGAGGTCACTGAGAACACTGAACATCACCTGGATATCTGGTCTTTAAGTCTGATTGGATGGAAGAGAGACTCAATTCAATGTATCTCTTTTGAGTATCTGTGTATCTGTAACTGAGTATCTGTGCTCAGTAGTTATCACAAGGCTTGCAATGGGCATGAGTCCTGCTCATGATTATTCTATTTCCCATCCACTCGGACATATGGTAAGTTAAACTATTTCTGACCTCTTCAATCTGGTTGAAGGTTGTCCACATGATTTGCTTGGACTAATAAAATGGGAGTGGACACGACTACAGTGCCAGATCCCAGTGGAAATGTAGAAAACTGGTTGATGATTTGTCATATTTCTTTTTCCTACTTGGCAGTAGTAGTAACACAGGGATATAACCTCCCTCCATTTGGGTCCTTACCAGAGGATGACTTAGAAGCCTGCCATACACATGAAGATTGTTAAATAAGCCGTTGTAGTTTTGAGCCAGTGAGATTTTGGAGCTGTTTATTCCTGCAGCATAATATATCCAACTTTGACGGAGAGACATTGAAGCCAGTTTTACAGAGATAGTTGATGTTTTATTAGGTTCTGTTGGAAAAAGATGCAAAAGTGATGTTTAGGAGCAGTGTTTTTCTAACCATGAATTGTGGTGTAGGGTATAGCTTTTTCTAGAACAGAATAGAAAATATCATATAGTAAGATTAAAGGATGTTCTCTCTCTGTGTGTAAAAGAGAGAGGTTGATAGAAAGTGTATTTCTTAGTGTGACTCATCATCAGAAAGTTTGAAAGTTACTGATCTAAAATCTAATTAATTGGAGCACTTGAGTGATTGAATTTAGATGTGAAAGGCCATCCCCAAAGGGTTTGTGGTCTGTTGATGTCAAAGGGCTCTGTTCTCAAACTTTTCCTTTCAAACATTTATTCATAGAAGTCAGTGAAGAGCATATCAGTTTTCTTTATAGAGTTCAGATGAAATTGATAAGCTAATATTGATGATGTAGAAAAGCTATATCAAATAACAGCTGTAAGGAATAATGAAGATTAGCATATATTGTCCTGATTTAAAAAAAAAAAAAGATGAAGTCAGTGATACTTGTGAGCCGGTGAGCTTGATGTTGTGACAGAGAATATTATAAAATGATAAAATGGTATATCTATGAAGATTTAAAGAAGTGACAGCATAAAAGTTTTTTATTAAGTGATGCCAGATGAATACATTATTTTTAATTCCTAGATATTGGTTCAGAGTTACATTAAAGGTTATGTCAGGATTTCAGAAACTCATTTGACATAATTTCTTATGCTATACTTGAAAAAAATAAAGAAACTTGAGCTGGGTAAATGTACTATTGGGTAGATTCATCATTTCTATAATGACAAAGGGTATTGACAAATGTTTATAAAGAGTATGGTTAATAAATCTGTTAATCTGGAGGTTGATGCCTAGGGACATGTTAAAGGCCTCTGTTCTCATCTATTTCTTACTCAAATATATTTTCGCAGTCTTCTCTGATTTTTGGGTAATATAAAAGCGAGATAGATATTAAGAAAGGTAGGTTAGAGGCCTAAAGTTAAGAATGTCCCCAAGGGTAAAATTATGAGTCAAATGTAAAAAGTAAAAATAAAAGTAAAATCTAACAAGGATAATTACAAA
This sequence comes from Meles meles, assembly GCF_922984935.1. NCBI lineage: Eukaryota > Metazoa > Chordata > Mammalia > Carnivora > Mustelidae > Meles > Meles meles. The sequence goes on from NC_060066.1 coordinate 132,343,133, forward strand.
TCTAAAAACTTAGGGCTTAAAGGCACAGATGAACCCAAAATAGACAAAATTATAGATACAAAGATATGTTTCAAGACAATAGCAAATAGTACGAGAAAACCCTTATAAAGCACTTTGTGAAAAATACTTTTGTAACTAGTTTACTTGTATTTACTCATCAAAATCATCCTATAATGTAGGTGTAATTTTATCCCCAATTACTAAATGAAAAACTGGAGTATCTAAATTTTAAATAACTGCCCAGTGTCACAGAGCTGATAAGCCACAGAGCCTGGTAAGAAGATAAGTAGTCCGGCTCTAGAATCTAAACTATCCATCTATTGGATTCAACAGTGTGCTAAAACTGCTGGGACCATTTAATGTGTTTTTGGGTTGAGGAAATAAATGAATACTACAGATCCAAACCAAGCCAGAGTCTATGCAATGATTAGTCCCTGTCTGAAATTCTGTTCTCAATTATGGCCCACGCTCCTTAAAAGAACAGTGACAAACAAGTAAGTTTAGAGAAGGATTGGGATTGGATAGAGTGTGTAATCCACAGAAATAATCAGTAGTCAAAAGCACTGTTGATATACTGATAATATTGAAACTGAAAATGAGAAAACATGGGGACTGAGATAGCTATCTTAAAAGATTGAAATCTATGTCACATAGAAAAGAAATTTGTCTCAATGTGCATGAATTAAGAGCAAAACCTTGATAGGTAAATTGTAGTTTGATATAAGTAATAATTTCCTAATAATAATTATAGTTATTTGTGTAATAATAAACAAAGAGGATTGCTTGTTAGGTATATGTTTTTAATATCAGAGGTGTTTATTAAAGGATACATAATAATATATCAGAATATCATAAAATTTTTATACATAAAACTGTGTTCAGACTATATGGTCTCAAATATTTATAGGTCTAAGATTCTAGGAATTAAAAAAAAAAGAGGCAAAGTGGTATTATTTCCCTTTAGCCAGAGATCACCAGGAACACACTTAAACCTACCTGAGTAGGGTTTATTGACTTGTTGCATTATTGACTCAGTAAAAGGGTGTTAGAAATGACTTGTTTTAAGATTTGTCTAAAGTTAGGTGATTTGGTGGAGGCTAAGAGGAAGTGGGGCTTTATTCTGTATCAGATACCAACAGGATGCAGAAGCAATTCTATGATTAGGTGTCTTAACACTTCTTATTTAGAAGGTGAGAAGAATGGAGTGAAGCTAAAGTTTTGATTGGTAGTAAAGCTATAGACACTCATGTTAGCAAAGATAGGAGGATATAAGATGTATTTTTGTAGTGGGGATAATATTTTGTTTTGTCTGTATATATACATGATGCAGTTGTCTTGCTTTTGTCTTGATTTATTACAATCACAGAATGGTCTGATTCTGGTACTCTGTAAAATTGTTTATGTTGAACAGAAGAACAGAAGCTTACTGTGAGTACTAAGACATGTCTTTCCCAGCTACGCACTACCTGTGGCCGCACGTCCTTCAAGACTTCGGCTCTTATGCGAAAGGCCTGCTTGCGTTCCAACTTCTGCTGGGTAACATTTTCTCCAATAACATTCTCCAGAGCAGAAGCTATGTCTTATTTACCCATGTGTACCAAGAATAGAGCCTTATGTCTTAAGTAGAGTAGGCACTATTACTATGATGATATTATACAAAATATATTATGTACCTTATATAAGTTACAGAAAATATTATATTCTGCATATTTTATTTTATATATTATTATATTATATTGGTACATTCATATGTGGAATTAATCTGAAGACAATGTTTGCATTTTGTTAGTTTCCTTGACTGAATTAAGTAGAGTGCTACGCCATTTCAAGTGGAACCAATAAAAATCTGAGATGCTGAAGTAGTTCTTTTTTGGTTAAATGATTTCCCCAAACTGTAGACATTAGATAAGCCTGTATGTATAAGATTCCTGATGTCAAATTCAGATTACTTCACTGACATATATGCAAAACATGAATGAGAAGAACATTAGAAGGGACTGGGCCGTTTAATGTACAGACTGCCCAATCAAACTTGTAGCAGCCCAGCAAGCATGTGAAAATCTCTGGTATTAACTGTGTCCACCTTCTTCGAATGAGAAACACTTAGGTGAACTTTTCATGTGGTTGGTTGCTTTCTCACTGTTCAAATATATTAGTGTCTCCATATGATGTGAGAGCTGTGGGGGAGGCTTCTCATGCTATGTCCAAAATTTATTACACATTTATGAAAGCCCCTTTACGTTGTTTGTTTTAATACTGTTCACTTACTCTTTGGCAATCCAGGAAAAAAATACATGAAAAGGACAGGAATTTTCAATACCCCTATAGAGGTGAGTAGTTGGAAATGTCAAGAATGATATTTGAAGGTCTTCATGGCTTGGTTAGGTTATTTGTCTGGCTTCCTGAGAGTTCATTAGCTCAGCTGGTTAATAACCAGTGCTAAGGAGATCGTGTTTGTGGCTTTGAGCCATTTTGAATTAGAAGGCTTTTTTGAGATTGTTGAGACTAAAATCTATCCTATTTCCAAAGGCTATAAAAAGCCAGATTCTAAGGGCACCTGGGTGGCTAAGTGGGTTAAGCCTCTGCCTTCAGCTCAGGTCTGATCTTAGGGTGCTGGGATCGAGCCCCGCATCGGGCTCTCTGCTCAGCGGGGAGCTTCCTTCCCCTGCTCTCTCTGCCTGCCTCTCTGCCTATATGTGATCTCTATCTGTCAAATAAATAAACAAAATCTTAAAAAAAAATCCAGATTCTAAACATGTGGTTGACACAGGAGTGAGAGTGAGAGAGGGTTCTCAGTGCAAAACCAATCACTATCCTCTTTGAATATTACAGCACTCAGAAGTGGTCTGGTTGAAGGATGTTGGGGGTATTAATAACAATAGTTAGAGAAGTAGGAATAATGATGATGATGATGATGATGATGGAATGGGATCAGATATTTCCTTATACTACAACCTGGAAGCAGAGTGGAAAAAATGCACCTTTGTTTTATGACTAATTAATCTGAACTTCTTTCTGAGTGACAACATATTGGATATTGAAGGGGAGAAAAATAACACCAAGTTATATCAGTTTTAAAAGTTAGTCTGATCTGGCAAATTAAGAGGTTTCTTTGGATAATAATCAGTTTAACTGAAAAAAAAAAAAAAAAGTCTTTGCTTCTCATGTTTCTATGTCTTCTGCCTTTCTCCTACTTCCTCTTCCAGAAGGCATCGAGGTACCAAGCAAGGAATGTTGAGGATTAGGCTATGTGGGGCAGAAGAAGAGCAAGAGACCTCAAAAGCAGTATCACTGGCTCTTCAGGTCTCATGTATGATGTCTCTGGTCTACCTGATGGCTAGTTATTTTAGGATACTACTGAGAGAAGTGTATCATTTCTGATTCTGGGGTGCCTCTTGTCTCAGCTGGGAGCACTAACTCTGTCCCTCTGCGGCTCTTGGACCACCCCAGTCTTTATGTTTTTATCTCCCCGTCAGCCCCCTAACCAGGCACAATCATCCCAGCCTCTGCTTCAGGCTCACCTGCCTCTTCCTTTGGTATGCTCACTGGCTTTCAACTCAAAAGAGGCAGTGGTGACATTTTAAGTCTTATCTATATCACAGAGTCCAGGTCAGCTCAAAAAAGATGAGTTGGAAGCTCTTTCTGAGGCTAATTGCTTTGCATCAGATTTGCTCAGGTTGTCCGCACAGCTGGCTGGCTGGGCTTTCTCAGAGTCTTGACTGGGAGCGAAGGGAAACTATGTCCACCCATACTCCCACTATTTCTTCTTTTCATCACGTCCCGGGTCACAGATGAGTAAAATGATCTCTCTCTCTTTTTTTAATACCTGGTCCTCCTTTATGTTAAATTCAATCATCTGGACAACTAAGAATGTTATGTTAAATAGGAGTTGAAAAATTAGTAAGAAATCACTTCTGGGGTGTGGGGCGCTGGGGTGGCTCAGTCAATTAAGTGGCTGCTTTCTGCTTGGGTCATGATCTCCGGTTCCTGGATTGAGCCCTCTGTTGGGCTCCCTGCTCAGTGGCGAGGCTCCTTCTCCCTCTCCCTCTGTCCCTGCTCATGCCTGCTCTCTCTCTCCCTCAAATAAAAATCTCAAACAACAAAAAAAAATCACTTCTATATAATTCCTGACTTCCACGTTCATTTTTTTTCCCCTTGAGAAAAATGGGTTAATCTTAAAGGTGAGTAGTTTAAGGCTAATTTTAAAAGTTTAAGAATAATATAGTCTGTGGAGAAATTAAAATTAAATTAACATTTTGTCTAACATTTGCAAAATTACTATGCTGGTTTCCTAACAATACCAATCATTTATTAATCATTTACTATGTGCTCAGAACTAAGCCCTTGACATAATTCTTGTAACAACTTGGAGAGGTATTATTCTTCCTATTTCTCAGATGTGAAGACTGAGGCTCAGAGAAGTTATTTGATTTGCTCAAACTCACACAAATAACTGGAAATCTAGGACTGTCAGCAGATTTGTCTGGTACCTATGCTGAAACTTTCTTTCTTTTTTTTTTTTTAAATATTTTATTTATTTATTTGACAGACAGAGATCACAAGTAGGCAGAGAGGCAGGCAGAGAGAGAGAGAGGAGGAAGCAGGCTCCCCGCTGAGCAGAGAGCCCGATGTGGGGCTCGATCCCAGGACCCTGAGATCATGACCTGAGTCGAAGGCAGAGGCTTAACCCACTGAGCCACCCAGGCGCCCCCTATGCTGAAACTTTCAACCACAAAGATATACTAACGATCATTATACTCTATTATTATATTTTTCAAAGGGCATTATGTTATTCATAATATGTAAGAGTACACTTTTTATTTGAAATAGACACAACATAACATCTTTACAGATGGTGACCTAAAATTTGTAAATATGTTCAGCCATGCTAAAGCAGTAATGAGTGTATGGAGAGAGCCATCAGTCGTGTGGGAACATTTTCAGGACATCTGGGGCCCATCAGCATCAAATCATTTAACAGAGTGCAAACAATTTAACACCGAGAGCCTCTCAATTATCTACTTGCAAATAAATAAATGATAAAGTATAAATCCTTATCCTGTAAGCAAGTGAGTACACTTCTGGGTTGCTTTCTCCAATTCGGCATAATTAGTTGAAGAATGTTAAAAAAAATGCACACAAAATTTAACAGTTAGCTGTACAAAATATAAATTAGATAAATAAGCCACAAACACGGATACCCTAAAAACACTGCATTACCAGTCAAGGAGAGTTGTATTATAGATGATCCACCAGACTAGATTATTCACACTGTTGCTCTGTGAACACTGACATCATGCATCTGACTCATATCTGGGGCCCTAATACTTTACATTTTTATAGCTTTTCTAGTATCATGAAAAGTGCTCAGATTTGGAAGCCAGACCCATCTCTTCTTCGTTTGTCAAACTGCATGACTTTGGTACTTTCTAAACAAGTTTTCCCATCAAAACATGGGAACAGTAGTCCCTACCATTCTCACAAGGAAACTTACGAGAATAAAAGGAAGGAATACATGTATTGAGTCAGCATATATTATATATTTATGTAATAGTTGTTGTTCCTGCTAATTGCTATAATCATTACTATTTACTTCAGTGCTTTATTATTAGTATTTCATCTAACTCACCCATTTGTCTTTTGATACAGAGATTATGGTGCCAAGAAATCTCAGACCCATCAAGCAACATTTCTTGTACAGAGTCATAGATAAAATCTTTGATACAGCCAGATCACAAATTCCAAACTCATCAGTAGAGTTCTCATTATATTATCTCTCATTTCTTAAACTTTATCTTGATATTCTCTCAGTTTCTTTCCTTAGGCTTCATCACATCCTGCAGCTACCCTTCTCTCCCCTTTGTATACCACACCAAGAACACCTGGGAAACTTCAGCTATCTATGACAGACCTTTTATGATACGTAAACCACAGTTTTGGCATTTTTTCCCCTTGAATCTTCTGTTAAAAAGACTATTAAAATTTTCTTTTTTAGTATTTTGATCATCCTAGGTTTCAAAATATTGAATGACTTAAAAATTCTAGAAATATTAGTTAATTTTTAAATAAAACTTCTTGTTTTAAAAGTTTTAGATTTAAAGAATTATGATAAGAGTACTATGGAGATCCCCTAAGCCCAACACTCAGTTTCCCCTATTATTAATCCTTAAATTTGTATGGTTTATTTATCACAATTAATGAACAAATACTGATAAATTTTCATTAATTAGTCAGTATTTTATTCAGTTTCCTTGGTTTTCCTCTAAACTTCTTTTTCTGTCTCAGAATCCCATCCAGGATAACATATTAAACTTAGTAGTCATGTCGACCGATATACCTCTTGGTTGAGACAGTTTCTTAGACAGTCCTTATTTTTGATGACTTTGACAGTTTTGAAGATTACCTGTTCAGTATTTTGTAGAATGTCCCTTAATTGTGATTTGTCTGATATTTTTCTCATGATTAGAATGGGAATGTGTTTGGGGAAGAAGATCACAGAGGTGAACTGCCATTCTTACTACATCATACCAAGGGTATATACTATCAATTTGACTCATCACTGTTGATATTAACCTTGATCACTTGGCCTAAAGTAGTGTTTGTCAGGTTTCTCTACTTCCATACCCGTTTTTTTAAAGCAAGTGACAGTATGAAGCACACACTTAAGGAGCAGGGAGTTACCTTCTATTTTCCGTAGGGCAGAATATCTACATACACTACTTGGGAGGTAAATAATCTCACTGTATAGAAGATTTAACTATTTTTCCCCTATTTATTTTTCATCCAACTGTTTACTTTTAATGTATGGATTCATAGATATTTACTTTATACTTTGGGACATAATACAATACTGTTTATTTAGTCAATTGTTTGTTTTTAGCACATAAACTCATGGGTATTTATTTAATACTTTGAGATATAATCCAATATATTTATTTATTTACTTACTCAACTTTTCCCTGCTTTGGCCATTAAGAACTCTTTCATGGGCTCCTTTACCCCTTTGATATATCCTCACTGTTGTGAATTTAATTCTTTTTTTTTTTTAACTTCAGTTTTCTCTAGGACTCCATTGAGGAATTGTTTTTTGGTGTTTTTTTTTTTTGAAGATTTTATTTATTTATTTGACAGATCACAAGTAGGCAGAGAAGCAGGCAGAGAGAGAGAAGGGAGGAAGCAGGCTCCCTGCCGAGCAGAGAGCCCTATGTGGGGCTCGATCCCAGGACCCTGAGATCATGACCTGAGCCGAAGGCAGAGGCTTTAACCCACTGAGCCACCCAGGCGCCCCGTGAATTTAATTCTTCATTTGTTTTTAGTACTTTTTGCCACTACCAGATGCATTAGATGAATTTCATATATTTCCTACACTAGCCCTAGAATCAAGTATTTTTCCAAGAAGCTCTGATTCCTTTTCTTGGAAATTAATATTAGAAACTAAGAGTTGGGCATTAGGTATTTTTACTGCTACTGGGGTGTCATTACTTCTATGTCCTCTCAGCTGAAAAAAACAAGAGATATATTTGCTTATACATTTGTAGAAACAATGTGTATGCACATATCTGTAAATAGTTCTATATGTAACCATCTGTATCTACAGTAAGCTAAATGTGAATTCACACTGATGTCTACAACTCTAATCCATAACCACATGGAATATCCAGCTTCAAATAACACTGTTTCATTTCATGTGTAGTGTAGGTATTCTTTAACAGAGTATACCCAATCTGTCCCTCCATCTTTTATTACATTGCTATCATTTATTTAATTTATCCATACCCTATAATCACCCAACATATTGTTACTATTACTAGTTTAAACAGTTATCTTTTAGATCAGTTTAAAAAGAAGAATACTGTGCTTGCCTGCTGACTTTTCAAAACTAGCAAACACACTTGGCCAGGCACTTCACCACTGCCTCACTAAGCTGGCTGGGTCACCCTGGCCTGAACTCTCCCATTCGTCCTCTAAAATTCACAGGTGTTCCCTGACCCTGCCTTCTGTCTCTCCCTTGCTAAACCTGGCAGGTACAAGCAGTCTCTACAAGGGACTCCCCCTTGAGTCCTAGCTCTGGTAGCCAGTGATGTTTGTGTTTCTGGACTCCACAGAACTGAAACAATCTGAGAGACATTTCTTAGTATGCCACCATCCCCAGAACATGGAACAAATGGCATCTGAAACACAACCCCAGTCTTCCTGTGAATAAGGCCTATTTACTTTTTCTAGAGCTTTAGCCTGAGGGACAGGCTTCAAGTCTGCCACAGACAGCTAAGGTGGAGCTCTCAGGGAATATAGGCTGGGGGATGTCATTTTAGTTCTCTCCTTTGTCTTCACTACAGTTTGATAAGAATTCCAAGAAAGGAACTTATACACTTGTCTGGAGCCCCAATATTTGCAACTGTCACCAATGGGACATCTACAGATCACTTGATCTGGAGACAGAAGGATTCACAATTAGAATGCCATAAGTATGTAGAGTTTTATGTACTTTAAAAATGCTGCCTAGGGTCTGGCTTCCAATCAGCCTGAAACAAAGTACTGACTGAGATCCCTCCCTTTGGATGACTGACTGGTCTTGACACACAACAACTTGGATCTATCAAGAATAAATCAGGCTGCTCAGGCAATAATAAAGGTTTGAGTGGAAAACTAAGAGCTTCGGCAAGGTTTAAGAATAGGTTTCATCTCCTACAAAAGGCCATTCCATCAAGACTGAGAGAGGTAGCTGTTTCACCTAAAACATACAAACAAACACCAGAAGTCAAGCAAAATGAGGAAACAAAGAAATGTGCTCCAAACATAAGAACAAGACAAAACCCCAGAAAAAGACTTTAAAGGTATGGAGATAAGTAATCTACCTGATAAAGAGTACAAGGTAATGGTGATAAAACAGTTCACCAAACTCAAGAGAAGAATAAATGAACTCAATGAGAACTTCAACAAAGAGACAGAAAATATTTTCAAAGTTCTAAACACTACATCAAAAACTAATGATGCATTATACAGTGGCTAACTGAACATCATAAAAGAAAAAAAAAAAGGAATAAAAGTTCTAAATAGATGTCACGGAACTGAAGAACACAATTGAAGTGAAAAATACACCAGAGAGGATCAATAGCAGACTTGATGAAGCATAAGTGATTAGAAGATAGAGCAGTAGAACTTACCCAAACACAGTAGCAATAAGAAAAAAAAACAAAAACAAAAACAAAAAAACCTTAAAAAAACAAATATAGCTTAAGGGACTTATGAGACAACATGTAGTGAATTAACATTTGCATTGTAGGGGTCCCAGAAGGAGAAAAGAGAGAAAAGAATTAAAAAAAATTATTTGAAGACAATGGCTGACAACTTCCCTAACCTGGGGAAAGTAACAAACATCCAGATCCAGGAAGCTCAGAGAGTTACAAAAGGGTGAACCCAAAAATAACAACACCAAACACATTAGAATTAAAATGCCAAAAGTTAGAAGTAAACAGAGAATCTTAGAAGCAGTCAGAGAAAAACAAGGGAAACCCCATAACACTAAAAGCAGATTTTTCAGCAGAAACTTTACAAGCCAGAAGAACGTAGCCATGATATTGTCAAAGTGCTGAAAGGAAAAATAAATGAATAAACAAACAAACAAAAACTTTCAAACAAGAGTACTCTACCTGGCAAGGTTATCATTCAGAATTAGAGGAAAGATAGACAGTTTTCAAAAAAAAAAACAAAAAAAAAAACCAAACGCTAGTTAATCACCACTAAACTGACCTTACAAGAAATGTTAAAGGGAACTCTTTGAGCTGAAAAGAAAGGACACTAATCAGTAACAAAAAAAAAACCATGAAATTAAAAATCTTACTGTAGGGGTGCCTGGATGGCTCAGTGGGTTAAAGCCTCTGCCTTCAGCTCAGGTCATGATCCCAGGGTCCTGGGATCAAGCCCCGCATCGGGCTCTCTGCTCAGCGGGGAGCCTGCTTCCCCCTCTCTCTCTGCCTGCCTCTCTGCCTGATGGGATCTCTGTTAAACAAATAAATAAAATCTTAAAAAAAAAAGAAGCTTTAAAAATCTTACTGTAAAAATAAATTAAAAAATAAATATAAAAAATAAATTTAAAAAGTTAAAAAATAAAAATCTTACTAGCAAAGGTAAAGGAAGTGGACTAATCACTTGTAAAGCTAATATAAAGGCTAAAAAGCAAAAGTGGTAAAAAGAAAAACAGCTACAATAGTTAAGAAATAAACAAAATAAAAAGATGAAAAATGTGACCTTAAAAACATAAGATGTAGGACAGGAAGGAGTAAAAATGTAGTTTTAGAATGTCATCAAACTTAACTTGCTTATCAACTGTACCTACATATGTACACATATACATATGTACACATATACATATGTATATGTGTGTGTGTGTGTGTGTGTGTGTGTAAGCACACACACACAGGCTGCTGCATATGAGCCCCATGGCAATTATACATCCAAGATAATAAGAAAGGAATTAAAAATTAACACTAAAGAAAGCCATCAAATCTCAAGGGAAGAGAACAAGAAAAAATAAAAGAACACAGAAAAACTTTTAAAATAGGCAGAAAACAGTTAACAAAATGGCAATAAGTACATCCTTATCAAGAATTACTTTAAATGTAAATGGCTTAAATTCTACAATCAAAAGACTTTAAGTGAAGGGCACCTGGGTGGCTGAGTTTGTTGTCTGTCTTTGGCTCAAGTCATGATCTCAGGATCCTGGGACTGAGCTCCATAGGAAGCTCCCTGCTCAATGAGGAGTCTGTTTCTCCTTCTGCCTCTGCCCCCCCACCCCCTTTTGCTTGCTCTTGCTCTCTCTCTCAAATAAATAGATAAAATCTTCTTTAAAAAATTAAGTGACTGAATGGATTAAACAACCAAGACTCAGTGCACCTGGGTGGCTCAGCTAGTTGAGCATCCAGCTCTTGGTTTCAGCTCAGGTAGAAATATCATAGGTTGTGGGATTGAGCCTTGTCAGGCTCCACACTCAGTGGGGAGTCTGCTTAGGATTCTCTCCCTCTGCTGCTCCTCCAACTCACACGAGTGTGTGTGCTTTCTCTCTCTAAAATAAACAAATAAATCTTTATAAAAACAAACAGGACTCATCTATATCCTCCTAGAAAAAATTCACTTCAGATATAAGGATATACATGGACTAAAAGTGAAAGAATAGGGAATAAAAGTGTCTCATAAAACTAGAGATTAAAAAAAGTGAGATTAGCTATACTTTAATCAGGCAAAATACACTTCTTTTTCTTTTTTTTTTTTTTTTGAGAGAGAGAGAACATGAGCAGGGGTAGGCAGAGGGAGAATCCTAAGCAGACTCCACACTTAGTGTGTAGCCTGATATGGGGCTTTATCTCACAAACCTGAGCCAAAACCAAGAGTCAGGAACTTAACCAACTATGCCACCCAGGTGGCCCAGGCAAAATACCTTTTAAAGCAAGCACTGTAATAAAAGAAAGCAATGGGTATTACATAATGATTTTTTAAAAATGAATCCAACAAGAAAGTACAGCATTTGTTATATTTATGCACCCATCATAGGAGCACCTGAATATATTAAGAAAATATTAATAAACCTAAATGGGAAAATTGACAACACTGACTCATGTCAGTGGATAGATCATTCAGACAGAAAATCAAAAAGGAAACATAAGCTTTAAACAATTCATTAGACAAGATGGACTTATATATATAGAACATATCACCCAAAAGCAGAAGAATACACATTCTTCTCAAGTACACATAGAACATCTTCAGTGTGTATCATATATTAGGGACAAAGCAAGTCTCAATAAACTTAAAAAATTGAAATTTTTAAATACTGAAATTTTTTCTCCAACCACAATGGTATGAAACTAGACATCAGCACAAGAAGAAAACTGAAGAAATCACATGTATGTGGAGACTAAACAACATGCTACAGAAAAACCAAGAGATCAATGAAGAAATTAAAGAGGAACTAAAAAATACCATCAGACAAATGAAAATGGACATACAGCATACGAAAATCTGTATGATGCAGCAAAAGCAGTTGTAAGATGTCAGTTCACAGAGATATAGGACTACGTCAAGAAACAAGTCAAATCTCAGATAATCTAAATTTACACTTAAACACACTAGAAAAAGAACAAATGAAGCCCAAAGTTAGTAAAAGAAAAGAAATAATAAAAGTTAAATCAGAAATAAATGAATTGGAGATCAAAAGAACAATAGAAAAGATTGATGAAACTAAGAACTGTTTCTTAGAAAATAATAAAAGTTGACAAACCTTTAGTTAGACTTACTAAGAAAAAGAGAAAGAGGGCTCAGATAAGTCAGAAATGAAAAAGAAGAAGTTACAACTGAAACCACAGAAATACAAAGAAACATAAGAACTACTATCAACAAATACACACCAACAAATTGGACAACATGTTACAAGGCCAACTCATTTTACAAGGCCAGCATTACTCTGATACCAAAACCGGACAAGGATACCACATAAAAAGAAAACTATGGACCAATAACCTTGAGGCACACTGATGCAAAAATCCTCAATAAATTAATAGCAAATCAAATTTAAAAACACATTAAAATGATTATAGATCATATACCCTGATACAATGTAATTTATTCCAGGGATGCAAAGTTCATTCAACATCTACAAAGTAATCAATGTGGTACATCATATTAACAAAATAAAGAATAAAATTCATACAATTATTTCAATAGATGCAGAGAAAGCATTTTACAAAATTTAACATCCATTTATAATAAAAATTCTCAATTGAGTGGTATAGAAAGAATTTGCCTCAACATAGTAGAGGCCGTCCATGACAAGCCCACAGCTAACATACTCAACAGTGAAAAAGCTAAAATCCTTTCCTGTAAGATCAGGAGTGAGACAAGGATGTCCAATTTCTCCACTTTTATTCAACACAGTACTGGAAGTCCTAGCCAGAGCAATTAGAAAAGAAAAAGAAACAAAAGGCATACAATTGGAAAGGAAGAAGAAAACTGTCACTATCTGTTGATGGCATGAGTTTATATATAGAAAACTCTAAAGACTCCATCAAAAAACTGTTAAACTAATAAATGAATTCAGTGAAAGTTCAGGGTTCAAAATCAATATAAAAAACTATTATTTTTCTATATACTAAGGATGAACAATCAGAGAGAAAAATTAGGGAAACAATCTCATTTGCAAAAGAATCAAAAAGAATCAAATACCTACAAACAAGTTTAATCAAGGAAATGAAAGTCTTATACACCGAAAACTATGGGTAGTAGTTAAAAAAAGTAGTTAAAAAATTGAGGACACAAATAAATATAAAGACATTTCATGTTCTTGGATTAGAAAATTAATATTGTTAAAATGTTCATACTACCTAATGCCATCTCCAGATTAATAAAATCACTACCAAAATTCCAATGGAATTTTTCATAGCCCTAAAATTTGTATGGAACCTAAAAGGAATCCTGAGAAAGGAAAAAAACAAAAAACCTGGATGTATCATGCTCTCTAATTTCAAACTATATTGGAAACCTACAGAAACCAAAACAGTATGGAATTGGCATGACGACAGACACATAGACCAAAGGAACAGAATAGAGGGCCCAGAAATAAACCCATGAATATATGGTCAACTAATTTATGATAAGTAAGACAGACTATACAATAGTGAAAGAAGTCTCTTCAATAAATGGTGTTGGGAAAACTGCACAGCTATAAGCAAGAGAATGAAATTAGACTAATATCTTTACTGTACACAAAAGTCAACTCAAAACTGATTAAAGACTTAAGGAATTTAAGACTTGAAAGCATAAAACTCCTAAAAGTTTCATTTGTGAGTTTAATATGCTAAAAGAACACACAGGCAGTTTCATTTGTGAGTTTAATATGCTAAAAGAACACATAGGCAGTAAACTCCTAGACATTACTCTTGGCAATGATTTTTTGGATCTGACTCCTAATGCAAAAGTAAACAAAACCAAAAATAAACAAGTGGGACTTCATCAAACTAAACAGCTTTTGCATAGTGAGGGAGCCCATGAACAAAATGAAAAGGCAACCTAGTGGGTGGGAAAAAATATTTACCAATCATATGTCTGGTAAGGGGTTTATATCCAAAATATATAAAGAATGCACAAAATTCAACAACAAAAAAAACAACTACCACCATAACAAATAAACCAATGAAAAAAATGTTCAGAGAATCTGAATTGACATTTTCCCAAAGAAGATATTCAGGTGACCAACAGGCACATAAAAAGATGCTCAACATCACTAACCATCATGGAAACACAAATCAAACATCATAACAAAATATCTCCTCACACCAGGATGGCTTTTATCAAAGAGATAAGAGATAATAAATTTTGGTGAGGATGTTGGGAAAAAGGAAGCCTCATGCACTGTTGGCAGAAACGGAAGTTGGTGCAGCCACTATGGGAAACAATATGGAGATTCCTCAAAAAATTAAAAACAGAACCACCATAGGATTCCATAATTCCATTCTGGGTATGTATCTAAAGAAGACTAAAATACTAATTTGAAAAGATGCACCCCTGTTTTAACTGCAGCAGTATTTACAATAGACAAGATACATAAACTAGCCAGGTGTCCATAGTGGATAAATGAATAAAAGAAGTAATATATATATACCACGGAATACTACTCAGTTATAAAAAAAGATGGAAATCCTGCCCTTTGCAACAACATGGAGGAATCTTAATGGTATTACATTAAATGAGATTAAGTCATACAGAGAAAGAAATTCCATATGATCTCACTTATCTATGGAATCTAAAAAACAAAACTCAGATACAGATAACAGATTGGTGGTTGCCAGAGGGGAGGGGGGTTGGCATTTTTTTTTTCATTTCTCTTATGTTAATTTTTTAAAATTTCTAGCATTTCCTTTTGGTTCTTTCTTATCTTTTCCACTGCTATGCTTACATTATCCATTACTGATGGGTAACCATCAGTACCCATGATGTCTACTTTTTCCTTTAAAGTCTTTACCATATTACTCACAATTATTTAAAACTCCCTGTTTGATAATCCCCAAATCTGTGCCATATGTGAATACAGTTGTACCATTTGATTGTTACTTCAGAATGTGTTTTCTTTCCTTTAGGTATGGCTCCTAGCTTTTGTTGTTGTTGCAAGATTCATATGTTGTATTGCATAATAGGAATTGGGGTAAATAAGTTTCTAGTATGAGGATTTTGTTACTTTGGCTAAAAGTTGGGCTTTGTTTAATGGCTGCTATAACTACAAGGGTCAGAGCCTTCAAATTCCTATATTATCTTTGATGTTACCTCCCCTCTAAACACTCCCTCAAAGAGTTTTTCTTGCATCTTCCAGGAGTAATCCTCTATTGTTATTCTGCAGCCCTTTTAATGTGATGGTAAGGTGTGGAGTCAGAGGACTGATCTATAATCTTACAAATGATTAAATCTCAACCTTTCGTGTGTCTGGGTGGTGACCTTCACAGTGTTACCACTTCGATGGCTCTCCTCACCCCCTGAAGAGAGATAGGAAAGCTCTGGGGAACTGAAGCAAGGGGGGGGGGTGCTCTTCCCTCATGGTTAAGGCTCTGATAGATTCCTTTCTCTTAGAGAATTAGCCTTGTTATGGAGAAGGGTCTTGACAGATTTGACAAGGATTACTCTTTCCCTCCCTCTTACAGAGCCAAAAGGGGATCCTTTCTCAGATCTTCATTTTGAGAATCTGGTATGGAGCCTGGAGGTAAAGCCCATGCAAGTGTGAGATTTTTATTTTTACTTTTATGTTAAAGATTTTATGTATTTATTTGAGAGAGAGAGAGAGAGAGAAAGAGCGAGCTAGCATGAGTAAGACGGGGAGAGGGAGAGGGAGAAGCAGTTTCCCCACTGATCAGGGATCCCTTTGGGGGCTAGATCCCAGGATCCTGAGATTACAACCTCAACTGAAGGCAGCGCTTAACTGACTGAGACACCCATGTGGCCCAAATGCGTGAGATTTTTAAAAAGAACACTTGACCTTAAAGGAATATATGTTTTCATTTGTGAGTTTAATATGCTAATTATAAAAAAGATTAGAAAGCAAACTAAAGACAAAAATACCTTGAAGTTAGTCCTTAGCAATTTCTACAGCTAAGATTTTTATTTATTTAATTCCATCTACTTATTTATTTAATTCCAGTATTTATGCTTATACATTTACGTATATACTTAAATTGTTCTGTGCTTGTGTATGGATGTGAATGTTTGTGTGTTAATATGTGTGTACATGAACTTGTGTGTGTTTCACTGAATCTTAGATGGCCAGTATCTATTTAATCATGCTCCTCAGAAAGGAATCCATCAAAATCCTTGAGGAGAATGCAGGCAGCAACCTCTTCGACCTCAGCCGTAGCAACATCTTCCTAGGAACAACGGCAAAGGCAAGGGAAGCAAGGGCAAAAATGAACTATTGGGATTTCATCAAGATCAAAAGCTTTTGCACAGCAAAGGAAACAGTTAACAAAACCAAAAGACAACTGACAGAATGGGAGAAGATATTTGCAAACGACATATCAGATAAAGGGCTAGTATCCAAAATCTATAAGGAACTTAGCAAACTCAACACCCAAAGAACAAACAATCCAATCAAGAAATGGGCAGAGGACATGAACAGACATTTCTGCAAAGAAGACATCCAGATGGCCAACAGACACATGAAAAAGTGCTCCACGTCACTCGGCATCAGGGAAATACAAATCAAAACCACAATGAGATATCACCTCACACCAGTCAGAATGGCTAAAATTAACAAGTCAGGAAATGACAGATGCTGGCGAGGATGTGGAGAAAGGGGAACCCTCCTCCACTGTTGGTGGGAATGCAAGCTGGTGCAACCACTCTGGAAAACAGCATGGAGGTTCCTCAAAATGTTGAAAATAGAACTACCCTATGACCCAGCAATTGCACTACTGGGTATTTACCCTAAAGATACAAACATAGTGATCCGAAGGGGCACGTGTACCTGAATGTTTATAGCAGCAATGTCTACAATAGGCAGACTATGGAAAGAACCTAGATGTCCATCAACAGATGAATGGATAAAGAAGATGTGGTATATATACACAATGGAATACTATGCAGCCATCAAAAGAAATGAAATCTTGCCATTTGCGACGACGTGGATGGAACTAGAGCATATCATGCTTAGTGAAATAAGTCAATCGGAGAAAGACAACTATCATATGATCTCCCTGATATGAGGACATGGAGAAGCAACATGGGGGGTTAGGGGATAGGAGAAGAATAAATGAAACAAGATGGGATTGGGAGGGAGACAAAACATAAATGACTCTTAATCTCACAAAACAAACTGGGGGTTGCTGGGGGGAGGTGGGATTGGGAGAGGGGGAGCGGGCTATGGACATTGGGGAGGCGAGGCGAACCATAAGAGACTATGGACTCTGAAAAACAACCTGAGGGTTTTGAAGGGTCAGGGGTGGGAGGTTGGGGGAACAGGTGGTGGGTAATGGGGAGGGCACGTTTTGCATGGAGCACTGGGTGTTGTGCAAAAAGAATGAATACTGTTACGCTGAAAAAATAAATAAAATGGAAAAAAAAATCATGCTCCTCAGTTTTTGCAAATTTTCCTATTGGTTCTTGAAAGTCCTCTAACTTTTATTTTTTTACCATCTTCCATGATTTACATTACCATTCTTATCAACCGTAGACCCCAAGTATAACATATTTGATATATATCCTAAACATGCAGGTATCCTTTTAAAATATGAAGTATTGTATGTTTTGTATTTTTCTAATTTTCTAAGAAATTGTATTTAGGCTTTAGGCTTTACAACATTTTTAACCCAAAGACTTCTTCTTTTCTGAGGATTAAGTGTTCTGTTGTATGCACATATGATTTGTTCCTTCTCATTTCTGTTCACTGTATACCACACTGAAACCTATTTTCATTTCCCACTCTCTATCAACACAAATAACATTGGGTTAAACATCCTCATGCACATCCATTTCTATACTTTGTGAGAATTTCTCTGAAATACAAAACCAGGAATAAGGTTTCTGGAATATGTTCTTCCAGAAATGTTACTTAATTATGACATTTTCCTTTCCACAATGTCTGAAATAGTTTACAATAACATGAGGTGTTTATAAGAATTCTTTTTGCCCTCTTCCTTGTCAGCACTTAGTACCACCTGAGTTACTAATTTCTGTCATTCCAATGCATGTAAAATGATATTTCTTTGTTTTAATTTGCATTCATCAGATGATTAGTAAGTTTGATCACCTTCATATACCTCTAAGTCCACATGACTTTCCCTTCTGTGTACTGACTGCTCATTTTCTAGATCTTTTCCCTTTGTGTTTCCTTTTTGCTGGTTAAAAAAAATACCTCCACAAATTATTACCTACTCATCCCCTCAAGGCGCGTTACTTCCTTCTCTTCTTTTTGAGTGTGGGTTAGACTTCTAAGAATAGAATGTAGCAGAACTAATGGTGTGTCCCTTGATGTAGTTCAGTTGTTAATACCTGTATGGGAACGATTCTGACCATAATACCCTGTCTTTCTGTCATGACTTAGTATCTAATAGGATGTGTGTCCAGGCTTTTAAAAGTTCAGTGAATACACTAAACTAACTTTTCAAAGTTCACCTGATTGTCTTAATCTTCCATTTTTAGAGTGAGTTTGTTAACTCTTCCACTAATACTAGCTTCAGTGGGATTCTCAAAAGTGGAAATGCCATCATTCTCTACAATAAAATAGAAAATTGTATGAAAAGTTCACGTTCCTTTTATTCCCTAATATACACAATATTCAAACCACATTTAGCTATTACTCATAGCACTTTGAGCTCTCTACCCATAGATAAGACCTTCCACTTTCCAAGAGCTTTATAGCCTATATATGTGAATGAGCACAGACATCAAAATAAATGGCTGACACCTACAGCCAAGGTTCTCCCATAAATGTTCATACAACTGTTTTAGCAATCAGGAAAGAATTCTTGATTTTTCTTTCTATAAACTTTATTGGAGCAACTAAATGATAAAATCTATTTCACAAAAATTCTAAGTCTTAATATTCATATGCATTACTCCATTATTCCATTATTAGAATTGAATAATTTTAAAAAGTAGGTATTTTAATTATGAATGCTTTTACAACTGGACAGGATTCTGATAAGCATCCCTGAGGTGTTCAGCTCAGGGAACACCTGTCAATCTAATACAGGGAAGGATCCAGTAAAAGTGATTGTGATATTACAGTATCCTCTTCGAATTAGAATAAAAAATATTATATAGTAGGATTAGAGGGATTATAGATTCCATTTGGTGATTTTTCTTAGAAATGATCTATCTGGGTTTTTAATATAGATCATTTGGCGTATTAAGATACATAAAACTATCTTTCGTGGGTTTTTTCCATGTATAATAGAACATAAAGTAATTAAGCTGCCAGATCAAGACTCACCTGAAATGACTTGCTTTGATACTTCTCAGTTATGAGAAGTAAAAAATTCCCTGTTTTGTTTGAGTCCGTTTAGGATGGATTTTATATTACTTGCAACTTTAAGCCTTTTAATTAATGCGTGATACAAAGCTCAAGTTAGGCTAAGATTTAGACGGTAGGTCCTCCCAAATTTGCATAAGTAACAGAATCTAAAGTTTATTTGAAATACCTTGTGCTTCTAAACACATCTCAAGTATCCTAAATAATCCCAAGTAGTAATAAGATAATGACCATAGCCTATGGCTGTCAAATGGTAGGATTAACCCATAGAGAGAAGCTAACAGATCACTGGAAAATCAGCACACACAGCTGTACAGGAAAACTAAGTGAGGAAATTATTTCTCCAGAAATTTCTAAGGTAATGGAGATATTTTGCTCCACTTCATGTAGAAAGGAATGTAGAACACTATAAACATTTTATTGCAATTCTTGTATGATTATTATTTAAAATGCAGTTCAAGAAATCTTCCAGTAGCTGATAATGGTTTGAGATAAAGTGTTCTTTGTAAAGCAATTTCCATTATTTTCCATCTACACCAATTTAATGTATTCAGTTGTTTAAAACAGCTATTTTTATATTCAGTTAAATGTAATATTACAGTTCATGCCATTTTCTTTTCACAGGAAAGTGACTCCATGAATCTAAATCTAAAAATTTAAATCGAGAAAACAAATGTAGCATTTTTACATGAAAAAAAAAAGTGGACTAATAAATCAGTTAAATTACTTAACTGGATCAACCAATTATTTCTGAAAATGAACCAATTATTTACTTAAGCTGGTTGATCAATTTAGCAAAAATATTAACCCAGTTTGATGTGTAGAAATCTTTCTCTTGCCTGACTTTTACTTATTTAAGGCTCAACCAGCTAACAGGTGACATCACTCATAAGGCCGTGGACCAATCCTTTTATCATTTTACTGCCAGTTTTCCCAAGGGTTCCAATAGCATCTTGTGTTTATCTCTACTATAGCTCTTATAATAACAAGAGCTAACATTTATTGATTCTCAGCTGTGTGACAGGCACAGCTCGTGATGTACGTTATCTCATTTAAATTTCAAAAAATCTATGAGACAATTTGGTTGTTGGTGGTGGTGTTTGTTTAACACATGAAGATACTCAGGCTCAGTGAGTTAATTAATTTGCACTCAATGTTAATTAATAAATAACAAGAAAGAGAAGGTATGATCAATGAGACAAGAAGCAAACTATATTTGGAGTTTGATCGCAGAAGTCAAAAGAAAAGGAGAATTGCAAGAAGGAAAGTAAAGTCAAGAAAATTAAGGAAAGAGAAATGAGAGCCTTATAAAATCATCGTTCTATAGTTTTAGTTTGGGGTTGGTGGCAGAATCTAAGTTGTGTTATAAAAAGACAGTACATAAAGAAGTAAGATTCAAATCTGGATCTATCTAGTTTGAAAAGCTCATAGTTCTTTCTTCACACAAGGAGGTCTCAAATATCAGTATACATAAGAAGCATCTAAAGAAATTCTTGTGAATGTGGGTTCCTGTCCCAAATAACAAATCTATGGAGTAAGGCCTTTTGTTATTTTTCATTCTTATTATTTTTTAAAATTTTAATTCCAGTAAAGTTAACATACTGAGACCTTGCATTTTTAAGAGGCACCACCCACGTGATTCTGATGAAATCGGCGATGGACCACACTTTTAGAAACACTACACCCTCGTGCCAACACTAACAGGGAGCTTTTTTTTTTTTGAAGATTTTATTTATTTATTTGTCAGAAAGAGAGAAAAAGAGCACAAGCAGGGGAAGAGGCAGGCAGATCCGGGAGAAGCAAGCCCAGTGTGGGACTTGATCCCAGGACCCTGTGATTATGATCTGGGCCAAACGTGGATGTTCAACTGACTGAGGCAAGGACCTCGCAGTTTTCCAGTGATGAGCATAACACTTGACTTACAGTGAGAATCTCATGTCGCTTTACCAAGCTAAGCTCCACAGTGGTTTGGAACAGAAAACTGACTGTAATTTGAAAATATTTATGTTACATGGATATGACAATAATTTCTATTAACTCATGTACCCTGTTGTGTTTGGAATTTGCACTCTAATTCTAAACAGTGTCACTTTTTGTTCCCCAATAAAATCCTGAGAAGAGATGTAGTTGTTTGGATTTTTGTGCTATGAATGGTCTCCTACCTTATTTCAACCTAAAACAATTTTCATTGTCCAATATGACAATTCACTTCACAGGGCTTTAATCTTTCTTAAAACAAACTGGCTTATCTCAATCTTTTTTTTTTTTTTTGACTCATGACTTTTTTCCTTATTCCAAAAATCATATATCTTATTATTTAAAACTTCAAAATTTTAAATAAGCAATATATTTCTCCCATTATTCCAAAATAGATGACATATTCATAAAACTCAGTCTTACATATATAATTATTTACACATATTTTCAAAAAAGTATTATAAAAATATATTATTTTTAACTTCCCTTTGAACTTAATTTGAAATCATTAATAATTTTTGTACTATTCATTTTCTTTAAAACACTGAAATAAATTGAAATAGCACTGAAATAAATGTATAATAATTTTTAATCATTTGTAGCATATTTTTGGACTTTTAGGCTATTTTCAATGGTTTGATATTATATAAAGTTGGCGAAAATTCTTATATTTAGATTTTTTATATATGTTATATATACAATATATACATAATTTTTTTATCTTTTTTTCAACTATTTCTTTTTTTTTTAAATTTATTTTCAGCATAACAGTATTCATTGTTTTTGCACCACACCCAGTGTTCCATGCAGTATGTGCCCTCCCTATTACTCACCACCTGGTTCCTCAACCTCCCACCCCCCGCCCCTTCAAAATCCTCAGGTTGTTTTTCAGAGTCCATAGTCTCTCATGGTTCATCTCCCCTTCTATAATTTTTTTATCTTTACTCACATTTTTACTATTCCCTTAGCGTACATTTCTAGAAGTATAATTGCTTGTTCAAAATATAAATACATTTAAGCATTTTTTAAAAAGATTTTATTTATTTATTTATTTGTCAGAAAGAGAGAGAGAGAGAGAGCACACAAGCAGGCAGAAGCGGAGAGAGAAGCAGGCTCCTTGCTGAGCAAGAAGCCCGATGAGGGACTCGATCCCAGGACCCTGGGATCATGACCTGAGCCAAAGGCAGCAGCTTAACTCACTGAGCCACCCAGGCATCCAACAGTTAAGCATTTTTAAGATTGCCATCTAAAATGTTTTACAATTAAATGTCTTAAGCAGTGTAGGAAAATATCTGTTTCTAGGAACCTACCAACATTGGACTTTATTACTTAAAAAAATTTGGTCATTTTAATGGTGACAAATAATTTTAATTAATGTTTTAACTTAGTTATCAGGAAGCTAAATTATTTATTTCTTAATATTCTTCTTTGTTAAATGGAACTATTAATTTCCCTTCACTTATGACAGAGGAGGATAACTCTCCCACATTTGGTGGAGGATTCAACAATATTTTCTGATTTCATCATTGTTGAAAGTGTTGTATCAAGCACTACTGATCCTCTGTTATCAGGGCTGGCCCTGAGTTATGGTGAGGATTCAATGAGGTACAGAGGTAAGTGATATAAAGAAAGTAAATGCTAGTCTCAGTAACAGATGGCTTGATATTAGACTCCTTAGTAATTTTTACTGTTAAATGTTAGGGTTAATGTAGAGCATGAAATCATCCATAATACTTGCTAAAATGTAACACAGAAGCCACTGAGGGCAGAGAAGGTTTTGGAGAAAGGTGTAGGCCTTTGGAATGCCGAGGCCTGCCCTGAAGCTGTCTTAGCCCAAACAGCTGCCCTCAGATCTAAGAGCTGTAGGCATTGTTCCTTAGGCTATGTTTAGTAGAACTCATAGAACACAGGGTTAGGATATTGCATCTTTCCTGTAAACAGATCCTCCCAGTTTCAGTAAGACCCCTGTCACACATCATGAGCTTGAGAAATAGTGATAAAGATTTATGATTATCCTGAAGGATCAATAAAAGTGGGAGCAAAGAAGACAAAGAGTCTTCATCTTTCCAAATATCAAAGTTTGGAGTAATCTTTCATCTATCGGTATAGGGATTGCTGGCCATTCCCAACAGCTATGATTTTTAGGGAATTCAATATTTATGCACGTACATATTTTGTTTGCATTTTCCCTCTAAGCCTATTTAATTTCCTAATTTTTTAAATTTACCATCATAAAAATCCAAGACCAGATAGCTTCACTGATGAATTTGACCAAACATTCAAAGACTTAATACTTATCCTTCTTAAACTCTTCCAAAAAATTGAAGAGGAGAAAAAGTTTTCAAACTCATTTTACAAGGCCAGAATTGCCCTGATACTAAAACCAGAAAAGGACACCACAAAAAAAGAAAATTACATATTCCTGATGAACACATACAAAAATCTTCAACAAAATATTAGCAAATAAATTCAACAATACATTAAAAAGATTAACCACTATGATCAACTGGGATTTATCCCTGGAATGAAAGGATGGTTCAACATCTGCAAATCAATCAATGTGATATATCACTTTAACAAAATGAAAGGTAAAAGTCATACAGTCATCTCATAGAGACAGAAAAAAAAGGATTTAAAAATTTAGCATACTTTTATGATACAAACTCTCAACAAAGTGGATATAGAGGAAATATACCTAGACATAATCAATGCCATAGTAATATCATACTGAATGGTGAAAAGCTGAAAGCTTTTTTTCTAAAATCAGGAACAAGATAAGGGGCCCTCTCTTCCCATTTTCATTTAATACTACATTGTAAGTCCTAGTCAGAGCAATTAGACAAGAAAAGGAATAAAGTCATCTGAAGTGGAAAGGAAGAAGTAAAATCGTCACTTATGCAGAGGACACTATATTTGTAGGTACAATATATGGAAAACCCTAAATATTCCACCAAAAACCTGTTAGAACAAATAATAAATTCAATAAAGTTGCAAAATTAGCATTAGTATTACAAAATTAGTATACAAAATTAATATACAAAATCTGTTTTATTTCTATATACTAATAGGGGAAAACATCAAAAAGAGAAATCAAGAAAATGGTCCCATTCACGACTGCATTATAGAGAATAAAATTAACTAAAGAGGTGAAAGATGGGTACACTGAATACTATAGACGAAAAAAAATGATGGGAAAAAAAATGAAGAAGACACAAATAAAAAGAAAAATATTATGTGCTCATGGACTGGAAGAATTAATATTAAAATGCCCATATTACCAAAAACAATCTACAGATTCAATGCAATGCTTATCAAAATTCCAATGACATTTTTGACAGAAATAGGACAAATTCTAAAACTGGTATAGAACAAAAGATCCCAAATAGCCAAAGAACATTGACAAAGAATGAAGCTGGAGGTATCATTTTCCCTTATTTTAAGCTATACTATGAAACTGTATTAATAAAATATTATGGCATTGGCAGAAAAAAGACTCATAGATCAGTGGAATAGAATAGAGAGCCCAGAAATAAATCCACGCATATATGGTCAATTAACTGACAATGGTGGAGACAAGAATATACAATAAGGAAATGACAATCTCTTCAATAAATGGTGTTGGGAAAACAGGAGAGCTAACTGAAAAGAATGAAAATGGACCACTATATTATACCATATACAAACATTAACTCAAAATTGATTAAAGACTTCACAGGGGTGCCTGGGTGGCTCTGTCAGTTAAGTGTTTGCATTTAGCTCAAGTCATGATCCCAAGGTCCTGAGACCAAGCCCCACATCAGGCCCCATACTCAATGGGGGGCCTGCTTCTCCCTCTCCTTCTGTCTGCCCCTCTCCCTGCTAATATTCTCTCTCTGTCAAATACATAAATTCTCAAAAACAACTTCACAGACCTGAAGCCATAAAAATCCTAGAAGAAAGCACAGGTGGTTAGCTCCTCGACATCTGTCTTAGTGATGATGTTTTGGGATGTAAGTCAAAGACAAGGGAAATAAAGAAAAAATAAACAGTTGGGACTATATCAAACTAAAAAGCATCTGCACAGCATAGGAAACCATCCACAAAACAAAAAGACAACCTACTGAATGGGATAAGATATTTGCAATTCGTATATTTGGTAAGTGGTTACTATCCAAAATATATAAAGAACACATACAACTCAATTACTAAAAAACAAAACAAAACAAAACAAAAAAACAAAACCAAAACCCAAAACAAAACAAAAAACCCAAACCAAAAGTAATCAGTTAAAAAGGGGGTAGAGACGAGATCGGGCGCGTTCAGGGTGGTATGGAGCCAGAAGAGACCCCGAATTGCTAAGGAAATGTTGAAAAACAAAAACAAAACTGGCGGCATCACGTTACCCGATTTCAAGCTTTACTACAAAGCTGTGATCACCAAGACAGCGTGGTACTGGCATAAAAACAGACACATAGACCAGTGGAACAGAGTGGAGAGCCCAGATATGGACCCTCAACTCTATGGTCAAATAATCTTCGACAAAACAGGAAAAAATATTCAATGGAAAAAAGACAGTCTCTTCAATAAATGGTGCTGGGAAAACTGGACAGCGATATGTAGAAGAATGAAACTCGACCATTCTCTTACACCGTACACAAAGATAAACTCGAAATGGATAAAAGACCTCAACGTGAGACAGGAATCTATCAGAATCCTAGAGGAGAACATAGGCAGTAACCTCTTCGATATCAGCCACAGCAACTTTTTTCAAGATATGTCTCCAAAGGCCAAGGAAACAAAAGCAAAAATGAACTTTTGGGACTTCCTCAAGATCAAAAGCTTCTGCACAGCAAAGGAAACAGTCAACAAAACAAAGAGGCAACCCACGGAATGGGAGAAGATATTTGCAAATGACAGTACAGACAAAAGGTTGATATCCAGGATCTATAAAGAACTTCTCAAACTCAACACACACAAAACAGATAATCATATCAAAAAATGGGCAGAAGATATGAACAGAAACTTCTCCAACGAAGACATACAAATGGCTATCAGACACATGAAAAAATGTTCATCATCACTAGCCATCAGGGAGATTCAAATTAAAACCACATTGAGATACCACCTGACACCAGTTAGAATGGCCAAAATTAGCAAGACAGGAAACAACGTGTGTTGGAGAGGATGTGGAGAAAGAGGAACCCTCTTACACTGCTGGTGGGAATGCAAGTTAGTGCAGCCACTTTGGAGAACAGTGTGGAGATTCCTGAAGAAATTAAAAATAGAGCTTCCCTATGACCCTGCAATTGCACTGCTGGGTATTTACCCCAAAGATACAGATGTAGTGAAAAGAAGGGCCATTTGTACCCCAATGTTTATTGCAGCAATGGCTACGGTCGCCAAACTGTGGAAAGAACCAAGATGCCCTTCAACGGATGAATGGATAAGGAAGATGTGGTCCATATACACAATGGAGTATTATGCCTCCATCAGAAAGGACGAATACCCAACTTTTGTAGCAACATGGACGGGACTGGAAGAAATTATGCTGAGCGAAATAAGTCAAGCAGAGAGAGTCAAGTATCATATGGTCTCACTTATTTGTGGAGCATAACAAATAACATGGAGGACATGGGGAGATGGAGAGGAGAGGGAGTTGAGGGAAACTGGAAGGGGAGATGAACCATGAGAGACTATGGACTCTGAAAAACAACTAGAGGGTTATGAAGGGGAGGCGGGGGAGTGGGGGGGTTGGGAGGTTGAGGGACCAGGTGGTGGGTAATGAGGAGGGCACGTACTGCATGGAGCACTGGGTGTGATGCCAAAACAATGAACACTGTTATTCTGTAAATAAACAAATAAAAATTAAAAAAAAAAAAGGGGGTAGAGAATCTGAATAGACATTTTTCCAAAAAAGGCATAACAAATGGCTAGCAGGTATGTGAAAAGATGCTCAAGATCATCAGTGATATGCAGATTAAAACCACAGCGAATTATCACCTTACACCTGTCAGAATGGCTATTACCAAAAAAAAAAAAAAAAAAGAAAAAGTTCTGGCAAGGAAAGGATTTGGAGAAAAGGGAATCCTCATGCACTCTTGGTGGTGAATTTGTGTAGGCACCATGGAAGACAGTACAAAGTTTCCTCAAATAGTTAAAATTAGAGCCACCATATGATCCAGCAATTCCACTACTGGGTATCTACCCAAAGAAAGTGAAAACAATAATTTGAAAAGATATACGCATCCCTATGTTCATGCATTTTTTTACAGTTGCCAAGATATGGAAACAACTTAAGTGTCCATAGATGGATGAATGGATAAAGATGTGCTGTAAATGTACACACACACACACACACACACACACACACACACACACACACACACATACACACATTGGAATATATTCAACCATTAAAAAGAAGGAAATCTCACCATTTGCAATAACATGGATGGGCCTTAATGGTGTATGCTAAGTGAAATAAGTCAGACAGACAAAAGATAAATACCATATTATTTCACTTATATGTGGAATCTAAAAAACAAAGCAAGCAAACAAAACAAAATAAAAACCAGACTTATGGATACAGAGAACAAATTGGTGATTGTCAGAGGGGAGGAGGATGGGGGAGGCAAAATGGGTAAAGGGGATTAAGAAGTACACACTTCTGGGGCGCCTGGGTGGCTCAGTGGATTAAAGCCTCTGCCTTCAGCTCAGGTCATGGTCTCAGGGTCCTGGGATCAAGCCCCGCATCGGGCTCTCTGCTCAGCGGGGAGCCTGCTTCCCCCCTTCTCTCTGCTTGCCTCTCTGCCTACTTGTGATCTCTCTGTCTCTCTCTCTCTGTTAAATAAATAAATGAAATATTTAAAAAAAAAAAAAAAGAAGTACACACTTCTGGGGCACCAGGGTGGCTCAGTAGGTTAAGAATCCAACTCTTGATTTTGGCTCAGGTCATGATCTCAGGGGTGAGACTGAGCCCCTCATTGCGTTTTGCACTCAGCATGCTGTGGTTTGAGACTCTCTCTCTTTCTGCCTCTCCTGTTGGCCCTTCCTTCTCTCTCTCTCTTTCAAATACATAAATCAAACTTAAAAAAAAAAGTACAAACTTCCATAATTACTCCTGGGGATGTAATGTCCAGCATGAGGAATATAGATAATAATATTGTATTAACTTTGTAAGGTGACAGATGGTAGCCAGACTTCTTGTAGTGCTCATTTTGCAATGTACACAGATGTCAAATTACTATGCTGTACACCTAAATCTAAAATAATATTGTATGTCAATTATACCTCAATTTAAAAAAATTCACTTACCAATCCAGTGTTCTTTTTTTCATGGTTACCGAAGCAAGCAGATTTTTCATTTCTTCTTGAGTCAGTTTTAGCAAATTGTATTTTTCCAGGAATTCTTATATTTTATCTCATAAAATTATTTGTCAAGTAAAATATTTTCTTCTTAATATTTTATCTCAGTTTCAAGTCTATTATGAACCTTTTCATTATTGACTATTTCTGCCTTTTTTATTTTTGACCAATCGTTCTGGAAATTTCTCAGTTTCATTAGTCTTTAGACACATTATCAAATTTTCCATTGTTGATCATTTCTAATATATCTTTGATTTTTAATCACATCAATTTCTGCTACTTTCTTCTATGCTAGTGATTTTTCCTTCTTCTTCTAACTTATAAAGTGCATGCTTGGCTTATTAATCCAACTTTCTTCTAATAAGAGTATTAAG
The DNA here is from genome assembly GCF_922984935.1 of Meles meles. Taxonomy (NCBI): domain Eukaryota; kingdom Metazoa; phylum Chordata; class Mammalia; order Carnivora; family Mustelidae; genus Meles; species Meles meles. Next base: position 132,372,329 of record NC_060066.1, read on the forward strand.
AGTTGTCTTCTAGGAATTGCTGCTGTGCAATAAAGTATTTTTGCTTGCTCTTTTCAATTAATCGTCTTACTTTCTTAGAGCAGTTTTGTTTTGTTATGTCATATTTTATTATGTTTTTGAACATGTGTTTTTAATTTTGAAATGTGTAATTTTGTAGTTTCTTCTTCATTACTAATTTCCAACTTAATTGCATTTCAGTAAAAGCAAAAACAAAAATTAAAAAAAAAAGACCTGGGGCGCCTGGGTGGCTCAGTGGGTTAAGCCGCTGCCTTCGGCTCAGGTCATGGTCTCAGGGTCCTGGGATTGAGTCCCGCATCGGGCTCTCTGCTCAGCAGGGAGCCTGCTTCCCTCTCTCTCTCTCTCTCTCTCTCTGTGCCTGCCTCTCTGCCTACTTGTGATCTCTCTCTGTCAAATAAATAAATAAAATCTTAAAAAAAAAAACTTAAAAAAAAAACTTAAAAAAAAAAAGACCTGATTTGTATGATCCTAATTTTTGAAATTTTGGAGATTTATTCCCTCAATTTTGGTAAATATTCCCTATGCTTGAAAATAATGTATCTATTTGAGTTCAGTGTCTAATATCTTTATATAAGTAATTTCCATAAGGACTACCTTTCCTTTTTCTGTTTTATTCTATGCTGCATGTATGTTAAACTGGAGTAGGTATTCAGTGAATATCTGTTAAATGAACAAATTCTAGATTAAGATTGTTAATTGTGTTGCTCAAATAGTATAGACTTTAGGGGCATCTGGGTGGCTCATTTGTTAAGCAGTCTGCCTTTGGTTCCAGTATCCTGGAATCAAGCCCCACATTGGACTCCCTGCTTGGCGAGAAGACTACTTCATCCTCTCCCACTCCCCTGACTTGTATTCCCTCTCTCACTGTGTCTCTCTGTCAAATAAATAAATAAAATCTTAAAAAAAAATCTTCTAGACTTTAACACTTTTTAAAATTTATCAATTTCTCTCCTCCTCCTGTCAACTTTTGATTAATAGATTTAAAAATAATGTTAACAGATACCTATGATTATAATTATTATATTCATCTGATAAACTGAAACTTTACCATTCATTTTTAGCTAGAAATGCTAAGAGAAAAATATGTACTATTAAAAATTACTATATGTGTTGTGCAAAAACAATAAATACTGTTACGTTGAAAAAATAAATAAAAATTAAAAAAAATTACTATGTCACCTTTACAATATTGTTTTCCTAGTATCTTTTTTTAGAATTTAAATTGTTCTTTTTTCTTATGTTTTGTGTGTGAATTTGAATTTTACAACCCCCTAACTGGCTGATTTGTTTCTGAAGCCATGCTTTTTTAATGGAACATTTAGTTTATTTATTTTAATCACTAATATAGATTGGTTCATTTAATTCATTTTCTTTGAGTTTTCTATTTCATATTTTCTGTTTTTTTCTCATTTATTGAAGGACATTCTTTATAGGTTCTTTAGTGGTAGTCGGTTGGTTAAGATGAGAAAAGCTATCCTTAACTGTCTTTATTTAACCCAGTATATCATTGTAAGTCAAATATTGTTTTCTTTTAGCGTTTTTGGAGATAATATTTCACTGTTTTCTACTCCTATTTCTACCAACTATTCCTCTTCTTTTTTCTTTTACATAATTTATCTTTTTGTCTGCTTATATGTTCTGCGTTAATCTGTATTTTGACTATTACATACATGAATTTTTTAAATTGTTTTCTGAGATTTCTTTGCTCACTAAATTTGAAGATGGCTAGATTTAATCAATTCTAGATCCCTCTCCCCCTGGCCCCCAGCTACAAGTCTCTCCCATTTGCTCCATTATTGCCTCTGAAAATCTGATGTCTCATACCTTCCCTCATGTCTCTTATGCTTAATTTCATCTTACCCATCATTTTGTGTCTCTAGCCACAATTTTCTGTAATTTCTTCATATCTACCTTCTAGTTCACTAATTTACTCTTTCACAATGTCCAACCTGTTCTTTAATCTTTTTTTTTTTTTCTGAGCTTTTAATTTAAATTATGAAATTTTCCATTTTTAGAAGTTGTGTTTTTTTCCCTTCAAATTTACCTGGCCATTTTGGTAGTCTCTTGCAGCTTATTTATACTTTTTGCTCATTCCCCATGTTCTTAAATTATTATTTTTAAAGCTTTCTTTTATTTGAGCATAGTTGACACAAAATCTTACCGTGGTTTCAGGTGTTAAATGATTTCTGTTCGCTTTTGCCAGATTCCTTGAGGCATTACTAACCTTTGCTGAGTTTAAGCAATAATAATCTGAATAATCTGATCATTCAGATTGCAGAATTAAAATGAAAACTTTTAAATCACAAACAGGCCTACTAAATGCTATGGCTTCTCATGGACATATATTTTCCTCTTTTGTCCGCCAACCAAAGCTGAGAGCAATAAAACTCTCTTGATGTCTACCCCTGAGGAGAAGTTTTCCCACCACCCTACTTTATGCTTTCCTGAGGTATAACCTTTCTTAAGCCCTAGTTTTATTGGTGAAAGAGGTCTCTGATATGACCCTTGAACACTGAGAGCCCAGTGCTTTGTCTTTTGTTACCTGGCCATACACATTAACTGAAACCGTGGTTTAGACTTCTTAGACGTTCCTTCTCAGATTTAGTATGTACACAGATCACTTGGGTAGTTTGTTAAAAGACAAACTTCCAATAAACAGGTCTGTAGTGGAGTCCAAGATTCTGCATTTCCAATAAGCACCCAGGGGATGCCAATACTGCTGCTTTGAGAAACAGCACTGAATAGCAAGACCATGACTATCAGGAACTGAACCCCCTCTGAGTATTCAGTAGCTTCAGCACTGGTTCACCTCCAGGAGGTTCTCTTTCCAGTTTGTGGCTGGCCACAAATGATCAAATGATTTCACTTAATTTCTTAAAATTTCACACATTCTTCTGAAAGGATGTACTATAGTTTTTCCTAGCATGTTTAAGAGTTTTATAGTGTGCAGTTTTAGTCTACTGTGTGATAGGAAACAGAATTTTCTTTCTTTTTTAAAGATCTTATTTATTTATTTGACAGAGAGAGAGAGCACAAGTAGGCAGAGCGGTGGGCAAAGGGAGAGGGAGAAGCAGGTTTCCCACTGAGCAGAGAGCCCAACACGGGGCTTGATCCCAGGACTCTGGGATCATGACCTGAGTCGAAGGTAGCCACTAACCGACTGAGCCACACAGGCACCCCCAGAATTTTCTCCAAATAAGGAAAAGAACCTTAAAATATGTGGCATTCCTACATAAATTCATTCTACTAAGCATTTTTTTTTGGTGTGTACTATAAAATAAGTTGTATTGATATAGATTTAGTCAAACATTTTCATATGGAATAAATTTTGGTCTTTTTAAGTGATTTTAGGATTTGCTTTAATGATACATATAAAAAGGAAAAAAATGAAGAAATGAAATAAAATACAATGAACTTTTAGATAATTTACTCTAACAACAGATGAAAAACAGATCTCATACAAACATGCTAGAAACCCATAGCTTGAATATTTTCTAAAACAGGGTTACATTAGAGGAGATTTACTATACTTTTGATCACTGCCATGTAAACCATACTTTAAAATTCCTTTTATGTATATGTTTTTCTATCTGAATTGCAACCATTGATATTTGTCTTATAAATGTTTAGATTACATAAAAATATGCATCCAAAGCACTCTGTATTATTATTTTATAGCTTTGATTAGACATCTAATGATGCAGAATAATTGGTTTCTGGTTGTTTCATGCCAGGAAGGTGAGTTCTGCTAAAAACTTGCTCTCTAATTATTAAAGTCCCACTGCAATGACTATTTTTTAAAGTAATAAGAGGTTAGTACAAACTATGATTATTTTGTTTAACTGCCTTAAAAACAACCAGCCTCTTAAAGGTTATCCTAATCAAAATCTCAAAAAGCTGCTCAAATCAACAGTGAAAACTTGACATATCTGGTGGCATTTGGATCTTAGAAGTGCTCAAGACCAGACACATGGATGGATGCTAAAGGTTTGAATATGGATATTACTTGCAAAATCACCCAAGATCATCTTTTTTATTTAAAAAAAGAATATTCCTGGGGCGCCTGGGTGGCTCAGTGGGTTAAGCCGCTGCCTTCGGCTCAGGTCATGATCTCAGGGTCCTGGGATCGAGTCCCGCATCGGGCTCTCTGCTCAGCAGGGAGCCTGCTTCTCTCTCTGCCTGCCTCTCTGTCTACTTGTGATCTCTCTCTGTCAAATAAATAAATAAATAAATAAAAAGAATATTCCTATATAATGTGATGTATACATTCCTATATAATGTGTTGTAAAACACATTATAAAGAAGCATATGCCAACAATCAGTTTTAAGGAAAAGAAGAGGGGTGCCTGGGTGGCTCAGTGGGTTGGGCCTCTGCCTTCGGCTCAGGTCATGATCCCAGGGTCTTGGGATCGAGTCCTGAGTCAGGCTTTCTGCTCAGCGGGGAGCCTGCTTCCTCCTCTCTCTTTCTGCCTGCCTCTCTGCTTACTTGTGATCTCTCTCTGTCAGGTAAATAAATGGAATCTTTAAAAAAGAGAAAAAAAAGAAAAGGAAAAGAAGAAATAACCCATTCTTTCCTCACAACTAACAGTGCACCAGAAACGAAACTCAAGTGAGGATAGGTTGCTTCAACTAAGGTGTACAAATAAATAAGCAAAGCCATAAAGCACAATGAATTACTTGTAGAACCTCATAAAGTGAATGAGAACTTCCCCCCTCCCAGATATATCAAGGGAAATGATGAGATTAGCAAATATAAAATGCATACTTCAGGCGCCTGGGTGGCTCAGTGGGTTAAAGCCTCTGCTTTCGGCTCAGGTCATGATCCCAGGGTCCTGGGATGGAGCCCCGCATTGGGTTCTCTGCTCAGCAGGGAACCTGCTTCCCTCTCTCTCTGCGCCTGCCTCTCTGTTTCTAGTGAACAGAGACATGAAATAAAAAATGCACTTAATGGTTAATGTTCTGAATTAAGGAAGAGACAATTTGGTTCACTGAGAATTATACAGATTCTTCAGAAAGAGTCATTGACAAAAGAAATGCCAGGGAAATGTTGAGACAACTTGAACATGCCTCGATTTCCAGTTCTGGATGCCAGCAGTTATGAAGACTTCATAAAGAACTTACAGTCATTTCACAGAGTCCCTTAAAATTATACTTAAGAACAAGACATGTTTGAGAGGAATTAAAAAGCAAAAACAGAACATAAAATATAAATCTGATTTAAGAATAGAAACAAGTAATCCTAGGTATGGCTTAGTGTAAGTCCGCTAAGAAAAAGTGAACATTATGAGGCTATATCTCATAAGTTAAGTCCTTAAGAATAATAAGGATTGTATTCTTTTCAATAGATTTATAAAGTTTTTGGTGATGGTTTCTCCCTGGGATAATAGTAAAGTTATGGCTAGAACAGATGCCAGATTTTTCAACTCAGTGTTTTAATGTAAAAAATGGACTATTTAGTGAAATATGTAGATCATCTACTATTTGGTCCATCCTCTGTTCATGTCCATATATGAGGCTAAGTTAAAGAAATGACACCTATGCTCCTTTGAAAGGATACACAATCAAATCGCATTTCCTTCAGTCATTATCTGATCAAAATGGCTAACACTACATTCTGTTTTTTGGTGTTTTTGCTGAGAAGTAAAGGAGGTGGTGTTTCATCACAAAAAACGAAGAGGCTAGAAATAATGTTTTAAAGGACTTTTATACGGCTTGCATTCTAAAGATCTCATATAATAAAATTCAAAACAATAAGCTATTAATAACCTGTGTTCCCATAACCTTATAAATAAGGCAGTGTACTTTGAGAATCTTAAATCACTAATGTTTTTTTATGTCTGTGTTTTCTCTCCTATATGAACAGGTCTGCACTAGTCTGCATTAATTAAATTTAAGTAGGATTTCTGAGCCTGGATCATCATTAAGTCTGTGGCCCTGATTTAAATCTGCAGTAAAACATTTCTCCATTAAGTCTTGTGCTTTTGTGTCATATTTCATACACTAGTTGTCTCTTAATTAAATCCATGATGGTCCACCAACACAGACTATTAAAATAACTATACTTTGCTCCTGACATATTTATGAGACAGAGTCATAAGACTATAGACTGATACTTGAACTACTCACTAGAAATGCTAATAAGATTATGATGAAGGTAAGATTAGAACATTCCTCTTCTTTCTCTTCTCTTCTTTCTCGAGATTTATTTTTATAACTACAGTTCACTTCTATTTCAGGTTCTGACTTTTTCCCCAGACCATCTGAAAGCTCTTTCATTGTAGAATAACTGCAAATTAATAGTCAATGAAAGTCTTGTAAAGTGTTAATTTATATCACATGATGTTAATATAAACATTGAGATATAGTCTCCTCTGAGTTTTGCTCTCTTCACAGCTGCAAGTAAATACATTAATCTAGACATGTTTGCCAAGCCTTTAGGTGTTCAGAGTGAAGACAATTTACAAGGACTGAAAGTAGAAAATAACCCTGAGTAAGAAAGCAGTTAACTTTTAGATAGGGTGAAAAGAAGCCCACATATGTCAACCTCGGATATACTGAATTTTCAATCTGCTCTCCACAAAGAATGATTGTCTCTTCCTGGGTGAATTTCCAGAGAACTTAGCATATGGTGAAAGAGAATTTCCAGTTTCTTTTGTTCGCTTTCTGTAGCTTCATGTACACTTTGGGTTTCGTTTCATTTTTCTTTGAAACACTTTTTGTTTGTTTGTGTGCCACGTAGGGGAAGGGCCTTTCAGGGGAGGCGGGGGCGGGGAGGAGGGGAGAAGTGTTCTTCAAGGACCAGGAAGTTTCAAAGGACTGGAAGCCGTACCAAAACAGACAGTACATACAGAAACAACAGGGAGACCCTTCATCAGGCTGAGCAGGCATTACCTAATACAAATATAGGGAGGAGGTCGCAGTCTCTAAATTCATTTATCTGCTTCTGACTAGTATCAGTAGATGGTCTGCAGCTTGTAAAAATAATACTGTGTAATTCATCATTCAGCTCTGTTTTTTTTTAGCTGAAGTTTTAAAAAGTACTGCAACGTGAGAGATAAACTTAAAATAAAATATAGCTTTATTATAACATTGGTCTGCAATGATCAATGCAAGTATAAAATAAATTCTAATGTCTTATCAAGAACAGCAGCTACAGTCAGGCAGCTTCACTAAACACATTAAATCTAATAAAATCACCCTCACGTACTCCTGACACTAGTAGTAATTAAAATAACTTGTTTCAAAAAAATTGGTCCTATACATGAATACTTATTGGCAATTATTTCTTAGTTCTTCAAACCAAAGATAACATAATTTGATTCTCACACAATTTTCTTGTAAATGCGGTTCATATTGGGTTTTATATGCAGCTTAAGACTGTTAATTGCCATTTTGAGCCTCACAGTAAAATAGAGTTCAATATGTCGCTTTTCTCAAGCATAGAGAAATGTTTGAGAAATGCTTGTCTTAGTCTAATGAACTGTGAATAATTTACATCCTGAGTCCTATTTTTCAGTATAAGTGGTTCTGACTTTTCTTAAAGCTCGTAAAGCCTAATCAACTTGTTACATTCATCTGATTAAAGAAATCTATGGCAAAGTAGAAAGATGAATCTGGTGCCTCAGAAAGGCTGCTTTGGTGTTGTTTTGATTTTCTCAAGGCCACTTTTTCATTTGGATCTATTCTTCCTTTATCTTTTTAGACAACATGTTATATAAACTAAGGATTTCATTTTCCGTATTTCTGAGAAAATATTATCTGACTTAGAATATTTTCAAAATCCCCTACCTCTTGGCAGGCACACTCGATAACTTCCTGAATTTACAGAGACCTAGCTGTTCTGTCAGAAAGAAAAAGGAGCTGTTTCAGGGCGCGAACATTTTTCATTTCTGAAAGAATCACCATCATGAGATGTGATTCCAGCCAGTTCCGAGCGGGTGTGCTTAACAGAACTAGCCAAAGAGATCAAGACAGTGAATCTATATTCAACAACGACCACTGAAAACAGCAGCTTTGTGTCACCGGCATGAGAGGGTGGTGCAGACATTTTATCTTGCCCAGGAGCTTGGAAAAGAAGTAAGCTAATTTAATATTCACTATGTATTTGCTCAAGGATCATTTTTTTTTGTCAAGGCATAATTTTAGAAGGACTTAGAAATATATTAGAGAATGTGTGAGTCAAAAGGAATTTTAGAGACAATTTTATTTTACTCATTTTGTGACAGAGAAAACGAAGATCCAGAAAAATTAAGTAACTCCTCTGTTCTTTCATAACCATGCAGCAGAATGATTGATAACAGAACAAAGGGAAAACATGATGTCGATTATTTAAAATTAGGGAAGTGAAAGAAGATGTGGGAAATATTAAGGAAAGGACCAGGAAACCGTTCTTTCGGAGACCATGCTATGCCGTGGCTGCCAGTAAAAGAGATCTCTGCTTTCGCTTTCCAGCTACATGATTTCCTTATCCTCAGTGTAAATGTTAAAGGGCTTATATGTAGTCAAAAATGAAGGGGGGGGGGAGAAAATACTTTATTTGCATTTTGAACCTACTCAAATATTGAAAATCCGTGAAGTTAAAAGGCAGAATAGAATCTCACTGTGTTTGCATATGTAATTCTATATATATATATATATATATATATATATATATATATATATATATATATTGTTCCGGGGCAAACCGTTAATTAGAATATGTCAGAGGAATCACAAGACAAAGGTAGAATGTGGTTATCAACCACCCAAAAAGGTCAAGGTGTGGAAGCTAAAACAGAGCCACTGGCAAGAAAGATGAGAGAATACTGAAGTCAAGTTTGGCAGTAACTGAGCAACAAGGAGAAGGTAGGCCAGGAGTCTAGAAAAAGACAAGTGATGCCTTACCTGTTGTGGGAAACCAGCACCCAGGCACAAATGTACAAAATATATAATCAGGGACTGGCAACTTCTTTTCTGCAAATGGCTATATGGAATACCTGGGGCTTTGAAGGTTATATAGTCACTGTTAAGACTACTCTACTTTCCCAGCCATATACAGTATATAAATGAATGGACATCTATATACTGTATTCCAATAAAATTTTATGTACAAAAAGAGTACCAAGTAGGTTTGGTCTAGAGGCTATAATTTGCCTATGCTTATCCTAGATAGAAAGGTAGATCTAGATGGATGATAGATAAATAGGTAGACAGATAAGAGATAGACAGTTACTGATATAAATCTTTTTGTCCTCCATAAACAACCTACCTAACCTATTTCTGGTGTTGTACCTAAATTTACTCTAAGAATGGTGTAGGAATATAGACTCCTATTAAAAATAAGGAACACACACACACAAAAAAAATAAGGAACACATCTTTGCTCCAAATAAATTCCACACCACATTCAGCAAAACTTTAAAAAATATAAATCAGAACCTATGATTAAAACCCTTCCATGGGGATACCGGGGTGGCTCACTGGGTTAAGCTACTGCCTTCGGCTCAGGTCACCATCCCAGGGTCCTGGGATTGAGTCCTGTATGGGGCTCCTTGCTCAGCAGGGAGACTGCTTCTCTCTCTCTGCCTCTGCCTGCCATTCTGCCTGCTTGTGCGCGCTCTCTCTCTCTCTCTCTGACAAATAAATAAATAAATAAAATCTTAAAAAAAAAATTAAACCCTTCCATGGTTTCCTATTATAAGCACAATAAACTTCAAAGTTTGGGACATGTCTAAACCTCTGATTTTAAATTTTGCCATTCACTCCCTCGTTCACTACACTTTAATCAAACTGGCCTTTTGATTTTTTTGAACACTAAAATCAACACTAAAGACACAGAAATAGCTGTCACCTCTGCCAAAACCCGCCTTTTCAGACATATTGATATTATTAACTTCATTTCCATATTCAGGTCATTAGAAATGCCTTCCATTTTCCCCCTTCTTCATAACACATTCATTAATGTCGGAATTTACTTTATTCATGTACTTGTTTATTTTCCATCTCCCAAACTAGAATAAGAGTTTTATATGGAAAGGAATTATCTGTGATAGTCCTCACCACATTCTAGGACTCATAGGAGTGACTGACGCATGGTAGATATTCATTAAATATTTTTAAATGAATGAAGCTGATGGAACTTTTTCACACATTCTTTTTTTGTGTTGCTCAGAACAGCCTTGCAATGTACTATAGCACTGCCAGATAATAAAACAAGCTCTCACAAAAGTTATATGATTTGTCCACATTTACTGAGTTATAAAATGGCATAACTATAACATTAAGTTCAATGTTTGCCTCTGAACCCAGTTTAAGAGTTGTTATCTTTTTAAAACTCTACTAACATTTTTACAAATATTAGTTCTTTGTAAAAACTCTGTACCGGAAATACTACTATCATCATCATTTTAGGTGAGAAAGTAAGGTCCAGAGAGGTCATATAACTGCACAAAGTGTCATGAAGAGCAAGTGGCACAGTTTGGGTTCAGACCCAGGCTCTGGGTCCTTGTTCTTAACCAATATGTCATGCTGTGTTTATAAGACATAACCTGCCTGCGAGACTCTTGCATTTGAACAGTCATAGACAGTGTATTCGTTTCCTATTTTTGCTATAATAAATTACCTCAAATTAGTGGTGCAAAAACAATGAATACTGTTACGCTGAAAATAAACAAATTAAAAAAATTAGTCACTTAAAACAGGACCAACTTATTCTTTTATATAAGTTCTGGAGATCAGCAATCTGGAGTGAATCTTATGGTACTAAAATCAAGAGTCAGCAACACTAGTTCTTTTCCGAGTCTCCAGGAAAGAATTTGTCCCATTGTCTTTTCGAGCATCTAGAGACCCAGCATATCCTTATCTTGTGGTTCCTTCCGTTACCTTCAAAATCAGTGCATGGTATCTTCTGTCCCTGACTCTGACCCTCTTACATCCCTCTTAATAAGGACTCTCCTGATTACGTTATGGCCACCTTGATAATCCAGGATAAACTGCTCTTGTCATCATCCTCAAGTTAATCAACTTCATCGCATCTGCCAAGGGTCATTCACCTTCTGAGGTAATATAGGTTCTGGAGATTAGATTGTGAAGATCTTTGGACATCTACCACAGATAGTATCTATCCAATTGCTCAATATCCAATATTTTAACCAGTTAAACAAGTGTAAGTGGAATGAAAGTCAATCAGTGATAGGGCTACTGCTCAAGTATCAACCCAGTAAAGTCTACCTTTGACCCTTTAGTCTAAACTGCCACCTCCACACCTACTCCCTGTAACTCACTTTCAGTCTGCTCTCATTTTCCCCATAGCACTGTCACCATTAACAACTATAAAAGTTATTGTCTTTCATCCACTAGAACATAAACTCTGTGAAGGAAGGGATTTGGATAGATTTGTTCACAGACATACTCCATTACCCATGCCTTAAAAAAATATCTAATACATAACAGGTACTCAATAATTATTTAGTAAATAACAAACCCATGAATAAACATCAGCACATGGATTATTCTCTGAGAAAGCAGGATAAGATTGATAAAATAATAGCTTTGTTTTTATTAGTTTTTACTTGACTGTTTAAAAAAATATTTTATGTGGATGACTTCACTACAATTGTATGGTCTTATTATTGAACGCTTTGTGATGGCAAAAAACAACCAATTTAATGTTATAATACATCCAAGAGACAGAATAATGTATGGCACATGATAGATACTCAGTAAAATTTGTCAAATAATTGAATGAATCACAGATTCAGGTACACAAAGAGTTAACTCCTTTGCTATGCTCATAGCTAAAAATGAATCTTTTAGTATGCTAAATACAAAAAGGTTAGGCTTATTGACTATACCAGAATTCTAACAGTATATTCTAATACTGTCTTTAAATATATACATCCTCCATGGTTTTCAATGTTAATTTTGTGTTCTTACGTGTGTGAGAGAGGGAAACAGAGACAGACAGACAGAAAGAGTTGGAATATTACTGTAATGAAATGGAATTATTTTTTTAAAATTCAATTCAATTTTAGTCCCCCTACTTTTTTTTTTTTTTTTTTTTTTTGGGTATCGGAACTTCCCAGAGTTATTTTGACAAAAGCAAATGGGAGTCTGGAGTCCATCTACTTAATGACAGGACTTGAAACAATCAGTTACTTTGTTATAAGGAAGTAGAAGAAAGACTATACTGACTGCTTTGACCCCATAGTGATCAAGATAAATCTTTAAACTGATGGATCACTGAGATGAGAATTAAGACTGGACCCTATTGCTCTATGCAAATTATTTGAAAGTCTGAAATGAGGTAGATTTTATTTAGTCAAGAGAGCTCAAGAATTTTTTTCTAACTGTTTTACAGTTTTTAATTCTGTCAGCCATTTAAACATGAATAGATGGTAGAATTAATTTTAATTTATATCCCTGTATCATCCTTATGACCTGAAGGTCTTATACATATGCACTATCACTTACATTTAACTTTTATAAGGGCATCCAAGACTATAAATGACGTAGTAGTTTGAGAGTTAACTGATCCATCCTCCTCTATACTAGTTCACTTTTCGTCACTTATGTTGTGTGGGTATCTCTGAGTAACCCATATGATGCACTCCTTGCATTTGAGAGTTCTCCTTAGTTCAAACTGAAATACCTATTCAAATGCATTTTGTTTTATTTTCTCTGGCTTTTAAAATGCTAGCTCTTTCTCTGGACAATTGTCCTTCTTCCATTTGAATTTACTAGATCACTTCGTAGTTTAACTGTGGTACATAACTCTTTTGAAATTGTCCTTTAAAAAGCAAAGATTCTAACTTTCCAGAAAGCCTTTTACGATTAATGTGAAGTGGCTATCTGTGGGTATAGGAGACTCAAAAGGCTCCCTGTCAGAGTGCCAAACCATAGTCAGAAGTGCTCCAAGTACTCCTGTGAATGCAGAATTGAAATTACCTGGCATTATCATTACACTGACGTGTCTTCATTTCAAATCAGATAAACTGTCAATTCTATTTTAAATAAACCTCACCCTCACAGAGGCTGGAACTGTCCTTCACTCCCCCATTCCTCTTTTTTTTTTTTTTTTTATTAAAACCACCACAAAGCTAGAATTGTGAATGTTTTACTTGAATTTTTTAAAGTAAAAGTTGAGTTGGCAGTGATGTTAAAATTTATTGGCCCACTTCAGTAAAAAAACAAAGTCTACAGATGGACTTATAATATTTCATTTTTATTCTTATTCTACATAGCTGGACTCCTGCTTAAGTAGGAGGTGTGGAAATTAATTATTTTCCTCCCATGTGTACCATCCTCTTGTGGCTTCTGTCACAAATCAGTACACTGTGGGGTTTTATAATCAGAATTCTGCCTCCAAGAATGCTTCGTTAAGTGAATAATATCACCAAACCTAACTTGGTAATTGGCTCATTGAGTCATGTGACTCGCTGTCCCTCACTTCAGTATTGAGGTAGGGCAACAGCAGTCTGTCATTAATGATATTTATAAAGTAGTATAGTTCAAAAGGAAAAACGAGAACACAGCAATTTGAAGCATAAGAGACCTGAAAGATCATCCAGTTAATCTCTCCATGTGCAAGGAGAGTTCAGCAACATTGTCTAGAGTCTCATGGGTACTTGAGGCAAGGCTTTCCCACTATACCATACCATCGTCTTCTTCACCTTATAAAACAAAATCCCATCAGCAGCAGTAAAGTAGACCTACTACTAAGAGACTTATGTGCATGCACTAGATGTCAATTAAAAAATCTAACCATGTCACTCTGCATCTTAAAATCATTTTATGGCCTCTTCTCATTGCCTTCAGCATAAAGTTCAAAGCTGGACATTGATGTTCCTTTACAATCTGCCTCTTGACTTACTGGTTTTGTGTGTTAAGACTACCTTACACAGGCACCCTTATTATCATTTCACAAAATGTGCCACATTCTAATACATATCTTCCTTCTTGTAAACATTGCTTATTCCCTCCACCTGAGTTCTCTTCAGTCAGAGGCAACCAGATAATGACACTGTCCTTCGTGAGCAGAGCAAGCTTTACTTTCTTTGGAAGCATTTCCCAAGCCTCTCCAGGCCATTTAGGGGTACTCTCCATGCTTTTCCCATAATACTTAATTTATATCTTTCATAACACTCTACCATTACCACATATTTTCTAGAATCCTCCATTAACACGAGTGCTACGATCACAGAGACTTTAACTTTTTCATTTCTGTATTCCCAGAGGTTGGCATAGTGTCTGACCCTGGTAGGCATGCAACACATGTGTGTTGAGTGAACAGATGAAAATAAACACGTGTTTACTTGATGATCACACACTTCTCTCCTCCCCATTTTATCTTCATTTCCACCTCTATGTTTATGGCCATTATCATTTAGACTTCTGCCATGATTTCTCTTTCCGGCAGATAAGCACGCCATCCCTAATAATAAACTAATTCCCAGCAACTCTTTAATTGCTTTCATTTTCAACTACAACTCCCAGGGGCACATAACAAAGACTAGGACTATGCAACATGAAGTGAAGTGGGGATTTGGCAGGCTGACCATTAATTTAGTCCCTGTAGATAAACAACTCAAATAATTCAATTCTATAGTAAAAGAGGTAAGTGGCTTTATTTGGCATTACACTATTTATGTGTCTTTAAGAAAGAGGAAACATGTGGAAATCATGTGGATCCTTCAGATTGAGTTCTTATGATGTTTGCATAGATCAGATTAAGGAGATGTATGTCGAAGTCCCACTTTGTGTTTTGTGTGTGTGTACTTGTTGTCTGAATGGTGAGGGTCTTTTTCCTGAAGTATCACTATTGGGAAGAAGATACAAAATAAAGTTCAGAGGAAAGGACTCTGGCTATGATACTGGGAGAGAAAAAAAAAACAAAACAGCAAGAATTAAAAAAAAAATGGATTTAGAACTGACAAGTTCTATCCCAAATTATCATGTTATAAGTCATGAAATTATAGATATGAAAACATTCTGCTTAGCTAATCAGATGAATTATGAATTATGTAATATCATGTTTTAAAAAGGGAATAAAATTTTAGGCCATTCCCTAAGTCTATTAATTTCTAAATTAGGAAACTTTGCTAATGGGAAAATAGCAGACCTAAACAGAGTTCCCTGTGTAAATAGCTTTAAATGCATATTTCTTTTTTAAATGGTCACATAAATGAAACAAGATGGGATTGGGAGGGAGACAAACCATAAATGACTCTTAATCTCACAAAACAAACTGGGGGTTGCTTGGGGGAGGTGGGATTGGGAGAGGGGGAGCGGGCTATGGACATTGGGGAGGGGAGGCGAACCATAAGAGACTATGGACTCTGAAAAACAACCTGAGGGTTTTGAAGGGTCAGGGGTGGGAGGTTGGGGGAACAGGTGGTGGGTGATGGGGAGGGCATGTTTTGCATGGAGCACTGGGTGTTGTGCAAAAAAGAATGAATACTGTTACGCTGAAAAAAAAAATAAATAAATAAAAAGGAAAAAAAAAAGAATTTGGGGGCAAAACATAAAAAAAAAAAAAGTTCAGTTTATAATATTTTGAGATAACTGCTTAATGTTGCTAAACTATTCAAATGTAGTGCTTTCTAATGATTCATTTCCAGAATGCCGTACCCAGAATGACAAATGCTTAGGAAAATAAAGTGCAAAGAAAATTAAAATGTAAACAGGTTGATAAAGAAAACGAGAAACTCCTTTCTGCTCAGATGAATCAGATTAAAAAATAAATAAATAAAAGGCTCCTAGCCAGTGAAAATAGACACAGGATGTATGTGTTTTGTGAATCTGCAGAATCAAGAAAAACTAAAACAAATATATCATGCAAAGTACTTGCATTTTTAAGATATATATTCTCTAGTGGCTTCTAAGGTACCCATTTCTTTTTTCCTTGATATCTATTGTGACATATCTTGCAAACTGATAAGACGGCAGTTTGAGAATACATGATGATGATTTCCTTCCATGCAGGAAATCAGGAGGCCAACCTACAGAGGGTCTTCTATGGATTGGGGCCTCTAGCCAGTTTTTCAGGAAAGTTCTTTTTCTTCCTTGAAGTAGTCCTAATGAGACACTAAAATCAAGACACTGGGTGTCTTAATGCTCTTTTCATGAGACCCTCAAACTCTCCAGACTAATTTTTCTTATAAGGCCTTAGTAGAATGTTTCCCACCCAAAGGTCAAAAACTGTTGAAGAATGAACAATATCTGATAGTCAAGGTCAAAGGCATTTACAAACCCTCAGCAAATTCAAGCACGTTTTTCTACAGAACTTTTTTTTTCACTTTTTTAAAATTTCTTTTCAGCGTAACAGTATTCATTGTTTTTGCACCACACCCAGTGCTCCATGCAATACGTGCCCTCTCTATTACCCACCACCTGGTTCCCCAACCTCCCACTCCCTGCCCCTTCAAAACCCTCAGGTTGTTTTTCAGAGTCCATAGTCTCTCATGGTTCATCTCCCCTTCTAATTTCCTTCAACTCCCTTCTCCTCTCCATCTCCCCATGTCCTCCATGTTATTTGTTATGCTCCACAAGTAAGTGAAACCATATGATACTTGACTCTCTCTGCTTGACTTATTTCGCTCAGCATAATCTCTTCCAGTCCCGTCCACGTTGCTACAAAAGTTGGGTATTCATCCTTTCTGATGGAGGCATAATACTCCATTGTGTATCCGTTGAAGCGCATCTTGGTTCTTTCACAGTTTGGCCACCTTGGCCATTGCTGCTATAAACATTGGGGTACAGATGGCCCTTCTTTTCACTACATCTGTGTCTTTGGGGTGAATGCCCAGTAGTGCAATTGCAGGGTCATAGGGAAGCTCTATTTTTAATTTCTTGAGGAATCTCCACACTGTTCTCCAAAGTGGATGCACCAACTTGCATTCCCACCAACAGTGGAAGAGGGTTCCCCTTTCTCCACATCCTCTCCAACACACGTTGTTTGCTGTCTTGCTAATTTTGGCCATTCTAACTGGTGTAAGGTGGTATCTCAATGTGGCTTTAATTTGAATCTCCCTGGTGGCTAGTGATGATGAGCATTTTTTCATGTGTCTGATAGCCATTTGTATGTCCTCATTGGAGAAGTGTCTGTTCATATCTTCTGCCCATTTTTTGATATGATTATCTGTTTTGTGTGTGTTGAGTTTGAGGAGTTCTTTATAGATCCTGGGTATCAACCTTTTGTCTGTACTGTCATTTGCAAATATCTTCTCCCATTCTGTGGGTTGCCTTTTTGTTTTGTTGACTGTTTCCTTTGTTGTGCAGAAGCTTTTGATCTTGATGAAGTTTTCTAGATTTGCTCTGTAGCCCACCAACAGAAAAGTATGGAAAGAAGCATACCCTCAGGGCTGGCAGGTGGGAGGAGTGGGGGTGGGAGGAAGGAGATTTCCTAGTCCAGGATCTGCTAGGAGGATCTGACTATAAGAATGGCCCCATATTATTCTATCAAATGAGATAAAGTATAATATCCTTTGTAAACTATTATTTACTAAAATTACTCCTGTAATTTTTGCTGCTTGCATTTTTTCTGCCACTATTCTTAAAATATATTTAGTTTCTCCAAGAATACCTTGTAAGGATAAAAATTTTACTTTTTCTTCCTTTAACTTTCTCCATAGTACCTAGAGAGAATTTTTATTCATTCAGCATTTCTTGGCAAATGATAAGCAGTACAACAGGTATTATGAAAATTCTCCAATATTGGGAAGCCATCTGACCCATGTTAATTACAGGCTTCCTAGCTTT
Source organism: Meles meles (assembly GCF_922984935.1). Taxonomy (NCBI): domain Eukaryota; kingdom Metazoa; phylum Chordata; class Mammalia; order Carnivora; family Mustelidae; genus Meles; species Meles meles. The sequence continues at coordinate 132,390,083 of NC_060066.1, forward strand.
CTTTTACCAGATGCTGATAGTAAATCTGGCCTGACTGTTCAATGACAAGATTTCATTCAATGAATTAATCAATGACAGTTTTTTCTATGAAAAGAACATATTTACTGTTGTAATGTAGATTACAGCTATAAAGCCTGCTAACATTACAGAAATTTCCCCAAAATTTGTTATTTTTTTATAGTGTCGCTGTTATTTCAGGTATCATTCCAAGACATCAAACTGTAATGAGCTATGTGGTTTGTGCTGGATAAAAGCATTGCTTTATATTCTGATGGCTGGAATAGCCCAACTGTTCCCAATTCTCTGTCTGTACTCACTCAGCTTTTAGAGAGGTGTCTTTTTCAGCTAGCAATAGCATAAGGCTTTGCCTCTAGAGTAATGGCGATAGCATGTCAAGGAGGGAAATAGGCTTCGTTGTACCTGTGGTTTGATGTAATGGTTGTTAGGCACGGATCCACAGAGAGAAATTTCACATAGCTCAGAGATATTCAACATCTGCCATAAGCCTTGACCCTATTCTACAACAGTGTCTATAAGCTATAGGGGAACATGTTATTGAAGGATGTCTGATTCCAAGAACCATCACAGCTGTCACTGGGGTTTATTCTATCCACTGGCTGATATGCTTATCATAAAACCACAAACCTTGTATCGACTCGTGTTCAGATCTTGACTGTTCCCATTATACAAGAAAGAGTTAGAAAATAAACACTTGTAGCAGTTTCAGCTTAATGCTTTTTAGAATTGTGTTGGCGAGACAGCAAATCAAATATTCCCCCCTCCTTTCTTTCCTCCTTTTCTACTCTTCCATTAAAACAAACACATAAAAATCAAATAAAACGTCAGATCATGGATCTTTGTGGTTACACTGCTAATGCTTGGAACTTGAAAATTGGACCTAGGAAACAAATGCGATTCAGCCAGTACAGATATGTAAATCAGGACAAGCTCTGGGCTAAGGAAAAAAAAAAAAAAAAAGGAAGAAAGAAAGAAAGAAAAGAAAAGAAAAGAAAAAAAAGAGGAAAAAAGAAAGAAAAAATCAGGTCAGGTCTGGAAGAAATTATGCTCTCTGAAATAAGAGTTTAAGCAGTATTGTGCCTCAAAGCACCAGTGCAGTACTCTCGGTATTTATGGCTATTAGATAGGTTATCATAGAGATGCAGAAGGAGAAAGCCTAGGGAGAGAATGGAAATATTTTTTAACTTATCTACAAGCTTGTTCATCCTCCCTGAGAAATAGTTTTTGGGTACCTGGGACTCCCCGCCCCCCACCATCTGAATGATCATTAGTAGTTCTCATATAATTATTGTGATCCTTTCACTGCCACAAAGGGCTAAAATTGCGATTTTTATGAACATCACCTCTATTTACGTTTAACTACCAAGAGCGACACCCAGAACCATGCAGACTTCTTCTTTCCCCCTCCCTGAAGTACACTTAGCACAGTGTTCCGTACTGGAATTAAATACAGAGAAAATCTATTTCATAACAGTAAGTTAGGTGCAAGTTGTTAGGTAAGGCAGTCTCTTGTCCCATTGCCTGCACCTGACTGCCAGTATTAGGATGTCCTTCACCTCATTCACCGTGTCTATACATGAGAGAAATGATCTGGCTTTGAGACTTTTCCCTGAGATTCTTCAATATAGTGCTCTTTGATATTCATACTCTTTATTGTACTGCTCTAAGTCATCCTGGGTATATATGCCAGTTTTCTCAGCTTTGTGGGGCCTTGAAGCTGCTTTGGAAGAGCTTTAGCTGAGCTCACTCTCTTTATTACGTGGATCCCACACACCGTAGGGACTTCCCAGAGAGAATGCAGAAGAGTCCCTGCATTCCTGCCGCTCATTCTCTTCTCCAGGCCAACAACTTATCCTCTACCATTTTTTTGGTTGTTTGGTTTATGTTTTCTGCTCTTTTGACCAAACAGGAAATCATTTTCGGCCTCTGAGTAGACACACACACACACACACACACACACACACCCCAGATCTCCATTTCTCCAGTATTATCTACTGTGGTGTCTACTGTAGGATCTCCATTAATTACCAGTCACCACTGACTTACAACTTCCCTCTTTTATACCTATTGGCACATTTCTCTCAGTTATCTTCGGAAGTCCTGGTTGTCATATCTTCTATGCTTTTATACTGAAGATTCTCTAAAATGTTAATATAATCAAGTTTAAAAACATTGGCTGACAGCCTTGCTGCTGAGCGGATATCCCTGCTTGTCCTTAATGCTCCTGAGGACAAGCTCCACAGCTCCTCCGTGAGATCGCTCTGTGTCCTGGGCTGACAAGAGACTCCACAACAGAAATACTGGGATGGTAAGGGCTCCCATGGAAAAAGCGTTTTTCACAAACTCCAAGTTGTTCTATAAAAACAATGCTTATTAATGTGGCTATAAGAGGCATTGTTTCATTCACCCAGCTCTTTTTTATAACATACAAAAAAGGTCTCCTATGTGTCATATCCTACCACATATCTACCGAATTAGCATGGTCATGACAGTGGTAAGGGAAAAATTCTATGACGAGAAAATTTTTAACATTTAAGAAATGTTTTTTACAAATTCTCCCTCTAGCAAGCCCAGCCCTAGTCTGTTGATCTGGATAGGAGAACTACTGTTTAAACTACACTTATCCTGTTTGAAAGAAAAGGAAATTGTGCAGGACAAGAAGTCAGTCCTTTGGTAAAATCCAGGTAGCTTATCACTGTGCTTCTTGTTCATTTGTAGGACTTCACTCTGTCATGAAAGGAGCTTTGATATGTTTGTTATGGATACGGCAGATGGTAATTACACCCATAAATTCATTTTGTGATAATTTTCCCATTATTTTTCTGGTCACAGAAATTAGCAATCCGTTTTGTTTTCTAAGTATCAGAGGATCATTTATTCAGTATAAGTGGTTATTTGTCAGGAGCTTACTCTATACCAAGGACCCCAAAGGTGTTCTGCTTCTCTGGCTGAACACTGAATGATACACCCATTGTCATGTATGATTGAGAATTGTGATACAAGTAAATCCCAAAGCAAAATTAATTAGAATATTTGGATGAAATGTGCAGAAGTTCTTGACATTATTATCGAACTAGCAAAGTACAAACATTTATTTTATACAAGATAAAAATAACTTCATACAATAAATCCTTCATTGTAACAGGTCTGTTGCAGTTACCTGACCTCAGATAAACAGGGCATGGTCCCCTAGAAAATTCTATAAAGGTGAGAGTTCACTTCAACAGGGAGAGACACCAATGTTACACAAAAGGAATCAATCACAGTGACTGTACAGGAAATGACCCTAGCAGGAAAAGAAAAAGTCTACTTTTATAAGGCCACTAAGACCTCACCTATCTATATTCAGGCTACTGGGCAGAACAAACGCTTGCCAGTCTGAGGGAGAAATTCCTAAGCCTCCATGAAAAATACCACATGGTGCCTGTGGAGGGTGACTCAACATCTGGGAGGAGTAATGCAGCATGGAAACTTCACTGAAGTCTGGAGATGAAGGTTTTACAAATGTGCTCGGCAAAAATATACTGGGGCAGAAAATTATTCACCAGCAAAGGGGAAATGGCATCCTCACAGCGGAGTTCTAGGAGACAGGATCCCAACAAGAGGAGACACGATATTGGGCCTGCCATGGCAACACTATCCAGGCAACAAGGATAATATGGCCCATGCCTGTGGTTTCCAGCCTTGCCCAAGTACTCTGTCTTTGAAGCACAGTCATAAAATAGTCTGGGATGACTTTAAACCACTGTGATCACTTTTTGTTTGTATAATCTTTGTGGCTATTTCCCTATTCCTTTACTAAACTTTCAGCTTGATAGATTGTTTTCTAATATGTTTAGGGTTTATAATGGAAGTCACTCTCCTAACTGGTGGAAGGAGATACTGACCAGCTTTGTATGTAGAGGAGACACTGCTAAAAGGGAACCTCGTCCTTAGTTTCACATCTCCTAGGTAGAGATCCTAGTACAGTATAGTACCCTAGCAAAGACAAATTCCTTGAAGGCATGGACTGTATCAAGTCATTAGCTTGTCTTCTGGACTCTACAGGGCCCCCTTGATGGCATGCCTGTGTCTGATTCATCTCCAGCTCTCATCAGGCCCCTGGAAGTAGGCTAAGCACACAGGAGCACAGTATGTTAATTCAAATGTTCCTTTGTAGAATGAACCAATGAAGAATCTTGGCAGCCTAGAAAGAATACTGAAAATTTTAGATGCTTCAGCCAATGTGAGCTATATGTAATAGTCTTAGCCAAACACATTTATCAAACACTTGGAACTCAAACTTAATACCTGAGTTTCTAGTGAGTTCCTGAGGTGCAACAAATTACAAATCAAGACATTTGGCATATTGTCTTGGCTGGGTGGTCAAATATTTACCCCCAAAAGCTAGGAAATCACTGTCTTAGTTTTTGGTTCCATGAAATGGGGATGTTAGGCTCATGTGGTTGTTGCTATGGTTGGCTGAGACACTCTATGTGAAAATGCTATTAAAAGTACTGAGAACTGTATAAACATTAGGACTGTTGTCTTATTTTACAAATGCCAGATGCCGAATTGATTATTTGCTTGTCTGTGTCTCCTACATTTTTACATGTGTAAATATATGGACAAATAAAAAATGAGGAGAAAAACTACTTAAATAGTAGCCAGACCAAATATTTTTAGTATTCTTTACTATGCTTCTAAATATTTAATAGATTATTAGTAGATGCAAACATAGAAGACACTATTTCACATTTGCATGTTAATGAAAAATCATGAATTATACATTATTTGCTGTGTGGAGTAGTGGCAACAGTATTCATTTTTTATGGCCATAAAAACTTAGATTGTCTCCTGAAACACACATCAAATCCCCTTCTGTAATAGTGCCAGAAAGATCTGCAAGCTTTTTAAAACCATCTCCAGCGAAATTAGATAGATTTGTTTGTGCCGCTTTGCAACACGTTAGTGTGAAAGTTCATTTGAAACAAAATAGTTTTAATAATGTCATTACTAATGTATATTTGGTCATCACTAAAAAATGAGGTTTTAATACGAATGCTTCATTTTAATAAACGGCAGAGGAAGCAAGTTGCCCTGAGTCAGCAGGAAGTGGTTATACACCAGAGAACAGTCTGATTGTGTTAGATTCGTCCAGAACACTGAACAGCCCAGAGACGGTCCAAGAAAAAAACAACTGGCTTTATTCAAATGATTAGGCTTACTGCAGCTCAATAGTGAGATTCACACATTCTCCTATTATTTCTTGACCTTGTGCCAAAAACTCCCACTTACAGTAATAATTAGAATTAGTGTTTCCAGTGCATGCCTCCATCTTCCTAACAAACAGTAAAAAAAAAAGAAAAGAAAAGAAAAGGAAAAAAAAGTGGTGCTTACAAACTATGCAGTTAATGAAAATTTTCTTTATTTTGTTGGATTAACACAACTTAATTTTCCTAACTCTTTACCATTATGACAAGCATGTATACCTTCTGCTGCTAAGTCACAAGTGCCGTCGTCACCAGCAATGCCAGTCCTCTGGCCTCGAAAGGAACCAGTGTTTCTTTCTGCCTCTCATTACATTCTAAAGAAATTCCTTTTATTTTCCTGGTCAGAGCACGTATGTAAAGCTGTCTTTGACTGCTGTCATTCTGGGCTGTGTGCATTTTTTGTCAGTAATAGGAAAACTGTAAATATTTCAAATATTGAATCGCAAATGCTGGAATTAGCATATAGTACGAATTATTATGCCTACTATTTTAATGAGAGGCACAGTGTGTGAGAACCATTTGTGGTCTGGGAGGGCCAATGAAACCTTCATGGATGTCGGTGAAATGGTTCTGTCTACAGACCCATTGGAACTCTTCACAAGGCTTCCCGTTACGCCCAATCTAGGCTGCCACGAAGGAAATGGTGAGAAGGGAGTCATGTCATATTTATGCATTTAGTGATTCTTGTAGCACTGTGGTTATTACCACTCACAGAAGCCTAACACATACATCCAAGGAGTTTACCATTAGTTGGCAGGACCTAATGGGAAATCAAATAGAAATCACAAGGTGTGAAAAACAAACAGGATGAAAATAATCAGAACTTAAAAAATATATATTTAATAAAATAAATCTGATTGCAAAGCCAAGTGGGATCTGAATTCCTTGTAAGAGATGCCACTCAAGATTGGAATCCTAAAAACCTAAACCGGACCCCACATCTCTGCCACTATGTGATTTTATTCTGCCTTGATGAGGCATCCAGTTGGATTGGGAGAGAATAAGTGAGGAAAATAAAATCTCTATTTCAGTCTCCTGGACTTGTTGTCATGGATAAATGAATGGAGATAAGTCTGTAAACGTACATGCCACATGTTGATGATATCTGTTGAGCTCGTGGCAAGAGCCTGCATGGTAAATCCATCCCCTCATTCCGCTGCTTCCCAGGGAGGCCTCCCATGGCTTCACATAATACTTGGTAGCCAGGTTCTTCGCATGGCCCACAAGTCTTTCCACAACCTGGGCTCTGCTGCTCTCTCTGGTATGACCCAATACATGTGACAGTCACACTACCCTGGGAATGGGCCAAGATCATTTCCATCTGAAGGCTTTTTACCTGCAAGACCCTTCGTCTGCAAGTCTTTTCTCCCAGGTGTTCAAGTGGCTGGCTCCTCTTCCTTCCAGCCCAGTCACATTTTACCACTTCAGCTGGTCTTCTTTAGCCTCTAGCTAAGGTGTCTTCTCCCACGGTATTCTCTGCCTATTGTCTTCTCACAATCTATTTTAAAGTCAGCACCTAGAAAAACGCCCGGCTCACAAAGGGGATTCACTAACACTTGTCTGAATGATGGTGGTTGGTAGTTCACTGGGAGGGACAGAGAATGAGAGGGCTCAGCTGGTGTTCAAAGACCCTGACTACTTCCCTCTTTGTAAACTGTCCCAAATCTGTCCCCTGCCCTCATCCAGTGGTTCCTAACCTTTCCCTACCCCACCTGCCCAGGATCCCTACTCTATCTTTTTTTCTTCTCCTCCTCCCCCTCCTCTTCCCCCTTCTCCTCCTCCTCCTTCTTCTACTTTTTAAAGATTTTATTTATTTCTTGTCAGAGAGAGAGCACAAGTAGACAGAGGTAGAGAGAGAAGCAGGCTCCTCACTGAGTAAGAAGTTTGATGCAGGACTCGATCCCAGGACGCTGGGATCATGACTTGAGCCGAAGGCAGCCGCTTAACTGACTGAGCCACCCAGGCATCCCTCTATCTTCTCTTCTAAGATTAAAAATAACAGTAATGATAAGTGAGCACTAACATGTAGCTAAGTATTTCACATATACGATCCCATTTAAATCTTTAGAGCTTTTTTACTTTAGAGTGAACAGAGAGAGACTTAGAGAGATTATATCATTTTTGACGATCTCACTCCAAGAGGCAGAGCTTATTCTCAAAGGTAAATGGACCAGGCACCTATGCTCTGTACAGGATGCATCATCCTGCTTTCTGTACAGCAAAGCCCTTACAGACAGTGACTCCTACTCTTGCTTCAACACACCTTGGCTTGCTTTTGCTCTATTCTGATACCCCCATCCTGGGTGATGAATTGATTGGATTATTAGAGAAATGAATCAGGTAGATCATGCTCATGTTTTCCCATGAAGGTACATATCTTATCAGAAGCATTCTGAATACAAAATAACTGACGAGGTACGCACCAGATTGAGGATCATAATAACAGCTTACATTTATGGAGCACATAGTCACTTGAAGCTTCAGGACAACTCCGTGGAACGGGTACTGATTTTACTCTCATTTTTACCAATGAGGAAATTGAGGCATGATGGAGTTTGATTATTTGTCCAAGTCACACAGCTAGCAAGTGGTGGAGCTGGGATTTGTGCTTACTCACGTGACTAGAAAGACAGGCTGCTTAATCACTCTGTTAAAGTAAACCACTATGAGAGAGAGGGAAAGCTGGTTTATTTAGCCTACATATAAAACTCACCTTTAACAGCAACTCATTTTTTTCCATGGAACATCTGGTATAAGACGAGCTTTTAAATAAATCACTTTCCATTTCTGGCAATGTTAGTTAGTGTTTTCATCTTGTGATTATATTTAATATTAGAATGACTTTTAAAAAAGAGCAGAGTCTTGGATAAATAATCTATTTTTCATTTGATAAAGATGAGCCATCAAGCTAACAATATCATTAATCACCTTAATATATCTATCACCATCAGGTTCTCTAGAATTGTTTCTTTCTCTGTTGAGGAGAAACATAGGAAATAAAGCAATCATGTCATAACAAATCATGCAAAGAATTCACTGTTTCCAATTCAAAGTTTTTTTGTTTTTGGTTTTGTTTTTTTTTTTCTTTTTTTTTGGTTACTGTTGTTAAGATCTCAAATTGTACATATTTTAGACATACAATTTCGTTAAGCCACACTAGTTTAAATAAGGGAAGATTCTTATTTAAGGAATTCCTTTATAAAGAAGTGAAAATAGTTGTATATAAACCCCTAAGTACAGGCAGTTTTGTGAGGGTTACTTCATTTAAAATGAGACATTCTTTAAAGAAAGTCAACCAAAAGGAAGGAAACAAAAATATGACAGGGATTTTGTGGATCAGACATTTTAGTAATTAACCACTAAACTTCCAGATGATAAGGCAGAAAGCAAGATATGTCTTGGAGAAATTGCTCTCTGGAGAAAAAGGGAAAAAAAGGATTTTGAGTTTGACGGTACAACCTTGTACCAGCACAGATTTCTTCTCCTGCTGGTTCAAGGAGTTCTAAGCACCCTTCTGTAAATCATCATCTCACATCTATTTATTATCTTCCAGCTCAGTGCACAATACTATCTGTTACACATGGATACCAGCAATAATACACAAGGGGCTCTGGCATAAGAGGCAGCAAGCTCTGTGCTCATCTGCGTTCTGAGTCTTATACTGCAATGGAGTTTCTGCTCACGCCGTAGCCACCATCAGCCGCAATTAAAACAAAGGTATTATGTTTTTAGTATTTATTCCTCTGATTTTACCCATGCAATGTGATGTTTGTCATCCGGTGCCATATGAAGAGAGAAACTGTTTGACTGCCTTAGAGTAGCACAGGTTGAGAACTTTTTTTTTTTTTCTTTTTCTTCTTCTTTTTTTTTCCCCCTTGCTGTTAGAGTGGGCAATTCCATAAGACTTTGGTAACCTATGTTACAAGATTCTTGTACACATAGTAGCACTGTTTCTGTTCAGTGGAGAGCTAAAAATACAATGAAACTCACATTCCCTCCAGAACGCTACCAAAATGTTAGCTATTACTGCAGAAGAGGAAATCAGACTGCGTGGAACAAAAAATAACTTTAAATGTATGATATGTTGCAGTGATTCTCAACATAGGCTGTAAGAATCACCTGGAAAGCTTTAAAAAATACACTCAGGGGCCACCCATGGGAGATGCTGATTCAATTAGTCTGGGGTGGGGCCCAGACACTTGTATTCTTTTTAGAGCTCCTGGGATAATTCCAATTTGCAGGCAGGATTGAGAACAACTGTTATGGGAGAAAGAAACTTCAGAGCACAATTATTGCTTTAGTGCTAGCACACAGTTTATTTATGAGACTGAACAAATCTTTCAATTTCTTTGTGGTTTCATCCATCATACAGAGTTGTCATATGACTAATTAGACCATGTAAGCGAAACTATTTTGATAGGCATAAAATATTATAAAAATATATATTTTTCAAATCTCTGAAATCAAGGAATCCTGAGGCGTACTGAGTTTTTAGACCCAGGAAATTTGTCTGCAATCAAGAATATCCTTTTATATCTCTTAACCTTATATCCTTACCTATGAAATGGAAACAATTTATTCAACTTACAGCAGGAAAAAGGAGGAGATAAATGCTCCTATCTTTATAAAAGTGAAAGGATTAAAGAATAATATATTTAAGGTGCAATATCAATCCATTCTGTTTTGGTTTTGTTTTGTTACCTTTCTTTCAAAAATTCTCTGAGGATCAAGTGAGTTCATTTATGTGAGAGCACATTATAACTATAATTTATTATCGTTATGCTGTTATTATTGTTATTATGCCTCAATTTCTATAACTGTAAAATGAGAATATTGAACTAAATCATTCTAAAAATGTCCTCCAAACACTAAAAATCTGTAATTCTTAAAAAGGCAAAATTGTACAACCTCTGTCTTCACTTGCTTCATGTTCAGTGTGTGTGTGTGTGTGCACGCGCGTGCATGCGCACACACGTGTTTCAGACAGCATTAAAGGAAAGAAGGTTCTTGAGTTGTCCAGCCATGAATCCATCACACTTCATGGGCATGTTCCTCTTAGAATAACCTACAGGAGAATTTGGAAGAGTTTACAAATAAGAATCCCTTTCCAGTCTAGAAGCGTAGATGTACCCTGACTTCTGCTGGTTTTAACTTATTACATTGGGTGCTGAGATCAAATTGTGCTTCAAGCCAGAGAGCTAACAGAGCAAGTCCACTGACGAAATCTGCTTTCCAGAATAGCCCACAGAGGCCCATGTTGCTGTCCTGTGACTCACTTAGAAACAGAACAGCTAACCTCCTCAAACACGGTGTTCAAATTTCTGTTGCTAGTTTGGGGGAGGGAAACACATTCTGCATTTAGGTCAGCAGTCAGGAGAAGTAACAGAAAAATGCTTCATTCTTTTAGTAGATGTAGCTCTGTGTGGTTTTCCCTGTTCATTGTGTGAATCTTTAAAGAGTCCTCTCTGTTGGCTCATTTCCTTTACGATATAAACATCAGGTTTTTTCCTTTTCGATTTTACATTCTGGAAGAATTGTGAATAATTTTGAGAACAGAGATAACATATTATGTACCCTTAATTCCCTGGTAGGTGTTTAATGAATGTTTGCTGAAAAAAATAAATGGTCTGGGTGGTAACAATATATACCTCAATTTATTAAAATAAATTTCAATGTTAGATTAAGTGACTTAATACATTGTTATTATTATCATCATCATATTATGGTGGACATCTAGGAAGAAGTCCTTTATAGGTAGACAAGTCTCGACTAGAGACTTCTTTCCAGTAGTCTCTGCTACTGGTCCAGAATTTTCTCCTCCTAAGAGCTAACAGTTATTATGCTCCTACTATGTCAAGCCAGGCACTGAGCTAAAACTATTAATCTTCACATGACCTGATGAGATAAAACTATTTTTTTTTCTATGATACAGCAAGGACACCATCACAGAGAAAGTAAGTAACTTCACCTGGACAATATTTGTAAGAATCGGGGTTGGGATTTCATTAGTGGTCACAGATGCTAGAGCCTGCCTGCCAGATGATTGGGGTAAAGCACAGGGAAATATAGATTTTGGGAAACCTGGATTCTAAATCTTGCTTTTTTTTTTTTTTTTTTTTTTTATACCAAGCTAAGGAACCTTGCCTGTGGCAAGGCACTGTGACTATTTCCCCACCCATAAATGAAGGATAGCATTTAATTCTGATGTTCACTATGGTCCCTTTTGACTCATATTTTGTTAATTCTATCACATGTGTCCAAATGAGCTTTATAAACTCAACAGGAAAGGGAATCATAGTATTTCTGATGGTATTTCCTAAAAATTCATTTGCAAAAGGTGAACAACAACAACAAAAGCCCTTTTCCACATAAGTGACCAGGGAGTGCGGGGCTGCCACCACCTACTGGAAAACCAAATGACCCGCTGAATCAGTCTGGTTTTAATGAATTCACCATCACTTTTTAAATCAGTTCATTATGGGAGCAATTTGTAAAATTACTTTCATCTTTTTTTCAGCCCTCTTGGGTTTTTATCCTTTAGTTCTTTTGCCAGTTAGATAAATAAAGTTACTTTCCAGAGCTGCTCAGGCACATCTTTCAGGTATCAGAACAGGCAGAGGGAATCCACTTTGTAGCTCGTTTTTCTGAAGGCAAGCCCCCCTGTCCCCTCAGCTAAGGAAGATACTCAACACATTATATCTGAAGGGATGCATTCAGGAAAAAATATGACTCCACGAGAGGGCAGCCTTTGTTACACGGAATGCTTCTTACCAGGCACCATAGGTATGAGATCATAGTTGTAAATATTAGCCAAGCACTCTCCAAAGCAGGAATGAGTGAGTGTGTGCTGTGTGTGGAAGTGTATGCAGACAAGGGTGCCCTTCCAATGGCAATCTCTTAAAATTGCAATTAATTAAAGGGCAGGAGCCCTGGCTTCATACCATGTCCTTAAGTCCAGGCTCTGCTCCTTACCAGCTACAGAGCTTCCCATAAGTCTTATCTCTCCGAGTCTCTGTTTCATTATCTACAAAATGAGTATCTGGACAAAAATAATCTCTTAAATTCCTGTAGTTCTAACATTCTATAACTCTGATTTTTGCTAGAGTCCAGAATTTGAATTTATTCTGCTATCCTAGATATTGTCACAAAAGTCTCATTTGTTAGGTCAATTTCATACAGTTCAGAATCTCATGCTCACTGAAAAACATATGGAAAAAAAAACCCAACAAGTCTTATTCCTCTCAGTCAAGTTTAAGGATGAGAAACTAGAGTGCAGATGGTTCTCCTGGGTAAACTGCAGTGCGCCTACATTGCCCTGGCTTGGAATCTTCTTCTCTTGGGTCAGAACCAGACCGTTTTTCAGAGGAATTCAATTGCCTTCTGCATTTCATCTGAATTATATTTGAATGGAAAAAAATCACAAATATAACCCAAGAATTAATTTTTTTTTCTGCTAGAAGACAACAAACTGTTATAACTAAAAGACTATTTTGGCTCCGAATCAACTTTATTTCTTGTCTTTTTGCTCTTTTGAAAATTAAAAAAAAAAAAATCTTATTTCCAGCTCATAAAGTAGCATGAGTTCTTATTATTCCATACATTAGAAGTCAACTGGTAATTCATACAAATTAAATTAGTGATTTTGCATTTAATTTACTGATGACAAACTATAGGATTCAGCAGTTTTGCTCTGATAACCTTTAAAATGTATTAATTCCATCACTGATTTACATAGGCCTTTATTTCCCACTGCTACCGCTTCATTCTCCAAAGCAGAAATGCCCCATGGTTTTTCAATTTGTTACCTAATCAGCACAACATATTCCTCCTTTTCTTCTTTTTATATTGTCACCTAAATTTGAGACTTCAATATTTGAAGAAATTGCACCAAGAAATCTCACATGGTTTTTCTATTTCTGTGAACCTTTAAGGGAATAAACAGAGAAAAATTATTCCACTGAACTAGGGGTGCTGCTTGCAAACACAGTGGTCTTAAGATGATTGCATTCAAATGAATTTTTTTTCAAATCATGGTACTTGGATATTACAAAAACATTTCTACAAATCCACCTAAAGCTCCTAATATCAATATATCAAAAACTCTGGGAACTATACCAATGGCAAGTATTGGAGTTCTGAAAAGAAGTTGCCCAAGGTGATTCTAATGAGGCGTACTGTGTGACAAAAGCCACTCTCTCTACTGTCTAAAGGCCCCCATTCTGGCTCAGGAATAAGGATGTATATTCTCGCCAGGCTTATCTTTCTTTATTGTTATCTCCAGGCCAGAGGACCCCAGATATAATGGGGGGTGGTTCCTGAGTTCAGAAAGCTGAGCTTTGCTTATTAGAACTCCAGTTTCTTTAACCTAATATAACATATGCTTTTTAATCTAGTTAAAGCTAACAAACAAAACCTCCTTCAAATTTAAGATGTTTTTGGAAGTGTTTGTCTTAATAAAGGCAGTGAAACCGAATCATAAATTGACAGTGCAAACATGCCATTTTTCCAAACTCAATTCAACAAAAATACTCATCTCACAGAGAGAAAGGATGGCAAGGAGGATCTAAGAACTACCAAAGTACCCACCAGAGATTTCTGGTGTTCCCTGTAGGGGCTGTGGAATATTTGGCTGAACCAAGATGGTTGACACAGGGCACGAGAGTTTGGGAAGAAATGAAAGTGCGTTTGAAGCTTTATACTGAGAAAGTGGAAAGAGGTTTGGCCATTTGAGTTGAAATATCCATGTACTGATATTCCTTGAAAGTTCAACAAAAAGAACCTTGCAGGGGAACTCTTCTTTGGGGGTTGCACTAGGGAATTCTGTTTTAAGTACAAAATGCAAAGACAAATAGGATAACAGCATGAAGGAGATGTAGTATTACATAGTATATACACAGATGTAGTATTACATAGTATATAATACATAGTATTACATAGTATATAATACATAGTATTACATAGTATATAGATGTAGTATTACATAGTATATATATGTATATTATATAGTATATAGTATTGCATAGTATTACATAGTGTAGTACATAGTATTACATAGCATATATATAGTATTACATGGTATATATATATTATAGTATATATATGAATACATATAATATTCATACAAAATGATTTTATTTGAAGTCACCTTATTCTTTTGATTGCATTGTACTCATTATGTCTATACTTTGCCATGTTAGAGTTCTCCTAACATCAACCTGTGAGGTAGAAGTATATGATGTCCTATAGAGTTTTTTATAATGAAATAAGATATAAAATCATATAGCCTATAAACTATGACCTATATATTACTAAAATTATTTTTTGTATATATTTCTCATCAACTGTACCTTCTTGTGTAAATGTTTGCATTTTCTTTTTAAACTGTTTTATAAACAATCCTGTACCTTTTCCTTAATGTTTATTTTATTTTGAAAGAGGTTCGGGCTCTATTTATTTGCTGATATTGTATGACATTTAAGCCAAACTTGGTTTACTAAACTTTCTCTTTTATAGTTCATGTTTTCTGGTTTTGTTGCTATTCTGAATGAATATTAAACCCTGCCTTTTCATTTTCCATTTTCCAAATGAACTCTCTTGATTATTACCCTTTTCTCATTTCTTCATCTTGCATTTTGCAGTCCCACATTTCTGTTATGATTAAATGGACAAAGACTATTCTTAGAATTCAGTTAACTAGAATGTCTAGTTCATGAGGTCAGTAAATTTGTCCCCAGTTCCTCAGTATTGTCATTGTTTCTCTAATTTCTAGGACAGTGCCTGTCACAGAGTAGGCAGTCAAAAAATATTTTTGAAGGAATTAATTATGAAAAGCATTCTTAAGATCAGTTGACCACAAGTCTTCCCAAGGTGGATGCAGCAACAGCACCAGCCCAGATGGTCTGCACTAAGATGAGCCTGGTGGGGTTTTGCCTAGTGGAGATGGAAGCAGTCTAATGAGTCCTATCCCAGGTGGGATGCTAGAGGTCAGAGTCTGCTTAAACTATCATTTTCCCAAGAGTGTGGATCAAGTGCCAGTTCTTAGCCTCCTCCTATATGTTCCATCCTGCTGTTATTAAGTGGGCATGGCCCCTTAATTCCTAAGGCATGGCCATGGAAGAGCTGTAGACTGTGATTTCACTGATCATAAGGTGGATAGAGAAAAATCTAAATAACAAGATCACATCCTATTTTTGAACCACACAAGTGACTTTTAAAATATTACTGAAAAAAACAGGGGTGCCTGGGTGGCTCAGTGGGTTAAAGCCTCTGCCTTCGGCTCAGGTCAAGATCCCAGGATCCTGGGATCGAGCTCCACATCAGGCTCTCTGCTCAGCAGGGAGCCTGCTTCCTCCTTTCTCTCTGCCTGCCTCTCTGCCTACTTGTGATCTCTGTCTGTCAAATAAATAAATTAAATCTTAAATAAATAAAATAAAATAAATTAAAAAAATATTACTGACAAAACAAAAATTACCAGTTAAGTATGGTATTTGTTAAAGGAATTAGAAATAAGCCACTAGCACAGATAATTATTTAAAGATTGCACAGTAAGTTCTCAGCCCAGGAGATCTGGATATTTATTTCACTGAAAAAAACAATGTGTGTATGAAATGAACCATATTAACATCATCTTAAAAATATATACAAGCCTCATGATGAACGTTTGAAATATTTGCTTTTTATTATTTATTTATTTATTTATTTTTAAAAGATTTATTTATTTGACAGAGAGAGATCATGAGTAAGCAGAGAGGCAGGCAGAGAGAGAGGAGGAAGCAGGCTCCCCGCTGAGCAGAGAGTCCGATGCGGGGCTTGATCCCAGGATCCTGAGATCATGACCTGAGCTGAAGGCAGAGGCTTAACCCACTGAGCCACCCAGGTGCCCCGAAATATTTGCTTTTTAAAGTTACATATTCTAATACAATATCCAACTACTCAGTGCACAAAAGGATACATGACAGTGAAGTATTTGTATTTTATTGAAACTCTTTTTTATGCAGTGTGTGAATGTATTTACTAGAGACTTTAGCCTCTGGGATGTCTAACTGGGAATATTCTGGATATCATTTCCATGTTGTTGTATTAGTTTATTATAGTAACTGAGGTCAAAGTATAAATTTAACACATAGTAAAGAAACATTTCTTTATTAAGGAGATTGAGATCATGGTCTAGTCCTTAAGGAAACTGATTCACAAATAAGAATCCTATATATTGTTTCAACCTTTGCCTTTGGTATTGTATGGAGTCTTGGATAACCATCTCTGCAGCTTGTTTGTCTTTAGTTCCTATATTTGTAGAATCTTTTTGCTACGTAAATTCCACAAGTCAAATTATAAGAGTTCTGTGATAAGATTCTGGTGGACACCAGGACAACGTGTTCTTGCCATAATGAAAAAGGTTTTGGAGGGCTTAAAAGACTAAATATAGTCTACCAGCTATTCTAGATGTGTCAAATTATTACCAGTGTTCTTATGACTGGGAGCAACGGGAATAAAAGCCCTCCTATAATACTGGCAATGTGCAATACTCAAATCTCTAAATACTACTGACTTTTCTAGGATTGTAGTGTACAACTCTGAGTGAAAATCATATATGTTGGAGAACGGCCACTGTCAAAAGAACAGTATAAGCCTATTCAGTACCATGTTTCAGGGTATTCAAAATAGCACAAAATATATTTTAAAAGTGTGAGTTAAGTGCTAATGTAAAAAAAAATTATGTTGTTATGTCAGAGAAATAGAGCATTTATTTGTCTGTTTTAAGAACTCCTACTCATCCTTCAAGGCCCAGTTGTTTCCCTGGTCTATTTTCTAAAGCAGAGGACCTGGGAAGAGAGAACTATACCCTCTTTTTTCATGTCCTTATTCTTTGTATTTTTCCTTATCATAGCCATTACGTGGCTACTTGCCTATTGTCTTTCTCTTCATTTACATTGGCCATACTTAAGCTTTGGGATTTTTAATTTTTTTTTTAAGATTTTATTTATTTGTTAGAGAGAGAGAGTGCATGCAAGCAGGAGAAGCAGAAGGCAGAGGGAGAAGCAGGCTCTCTGCTGAGCAAGGAGCCTGATGTGGGATTCTATCCCAGGACCCTGGGATCATGACCTGAGCTGAAGGCAGTTGCTTAACCGACTGAGCCATCCAGGCATCCCAACTGGGACTTTTTTTTTTTTTAAGATCATACTTATTTATTTGTCAGAGAGAGAGAGAGAATGTACAAGCAGGAGAAGCAGAAGGCAGAGGGAGAAGCAGACTCTCCAATGAGAAGGGAGGCTGATGTGGAACTCAATCCCAGGGCCTTGAGATCATGACCTGAGCCACAGGCAGATACTTAACCAAATGAGCCACCCAGGCACCCCAAAAGTTTGGGATTAAGTCATTTATTCATATTCATGGTGACAGTTGCCTAGCACATAAGAGGCACAAGGTGACTCTAACTTACTGAACACACCAATTTTAGTTTTATCCTCTGAGAAATTTTTTTAAAATATGGGCTGATGCTGTATTGCAGGGATCAGAATTTTTTTTTTTTTTAAAGGCTAGACAAGAAATATTTCTACATCTGTCTGCATCTGGTCTGTTCTGCATCTGGCCTCTGAAGCAACTACTCAGCTTTTCCATTGTAATGCAAAAGCCATCGCGGGCAATACTTAAATGGATGAGCTTGTTTGTGCACCAATGAAACTTTATTTACAAGAACAGACCATGGGCTGGATTTGACCTGCAAGCTCTACTCTGTCAACTTCTGCTCTATCTATTCTCTTTCTACTCCTTTGTCCAAATTTTTCTTTCTTCCTTCCATGTGTTCCCCTAATGCTACAATGAGTTTCTGCCCTCATTCTCTCTTCCTTTTTTATCTGATAAATACTTTCATAACTATTAAGAATGAGTTTGATGAGCCACTTCTTTATGAAATATTTCTTCATCTCCTTGAGAAGCATTGCCTTTCTGTCCTTTGGGCTCCCACTGTGGTTCTACGATGGATCACATCCAAAGACACTTGTGTAAATTTCTGTCCCTGGTTTTAGACTGAATGCCTGGTGATTAGAAACAAGTCTTACCCATTTCCATGTCTTCATTACTTAGCACATGCCTGATACACAGCAGGTACTCAATAAATGTTTACTTAATTGTCAGAAATCATTGACTGTTACCTGGGATACAAGACACAGGCTATAAGAGACAGTTTATAAAACACGAATCTATAATTTCACATAATATAATTTCACTTTTTTTTTTTTTTTTTACATTGCTCTCTCCTCAATATCAACAACTGACTCTTCATCTAACCACTTACATCAGGAAGCACCAGCATTTCGGTCTCTTCCATAGAGATCTCTTTCTTTCATTAAAAAAACATGCAACTGGAATAAAAATGAATTCCAAGTCTGAGGGAGAGCAATTAGCAAAATCAGTGTCTGGGGCACTGCCTGTATATAATTGGACTCACAGACTATTGTCTGTAACAACTACAATAACGATACCTAACATTTACCATGTTCAAGCTACTTTGTGCAAAATAACCCATTATAACAGGCTCAGAGATCCAACAGCAACACACCACACCTCTAAGTCAACTGTAAGTTGTGCCCGTGCTGAATTTTACTGCTCCCGATGGACTGCACTATTCAATATCCTACATCCCACATCTGTGGCTTCATCTTTCAGAACAAAAAGGATATGCAGCGCTTACTGCTTAGTCAAAAGTGTTATTATCAGTCTAGTCAGACTGAAATTTTAGGACAAATTTTAGGACCTTTGAGACTGTGAGAAAGTGTTGAGCTTTTCTTTTCTATTAGTTTTTTCTTACATACTGATGAGCAATGGTGTGATTCTGGCTGGGCCTCCACTATGGAAATGAAATCGATTTTGAAAGCTCTGCTAAGTACTAGCAGCTTGGCACTGTGAAAAGATCTGGAAGGATCTTTCAAGTCTGATTTAAGCCAACACCTACCTCTGAACTCCTTGGACATATCACTTATTTCTAGTTTCTTTTACCACTAGCATTCAGGTGACTCAGTCTATGTGTCTAGTCCTAACTACTCTCCGAGCACTAGACTAAATTTGGACAATATCATAAAGAAACTAATGTAGAACTGATGTAATCTCTTTCTAAAGTCAAACTGCATCTTTAAGATGTTCCTGGGAAAAAAGCCAATTCTGCCTTTCAAATTACAGATTAACTCTGTCACTCATGAGCTAGAAAACACCTCCTGTGTCCTATAAGACTCCCCATTACTGTTAAAATAGGCTCACCATCCTTCTAAGAGAGAGACAGTATAATATTTGTTAGGAGGGGACTCTGGAACCAGTTGGATTGGGTTGTGGTTGCCAGATAAAACATAGGAAACATTTGCATTTTAGATAAATGATAAGTAATTTTTAGTATAAGTCCGTCCAAAATATTGCAAAGGACATATTTATACAAAGAAATTAGTCATTGTTTATCTGAAGTTAAAATTAAAATAGGTGTCCTGTATTTTAATTTGCTAAATTTGGCAATCCTATATTCTACCACCAACATCTAACCTTGGCAAGTTACTCAGCTCTTCTGTTCAAGGAGTGTAATAATGGTGTCTTTCTAATACGGCTGTTCAAGGACTGAAACCATGTAACATTGGAACAGTGTCTGGCATATAGTAAGTGTTAGTGAATTCTACTTTTCTGATCATCCAGAGCAGAGATCAGCAACTTCTTTGTAACGGGCAAGACAGTAAATATTTTGGACTCTGCAGGCCATGTAGTCTCCGTTGCAACTGTTGGACTCTTCCATAAAGCACAAAAGCAGCTATAGACAATCCCTAAACAACTGGGTATGGTTATGTTCCAATAGAAATTTAGGCCATGGGCAGATTTGATCGGTGAACTAAAGCGTGGTCTGATCTAGATTAAAGCCCTATAGTAAATCTTCTACTATCCCTTATTGCATACATCACCTTTTGTTAAAATATTTATTACTGAACTCATCCCCTTTCATTATAACATTTCCTACTTTAAAGAAACTTCTAATAGACCACTATCAGCTACTACTTAATAATTCTAATACTATTTAATAGTAATGGAGTGTGACTCGTTTTTAAAGCATTTCATATGAATATATCCAGTGATATTCTAATTATATATGTATATATATGTCATATAAATCCTCACAACAGCATCATAAAGTAGGTTAATAAAAATTTCTCCATGATATTTCTTGATTTTTTTTTTCTTTTATAGATTCTACTTTTCTTCTATGCATTATCTTTCACTTTCTTCCATGTTCCCCTGCCAGTATCCTATGCTGCAATTTACCTGGACAATTTGCTATACCCTGAATATTCCCCTGTCTTTCCTCTTTATGGATTTCTGCATATTCTCCTCTTATCACGATATGCTTTCTATCCTGTCTTCTTCTCAATAGACTGTATATTCATAGAATTAGTAGAAACAGAAAGATCAAGTTGTTAAAAATTCTAAAAAAACACTTTGCTGTCTCATTTTATAATTGTGTGTATGAATATAGGTATGTATGTGTGTGTATGTATATTCTAACTGGTTTGTACCTTTCTCTTTATTGACTTTGAAGTCATATCACTTCTTTGTCCAATACTTGGGAAATAACAACCAATGTGACTAAGACCCAATTTGGCTTCGTGTTTCTTGATTCCACTCTGATTGCTGTTGTCAATGAATGACTTGTGGCTTAGCACACTAATAGCTCTTCAACAAAGCAGACTTAAAGCCAGAAAGGGGGTGGGGAGTGTTTCTCTAAAGAAAAAAAAATTATAACAGTTGAGAAATTAGAAGCCCTCTCTTATTATTGTATTGCTCTCCTTTCATCCTTAGGCTTCTGATGTTTTCTTTT
Organism: Meles meles; assembly: GCF_922984935.1. Lineage (NCBI taxonomy): Eukaryota > Metazoa > Chordata > Mammalia > Carnivora > Mustelidae > Meles > Meles meles. The sequence goes on from NC_060066.1 coordinate 132,411,197, forward strand.
CATTTCTTCCTTGATGCCCTGAATGTATTACCAGACATTTTAATGAGATGTGGTTAGGTCCGGCCCTGGCCGATAATTAACTCCTTCCCCCCATCAGGCTGTTAGCATTTTAGGGCATTTCTAGCTTCTGGGAATTTAAGTGTGAGGCCCAAGTAAGAAAGTGTATATCACCTGTACAATTTCTAGGATAGGCTGTTTTTAAATCATCAGTGAAGAATTCTACTTAAGAAGTCAACTTCAGATAAATTCTGGGGATGGGGAAACAGAAAGAGCAGGGAGTCAGAGGCTCAAACACAAAGGCAATTTTTAGCCAGCTTGGAAGAAGTCTGATGTGACTTAAAGAGAAGATGAGGCCGGGAGAAGATTGCCACAACAATCACCACAAAGAATGAGAGACATAGAGTTCCAAAGTCTCAAGTGAGACAAGGATTGAAAACATTATCTATAATCCTCCTCATCAGAAAGTAAATTTCACAAAGTGGGATGTGGAGTAGATAAGGTTCAAACTTCCAATATAGAAATCTATTTTTCGTTTAGAAATATAGGTTAAGGCTTTGACAAGTTTTGCCAAATGTGTGCATGTGTTCTGTATCTCCACACCACTCAGAAAGCATTGATTACATGACATTTTGTAATGGTTCAATTAGGTAGCTCAAAATGTCTGCAACATAAATTATACAACAAATATCGCTCAGAGAGTCTCCATTTTGGTTTTAAAAACTTGCCTGTTCTACTCCTTTTCTGTCTTCAAATGACTGCACTTTCGCATGAACAGCACATAACTCTTCATCCTGAACATGTTTTAACGACATCGTCACAGCATTTTCCCGTTACATACAATTTTTAATAGTGGGCTCGCAGACTACTCTAGCAACAATGAGCCCAACTGTCTTCATCTGCCCAAGATAAGTCTTGGAAGGAGAATAGCCATCGTATAATCAGACTTACTCTTCATCCACACCCTAAAACCTTTCTCTGTAAGATGATAGCTGAGGAAGGTGCCACAGAACACAGAGACTGCTGAGCCAAGGGGTTCAGAGCGATGAGACAAGAAGGAAGACTCACAGTTCCCAAATCACAGGTGCCCTTACAGGTGGCAAGTGCTGCCCTGGGAGAGCAACTCACCCCTGCAGTGAGACTGGCAGCACTGGAGGCACAGTGTCCCTCATGGAGATGCGGCCCGTCCCCCTCGCTCCTGCTTTCTCAATCCAATGTGTTGGGACTTCATTGGTAGGTCTCCTGGTTTCCCTTTTCCCTTCTCAGCACCTTCATTTATTTGCTGGGGAACAACCTCTTTCCAGGGGATAGATTCCAATGTGGGGGAAATCAGGTGTCCTGGCCAGTAATGTCTTAACCTAGAGGCAGCCACTTGACACAAGCTAGGTCAATCAGATGGTCCTGGCTTAGAATGTGAATCTGAGTACATGACCCATGAGAGAAATGATGGTGGAGTCATTCATTCCAGCATTCCAGAAGCAGGCTTTCGGCATACAGCTTTACTGTAAGACCACCCCCATACTTGCAGCTTCACAGCCCGTGGAAACACTGCAGCATAGATCCACTCCCAAGCCTGGCATCTGGCCTTTCTATAGGTTCTGTAGGCTTCTAATATCCTTCAAGAATATTCCCTTCTGGGGCACCTGAGTGGCTTAGTGGATTAAAGCCTCTGCCTTTGGCTCAGGTCAGGATCCCAGGGTCCTGGGATCGAGTCCCGCACTGGTCTCTCTGCTCGGCAGGGAGCCTGCTTCCCTTCCTCTCTCTCTGTCTGACTCTCCGCCTACTTGTGATCTCTCTCTGTCAAATAAATTAAAAAAATCTTTGAAAAAAAAAAAAAGAATATTCCCTTCTGCCTAAGTCAGCCAGGATCAGTTTTTCCTACTACAAGAGGGAAACTGACTGGCAAATGCAAGTTGGTTAGAAACTGCTAAGAAGAATTTACCATACTCTCAGAGAAATTTTGTGTGTGGGTGCATGTGTGTCTGAGCGTATGTGTATGTGATGAGGAAAGAAAAATGGGTACACTGGCACTCTTCATCTGGTGATTAGAGAAACTAACATATAGAGGTGAGACAATTTTTCAAGTTCTTCCCTATCCAGGCTAGCAACCTCTATATATTTCTATGCTTCCCCATCAAATTATAAGGAAACATTCATGGGGATATGCTCTGCTGTATAAATGTCTCTTCTCTCTTCAAACACCACCAGGAACTGTTGGCAGCGTCTGCTTGGTTCTTCATACGGCAGACAGTACTAGAAACTTGCAACCAAATGATAGCTTGTTGCCTGCCACTAAGGCCAAAGAAGGTGGAAAATTTTTTTTTAAAGATTACTTATTAGTCAGAGAGAGAGAGAGAGTAGAAGCAGGGGGAGAGACAGACAGAGACAGACAGAGCAGGCAGAGGGAGAAGCAGGATCCTCGCTGAACAAGGAGCCCAGTGTGGGACTCAATCCCAGGACTCTGGGATCATGACCTGAATTGAAGGCAGCCGCTTAACCGACTGAACCACCCAGGTGGCCCAAAGGTGAAATCTTATTAGTGGTTATTGCTATCTCTGTATTCACCCACATTTCACTACCCTCCTTTCTTATGCCTGTCCTCCATAGCTCCCCAGTGTTGGCGAGCTGGAGTTCTTTCCACTAACAGTGTTCTCACCAAACTTTTTTTTTTTTTTTTTTTTTTTTTTTTTTTTTTTTTTTTTCTCACCAAACTTTTAACTCTCCAGGCCAAACCTACTCTTCAAAACCCCAAGCCCAAAACACAAAAGAAAATGAAATTTCAAACTTAAGCACACTCTTCTAATCGCTTTCTCTAACTCTTCCTGCCTAAGTTACTCAAGCAGTCTACTTTAAGCGGCATTTTTTTTTTTTTCTGGAAAAAATTTGATTAAGGAAGGAAAATGTTTAGAAACTCTAGATTCCTCTCAATTTTACCACTAATTGCCACGTAACTCTGAGGGATTCACTAGTTCTAGAAAATGGGAGTGAAAATATTAAACATAAATGAAAGTTTCCTAATGTGGCATCGAATTGCAATTCAGAGAATACGTGGAAAATTCCTGCCCATCTTTGTTGTAGAATGGAAGATGGGAAGTGGGGGAGGGGGGAGCCAACCATAAAAGTATTTATGTAAAAATCAAACAAATCTCTGCTCACTTAGCATTAAAAGAACAGTTTATGAAATACATTTAATATAGTTGCTAGAAACATAAAATAAATACATTATTCTTCAGGAAATCCCTAAGACAATATTAGCAAGATTGTTCGCTGGGCCACATTTCAAAGGTTTCTGTATTTATTTCAGGGAAGAAAGAGCACTAGGTCACTCCTTGCACTTCTAATCCCTATGTGTATCCCCATGTTAAATGTTATATATGTTATGTTAGTGCCATTCTCAATTTTTAAACATAGAGCATGCACTTGTATTATGTTTATATGCTGCATGTAATAATACAATAATAATGATCTTAAATGTACAAGACCAAATCAGTATAAATAAATTATATTTTTCTTAAAAAGGAATTTTGAGAAGTTTCTCCACTATGTTTCCTACTAAATTTAAAACATGCTTGGAGGTGTGATGAATACCTAGACTCCAGGAGAGCACTAAACTTTAACCTGCATGAATTTTGGTGGGAGGTATAAAAAAAATGGGGAAGAAAAAAGTCACAGAACATGGATACAGGTGACCATTGTCTAGATCCTGACCCCAACTAGTGGCAGAAAACCTGACCCCAACTAGTGGCAGAAAACAAGCCCCTGTGTTTATCTGAGACTTGTTGCCCTGAGAAGACAAAAGCACACTGTCGTATAGGAGCCCCAGTTAGCAACAATGATTATGATTTCAAAGGGAAAAGAAGGAAAATTACATAAGCAAAACATTTTCTATGATATCTTTCTCATGATGGTGATCAGGAAATGAATTTTGAACATTATTTACTCTCTGACTCAACCATTTTCATTTGAAGTTCTTAAAAGTGAATTCTGCTCCATGTTTACAAATGGCAGAAGCAAAAAAGGAATAGCACTTTATTCTTACTTTGGAAATTTTAACTTACACACACACACACAACACACACACACCCCCCGCACCAATGTTCTGATAAGTGATAAATGGCAGTCAAGAGTCCCCTCTAGTGCACTCCCCTTTCTCTCCACCTCTATTTCTTGTTCTCCCCTTCCTCTATGCTAATTAGATTTTAGTTGAACATTTCCCAAATTTCTTTTAAATTAGCAATGGCCATAACCACTCCTTCTTCTTTTCCTTCTTTTTTTCCTCCTTCTTCTTTCTCTTATTCTTTGCTTCTGCCTCCACACCTGAATGTGGTATGATTAAGAAATAAGTATAAAATTAGCGGGATGAATAAGGAAGCAAGGCAACTGATAAACAATAAAATTGGAGATCTTGGGGAAAAACAGCGGCCTCCTCATTTATGTCTGTGAGGATTATCCTGAATACAGTGAGCTCCTCACCTTTTATGCGCAGCATGGTTCTTACATCATCTTTCCTGGGTAGTCAAGGTTGCCAAGTTAAACTGTAAATTAATTATGCTAGTAAGCCACTACATAGGCATATTCTGTATTTTTTAAAACATCTAGGAAATTGATTCTAAAAAGCACATGCTGACCAGACACTTGATGGTTGACTGATTGTAGACTGGTCCTATCAATGAACCAAAAGCAAGGTTCATAGATTTATGGATGAATGAAAAATTGTATTACAGAAGGTCAGAGATCTAGAAGATTGTATTATAGAAGGACAAGCTTTTTATTCAATCATTCATTCATTCAACAAGAGCTACTGAATTTATTATATTCCATTTAAAATATTTGATCCTAGAGTAAGATAAGCATAAAGAAGCATTCCTTATCTGTATTAAGGTAAATCCTGGAGGCTTATTCTCATTGATTGTATTAAAATGGCAACAGTTGGGGCACCTGGTGGCTCAGTCAGTTAAGTGTCTGTCTTTAGCTCAGGTCATGATCCCAGGTCTTGGGATCATGTCACATGTTGGATTTCCTGCTCAGTGGGGAGTCTGCTTCTCCCTCTCCCTGAACCCTCCCTCCTGCTAGTGCTCTCTTTCTTTCTCAAATAAATAAAATCTTAAAAAAGGGAGGATGGGGCTCTTGCTTTAGTCACTTTCTAAAGACCCTAGGAGTAAAAAGCTGACACATATATTATCAGAGGGAATCACTAAAGGTGAACTGGGGGCCGTCATCCATAGGGGAACCACTGGTTATCTTGAGAGTCATAATCCGGGCAGGCACTATAGACGCCTCCAGTGAAATCACAAAAGCTTCTATAAGAGAAAGATAGTATTAAACATCAGCCAAGCCCAGAGACTGTGAAGTCATCTTAGAATACCACTTCTCAAAAATGAAGTCTTTTCCTGGTCACCACACCACAACCATATTCGAGGAGAGAGCAGCCAGTGTGAAGGGCTGAGGAGAGGGAACGAGTGAGGAGGTCAACAGGCCCTCTTCCCAGGAGGCCTGCCAGGTAGCCAGTCCCGGGTGGGGAAGAAGGGGACTAGTGGTGAAGTATTGATTAATATACAGGACTAGACATTTCAAATTACTGGACTGAGACTAAAAGAAAGTTTAGGGCTTTTTATTACCTGGATAGTAATGGAAAACTTATGAGATTGTCTATGTTTCTATGGCAAGGTGAGGACAGCTCATACTGAGGACACTGAAAGAGTTACTGAGAGAAAGAAATAAAGATGCTTTTCTGATTCCTCCCTAGGAATCAGGCTCGTTCAATATTTAGTACACAAGCGTACTGCTTCTTCCTAAGGCATGAAATTTTCTTCTTTTTTGAGTTGCTCTTTATACGCTCTCAATTGTACCCATAGCATAGAAAACATGACAAGGTTTTCTCCACAATGAAAATTTCATTTTCACAGTGTATTGATTTATTGCAAGTGTTAATTACAAAGCTGCACAAAATTACTGTCACAAGCGTACACAGTCCCTGAATAGCACAGGACCTGGCCCATGTGCTCCATCTTCTATCTGCAGCATGTAAGACTGGCTGAGAACTATTGCATGAGCAAGAAATTTGAGCAATGCCTGGTATGTCTGTTGAGAAAGAACTTTGCTTGACCTCCTCCCAAATGCTCCTATCCCATTCCATGGGTTAGAATTCTTAAAAGAAGAAGAACAAGAAGGAGGGGGAGGTGAGGGAGGAGGTGGTAGGAGAGGAGGAGGGAGGGAAAGGGGGGGAAGAGGAGGAGGAGAAGCAGCAACAGGGTTTGTAGCTCTAATTACCTTGCTTTAATAAGCAATTAAAAATATATAATATATACATCTAGGATTGGCTACAGGTTAGGCTGCTCCACCATGACCAAAAGAACTGTAATTTAAGCAAAATGAAACTTTGTTTCTCTCACTTGGCAGTCTGAGCTTTAATAGTCCAGGTTTGATTGATAGCTCACTTCACGGAGTTGGGACTAAATTCTTTTTGCCCTGCCCTACACCATCTTTAACACAGGGCTTCCACCTTTTAATCTAAGAGAAGTGATCCCATTTAGTCATCATGTTCAAATTCCAGCTAATGAGAAGGGGAAAAGGAGTGAAGACACGTTATTTTTAAGTATGAGAATCAACAGTTATAAATATAATTTCTGTTCACATTCCATTGGCCAGAACCTTGTCACATAGCTACTGCCAATTCAAAAGGAGTTTGGGAAATGTGCTCAGCTAAAGTCTTATGAAGATAGAGGAAAGGAAGAACAGATAGATAATGGGGGAACAACTAGCCATCTCCCATTTATATACAAAGACTTTTTAAAAAGTCTATTATTTTTTTAAAAATTCACATCAAATAACATACCTGTTTTAGAATTAGTCCTCCAGAAGGTAAAGCCTGGGGCAAGGATTAAAATACCAGTGCTTGGATTGGAAGGTCTTGACTGAGGGTGTGGAGGGTGAAGCAAAAATGGGGAAATGAGGCAAGGAAAACCTCAAAGCAACACTATTTGATGCATCACGATGGCTCAACGTGAATTATTTTTGCATTATGCAGGACTTCTCCAAAGAACTGACGAGGAGAAATTGCATCTCAGAGCAGTGCACAACGGGAGAAAGCGAGGAAATATTATCTACCTGTTTCCTGCCTCTTTTCACTTTCCAATAGCCGAAGTTTAACCCACCGGGAGCTAATGCTCCTGAATGTGTAAATTTTGTCATCTGGCCCCTTGAAAGGTGAGAGCCAACTTAGTGCAGTTATAGCAAAAAAAAAAAAAAAAAAAAAAAAAAAGGAAAGAGGGGCAGTTGAGGGATTCTAAGCAGGTGTACCTAATATATATACATCAAGGCAAGAAATCTAATTCTTAGTCTCCATATCATGATTCTCTTTTCAGTAGAAGGATTTCCATTAGCACCGCAATTTTTGTTTTTCTCCCAACCTTCTCACTGATTCCCGTGGAAAGAGGAGTGATTAGTCTGACAAGTGGATGAAGGGACTGGGGCAGTATGTGGCTCAGCCGCAGCCCCACATGTTTTGGTGAGCTGCCTGTTTGTAGAAAGTTGTCTTAGCAGCTTGGTGCCACCCAGGAAAATGGGTGTTAGAGGCCTCGCCCCAAAGACGCTGGAAAGCCCGTGATTATCTGATGCCAACTCTGACCAGTGAGAGTGTCAGTCTCCGTCTCAATTTGAGTGCTGCAAGATCTATTATTGCCTTGGAATAAAACTATGCTCTCCAGTATCTGCTTTATCAGTAGGAAAGCTGCTAATTTTATTTCCACCTGCCTTCCTCTCTGTCCACCTCAGAACTGTCCCTGGATAAGAGAGAGTTGCTCTCTTAGCTCACTAAAGAGTCAACAGAAAGAAAGAAAAACAACAACAATCATTTTCTTCATAGGCTCTTTGCTGCTACTTAAAAGAGGAAAAATGACATATAGTCATTGTACTTTTATTATCACCATAGCTATAATTTATTGAGATCACAGGGTACTTCAGGCACTGTGGGAAACACTATAAGAACAATATTTCACTTCATCTGTACAACAGATCTTGGGGGTTTACGGAGAAGCAAGCAGAGATTTATTTCTAAGGACTCATCAACTTATTCAATATACACTTGTTGCCTACCTATTGTGTGCCAGGATTAAGAGGAAAGCAGGCAGGTTTTACCCTCATGTAGTATGGAGTTTCACTGGGAGACATATATTAATTATTCACACAGAGAAATGCAAAATGGCAATAGTGATGAGTGGCATCCAAGAGAGGCATGGAGTGCAACAGGGACAATGAAAAAGCAGTGACCAAACCAGGCTTGAGGCTCGAGAGTGACAGTGAAGGAAAGGAGGTGTGTGCATGGTGTGGCAGACTGGGAGATGGGAGTGGCAGAGAGGACACGACTCCAGGGGCAGGGACAGCATGTACAAAGGCCCTGGTACTGGAAGGAAGTATGCAGAAGACAGAAGGCCCCTGAAAATGGCCATTATGGCTGGAGTAAAGAGAATGAGAGGAAGACTGAGTAGAGGCAAGATCAGACTGTACAGAGCCCAGGTTGTAAGTGTTTAGGCTCATTAAAGCATTTTTACTTTATTCAAAAATGACTCACAAGCCATTGGGTGATTTACAACTGTGTTGTGACGCAGTGAAACTCATTCTGACTCTAATTTGGAGAGTAGATCAGAGTGAAAGCCAGAATGGATGCTTTTTATTAGTTAAGGAACTTTTGCCAGCATCCAGGTGAGACAAGCTGGTGACTGTAACAGAAAGACATGTATAAATTAGAAAAATACGTACAGGATAGGATGGATGATATATGTGGCATGAGGGAAACCAAGGTGTCAAGGATGACACTCAGGTGTGAGGACCAGGTAATTAGCGAAGAATCAAGAACTTGCGGCCTCTATTTACAAAGGCAAGCTCCCTCCATTATAAGAGAAACATAAACATTTCTGCTTCAAAACAATTTCACTGAGAGAATAAGAATCCAGCAATCTGCTCAACCAGGCTTATAAGGAGAGATTCTTTCTCTCCTTGTTTGCAATGTCTTTTAAAATCAGAACCATTTCCCTTTTAGAATTTTCCCAGACATGTGTCACTGAGAGAAATCAATACAAAATTGCCCTGGGACAGTTAAAACCTTGTCAAAATCATATGATTATGTTGCATCAGATAGATTCCTTCCTTTGACAATTAAATAGTTTTGATGACCAGAGTTAGTTCATGGACTTGGTAGACAACACTACTTAAGGTGACTATAGTTTTGAATATTTGGTGAGATTTTTCACATCAACCAAAGTTCTAGTAGCTTATTAGTGCTTGTGAAAGGTAAGAAAGAAAGGAAATTATAGTTAGCCAAAGGTTGGTTTTTATTGAGTGGATCCTATTTTTGCATCTTTACTCACATTGCAGATCCCTAAGACAGATATAACTTTACCAAAATACCTATTGTGCTTTGCAGCTGTGTGATACATGCTTTCCTAGTTATGGATTCACAAATCCCATGTCTTAGCTTAGCTAACAAGGCTTTTTTTTTTTTTTTTCTTAAATGAGGCAGAATAGTTAAGTGAAAGCCCCTTAATTTGAGCATGAGCGCTTCATTCCAATTAAGCTTGAAGAATCAAAGAAAAGAGAGTTGATTTCATTTTTTTCTGAAGTGAAAAGTAGGCAGCGCACTCAAAGATGAAAACGGTACAGTAGCATCTGCAAATCACACATTTTTATTTAGAACTTAGGTCAAATGTGAAAAACTCTATAAAGTAGGGTATGAAAAAAATGAAACTAATACAAAATATAGTAACGCATTAACAAGTAAATGGGAAAAACACCAGCCATGTATGTGTTATTGACCTTAAGACTGCAAGTGTTCAAAAGCCATAAATGGCACCATTTCACAATTGGCAACAGTATGCTATGCACCGCTATGTAATACTGGAAAGTAGCATACAATTACCATAACTTCTATTAATGTTTCTTCTGATCCTGTTGATAAAGTCGCCATTTCTAGAAACAATTTATTGTCTGAGAAATGTAGGCCTATAGCCAGTTAATCCATGTTACCACCTGTATTGTTGGCTTAGTTCTATTGAGTTAATTACTACTGTGTCTAATTAGCCAAGGACATTAGTTAGGGTAGGCTAGGACATGCTGGAGAAATATCTTCAATCAGAGATCTCAGTCTCATTACACAAACAGCATATACTTCTCATGTGCTATATGTACAGGTCTGGTTGGGGTTGGGTTGGCAGTGGGCCACTAAGGGCCTCAGGCTAACACTCTTGCAACTATCTGGTGACACTCCCATCCCAACAAGTAGCTTCTAAGTACCTCAGACCTACTTCATTTCCACTGCAGCCAGAATTCATCATCCAACTTCAAGCCCCTTTTAAGTGATGCTGGAAAAAGCAGGGAGCTCATAGAATATTTAGGAAGCACTCCTGTATTTGTTACATGACATTAGCCAGGTGTCTACTATAGAAGATGGACCAGATGGCAAACTTTGACTGAAATTTTTCTTTAAAAAGAGTCTGAGCATGATTTCACAAGGGGAACATCATGAAGTTACAGCATTGAGAAGAGATTCTGGGGGCACCTGGGTGGCTCAGTCGTTAAGTGTCTGCCTTTGGCTCAGGTCATGCCCCGCCTCTGGCTCCCTGCTTGGCAGGAAGCCTCCTTCTCCCTCTCCCATTCCCCCTGCTTATATTCCCTCTCTCCTTGTGTCTCTGTCAAATAAATAAATAAAAGTTTAAAAAAAAAAAAAAAGAGAGAGCCAGATTCTGTCTAGGCTGAAGAGGAACACAATGACCATGGTTATAACAGAAGATTGATGTAAAATAATGAAGTAGTAGAAGGAAAAAAAGAAGAGCAATCTAAAATTCCACACCCATGAAAGAAGGAAGCTAAATATACTAATTAACAACGGCGACCTTGATAGAATAATGAAAACAGAATATAACATCTTAGCATCTTGGTTTCCTCATGAGAAGATTTGATGAAGATTTGACATCACATGATGAATCACAGAATAATTCTGAATAAAGGAATAATATATCTGCAGGCAATTCCAACTACAGCATTTTCAACGAAGTAAAATCCAGAAGGGGAATTTGTTAAGGATTTGAAAATAAAGGAGAAGGTGTCTCTTAAAAAGATAAAACATAATTTTGGCAATTTAATGGATGTAAACATAATTCAAAGAGTATGAATGAACTGCAATGACTCTTAAAGCTGTGTTATTATGGCGTTTGGACACTGGAGGAAAAAAGAGAGACAGGATTCTGAATGTAGAGAACATAGGAGAAAAAAGAGTGTGAAGGAAAGAGCACTTGCTTCTTATATTTTTAAATTTGGCAACATGTATCTATATATTAATGGTGCAATACATTTTCCTCTATTTTACTCTTCTTCACAATAATAGTGAAATAGCAATAATTTAAATTGATTGTAAGTCTCTATAGCAATTACTTAACATACATTATGTAATTTCACTTTCATAACATCTTATGATCCAACTTATTATGGTTTACAAATGACAAGTAACTTTCCAAGACCAAACAGCTCATAAACTGGATTTGAGCCCAGGTTTATTGAAACCACAGACTGTCAATAAATCCTTCCTCTCAATCTTTCTATTTTCTATTTTTCTTTTATCCCCATGTCCTTTTTTTCCAACCCTTTTCCATCTATATATGCCATGCTCTAGAGTTCTGAAAGCACCTTCCTCCATAAAAAATAAAAATCAGGCTATATTGTACAAATTAAATGTGAGGGAGACAATCTCGGGAGTAAATGTGCAGGACCTAAATTTTTCCAATTCAAATACTATCGCAAAGCTTATTGGGTTTACTAGGGAAATGAAACAAAGAACAGAAAGAATGGAAAACACAAAGACCTCCATATTCAACTTAGACATCAAACCGTAACTTCACAATTACTGAACGACTAGCTGAAAAGCAAAATGGCAGCTCATCAATTAAGTAGAAATGGCTAGGGCTGCACAATCCCTACTCACATTATCAATTCTGGGACATAGAAAGTAATAGATCATCTTGGGATTTTAATTGTAGAGAAATTACAAGGTACTTTTCTCTTTTTTTCCTAGTCTTGTCCAGGATTTCATATTTTCAGCATTTGTCTTGCATTTTAAGTTTTCATCTCATAACTTAAGCTCTATGGAATAATATTTCATTTCATTTTGTTGTTTATTATTGCAAAATATAATATTACCCAGAGTATTTCAACTGCCTGATTAATTTCCGCTTGAAGTCTCCTGGATATTACTTTAAAATTACTAAAAATGACTTACAGACTTCAATGAAATCCTACCACCCTTTCCCCAACCTCAACTCCTGCTTTTTTCTTCTTTCGATTATTGAACCTTAAAGTCAATAATAACCTTGACAAATATTACGGCATATGCAATGGACACAATCTCTTAAAGATGGCAGAAACCTTGTTGTCAGTATTTCACAATACCGGGAAGTACAGCAAGATGTTTGGAAACCCCAAAGAGGAAAAGAGATTTTTACAAGTAGGTTACAATTTTTATTGACCTCCATCCTGAGTCCAATATCTTTGTTCTAAGAGTGGAACTAGCCCTTATGAAAGAAAATCTCTTCATGTTAGAAATCCCAGCTGCCTTGTTTTCCCCAACTAAGTTATGTGTAAAACATAAAGAGAATTCTTAGATCTGCTGGGATATAGGGTTGCTAGGGTGACTGTTAAAGAAAGTGAGCCCGAGACTATCAGAGATCAATAAGAAAGGGAAGGCACTAGGGGCTAAAGTTAGAAATATTAAATCTTTGGACAAGACCTTTTTCTCTAAAGCTTAGAGATCTAATTGGTTTTCTTGGTTTTATCTCTCAGCAATGGTTACCTAACACACAGACACCTCTTTTCAGATCATACACTTGTTATCTCTCTCCTTTTTTTTTTTTTTATTTCTTTAAGACAGACATGAGATGAGTAAAAATTCATAACCAGGAAAGAGGTGCTGTTTTTGGCAGTCATATTTCACACCTCCCATTATCTCCTCACTGGGCCCTAAAATGTATCTTCTTTGCTTATTTCTTTCCTATTGTCTCTTTAAGAAAAAGAAAAAAATGTCCCTAAACTTCAAACTAAAACCTCCTCACACTATACATGGACATCCCCAAGTACATAAATAATAATGAACTGAAACTGAAAATATCCTAACACTATTGTAAAACTGTATTTGTCATGCTATGCAGTGGTTCTGTGTGAGAAGGAGGGAAAAGAGGAAGAGGAATAAGGAGAAGGCATTGCCTGTCTCTTAAAATCCCTGACTAGAAGTGACACATATAATTCCATTGATAAGAACCCTTCACTTGACCATACCTGGATATAAGAGGGGCTGGGACTTACAGTCCCTGGTTGGGCAGCTGTATCACAGTAATCACTTCATAGTGTACAGTCTATAACATAGATTCTATAGCATGAACAGAAAATCACAGATTCTGATGGATAGTTGGCTATCTACAATAGTATTTAAATATTAACATTAATATAAATAAGTAAATAAGCATAAATAAAGTATAATAAATATGCAATTGAATCTATGATGCTATGCTGAGGTGTGATTTATTTTTCTTGGCTGATTAAATCAACGGTTTATTTGTTGTAGGTTTATAATGTGACTAGACACTCTTCTAGGTACTGGAGATACAATAATGAATAAAATAGAAAAAAAAACTTCATCCTACATGAAGCTTGCATCTTAGTAAGGTATAAGTAGAAACTAAGGAAAATCTACAGTAAATTCTAGAGTAGAATGATAAGTACCAGGAAGAAAAAATAAAGGGACAGGGAATGTGGGAGGTGACTTCTATAGGATGGTCAGGAAAGGCTACTGAAAACGTGTTATTTGAATAGACCTGACGGTGGTTCCGAAGACACCTACATGCCATAAGAATAACAGTGCAAGTGCTGGTGGTATGTACAAGGAGCACACAGGTTTCGTGTGGCCCAAGTGGAGTAAATAAAAAGGAGGGCTCTAGGAGATAAATTCATGAAGAGAGAGGGTACATCATAAGGTCTTATACCTAGATAAGGTCTTTGGCTTTGACTCCAGGGTAAGGGTTCATTTGAAGGTTTTGAGCAAAAGAGAGGAATGTTCTGCCTTACGTCTTAACAGAATCACTCTGGGGGCAGAGTTGAAAACAGACGTAAGCAAGACAAGGTAGAAGCCTGTAGACCAGTTGGGGGAGTATTTTTTTTTTTCCATTTTATTTATTTTTTCATCATAACAGTATTCATTGTTTTTGCACAACACCCAGTGCTCCATGCAAAACGTGCCCTCCCTATTACCCACCACCTGTTCCCCCAACCTTCCACCCCTGACCCTTCAAAACCCTCAGGTTGTTTTTCAGAGTCCATAGTCTCTTATGGTTCGCCTCCCCTTCCAAATTTTTTTTTTAAATAAACATATAATGTATTTTTATCCCCAGGGGTACAGGTCTGTGAATCCCCAGGTTTACACACTTCACAGCACTCACGATAGCACATACCCTCCCCAATGTCCATAGCCCCCTCCCCCTCTCCCAATCCCACCTCCCCCCAGCAACCCCCAGTTTGTTTTGTGAGATTAAGAGTCATTTATGGTTTGTCTCCCTCCCAATCCCTTCTTGTTTCATTTATTCTTCTCCTATCCCCTTAGCCCCCCACGTTGCTTCTCCATGTCCTCATATCAGGGAAATCATATGATAGTTGTCTTTCTCCGATTGACTTATTTCACTAAGCATGATACGCTCTAGTTCCATCCACGTCGTCGGGGGAGTATTAAAAGAATTCAGGCAGGCATCGTAGTTTAGGTCAGAGCACCAGCACAGCCAGTGGTGAGATGTGGTTGGATTCTTGGTATGTTTTAATGGAGCCATGATGATTTTCTGAGCATTTAAATGTGGGCATGAAGTAAGTAAAAGAGTCAAAATGACTTTTGATCTAAGTAACTGAAAGACAGTGTTGCCATCAAGGGAAGACAAAAAGCTGTTTCAACCGGGTTTGAGGGATAACAGAAAAAGATCTATTTTGAACACGTTGAGAAGCTTATTAATCATCAAAGTGGAGATGTAGGTTAACAAACTGGGTATGCAAGTCTGAAGTTCAGGGGAGAGATACTGGAGATTAAATTTGGGAACTTCCAAGTTCTAGAAGGTTTTTACCTCCATGAGACTGGATGAAATCACCAAGAACTGAGTGGGTGAAGGAAAAGATCCAGGGCTCAGCAGGGAAGCACACCAATGCCAGCAAACCGGGGGGAATGACAAAATGTGTGTCTCATTCTGCCGATCTGGGAAAGTGGACTCAGAACAATCAAAGATTCCCAACATTACGGTGACAGGCTCATCCTTGAGAAAAGTACTCAGAAAACTTGCAGTTAAGAAAAGTAGATGAATTAGGCACATTATTTTGGCAAACTTGTAAATGTTAGAATACATACAATTAATTATAGTTACATAATTTTTGGGACTTCATTTTACTTAAGGAATTCAGAGTTCTGACAAATTATGACTTTCAATGGACTTACTATTGATTCATTTTTATTTCGACTAACAGGGAGTTTCTCGGCACTAGCTTACTGCCACAGAAATGGAAAATTTCCATAAGGTGGACGCTCTAGTACACGCATTTTCTATGATGCCATAATCTGGATGAAGAAGAGAGCAGAAAGAGCACAGATTTGCCAGCCAGAGATACAAGAATAAAATCACCAACTATAAAATTTAGAGGATTCCCGGGGTGTGTGGGTGGCTCAGTGGATTAAGTGTCTGCGTTCGGCTCAGGTCATGATCTCAGGATCCTGGAATCAAGTCCTTTGTCTGGCTCCCTGCTCAGCAAGGAATCTGCTTCTCTCTCTCCCTCTGTCCTTCCTCCTGCTAGTGTGCTCATTCACTCTCTCTCTCTCAAATACATAAAATCCTTAAAAAAATGAAAAATATATAAAATTTAGAGGATTCCAGCCTAAAAATTTAATCTCAAAGAATCCTGTTAACTATTCATTTTACCAAATCTACTTTCCCTTCCTAAATATTACATATTTTTCTGCTTTCCTCTTTATCTCCAATTAATGAAATTTTAAGACAGTAATACCCATTTGGAAAATGCTATGGGCATTAAATAACAAAGAAGTATACTCATGGTTACTAAATAAAATTTGAAATAGAGACTGGGAAAAGTATGTAATAATATTACAGCTAGTACTTACATAATGCTTTCTATGTATTAGGGGCTTCTCTTCTGGGAAGAGTGTTTCTTCTTCTCCTTCTTCTTCTTCTTGGAAAGAGTATTTCCTCTTCTTCTTCTTCTTACACATAGCACTTACACAATATTTTCTATATTAGGCCTTTTTCTTAATACCTTATATCTATTTAATGTAATCTTCATAATAATTCCACAAGAAGGTATAATCTGTATTTTGCAGATAAAGAAACTGAGGCACAAATGGGGTTTAGTAATCTGCCTAAGATCTCACTGCTACTAAGAAATCAGGATTTGGACCCAGACAGTTTTGCTGCCAAATCCTAAACCATCCTATGCTGTGTCTGACGCATCATTATACTCAAGTTTTTCACTATTTCATTTACTGCTCATTTTTTAAGCCTGTTCTTGACCTAATTCTTTCTACTGTTTATTAAAACAAAGATTCCTTGAAAGAGTTCTAGAATTTTTGTCATTCATTGTTGCAAAAGAGGGGTCTACCAACTATGATTCATTAACTTCATTCACTCATCCAGTTAAAAAAAAATACCGACTACCCAAAACAAACAAACAAACAAAACCTCAACTACTGACTATCCAATTTGTGACAGAAATTAAATTAGGTAATAGTCTTTGTCAGTCAGAAGAGAGTAAAAGTGTGTTAGGCATGCAAATGTGATTGGAATTTAGTTTGACAAGTGATAAGCATCTATACTGGATCCTTCGGGACCAAAAAGAGGAGAGACAAAAATGAATTATTCCAATCCTTACCCTAGAACTAGGAGAGGAGTCGGCCATTTGATGGAGCAGGAAACAAAAAGTACATGCAAAGCCAATGGAGTCAGCAAAGACATGGAAGCATAAACAATTACAGTGAACTAGAAAAATCCCAAGTAGTTCAGCATTATTGATATTCATATTCGTAATCAAAGTTATCGAGTAACCACGAGGTGCCATACACTGTGCTAAATATCGAAGGTTCAAAAAATAAGACACAGTCCCTATCCTCAAGAAATTTATAATCAAGTCATGGGTAACTCTTTAGAAGGGACATAGTGTCTTAGCATAAATTGCTTAAGCTCTTTTCAATTGTCCCTGTTTAATTCTAGTTTCTCTTGAGTGGCGAAAATCAGTACGTTATACTATATGGGGTTGTAGTCCTTGTTGGAGAATATTCACATATCCACTCAGTGGTCTTCATAAGAAGGAGACAGGACCTAACTTGCCGGGTCCCTGTGTAAATGGCTATAAAGCTTCAACCTCAACTTAATGGCAAGGGAAGACTCTGAAGGACTTACATCTGGGACTGACAGGAGATGGAAATATCCCGTGCTTTATGTGTTTTAATGTGCTTCTGCTTCTTTAGCTATAATGTCCCTCTTAAAAAGAGTTTAAATTCAGCAAAATGGATATCAGAATCATAAAACAGTAAACCTCATATAGCTATTTACTATAAGACAGAAGCTTAGCTACAAAATGATGAGAGAAAAATAAAGTAGGCACAGAAGTTACCCTTAACATCTGTGCCAAATAAAGTTAAAATACTGGAATTTCAGAGGCTGAAAATAACAATTGTGTTTGCTAGTCAAGAGTCTTCTTTAGTCCATTTGAGAAAAGCATGTCAGTCATTCTTAATGGGCTCTGCAAAACCCTAACCCTGTCTTTGTCAAGACTCTCATATAATAGTTACGTGATAAGCCCCACTGTGCTTCACAGTAAATCAGGGAGTTCTACAGCTAAGTTACACGATAAGCCTTGCTATATTGAACAGTAAATCATGGAATTCCTCAATAAAGTTACACAGTAAAACTCCCTAGCTTATTTATTTATTTTTTCTTTATGGTATTATCTCCCAGTGTGGATAAAGGTCAGCAATATGGCTTCTGCTCACCTGCTTCCCATTATCCCCTTGGTGTACACATTCCTGGAAAACGCTTCAAGTCCCTCCTATCACATCTAGAGAATGGTGAATATTAAACTTGACAAAAACAAAAACAAAAGATCTCAAAACTGGAGTCCACATGCATGGTTTGGTGAGGATGGGAATGGGGGTGTGTGCAAAAAGTGAGAACTCCACAGAAGAAGCAAAAACTATGAAGCTTTAACATATATTTTTGTTCCTGGGGAATCAATGGACTATGAGGTAACAGCAACATCAGTAAACATCCTCTAATGATAATGTAATGATTAGAAATTATTACATTATCAAGTTGAAGTTTTGTTTCCCTAAAGATATTAACGTATACCTGAAGATACCAGCACGTTATCCAAGTGTGGCCGGTACTGATGGAGCCTGGGAAACAGTAATGATAGTCTGTCCACTTCCCCTGCCTTCTGTTCTGTATCCCTTCCCACGATACAGAACAATCATAGAAATCATAAACTATACTAGTGGGTAGGAGGAAACACACAGACCAGCATAAATTTGTGGACTAGTGAGGTCTTTTATCACAAGAGTATGTACACTTTGAAACAGATTTCATTCTGTTTAGTTACATATAACTCACATGCACAAATATGGCAGCATAAAATAAATACAGTATACTGAGATATGAATATGGAAACTAGTGTGTACTTAAACCTTATAAGTCTCAAACATAATTATCAATTTAAAAAATCAAATATTACATCTAGCTTCTCAGAAAAGATTTGCAAGCAGAGTAATGTGTTGCCTGCTCATATTACTAAAACTTCATTACTCCACAAAATAGCCTACAGTACATTTCTAAGTATACTATTATCATAAATAATTAAACCCAAACAATTCTGGTCAAAATAAATAACCAAAGTACATTTTGTACTTTAATAATCTTGTTTTGACTGTGGGTTTTTTGGAAATTTTGGGGGGGGTTGTTTTGTTTGATTCTTATTTGCTTAAGTGTTAATTCTCTTAAATTGGTAACCCACATTTTTTTCTCAGTTGTCAATTAAATTTAATAAGGACATATTGTGTAGACAAACGATCTTATGTAAAATACTGTTAGTGCAGCAGTACAAGAAAGAAACTTAATAGGAATTTCCAGTTTGACAAACTCAATGGTAAGCACATTTTTACCTAGAATGTACATGCATATTCTTTTTTCTATTATTTATAAGCATGCTTCGAAAGCTCGGTCCATTTAAGTGAAAGTCTTAAGGCTCAAGTCTAAGCTTACAAAAGTTTATAGTCTATTTTTTATTCCAGAAAGAAAAAAAATGTTTAATTTCAATGATCCACATATAGTAATTAGGAGACATACAACAAGACAAAGATTTAGCTTTATTATTACATGTCTCTCTGATTTTCTGGATGGATGGAGGGTTAGATGAGTGGACAAATAGATGGTCTTAGTTGACAAAAACAAAAATAATCCACAAAAAGAAAGAAGTGCAATTTGTTGGGCATCTACTGGGCCAAGATCTGACCCATGTGTAATATACATAATCTTTAACCTTCATAGCTACGCATCAGTCACGTTTTTTGCACATGGTCAAACAGGTTCAGGGAAATTAATTTTTCAGGCTCACATAGCTGATGAGAGTCAGAGCCAGGATTTAAATTTATAAGTATCTCGGTACAAAGCCTGTGTCTTTTCCCTACTCTACACTTTCCATTAGGTGTGAGAAAGTGGTCCCATGGTCTTCCTCTGAATAGATCAGATCTCTTAAAGATGGACTAGGGCCTCCCATTAACAGTCTGGCTCCAAAGGCCAGCGGGAAGACAAGTTCATTTGCTTTCCTTTATTTGATGGGCTGGCCTCTACAAATCATGTCGAAAAGGGAGAATGAGTTGTTATTTGGTGCTCCTATTTAATAGTTTTCTTCTAAACAGGGTGCTTACGGTTTAGAAGCGTAAAACAGCGAAAACAAACAAAAATAAACAAAAAAAGCAAAATAGAAAAAAAAAAAGCATCACATCTTATGAAATATCCTAATTTGGAGAAAGACTTTCTAGTTAAAAAATCTTCTTCTTACAATTCTTCTTTTTTGGGGGGTATGTTTAGAGTAGTTAGCTTATCTGTATTCAGATTCAGATTGTTTTCTTAACCATGTGGCTTCGGGAGAGAATATAGGAGGAAAGGTGAAATATGTAGAAATTGTTTCTTTAGTAATTCAAATTTCTATGTACTGAGTTGTTTACTCATCTACATTCAAAGCAGATTTTTCCTTGCATGCACCACTAGTTCAAAAATAGCCGTCATCAGGACACTCCTGGGACTGGCCTAGAATGCAATGGGGTGTTTTTGCAAGGCTCTTAGCCATCTCTGGAATTTGTAAAAGAAGGCCAGTAGATGTCTTTTTTTATTTTAAATCTAATTATTTTCCTCATAAGCAACCTCATAAGCTTAGTGAAAGTTTCACAGCCTCTGATAATGTCTGGCTACTAGGGAGTCGTCACACTACTTCCAACTCGTGGCAATGCAGTGAAAATCTCTTCTACCTGGAGAGGTAACATGAGGTGAAGAGAGAACTTGATCCTTGTCATCCCTAACTTTAAGAATTCGATCCCAGGAGCAGTATTTGAAGGTCTGTGCTTCAAAATGAACAATATCTACAAGGGAAGATTGCTTCATTAAGTAAACGGAAGACTTTTCTCTGATATTCCAAGTAGCATGTCTCTTGTCCCTTGTATTGAAGAATGTGCACCTGCTGCTATCAGAGGAAGAGAAGAGAAGAGTTTTGGAATGTCAGAGCATTCGTGCAAAGATCCTTAGCTTTGGTGCAGAAGGCAGAAAGAGAAACCAGTTCGTGTCTACCCACTTCTCAGGTGAGGGGATTTACTGCTGTAAATGATAAGAGCAGAGCAGACCAGAACCTTTTTGGCCCTGTGTATGGACAATGCAGAATGACTAGGGATAACCAGATTTTCTGGTAGCTACACATTCCCCAGAATGCTTTTAGAAGTATATTTGCGAGAAAATAAAGGTAGGAGAGATGGCAGAACCAGACAACAGATCTTAACATCTCTGTGAACAAGCAACTTGCATCAATTCCACGTAGATGTGATTGGCCAAAGTAAGTCACATGGGCAAGCCTGATGTCAGTGGGTGGAGAATATAAAGATTTTAGAAGAGGAATAGCAAATCACTGGAAACCATAATACAATCCAGCACAATTTATTTATACGTGTTTTATAATGGGATGGATGGGTGCCCCCTGAGGTCTCCTCTCTCGATTCCATAAGAACCTCTGGTCTCTGAATCCTGATTAGTCTCTCTTCAAGAGGCCCCTTGCTTTGGCTGATCTAATCCTGACCACTTTATAACAGCTCTTAGCTTCACAGGTGGAGAGCCTCAGCGCATTGATTTCTTTATTCTTGCTGCTTGGGGTCCCGTGAGAAGGGGAGCTGCACTAGCTCTCAGCTCAGGCCAATTGGGAAACTGACTGCAAGCTTCTTCCGATAGATTGTCACTCCCAGGAGCCAAGCCCTTTCTTACCTTATGGTTGTGTACTGCTGCCCAGCCCCCAAAAGCTCCCAGAACACATGCCCTGGTGTCAGCTGGATTCCAAAGGATGGTTTCTCACACCCTGGACTTCCTGACTCCTGACTAAAACACCCAGCTGTGCTATTTACAGAAACTCCCAGGCTCAGTCCTCTCCACTCTGCGTCCAGATCCACGGCATTTAGCATACACCCTAACTTAGAGGTTCTGCCACTTGCCTATGCTTAAGAATCACCCTGGAGGTTCTTTCAAAAGCGGACTCCCCAGATACTCTTATCAGATGGTTTGGGACTGGGCCCAGGAATCTGCATTTAACAGTCTCTGGAGGCACCTGCCGCGCTGAGGGAGTCCGCGATGGTTGTAACGGTCTAGACGGCGATCCGCTGCAAGGGCACGAGCACGAAAATGGCTGCCCGGTGCAGAAGACGCTTGGCGAGGCTGTGCCCCTGTGCGCATACAGCATGCGCAGGGGCTGGCTGTATGGTCAGTCACGAGATACCCTAAGCAATGGAATGACCACACTCTTCTCCTGCTTCTCTCTACCACACTTCTCAAGAGCAGCTATTAACGACTCATAGCACCAAATCCTTTTCTGAGGGCTCAGACAGCTCCACTTTTGGCAGGTGCTCCAGTTTCAGCCCCTTGCTGCCAGGCTGGGGTGTAATGCTGATTCTATATGAATTCTCTATTTCCTTTGCCACTTCCTTTGCTGCTTCCCACACTCCACACAGTCTAGAAATCCACAGGGCTTTTTCTAGGTCAGCTTTTATAAAATTATAATAGATTTTTGTCCTCACTGTAAAAGTAATATAACTTACTGTAGAGGATTCAGAAAATGTAGATATGCAAAAAGAAAAAGATAAAGACTAACCATAACAGTACCACCCAGAGTCAAAAATCAGAGGGGGAGATGAACCATGCGAGACTGTAGACTCTGAGAAACAGAGTTGGAGGTGAGTGGGGTGTGGGGTTGGGTGAGTCTGGTGGTGGGTATTATGGAGGGCACATATTGCATGGAGCACTGGGTGTGGAACATAAACAATGACTCTTGGGACACTGAAAAAGTAAAATAAAATTTAAAAAATTTTAAAAATGAGATCACACTGTATATTATGGTCTTGTAACTTGCTTTCAGTACAGTGAACATTTTTTTTGTTATATTCTTCTAAAATGTCATTTTTTGTAGCTGTGATATATTCCATTGTATATTCCATTTATTTAACCAGTTCTCCACTGTGGGACATATATTTTCTACTTGTTTTTAATGATAAACCACGGTTCAACAACAACAAGAGAAGTAGTATGTTAGCCAAAAGTTTTAAAAGTTAAAATTTTCCTTCCAAGTCTAAGTTCTTGCATACAACTGCCATATTACTTGGCTGGAAAAATTAGCTTTGTTATGCCACTTTCCTGCCTTGGAAATCTCTGATGTCTTTTATGCACATAGATGCTTCAGTCTCTCATTTGAAGTGTTTCATTCTTAGGACAATCTACACACTCAGCTTTATACTCTACCTGTGCTGAACAAATTCATCCACTACAATCATATTCATCTATTCACTGTTCCTTGAAAGCCCAACTGTTCTCATTTCCGTGGCTTTGTTTATGCCATTTTCCTCTCCTAATTCGTTCTTCACCCTCCTCTGCTTTCTTCAAGGGAGCAGAGACCCATAAAGCTTTGTGTGAACTCACTACCCCTGCACAGGTTTCTCCCACTGCTGAGCTTCTGCAGTATTTAATGTCTGGGACCCTCATTTGGTCCTTGCCACTTGCTGCCTTTTATTGTCTATCTTTTTGTAAATAGTCATATTCTTTCCTAAGATTTTTGTAAGCATTTTTCTACTCAAGACGATCACTTTTCTTTCTTGTTGTTAATTCCCCTGCTGCCAGCACCTAGCATTGTCCTTGCATTCAATAGATGCTCAATAATGTTCAGAAAGAAATTAATTTAAACATTTTTAATAATTATTAAGCTCTGTTTGACAACCACTCTTCCATATAACTTCCAGAACAGCTCTGAGAGGTGTGTAATATTATCACAATTTTCCATGTGAGGGAAGTGAAGCTCGGAGATGAAAGGACATGCTAGTATTTACACCATCCAAAGGACATTGTACCTGTCTTGTTCACCTCTGGATTTCAAATGCGCCACACATTCCCTTGCACATAAATAATTTCTTTGCAATAAGTTTGTGGTTGTTGGGGTTCTGTTTGCCTCTAAATCCCAGGTTCTGTATTTATGATAGCAAAAAGTTTATGGATTTGGTAAATTCTAACCTATCATGCAGAAGTAATTTAAAGCTGATTTGCTTCTCATGAAATTTGAAAGAAGTATTAACTCTAAACAACAGGGAAGTAAGTACTAGAAGAATTTCCTGTCCCACCAGGGGATATAAGACAAATATATGCAGCTTCGACATTGATTTAGATCACTATTTTCCAAAATTCCACCCAAAGAAAACTTACACAGGATATCATTACGTGTTCTGTTTCTTACCTTTCTTTCATTCTTTCTTTGGTGTGTGTGGGGTTGGGGTGTTCTCTAATCAAATGTACTTGGAAAATGCTGGTTTAAACGAAGTCTCTTTACTATGACTTTAAATGTGCTAAAGCTAGATTATGAGGTCTGTCCCTCTCCAGGGATGAACATAATAAGAAGCATTTCTCAACAGAATTTTGCCATAGAACCTTTCTCTCACAGATCCAAGACTAGAAGTCCATAAAACAGGCTTTGAGAAAGAGTCTTATGAGTAAAATTATATATGAGATTTTCCTAATGGAATCCTAAAGGAAGTATGGGTGTGTTGTGATCAATTCCTAAAATTAAGAATACTGTCAAAAATAGATTATCTGTATGCTCTTTAGTTCATTGGAGGGGTTGGGCAGTATGACCTGGGTATCATCCATGATAATGTTTATACTCTCATATCTTGAAGCTTAATATTTTCTGCCTCATTATCAAGTTCTCTTCCATTCATTTGGGAATCCGAGTCAAGTGAGACAAGTCAGATGTATGTTGACTGTGTGCAGTGAATATTTACTGTGCTTTTCTCACAATAGCCCCTTCCCCATTCTTCTGATATCAGCATCTGATTTCTTTGGGAAACCGCCATTCCTCATCCCTATGTGATTTATTTTTTTTTAAGATTTTATTTATTTATTTGACAGAGAGAGAGAGATCAGTAGGCAGAGAAGCAGGCAAAGCGATGGTGGGGGGGGAGGGTGGGCCGAAGGCTCCCTGCTGAGCAGAGAGCCAGATGCAGGGCTCTATCCCAGAGCCCCGGGATCATGACCTGAGCCAAAGGCAGAGGCTTAACCCACTGAGCCAACCAGGCGCCCATGCCTGTGTGATTCTATAGGGCCTACCAAATACATGACAGTGGGCTGAGCAGATGACACAGGCCTGGCAAATCAGAATTTACATTCACCTTGCCAGTAATTAGTCAGTGGAGGGCAGGCAGTCCAAGCCGAGCCAATCAGAGTCTGTCCCAAAGCTCTTTCAATTTGGACTGGAGAGGAGGTCTTTCATGTTATGTTATAGAAGATGGAAAACTGTGTCTCTGGAGCTACCAGTAACCACATCCCTGTATAGCAACAAATGAAAAAAAAAAAAAAAAGGCTAACCATAAGGAAAACTAAAGCTTTTCAGAGACAAGTAGGGATGAGAGGAAAGGAGAGAAGAACAGGAGAAAGGAAGCATGGGAGAGAGAATGAGCACATGCAAGAAAGCAGGAGAACAAGGGCTGACATTTTCTGAATTTCTGCTTTTAGTGCTGTCTGAAGCTTGTGTTACCTTGGACTCTCAGTTACATGACTCAGTGGATCTTTCTCTTCTTCTCTTTTCTCTTCTCTCCTCTCCTCTCCCTTCCTCTCCCTTCCCTTCCCTCCTCTCCTCTCCTTTTCTCTCTTCTCCTCTCCTCTCTTCCCTTCCCTCCTTTCCCTTTTCTTTTCTTTTCTTTTCTTTTCTTTTCTTTTCTTTTCTTAATAAGCTCCTGGTGCTAACAGCAACAGCAAAATTGATCACTACAACACCAGGGCAGTTTTATGTAGTACGTGAGGGAAAATGCATTCTCCTACTTAATCTGGTGGGTATCTGGGTCCTGGGGACCAGAGTGAATGACAAGACTCCGTAGATTTTTAAGTTTATAAAGTAGTACTATCCAACTCCCTGACTTTGCAGGTAAAAAACAAAACAAAACAAAACAAAAAAAACCAAAAAACAAAACCTGAGGCACGGAGAGTTGAAGACACCCGTCTAAAAACGTAACATCAGCTGAAGTACCACAGCCAAGACTCCACTGAAGTCTGTGTTCTTTTCCATTGTAATGTATTTTCTGATGTGGTCCTCATCTTGTTCTCTCTCACAATGAGAGGGAGTAGGACATGGCATTGTGTATTTGGGAGGCCGTTTATGTTGGTAGAGAGAATACTGGACTTAGAGCAGAAAGTTTGAGTTTGAATCCCAGGTCTGTCATTTCCTCAGGCAAGTTACTTAACCTCACTGAACTCGAGTTCTCTCACACAGAAAATGAGGCTAGTAATATATACCCTGCCTACTTCAAATGATGATTTTTGTAAAAGCACTTTGCAAACTCTACAACATGATTCAAGCGATATTCTAAAAATTATTCTCTGTCATCATAAATATGCTTTATTTTCCTATTTTGTAAAATGAGGTTTTTATAACTCATTTCAGGGGCAGTTACCCCTTTATCCATATAGGGTAATGACCTTATATTTTGCAGTAACTATTTCATCTTACTCTCACACTGAGAAATACAGCCAACCTAATAGCCATAGGGTATGCTTAATTCTAGATGTGCATTTCAGGATGGTAGTATAAACACATGCCACAATTGATAGGACCTATCCAATTTTTCTGATCCATATTCCTGAGGGCAGGGTCAATTGACAGAATTTTGTTTTCTCAACAACCCCCGCACACCGATCGAGGCTTGATTTTTCTAAATAAAAAGTCATTCACATTGAATTTTTTTCTATTATAAAAATCAGCATGATAATCCTCCTTTTAAGATTAGAAGAGGGAGGATGGGGTGCAAGCCCTCAGCCCAAACCCCCTCAAAAAACTTTTGTTCATATATCTCAAATCATAGAACCAAAGAAAAACTTCAGGACATATGTACGTGCGGAGCAGGCAAGTTTCATGACTGTTCGTGAAAGCGGTTGCCTTTTCCACAGGAGATTATTCCTTCTTATACCAGTAACATCAGAATTAACTTTGTGACTTCCTTTGACCAACAGAATTTAAGCTGAAGTGACACATGACACTTTCAAGCAGAAGCATTAAGAACCATCAAGTGATTCTGCCCTCTTTCCTTCTCCCTCTGCCACGACACTAACATCTCAGACTGAAGATGCTCCTTCAGCCCGAGTCCCAGAGCAAAGAGCCAACCCTCAGTGAAGATGTAACATGACCAAGAAATGCATCTTCATTAATGTGAGCCGTTGCATTCTGAGGTCTTTTGTTACAGAAGTGTAACTTAGCCTAAGCTCCCAGACACAGTGTGTGAGGATATGTTAAGTATACTGAGAGCTATCACACACCAGAGGTATCTCCTTCTCAGCACAGACAGAGCAACTATAGCGTAAGAGAGAAACCCAAACAAGAGGAAAATAAAGAACATACTCTGAGGAAACTACATGTTTGTCAGTAACTTATTGTCAGTCCTTTTCATACTTCAGTTTATTTTGAAATAGATAAAATTCGAAGACTCTTAATGATGATCCTAAATATTTTACAACTTCCAGTCATGCAATAAAGGTATCCAGGCCCTGCTAAATTGAACACTCTAATACCAATCCAAAGACATTCTTTAAAGTGAAAAATAAATCATAATCACTCAGTGGCACTATTGACTTTTATTGTATTTTACCAGAAAGAGTAACATGAAATTGCCCTTGTGAATTCCCCCACCATAAATTCCTTTACTGGGCCATCTTTCCTCTCTCTTGCAGGTACATTTGTACAATGTCATTTGGCCTTCAAGAACTTCCTCCATAGTTTTACTCACCAACCATCATGCAGATTCTAAAGGACAGTAGATTTAAAATCCAATTTGAATGGTTACCAATTTCACATAGAAACCCTGGCAATGTATATCTGATCATACTATTATTTGTTTTTTGTCTCTCACTAAAAAGCAAAGAATGAACATGCTTTCCCTGCCTCCAGAAGAAGATTGATTTAAAACATAAAGTACAAAGTTTGCCTCAAATGCCCTTTGAATTGTGTATCTCCAAGAAAGAAACAGAAGTAGAAATAATGAGGAATATGTGAAACAATTTCCAGTATAACCTAACTTACTTCTTAATCTCTCTGTCCAGTGGCATTATATCACCACAAATTATGCCTGGTTTATACAATTTAGGCATATTCCATTCTAATTTGTTTATAGATTATATCAAGAAAAAAACATGGAATCATTAACGATAAAGAAGCACCAACCCTCTGAGTTCCTTTGTTGTATTTATATCTTAAGAAATTGTGTCTTTAGTTGTGAATTAAAAATGAGTTGTCAGGTTCCTTTAATAATTAATGTTGAAATGAACAACAGTTTCAAGTACAACACATTCTATTTAATGTTAAACAGCGTTATATTTACTGTAATTCCACCTTTCATCCTAATGTCAACTTCTAAATCTTTAATGCTTTAATCACACTTGTTTTTCTGATATCCCTTGTGAGTTCCTCAAACCAATGCCCACTCCTTTGTCATAAGGTGGGCATTTAATGTTGCAAGGGTTAGTCAGCAGCAATTGTTAATTATTAAGGAAAACAAAATGCAGCTGCTGGAAAATTGTGTTTGTTCCCAGCAGGGCATGTTACCTTTAATCTCTACTGACACCGAGGCAAGCAAAGTCATAAAAGGGAGATAATGCATTTCAAGAACATGGCCCCACAGAAAATTAAAGAATTTCCTATAAAATTAATGAGCCTAATTACCAGATAATGTCTGCAGATGCCTTTCAGTAAGTTATCCGCCTTTCTGATAGAGAGCTGGAAAGAGGGAAAACCACGGGGTGAGGCCCCAAGGAGTGGCTTAGAGGCTGGTTGGGCGCAGCCAGAAGAAACAAAATGAAAGTCAAACTTTGGGGCGCCTGGGTGGCTCAGTGGGTTAAAGGCTCTGCCTTCGGCTCAGGTCATGATCCCAGGGTCCTGGGATCAAGCCCCACATCAGGCTCTCTGCTCAGCCGGGAGCCTGCTTCATCCTCTCTCTTTGCCTGACTCTCTGCCTACTTGTGATCTCTGTCTGTCAAATAAATAAATAAAATCTTTATTAAAAAAAAAAAAGGAAGAAAGAAAGTCGAACTTCACCCCACAAGGCTTACTGTTTCTCCTGAACTGAAAACAGGATGAAGGGCGACTATGTGGTAAGCACGTGCTATCTGCGAGGTCCTGCTCTAGGCGATGTGTATTACAGTTCTGTCACTGACCGTGTTTGGGGCCTAGAGCCATTACTCACCTGAGCCTTAATTCTCTCACCTTTAACACGGGTTCTTTCAAGGATTCGTTGAAGATATTTTATGTAAAGCACTTAGCACAGTGCTTGCCACCAAACCATCATGTACTCACTCTTAGCAAATAGTTATTTGTCACTGTAATTCTGAGAATGAGATATTATTATCTTCACTATCATTACCACTCAGTTCAAGTAAGTAAAGAACACAAAATGTGAACCTGGGTCTCTCAGGTTACAAACACTGAACTAAAATTATGTCCTAGATATGTTAAGATGGACCACCCCCCCAAAAAACCAAATAATTGAATAAAGATGTACTCCCCTCTTCAATGGATATATTTTGTTTTTCACTTAGTGTTTACAGAAATTGAAGTGGGAAAGATGGCTACGTGGCAATTTCAAGAAGAAAGCCTCAATGAACAGACCCTCAATGCAGCCTGAATTTCCGTAATACATAAATGTCTACTCTGCGCTGCTCAAAACTGACAGCGTCATTCAGAAGTCAAAAGCCACAATTATCATCCAAAAATTATTAAATCCAACTACTATAAGGTCAATTATACAAAGCCTGAAAAATACTTCAAAAAGTTTCTCAGACTTAACTGCACCTCACAGTGCTCCTGTGGGAGGAGGGAATCATGGGGCCAGACTCCTGGGAATCGGGAATTGATAAGAATCCTCAGAATAGTCCTAAGGCAAAATAGTCGTGAACCATTGAAGGTTCATAAGCCACTTTGAAAAGGTGTTGAGTCCTGAGGATATTCTACTGAGAAAAAAATGCACACAATAAACTTCAGGTTAGGAATCTGATCTGGCTTTTGCTTTTGACCCAGTGAATTTTAAGAGTCTAAAGTCTAAGTTAGATTCTTTGAAACCTAAATTCAAGACAACTCTAAGCCAGAGAAAGTATTTCTATACTGTCCTTATCTCACGAGGCTTCCCTGGGGACTGGGGTTGACACTGATATGCTCTGTGGTCCACAGATAGCTGCTGAGTGATCACTGGGTGCCTGGGGATACCAAGAGCAAAGGATCGGCTCAGAATTGAGTTGGCGCTCACTGCCGTGGAATATCTGGCCCAGCCTAATGGTGAGGACCCTCAGAAACTGTATCTTTTCAACCCTCCACATATGCTGGTCAGATGCATTACTCCTAATAGTAGATCTTACATGAAATACATCTTAATATGAATTCTCTATTCCCATGGGATTAAGTAAATATAAAGGCATTTTTATAAATTATATGGTACTATATGAAAACCATAGCTAAAATTCCTTGATCTTTTTATTTCAAGAGAAAGGTGGAGAAAAGACATGGAAAATTAACCTTTCCCATTATTTCATGTAATACTTACAGCAATGCTCAATAATAATTCTGTTTTACATTCAAGGAAACACACACCATAAATGTTTAAAAGTTTCTCCTTAATATCCTAAAAATGTTTACCACACTTCTCCATGATGCAAAGATTAAATAAATTGCTGAGGTAGGAAACTTGGGCAGAATATTCCTTAATGAAGATATTCCTTACCGACTTTAGATTGATGTTGTGCCAATAAGGGAAAACTGCATTCAGCAGCTGCACCTTCTCAGCTGTAGAAGAATATTCCATAATGATCAGAACCTGTGTAACACAAAAGGACAACAGATCTTAGTTGTTAAAATCATATCTTCAGATTCAGACACACCTGGATTCAAATCCCATTTCCACTTACTTAGTGTGTGACCATGGAAAATTTACTTAATGTCTCAGAGCCATTTCTTTCATTAATAAGAGGGAAACATATGTCTCATGAGGCTGCCATGTAGATTAAGGGAGAAATGCAGGTTAAGTGCTTAGCATAGGTCTGATGCACAGTAAGCCATTTGTGTATGTCATCATTTGTTCTGCCACTTATCATGTATTTATTACATGATCAACACATGAATGATCCCTTAACTGTTTGTGGAAAACCGACTTTCCAGAAGGGTTGAAGTAACCCATCGTCATAGGCTACTCTATCTTTCTTTAGTTTTATCTCCTTTTTCTTGAGCTTTCTCCCTTGGCCCTACTTCTACTCACACCATGCATTTTGTCCTTTCATTTCTCCAGACAGAGCAGGCTTTCCCTTTTTTCTGAAGGGGAGCAGAGATAAATAAAGCCAAGCATCTGCCCTGATGACCTCATTGTTAGTGAGACAGAGCAGAAACCATCAGTGATTACCTTATGTGGGGTGCTGCTGGGGCCCCGAGGAGCAGCAGAGAGCCCATCTCCTTAGCTGACATGGGTGAGGAACTACAGGCAGTCTAACACAGAAAGCAGAGTATCATGACGGACGTGGTTGCTGGTGCAGCAAGTGAGGCAGCCACATGGCAAACAATGAAGGCATAATCAACCTCAAGAAACTGGATTTCACTCTGAAGCGAATGAAGAATTAACCGTGTGGGGAGGGATGATGTAAGGGAAAGGGAAGGGTCGAACTGACGGCTTTCAAGGGTGAGGCTGGAGGCACAGAGGTGGCGAGCGCCAGCCCTGAGCTAGAGATACATACGGAAGAACAGATTTAGGGAAAGGACGACTTCAGTTTGGAACACGGATCTGGAGGTGTATAAGAATGTTGAAAGGTCCTTGCTGCTTTTTTTCTGTCTAAAAAGGGAGTCTGAGGTATGGAGCCTACTATTTGTGTCCCAGGCCTACTGTACCAAGTACAATAAACTGGGGGGAGGGGGGCTTAAAAATAATAGAAATTTATTCTCTCACAGTTTTTGAGGCTAGAAGTACAAAACCAAGTGCTGGCAGGCCATGCTCCCGTCTGAAAGCTCTAGGGAAGAGTCGTTCTTTGCCTTTTCCTAGCTTCTGGTGGTTGTCAGAAATCCCCAGTGGTCTTGGCCTTGCAGATGCCTCACTTGCGTCTCTGCCTCCATCTTCACAGGGCATCTCCTCTCCTATCCGAATTTCCCTTGCCTCACAAAGTCACCAGTCACTGGGTTAGGGCCAACCTTAATGCAGCATGACTTCTTTCAACTTGGTGATATCTACAAAGACCCTATTTCCAAATAATTTCACCTTCACAGGTTCAAATCCACACAAATTTCAGGCGAACATCCACATCTTGGTGTCATCCACGGCTGATGAGCTTTGAAGACACAAGAACATGATGAACACCATCTACACAAGACTAAAAGTTAGTAGCAGAGGTCACGAAAAGCACAGAGACCAGAATGAGCAAGAGTCTGTCTGGTAGCATAAGAAAATCTCAGCCTGCCCTGTCCATCCTCTTGTTTAAACTGAGTAGACCTTAGGAACAGAGATGTCCCAGAGGTCTACATAAGCCCTTGGAGTAAGAGAGGGAAAGTAAGAGGGTTGACTAAAGCCACCCTCCTCACTTAGACGGTGGAAGAGAGAGTTTTGAATGAAATAGGGGATTAAGATTATAAATAGATCAGACAAACTGTTAATAACTGTCAGTGACTGAAAAGTTATGGAATCTTCTCAGATGTTATGAGGGGGCAAAAAGAGAGATTTAACATAGTAAAGCAGAAGTCAATTATTGGAAAATAAAATTCACATCTACACCATAAAATATGGATAGAAGGCTCCTGTGATTACAGGCATTCAGGAACTGTCTAATTAGGCTGAGATGTCACAATGAAGTCATGGTCAAAGGCCTTCACTGAACCCCTGGGAATGGAAGGTACCTCTACAAGTCAATCTAGTGTACCATGTATGGGAAGCAGGACCTAAATGTAGCCACAGAGAGAATTTCAGTCAGAATGAAAATAAGAAAAGTTGTCGTGTTCAGGAAGCCAAAGCAAGCCCCGGAGGACTTGTATTACACTGACCTCCTTTCCTATCCATGCCTTTTTCTTGTCTTTTTTCCATCTGGAAAGGAATTTAAGTTTTACACAATAATATTATCTTTTCCTCCTCGAAGTGCTCTTTCTCCAAACCAGTCATGATAGTTTCTGGCAGAAACCATACGTCCTTTTTAAAATACTCAGTGTCATTTTTCAACTAGCTCCCTTATCCCTACCTTTCCTGCCCCTGCCAGTCAGCCACATTCTCTGAAGACACTGTATGCAGAACAGGGTAGTAAGAGCCAAACAGGGAAACCGAAAAGTGAAAAAGAATACTGGAGTTGATCAAAATAAGGAAACTTTGCTTAGCCATGGTTTCAATTCCCTCTGGTCATCTGAGTAGGTATTCTGAGCAGAGTGTTTGAACTGGGGTTCACCATGAGCTACATTTTTAAAAGTCTACTTTTCCAGTATAATCATGCCCAGCTAGAGTTACTTATTTCATTCCAGCTCAGTAGGAATCCACAGGCTGCATAAAAATACATTAAGGAATATTTATAAGATGGCAAACAGGACCAAATGTATGGGAAAGAATAATATTGTGCATTGCTCATTACAAACATGATTATTTTGTGTATGTAAACGGATGTGTTGTTAAGGCACAGTGGGTTGTTTGAAGTTTACAAGTTTGTTATGGATTGATTTATTCATGAAATGCTTTGTTTCTATGACAACTTTATTGGTTTGCCTGTGGTCTAAATACATATAGGCATGGCAGGAATTCCACGGTACAAAACAAATTACACACTCCCCCCTGAATCACTTGCTGCCTTTAGGGAGTGTAGCGAAAGGATTTCCAACCAGGGCAGACATCACCATACACAGGGACAGCATTAGAGAGATCACATAATAAAGGGGAAAAAGGCTTTTTAAAAAGAACAACTTAAAAGTCTCCAACGGCCTCCAACTCTGTAATATAAGGAAAGATGGAAATGAGCAACGAAATGCCCAACATAAGAGAAACACAATCTACCCACAGTGCATGAGGTTTTTATTCAAGAAAAAACACTGATCAAAGACCCCTATTTCCTGCTATAAATAATACCCCTTGAAGGATACCATTAATATTCACAACAGTTGTGTGACTACAAAAGAAACTGAGAATTGTTGTTTAGAGAAAATAATAATGGGTTTTTGGAAGATAAAAGGAAAAGGTGGAAGAGAAGAAAGGGAAAGGAAAAGAAAGATATTTACTGTGGACCAAGGATAATCAAGGAAGGAATGGCTCTCAGTTATCCAGTGAAACTTAAGTCACGGAAATCGTTTCTGAAAGCTGGAAAAGAGAGAGTAGAATCGAAGTAACGTTCTTCATACTACCCCAGAAATGCATACATCAGAGGAAAAATTAAAACTAGGAAGATTATTTAGAATAACATTGTTCCTCTTCATAAATTCAAAGAATGTGATGTTACATAAGGAAATGTATATAGTCTTACATATAGTGAGACAGTGTGTATTTGGATAAAAAGTTTACATGAAGCAAGGTACGTTTTCCCCAAATCATTATTTTATGTTTTTGTAAAAGCTACTTTAAATTTTCTGTTCTTATTTTCATTTCCACAGATTTTTTTGTGTGTGTGCTGAAAAATGGAGAAGATTGATTTTGAGGTATGTGGCTGCCCACACAAACTTCTCTTGGAAATCAGTTCCTCTCCCCATTTGCCTGCTAAGCGGCTGGCTCAGACAACCTTACATCCACCACGTGACTGTGCCATCACGGCCACTGCAGATGAAGTCAGAGTTGAACGTCAGTCAGTGGCAAAAATTCGACCAATGTGAGGGTCTTTGATTTTTGTCACAGCAAAACAATGCCATATACATCTTATATATTACACAAGGCATAACAGGCTCTACTTATTGCATCTGATAGTGTCTAAGTCAATGAAATTTGGTAGAGGAAACACCCTAGAAGCCATCTCTTTCTAAAAAATTAGAACATATGGATATTTATAGTGTCATTTACACAAACTGTATTTGTGTGATTGAATCAGGAATACGTTCACATACAATAACTGAGCGTTCCATATTTTGACTTTAGGCTTCAGGATGTTTGCTGTGATCCACGAGGAGCTTGCACATGAGTCTTATGAGGCTACCACTCCCACAAAGTATTAAGAAATTGCCACTTATGTGGCAACACATTTCTCTTGAATTTAAAGCTTTCTCGAATTTGAAAAGAAATCAGTAAACACATTGACTGCATCTCATCAAAACTGGTTTCACAATCTGACTCAAAAGCACAGGAAAAAAAAAAATGAATAGACTTCCAGGTGAACTGAATACTGAATATTTCTTGGGAAAATTAAAGCACTGTGATCAATCGGTTATTCACATATTCTTTTAATAAAGATTGTCTGAGGTCCTACAATATTTACACACTTCCCCCATCTCATAGATTACCCATCCTTGGGTGAGCCAGACAATAAATAAGTAAATAAATCAATAAAATCCTGACAAGTGGTGATAAGTGCTATGTGGGAAACCAATGTGGAGCTGAGACAGGAACAAATAGAGAGAGAGGAGAGAAATTACTTTAGATAGAATAGTTAGGCAGTGATTTTTTAAGCTGGGACCTGGAGGATAAAAAAAAGAAAAAATTAAGCTACAGAAGGTAAGCGTATGGAAAAGGGGGGAGAAACATGCCAAGAGAGAGGGAAATCGTAGCTTTAAAACAAAACAATACAGAAGTCTTGGAGCAAGAAGGAGTTTACCATGTTCAAGAATAATAATAGTAATATTCAGAGATAACACTGTTCCAAGTGCTTTACTTCCATTATGTCAATTAACTTAGAGAAGGCTAGTGTGTCTGGCCCATGAAAAGTTCTTTATATATATATTAATTAAATTAATGGCTTTTAAAAATAATTCTCTTCATCCTATAGAAGTCTAATTTTTTATCCATGTGATGCAAAAGATAGGATTGGAAAGGGACCTGGCATGTGAATATTGAAAAAGATACTCAGGATGTGAACTAGACTTACTGCAGTGATCCTTTTTCAACTTAAACATAAAAATAATGAATCATTATATCATATGCCTGAAACTAATATTATGTCACATGTCAATCATCCCTCCATAGGAAAAAAAAAAGGAGGAAAAAGATACTCAGATGACACAGATGTGCACCCCGCTATTTAAACAAATACCATTACTCTAATGAGGCTGTCTTCAAGGTGCTGCTTCTAGAACATGTATCCTTTACTTCATTTTACAACAAGGAAATTTATCCGGATAAAAGGCCACAGCATTGCACAACTCCAGGGGGCACCATTCACTTCAGCTTCTTTGTGAATGGTGCCCCCCGGAATTTTGTAATGCAGTGGTCTTGCTGATTAAGCTGTATTTCCACAGAGGTCACTGGGATACAAAGTAGATGTGTCTGGCTTACATAATTGCACTCACCTCTGAAGATAAAAAAGAAAAGAGAAGAAAAGTTGAATCTCCTTAGAAGAGGCTCACAGAGAATCCTTCTGGGGGAACACATACCATATGAACATTTTATCTCAACACTTTAGTGCCTGAACCATTTTGCTAATTTGACATGGGAAGCGCTAATAAGATAAAAAGCTCAGGCGTCCTTATCCCATTAGCACTTCCTCTATAGTTTTTCTGACCCACATTCTGACCTGATCTCTCCCATATTCCCCATGGTTTGTATTGTACTGATTAAAACCTTCATCCTTTTGAAAAGATGTTGGGGAATTGACTGGATTTAACTAAAATTTCCAGCTTAAATTACTGTGTGATTTTTAGCTGATCAGAATCCATTTAGCATAGGCGGCAGTGGCCAAGTCAGGGGATAGACGACAGAGTAGAGAAAGGATATAAACAGAAGGAGCCAGTTAATAGGCAATTAAAGCTTCACTGCCTTCCCACCACCACAAAGCTCCTTATCTAGACTCACAAACGCAAGGAAGAAAGCCAGCCAGTTGAAATCGCTGTTTATTTTGCTTAGCCTTTTCAGAGTTTTCTTTGTTTTTGTTTTTCAGATTCATCTGCATTCACTCGGAACTCATATTTCAACCCACTAGCCTCATCTCTCATTAAACTCTTTTAGAGCTTCCCTTTATTAGAAACATTTAGCGTTCTCTATATTAGAAACATGCCAGTGTATTTTACAGAAAAAATAATTAAGGCATATGGTTGCTTTCATCCCTATCACTCTAAGTGAGACAAAATCTCTCTTTGCTCTTCCCTCTACCAGGATCCATATCTAGGCTTCAGTTATTTCCTGTGTCATTGACCACAACCACCTACTTCTTGGCCTTTGTTTCCCATCTCTCCTTTTCGTTCTGTTCAAATCATTCCTGCCAAGTCAATTTTCCTTGTGTGCTAGGACACGTCCATGTATTCCTTGGATCTTGACACAAGCTTCTTTAATATTTATGCCTCAACTTTGACTCTGTCAGCTTCAAGATTCTTTCTTTCTCCTACTAGCACCTTGTTTTCTGTTTCTCTTTCAACTTGGGTATTAGCTTCTTAGTACCCAGTCCTGTTTTCTTCCTATTCCCCAATTTGATGGTATCTTAGGTAGGTAGCAGGTCTGCCCATCCTTATTCTATTTGTCAAGTGGAGAGCAGCACCATCGAAGAGGAGACCTGGAGAGCATCTAGCCTGAGTGTTCATTTCACAGAGGACTAAATGGGTACAGGAAACTGATGTAGATCTAGGTTTCCTGATTCTCCCTTGTCGTTATTCCTCTTCACCAGTGGGTCCTAATGTTTCCGAGCAAGAGAGCCCCTTCTTGACGTTAAACATTTTTTAAAGAGACCTCTGGTTAGATATGGTAGCTTGAGAACATTTGTTTATCTCTCTTTCCTAACAAAACTTCATCTAAAATTGTTGTAAAGAATACAAAGGTGTGAATGCATCATACCTAGCAAAGAAAAAGGAAGGTATCACTGAATGACAGAATTTCACCAAATTCTGGTAAAAGGAGATTGGTTTGAAGAATAATTACTGGTAAGGGGCAGAAAGAGAACAGTTAGAACAGTTGGGTTTCTAAGTAAGCAACTATATACATATAACCATGTTTTAATTAAAAAAAAAAACTATATTTGAAGAAAAAAGTACAATTTTTAAATTGAGCGATTCTTTATAATAAAAATCACATTTTTAATTTTGAATGATTAAATACTCAAAAGATTAGTTCAAATTTAGGAATATTTTAAACTAAATTTCTAATTCCTCAATCAAATAGTATCTGCATACATGGGAAACACAGTATTTATGTATGAAATATCATCTTGTCAATATATAGATACTATTTGAGATACAAATTGTTGACCAAACCACTTGCAGTAACTTGTTAGCTATTGCACTTCAGGAACCACAACTTCATCTCTGTCAATCTGTTAGGGAGCTTAATGACTAACTGCTTGAATCCAGTCAGGATTAGAAAACACCAAAAGAGTCTGATTCTTCTTGGTAAACCATGATACTCCAGGGGAAAAGACAATGTTTCTTTCTAGGACCCAGTACCAATAGAAGATTTAATTGGGTTAGAGGAGATCTGAACATTTGAGGAAAAGTTAGAAGCAAAGGACCCAGGGAGCAGAGAGGTTATTTACCTATGGAGAGAGCAGAGTTTAATAACAAAACAATGCATTTGAACAATGCAGAATGCTCAACAAGGTCATATGTAGGGGATTGGGCTTTATTGGTGCCAAGGCAAGCTCTGTTTCCTGTTTTTATTTTTTTTATTTTTTTATTTTTTTATTTTTTAAAGATTTATTTTTTTTGACAGATAGAGATTACAAGTAGGCAGAGAGGCAGGCAGAGAGAGAGAGAGGAGGAAGCAGGCTCCCAGCCAAGCAGAGAGCCCGATGCGGGGCTCGATCCCAGGACCCTGGGATCATGAGCTGAGCCGAATGCAGAGGCTTTAACCCGCTGAGCCACCCAGGCGCCCCCTCTGTTTCCTGTTTTTTAAATAATCTGAATAACTCAATTTTTGACTTCTATTCATGTATATAATAATAATTTTAACTATTTAGATAATTTTAGAAATGTTCTTTCCTGAATAAATTAGGTAATTGTCTTTATTCTACAATCAGTTATGAGAGACAAGCCTATGTCAACACTGAATAACACTGTAGGCAGTAATCCCATTTTCTCCTACACTTGCAGTCAGGTCCAGGCTTTTCTATACCCAGTGTTTAAGGGACATTTGTCCAGCCAACCAACCCCAGTTCTAGCTTCTCAAACTCATGCTTTTGAAATCCCTGTATTTTCACCATGTTTGTAACATTTGGTCTATTCTTGATAACTTCCAGAACTTGAAAATTTCTTAGTTTAGGAATATTGACTAAAATGGCTTAATTCTGTATTCTTCAAAAAATAAAACATTTTCAAAACAAGAAAACCTCTCAAATATGGAAAATCTTCATATACCTTGTCTCTGATGCAACTCTGAGTTACTATTACTCTCAACGTCTTTGAAATCACATTCCTCTCTTTCCCCCTTTCCCACTCCCTGTCTCATTTCTACTTCTCACCCTCTTAATTTTTTGGCTCTCAAATTTCAATAGGAGGTATGAGGGCTATGATCATGTTGGAATTTTGATTATTTTTCACAGTAGTGACCATGTCCAACTTAATGTGCAGCCTTCTAATGAGCAAACAGAGTTCTAGGTAAGTTTAACTAGCAAGTAAGAAAATAAGTAACATCCAAACTCCACTTGTTAGATTATAAGAAATAAGTTTTGGGTTTGTTTTTTTTTTAATTATTTTTTTTGAGTAGGCTCCATGTCCGGTATGGAGCCCAGCTTGGGAGCCTGAACTCATGACCTGAGGTCAAGACCTGAGCCGAGACTGAGTTGGTCACTTAACCAACTGAGCTACCCAGGTGCCCCAGAAATGAGTTGTTTACAGTCAGACTGATAGATAAAAGGAGACCACCTGAAGGGCCAACTCAGTGAGCTAAACTTAAAGAAAGAGAATTTTTAGTAAGTGTTAACCATGTTAGCAAATATTTTCTCTTTGTAGATGACAATTGCCAACAAAAAAATGAAGATGAGTAGTGTGGAGCAGAAGCCGAATTGTGGGCATAGCAGTAAGTATTACACTATTGTAATGGTATCACTTTCCAAAAAAAAAAAAAAAAGTATTTTGGAAATACTTTACTGTTGTTTTTTATCAGTCAAGATCAGCTATGGTAACAAAGAGAAAAAACAAAAGAAATTAATTCTTTTTCA
Source organism: Meles meles (assembly GCF_922984935.1). Taxonomy (NCBI): domain Eukaryota; kingdom Metazoa; phylum Chordata; class Mammalia; order Carnivora; family Mustelidae; genus Meles; species Meles meles. Next base: position 132,451,303 of record NC_060066.1, read on the forward strand.
GGCCCCAAGTCCAAGATAGGTCTGTGGATTGGGGTTGGTGGGCACACATTCTACTCATCATAGTGACTCAGCGATCCAGTTAGATGGAAGCTCTAACTCAACACATACTTTCATGCTTACCTCAGCAGGAAGAAGGATGCACACGGGCTAGGGAGTTTATTCCTAGAAATGATACATTACACGCCCACTCAGGAGTATTCTAGAAAATTTACATCAGCCAGATTTTTGTGGAGGAAAAAAACCACTAATATGTAGTGTTTGCAAATATCTGAATATAAATACTCCCGCTGTGACTGACTTCAAGTTACCAACATGATCACCATGGAGTAAGGAAGAAATACAGACCATCATATAGCATTTTCACCATATACCTTCAAATACATACACGATAGTAAAATGTAGTGAAATAATTAGTAAGTGATGCGTTTGGGTATTTATTATCTTTGTTTTAAATTTAAATTATTTCTCAGTTTATATAATTTAGTTGTTAATAATGGCTATTTTCATCTACAGGCTCGCCAAATTTGGGCTGGCAAGAGCCAATATAAGTCCCAGGACACCACTGGGTCCACTTCATCAGGGAAAGCAAGTACGGCCAATTCTATCTTTTTTTTTTTTTTTTTTTTTTTTTAGTTTTTTTTTTCTTTTTTTTTTTCCATTTTATTTATTTTTTCAGCATAACAGTATTCATTCTTTTTGCACAACACCCAGTGCTCCATGCAAAACGTGCCCTCCCCATTACCCACCACCTGTTCCCCCAACCTCCCACCCTTGACCCCAATTCTATCTTTAAAGGGAGTGGGGAATGCAATCCTGCCTTGCACGTAGAATGAATACTTCAGTTTCCATGGAAGCCTTGACAAGCAATTTTAAATCATATTTATTTTTCAAAATTCTAGTGAGAAATTGAAGACAGGTTAATTAGACTTAGGCAGAAGTGCAGATATTTTAGGATTACTCAGTGAATGGCTCAGTTAGCTAACACTAATCTATCAGCTACTTGAGGACCAGGAGTAGATTTATTCATCTTTGAACTCTTAGTCTCTAGTGCAATATCTGGCATACACACGTTCTCAATAAGTATTTGTATGAATGAACTAAAGTTACCAGCACATACTCTTTTCTGATTCATGTTTAATCTATTCTATATGCAGTAAAGTTGTTAAAACAGCATTATGCACATGCATTATTAAGATGCTGAAATATTAGATGCTATGAGTACTTTAGAATGAAGAAACAATTTCTTTGGCTCTTTAGATAAAGAGAAGACTTGATTTTTATTATTATTAATCTCAGATATTGCAATTAGTAGGGGGAGGAATGTGTCTTGTGTTCCTGTGACTGTAAATATGAATGCTTTACCATCCAATCTAAGCACCGATGTAGAGCATGCCTTTGCTGAATTAACAGTGGAAGTTAATGTAACTTTGGTTTGATTCTAACCTGTGCTGCATTCATTTTCCCAGCATATTGTCTAAAGTTGTCATAGTTTGGTGACAGAAAGATCATTTGACTAAAATCTAGGGGTTTTTGTTCATCAGTGATGCCTTTTAAAGCCTTTGAAATTTGACACTGATTCACTGAAATGATGTATTATTGAAATGGTGTGTTTTTCTTTAATGGTCTGTTTCTCTTCTCAGATACAACAATTTCTGCCTGTGGAGTCAACAGGGCTCAAATTATAATAGTTAGTTAATTGAAAGTGTTTTCTTTTTTGAAATCTCTAAGATACCCTCCTCTCTAAAAAAAACCTTGCCTTCCAAAATATTTTTTTTATATTTTATAAATAGTTATTTGGTATATTAGTCCTTCATTAAATATGATGCTCTTTTTGAAAACAATTTTGTGGCCTCTCCTCGTTCCTTCCCTTCCTTTCTCCTTTCTTCCTTCTTCCGCCCACCTTTTCTTTTACTTTTATTCCTATCATTATTGCACAGCTTTGCTAGCATACTAGTGGTACAAAATTTTCTGAACTTCTAGGAGTACATCAGGCCCAGGAACCTGAACTTACTCTTCCCATACCTCTAGTAAGAGCCCAGTTTTCTCTTAAAATCCTTAAAGCATGAATATCATAGGATATTTTTTCTACAAATAAAGGTGCATTTGCTCCCCTCAACAGCCAGTAATTTTTCAATAGCAAAGCAATTTTCTATAGATGAAAACAGTGTTTTGTTATATGTGGCAGTCAGGGTTCAGTAAGAGAAGCAGAATCAGTAGGGGCTATACACAGATATCTCACGTATCTTTACATATAGAGTGACTGTAATAGAGATTTAACCCTATATAATTGTGAGAGCTGGTCAAGCATTCTCTATAAATAAGGCTGCTGTCTTTGCGTCTGATATTAGGGCTTAAAGTCCACAGGGCAGGCAGTCGTGAAGGGAAGGTGGGTGTAACATCAGATATCAGGCATAAGCTAGAAACCATGGTATCTTTTCTTGTTACCTTTGACTTCGATGGTTTGGGTGGCATGCAGAAGCCAGGGCCCTGTATCATATTGCTATGAACTTGGCCCAAGAGCTGTAGAAACTGAAGAAGGATCTACTGGCAAGTTGAGCAGTTGCAAACCCAGTTCCTGCCTCATGCCAAGGAAGTGAGTCAGCAAATTAGCACTAACGTGTGTGAGCTACAAATAGCTCCTTCCTTTATGCTACCAAATCTCACAAGAATTACTCTGTGGCCTGTGCTAACTAGACGCATCCACAAAGGGGAATCTGGGAACAGAGTGTGGCATATCCAACTTGACACATGACAAAGCTACAACAGTTTGTAAAGGAGTCATTCTTATAGTCACCCTTCGCTCAGTCCCACATCCAAATCTAACACAAGTTCTATCAGTTCTACTTCCAAAGCTTATTTTGAATTCATCTTTTCTTTTCCATCTCTGTTTCCACTTTCTAGAATAAGCCACTATTTTCTTCGACTTGTGACTTACTGTACTTGGCTTTACTGTAAGGCCTTCATTCACTCTTACACATCCCCAACTATTCTCTGAAAGGCAGCCAGACAAAGTTGGGCATGGCTCTACCCTCTTTAAAACCCATCAAAGCTTCTTGTTACCCCTAAAATAAAATCCACATTCCATGACAACACAATGCTTAGCATGCCACATGATCTCACTCTAGCTTCATCTCCAGTAATTTCCTCCTTGTTCACTAAATTCCAGTCACACTAATGTCCTCTTGCTTCATTCCTTAAACCCACTTCAAGCCTTGGCACATACAATTCACTTTGCTCGTAATCGTATTCTCTCAGATTTTCATTATTCTGTCTTCCTAGCTCTTCAGAAATGACACATTCTCAGAAAAGTGTTCCCTTAACACAATTATAAATAATTACTACTCTCTAATTCTTCAAATGTTTCTTCTCATAACACTATGCTTTTTTCACTCATAACATTATAATCTGAAATTCTATAGTAATTTGTATTCATTTTTTAAATTTTATTTTTGTATTCATGCTGCTTTTTCCCATAAGACTATACATTTTTGTAAGGACAGAAGCCACAATTTTTCTTTTCACTATATAACTAGAATATAACTCAGGACGTGACAGTAAATAGTCAATAAATGCGTGCAGGATCCATGAATGAATGTGACATTCCTAAACTAAGTGAATTTGTACCAAATAACCAGCTTAAGTTCACATGGAAAAAAAAAAAACAACAGAGAAGAGATATATTTACAATTGTAATAGGAATAAGAGAGATTTCAGAGACTGATGGCATAGTTTATATAATCATTAAAATGATGATTTTTATTAAAAAATCATGGAAATAAACTACTTAAAAATAAAGTAAAATTAAAAACAATGGTAAAATATATTTAATGTGATTATATCCAGGTTGTAAAAGATATATGAGAAAGCAAGGGAAAAGAAATGTATCAATATGCTAATGTTGTTTTATTGGAATCATAAGATTATGACACTTTCTCTTGTTTTCTAAGTTTTTTATAAACGTGAAAGGCAAAAACCAGAAATGTCTAATATTTTTTACATCAGTTTATGGAATAATTTCACAAATATTATTTTAAATGATATTCAATAATCCTATAGGCTCTCTAGAACTGTATGTGAAATCTCCATTTTATATTCAAGAAATTGAAGATGAGAGATTGTTAGTTGTCAAAGTTATGCAATGGCAGTGGGGGAGAGCCCACACTCTATCCAAGCTAGATTCTTATGTCTACTATTCCAAAACCCTTTCTATTTTGTCCTGCTGCCTTCTAGACAATGCCATACAATAGGGCAGTGGAACACTGAGGACCAAGGGCTAGTATGGGAATGGCAGTTATGGTGCCACTTCCCACATCTACACTAGAGGAGAAACTGCTGATCCATTGTGGTACGCTTTCCTGCTGAGGCTGGAGGTAATTTTTGAATCCTTCCTAACAAAACTCCAGCAATCACTACTGATGCAATACATGATCACTACTGAGAATTCAAACCCATCTAAAAAAGAAGAAAATAAAAGCAATGCAAATGGATAAAAGAGTAGGGCCAAGGCCAAAAACTTTGGTCAAATTTGTTGGAAATGAAAACAAGTAAATTTAGTGACCAAGAAATTTAAGAAATCATCATTTGGGCTCTACTGAGATACTGGGAATAATAACCAAACAGTACTGAAATACTGAAATGTAATGGCTGAGATGTATTGAGGAGTGGCCAAGATATTAACAGCTATAAATTATGTAAAATGGGAAACATATGTTATATATTATATATTACATGTGTTAAAGTTGAGACAGGGATTGAAAATCAGTGCTATAGAATATGGTGAAATTCAGAAAATGGAGAATTCATTGTGATAATCTGGAATGCTTTCATATGGGTATACTGGAACATGAGGCAGACCCTGAAAGGGAAATGTTATTCAAACAGGAAATAAGAAAAAAAGGAAGACATTCCAGATGAAGAAAATGGCATATAGTATGTGTAGTGTGAATTCAATTCTGTAAAAGTAGAATAAATAAGATATTCTTGGAATAATCAGTAGAACTCTAGATTTTTCAATCATAGAATTTAAGCCTGTGGAGGAATTCCATGTACTATGACCATTGTCCTTGAACCCATCCCCTGATATTATGGATGAGTCTGAAAATCAGAGAGATTGCAGAGTCACTGTCAAATATGACAGTGACTGTTTGCCAGTCAGAAACCAAGTAATATAATCCCGTTCTCTTAATTCCCACTCCAATGCTTCTTCCACTTCCCTACATGGCTTTCAGTTTAGCTAGATATGAAGAATTGCAGGAGAAGGGGTAACAATTCCTGAAGCAGATCAAGAGTTTGATTTTTGTTCTTTAACTAATGGAGAACCACTGAATATTTTAGAGCACCATAGAAATACAATAAAAAAATTTTTTTAGACAGGTTATTCTGAAAGTGGTGTTCTGGGCATTTAAGGATCAGGGAGAATACTTTGAAGATTTTCCAGCTGTCCCATTCTGAAATGTTGTTTGCCTTAACTGGGGTGGTAGTTGCAAATATCGAAAAATAGGGCAGGTAAAAATATTAGAAATACGTCTATGAGCTCTATAGGACTTGGGAATTAGTTGGATATTGGAAATCAACAGAAAGGGGAATTCAAGTCAGGTAAAAATAATGTGTGTGTGTGTGTGTACACATATTAGCAGTGCATGTATATATATACATATATTGTATATATAAATACATATGTATTAATTAGTATGCTATGGGATCAAAAGTAACAAGGATCTACTTGATTATGAATGGTCAGGAAGACAGTGAATTTGTTTCTGACATATTTTGATTGGGACACATTTGCCACACTCAGTAAGAAATGTGGACTCTGTCAAAAGAAGAACAACAAGGTTGAAGGCAGATTTGAGATGAAATGAGATCCTAGCTAAAGTAGAGACATTAGAAGACATTAGTAGACCACTGAAAGTGCCTTAGGACAGAAGTACGCTGAAAGAGTATGGGGACTTCTAAAATAAAAAAGCACAAAGTGCTGTAAGCATTTGGGCGCTCAATAAAAAACTGATTTATTTTTTCAGCACCTTACTAGGGTAGAGAAAACTATATTAGTTTGAGGTAAAATGACAACATTAGAAGGCTCTGCTCTTCATACAGACATTTTACAACTCCAAATGTCTCTTCCATCTGTCACAAAAGTGGGTGGAACATACTGTACCATCTTAGAAATTTGAGGGCATTTATATAAAAAGTACTTGGGCAAATGGCAATTTCTATCACAGCAGAAACATATGTAAAATTGTATAGTATTCTGGGAAGCTCACAAAATTTTTCCTTAGAATAAATTCGCTGGAGCAGAGGTCACAACTCTGAACACAGCAAAGGAGTTTCTAAGTCATATTTATGTAAAGGATATAAACCCTTTATTGCATTTTGATCCAGAGGCATGGGGACAGAGTTGGCAGCAAGAAGGAGGGAAAGACCAGGAAAAGCTATTTCCAGGGTGAAAGTTTTGGAACTGAGGTGGAAAAATTAATTTAGTTTTGCCTCTCTTCAAGGGTGTGTAAGGTAGAGGAAGCAGTTTCAGAACACTGGCTTGGGGAAGATGGGACACTGGGAAACCTGTCCAGGCTCTCTTTACTTTCCCGAGGGACCGAGTAGTTCATGGGCTTCTATTCCTTCCTTAAATGTAGAGTTCCCTTCTGTCTTTCACTAACATTGAATTTGCCCTAAATTTCCAGTGAAAGGCAGATCAGTATATGTGAGGAGAAAATAGAATAAAGGGAAACATTTTGTTTCTGGTATATATTTCTTTTTAATTCATATACCTCTGCCTTCTTTGTTTTAATTCTTCCTCAGTTGTAAAAGCATTTCTTATGAGCTATTTTTTTTTTTAAATTAACTTAGAAAGTTTGACCCACTTTCCAGTCAAGTTCTCCTTTTATTTTTCTCTGGAAACTAAAATGAGATGTTTGGATTTCTGTTTAATAAACACAAATATTCAGGAATGTGGTTTGTACATTAGCAACAACTTCTGTTTGGTAATTGGCATTTTTCCTCTTTCTGGTGAATCACATTTGTACAGCTGAATTTAGAAACACTTTACTAGAAACACTGCCAACCTTAATATTATACTTTTTAATATTTTAAAAAGCCACTGATTTAAAATAGCAGAAAGAAAAAGTCATGGCAACTAAAAATGACACTGAGGTGAAATAGCTGGAATCGCTTTGCCTTTTCTCTTGAACAGAGAGTAAAAACGACACTTGGATCAGAGAGGCCTCATTCACATTTGATAAGCTCTAGATCTTAAAGGATGTTCTAAATGCATTTCCATTTATTTCTGATGGAATGGTGACTATATCCCTAGGAGTTCAATAAATATTTTTAGGATAAAAAAAGGGAGAAGAGAATCAAGATATATATAGATATATATATATATATATATATATATATATATATATATATAAAACAATTTTTAAAGTGGAAATACACAGATTGAGTTTTCTTTTTAAAGACAAGAAACTCAAAAAATTAAAATGAAAGCTTTGTCAGGTGTAAACCTCGTAATGAAATGTGTAGCTTGATGCCAAGTCCAATGTGCTGCCAATTCACTTATCTGTCTTAGCAACTCTATTTTTTTTTTTTTAAGAAAACACCTTTTTTAATGTTTCCTTTTATTCATTCACTTGTCCTGAAAATGAAACCTGGGGGATTGCTGTGTGACTGACAGCTCTGGAGTAAACTAGAAGGCTGAGACTTCCAGTCGTGTCCTATCATGCACCCAAAACACCACAACCTGCCACGTAACCGCGTCGCCACAGTTGGCCACAGCACAGGCTCATTGCTCAGCTCTAGTAGCAGGTGGCTGTTAGCTGAAACCAAAGGCTGACATTATCCTTACAATTGTGCCTTGATCCTGTGCCTACAAATATAAGGCACGGTGATTGTGTACAGGGGTTGTGGAAAGGTCTTTCTGGGGTTCATATTCACATTTACAGCTCATATAGCTTATGTATTTATAAGCACAAGTATGTGCAAACTTTGTTTTATGTGTGTATCTATATATAGAGATATATAGATATGTAAGGTTTTTTTTCTTTTAATTTTTAACTACAGAAAAAGGTTTTACACATTTTTTTTTCTCTTTAGGTTACAGCTGTCAATTTGGTTTCAAACGCCAGGTTGGTGTCTATGTCTGGTGTTTTGCCATTTTACACCAACAGCCATAAAATGAGCTTTCAGAGTCTTTCACAGAGAGGGTCTCAGAGTCTCTCAGAGGGAGGGTCGCAGGTCTCTGGGGACATTACGTCCAGGAACCTTTCGTGCTGCCTATAAAATACAGACCTAGTAATTCAGCAACTGTGAAGCTGTCATCAACAAGAGGGGGAGACCTAGAAGGAAAGGGAATGAATATTCATATAACAAATGCCGCCTAGAGAAGCCGGGAAAATAACTGATAAACCAATATATTTGGCTGAGGTATCTCACACGACTGAAAGAAAAGATATTAAAATATGGATGGGTGGAAGGCATTTCAGGAGGAGCTAGTCACCAGATGGTAAGTAATTCAAAAGCTCGTTTTCTTTGTATTTATGACTTAGAAAAATGGTCAGAGTGAAATGACCTCTGAGAAGGATACTTTTTTAGAGGAGTCTCAAATCAAGAGTAAGTTCATGCTGATGCCACTCAAAAGGTTAAGCAACACATCTGACTCATTTTTATCCAAGGTACCAAATTCTTTGAAAATCAGGACATAGAAAGAGTTACTTCTGTGAAAAAGTCAGCCACGTTTATTGGTTATGGAAGAAAATAGCATGATACAAAAGCGATGTAAACTAAGACTTTACCTAGTGATTCTAGAAGTTTGTTTCCCACAGAGAGTTTTGGCCCAAGGCATTTTAAAATTAACTGACTGGGTCAAGGGAAAAGTAACTTTATAGCCTGCACTGGCTAAAACTGGTCATAAACATGTCTGAGATGGCATAATAAACTTTCATTCAAAGCCACTAGGCCAAGTAACTAGATTGTGGAAGTTACATTATACTCAGGTTTAGAGGTCAGAAGCAAACAACATGCTGTGGACTTTTTCCCCTGGAGAGATTATCAACATTGGGTTCATATTAATTTGTGGAAGGTATGCATTACAGGATTCAGAGTTCATATTATGTCATATTGGGGGAACGAAATCCTCTTCAGCAATAGGTTGGGAGCCCCTTCTAATAACTATGATAGAATTAAGAAATTGCCCCCTCCCCTGATGTCTTTTATACCCAGGGTTGCACAAAGCTTTGATGGCCATGGATTTTTTTTTTGGTTCTGGCCGACAAACCAGTATCCATCACATCTTTTTGATCCATCTAACATCTTCTTCTAGGCCTCTAGCTTCTAGAAATCAAACCAATCCATACTAGAATAGAAGCCTGGCCCTTGTTCCTTTTCTCAACCTGGCATTGGCCTTTGGTGTTTTTGCAGCCATTCGGGCACCACTGTGAAGCTGAACTCTGCCATCTTTCAGATGCCCAACGATTACGTCTATCCTTCCTTCTCAGATCAGCCTCCTCTGGAGAACATTCTTAGCCTAGAATTTTTTCAAGTTTGCTACTGGCCTTGGAAATGTTGCCTTGGACTGTTGGTCCCTACAAAGGTTTATACATCTGTTAAGAGTACTTTTTAAGTTCCTACTGAGACAAGTATCAACTTTCTTCATCCACTCACTGGGAACTTCCAAAACATTGTTGGACACAGAGCCCAGAAATATCAAGTTGAAATTCAGTAGAATTGAGTTTTGATCCTGACCCTAGTACCAACTGCACAATCTAAGACATTTCATAAAATTCTTGGGCTTCAATTTCCTCATCCATATAAACACTAAATCCTCAGTGAAGTTCCTCCCCATTTCCAAAGTTCTTTGATTTTGTGCTTACATACCAATGGTCAAGATTAGTCACAAGAACTGAACTTTCAGAAAAGGGCCTATTTAAGTAGATCTTCCTTAGAGGTGAACAGAAACATCAGAGGAGGTTTCCTTTGAGTGTGTGCAGTCAAATAAATCCAAGCATGACCTGAAATTTTTAGAGACATGATTACAGACATCACTGTCCTTTGTATTTGAAAAGAGTGCTACTGGCAGTGATTGCTATGTCTCTGGATGGGAAACTGGAATCATCTAAATGTGCTCAATAACCCTTTTCAAACACAGAAAAAGGTTAACCATATTTGCAGAACTTATCACTGAAGGTAACTTCTGCCAACAGTATGAACCGCCTTACCCTTCTATTACTGACCACCAAGTAAATCTGTCTAAAGCTATTGTTTGTAACTGCCCAAAGCTACTATGTGATTGGAAATAGTTTTTCAGTATGTTTCAAAGTCATTTTAGACTGTTTTTACTAGAGATGTTCCATTAATCTTATTATTCATGGCATTATCATTATTACTATTCAATGGTCTTGTTTGGGGTCACTGGTAATTTTAAGCCTACATAAACCAAAGATTTAAGTCTAAAAAAGTAAGAGTATTGCTTGAAATAACCAGCTTCAAAGATACTACTGAACAAAAGCTCTCTATAATAAAGTTTTTGGACTGATTTAGAAAGTTGTCAAAATTGATTGCGTTCCCAGGTCTTGTAGAATACCAACAGTTCTTCCATTTTCACAGACCCCAAAACATTGAAATAATTGTAACTTTCCCTGTCTTTTATTCCTATCAGTGGGGAAAGCATATCCATCAATTAAGCCTTGCTTACTCGCTTAATCTTCGTATCAACTGTTTTTAGCAATGAGGAAACCGAGTATCTGACAGAATAAGGAATTTCAACTCACACAGCTAAAAATGCTAGTTTTTATTCTAATAGAAACCTAATTAATTCAAAGTTTTAATTTTCAACCAGACTGTAATTTTGTCATTCATTCCTTTGCTCACTTAATTATATACAGTACTATTCAATTACAGGAAATATACTAAGTTATGAGACTGTGAAGATAAACAGGACAGAATCCCTGCCCTTCTGGAGATAACAGCCTAGAGGGGGGGGACATTCAGCAAAGCAATTTCCATCAGAGTGTGGTGAGGTCTATGAAGGAGAGAGCTCCAAGGGCAGAGAATGCAACTCAGAAAGGAGGATGAAGGATGTACCAGCTGTCTTCAAAGACTGAGAAGATATTAGCATGGAGGAAGAAAAGGAGGGCAGGGAGAGAATGGAGTCAGAGAGGCCTTGGAGATCATGCAAACAGTCCCATATAAGAGGAGCACTGGGTACAAGTTGGGAAAATGATTTGGAAAGCCAGACTGGGGTCAAGCCTGAAGAATATCTTATACAATGGTGATAAATCTGGATGTTATTTGGAAGGCAATGATGAGATACTGATGGATTTTAATCAGTCATGACAATATGGAGAATAGTTTTCAAAGGAAAGAGCTAGAAATAAGATAAGCTAAGAGCTTACAGAAGTCAGATGATTAAATGATTAGATTTTGAAATGAAGGCAAAAGGTCATGGGATTAGGAGACTGGACACATTTCATGGATGTCAAAAAGGTATGATACATAGGATTTGGATACTGAGTGAGAGATTTATAAAAGAAAAGGGATAACTGGGCAGATATTTATGCACATTTCAGGTTTTTGGTTAGCTATAGTAGAACAGAGGGAGCAAGTTACTCTTGAGGTATTCCCCAAAAGATCTAAATCTTGGTAAGCCGAGAAACAAATCTACTCAAAGTACCAGAATGTTAGAGTCTGGTACAGATACAGCTCTGGGAATTGTCAGGAATAGATAAAAGAAAATCCAGAAAGAGGTTATTAGTGAGAAAAGAGCCATATACACAGCCCTGAGGAACAGGAAGGTATTTGTTTGTTGAAGAAAAGGGGGCTATTAATGGCAAATAATGACAGGAGAATACCTGCCTCTAACATTTGCATAACAAGAGAAAGACACAAAAAGTGGTCTTTAATGTACAAAAACAAAGGCAAGATATCCCATCTAGTTTGACAAAGGGGTCTTACTGCAGAATGAAAGCAGAATGAAAACTCAGAATTTTTTTATGGAGCAATACAAAGAGATTTTAAGATATTAATGTAAATTGCTACAGAGATGTCTAGTGGAAGTTAAGGGTTAAAAGAGAAGAACGTCATGTGAAAGATGAAATGTTATTCTATTGTAAGGTTATTTGATAATATAAGTCTTGGTTAAATTTTTAGGTGTGATAATGATATTATGATTATTCAGAAGTGTTTATCTTTTAGGGATTCATACAAAAGTATTAATTAGGTATAACATGTTATGGTGTATAGGATTCTGCTTTATAATAATCTGACTGGGGTAGTAGATGAGGTCATAGATGTAACAGGATTGTTATACGTTGATAAGTAGAGTATATTATTCTCTTCACCTCTGAATGTTTTTAAGGTTCTCCATAATAAAAAATAAAATAAATGTTTGTGGAATTTAGCAGCTTTTAAGGCATTGGTAACATCAACAGGAAAGAATGTTCTGAATAGTGCTGAAGTTTAGTAAATATGAGAATGAGATCAGTTTCAGAAAGAATGAAGGAGAAAAAGTAGAGATGACAAGGGTAAAAATGAATCTCTTCTGGTAAAAAGGAGGTAGGGTGGTGGATCAATAGGAGCACAGAGTCAAACGATGGATAGGCTAACTTTAAGTACATTTACATGCTGAAGCAAAAGTGCCTAAAATGAGAGTGGAGTCCAACAAGAAGTGACAGACCATGGCCCACCTCTTTCCCTATGGGCAGCGTGCCTATTTTTAGTGATGTGGCCCATGCCTTCTCCAAGACCATTCAGCTGCTTTCACATCCTGGTGGGGCAGCAGTTATAAAAGTTTGGATGCCAGAGCCAATCTGCCCTGGGCTAAATCCCTGCTCTCTCACTTGCTTTCTATGACGACATCATCAGAGTCACTCCTCTCATTTGAAAAACAGCATTAATCATAGCTACCTCATAGAATTAGCATGAGGATTTAAATTAGGTAGTATACATGAAGCACTAAAAACAGTGTCTAGAACCTGGTGAGTAATACGTAAGTACAGTATAATATTATTATGTATATTATATTATATATATTATATTATATATTATAATATTATTTTTATTATTATTATTATTCTTGACCACATTGCTTAAGACAGGAAATACTTCAATGGTTTATCTCAGTTAGGATCATGGGATTAAGAATTTGCCATACTTCACTAATCCTATGGTCCTTTTAAATTTCCCACCAAGTTGACTCAGTCTGTATAGTTGTTTTTCTCCCAGAATTTCCCAGTTATCAGTCTTTCTCCCCCAAAAGGACTGGAGTTTTTCTGTATCCCTACCCCTTTTCTGAGGCCCTGACAAGCTCTTAAATTGCAACCCCAGAAGTTTCAATCCAGTTTCTGATGCCTGTGGTGCCTGGCTTCTTTCTCCACAGAATATAGTTATGCCTGTAATGGTGACATTGACACTCTGCCTGAATTAGACAATGTCTAATGTCCCGCCCTCTTGTGATGTGACAGCAAAACCCAAAATGTGACAATCCAAGGTAAGGATTAGTAGAGTTTAATTTAAAAAAGAAAAAAAAATGATGACTTTAGGATATATCTGTATCTACATTGAGAGAAAGAGACAGAGAGAGAAAGGAAAACTCTCAAGGACAACACCTGCCATAGTGGGACAGACGGAGAGATCCTTTTCTAGAATGTGTGCCTTTACCCAACTGAAATATATGTATGATATATATATGTATATATATATACATATATATATATATATAGATAGATAGATATATATGACAAAAAATCAGAACAGTTTATAGGGTTGATATTTGACATGTTTCTTCTGAAGTGCTTGGAGCAATGCATTATGCATATTAATACTCAACAGATATCAGTGGGTGATATGAGAATCCATGGGGAATATTTTAATAACAGGAAAGCTTCCCATTTAGAAGATTGGAGTACTGGGGCCCCTGGGTATTGCAGTCAGTTAAGCTCTTGGTTTCAGCTCAGGTCATGACCTCAGAGTCAAGAGATTGAGCCCTGCGTGGGGCTTTGCGCTGAGCACAAAGTCTGCTTAGGTTTCTCTCTCCCTCTCCCTCTGCCCCTCCCCACCACATGCTCTCTCTCTTTCTCAAATAAATAAAAATAAATCTTTAGAAGAAATAAAAAAGGATGGAGTGCAATATTTCTAAGTATGCCATAACATGAAACTATTTCTAGGGTAACCCATAGTTCTGACTTACCTTGAACTTTAACAGTTTTTGCACTGAAAGTATGCATCTGAGGAAAACCTTAGTCCCGAGCAAACCAAGACAGCTGGTCACCTTATATGTGACCTACATATTACACACGTAAGTCCAAAATTATTTCTCTAGGGTCAATAAACTTTTAGAAAAAATGCCACATTACCCACATGAATTTATCTTTTCTCTCTCCCCAAACCCAAAATAAGAGGAAGGATTTTTTTTTTTAATTTTTAAAAATGCAACATCTCACAGGGATAAAGAAAATCACCAAAGGAAGTAAAAAGTATTTTTTAAAGGTCTTTGAAGCTAGAAATTAGATTGAGAAATAATTCTTTCTCTAGCAGAGCTGAGGAAGCTATACGGAAATGCCAGCAAAGAGTACACCATGGAGATGTGAGCTGTGAACCCCTGAAACCGTCAGTACTTTGAGGCACCAGGTAAAGCAAGGTGGGATTGTGGTGCAAGGCTTAGAATGAAGAAAGTACTGGAAGTGTATATATTGACAATAAGAAGTCCTCCCTGAGCCACCTAGCAACATAATAGCATCCTTTGCCACCTTCCAACACATCTGCAGAAAAAAGTACATTCTCTATATAATTTAAACTGAAGACATTCAGGATTTAGGTACACTAGAGGTGGTAGGGATAGGGGTGAAATTTCAGGCTAACAAAAGAATCAAATGAAAATCTGCGTATCAGTGGAAAATACCCTTAGTATCATTCTCTCCACTACTTTCAGGAAAAACAATAATCTATCCATTGACTATGAGACTAGAATAAAGGTATTTTCTGACATGCAAAGACTCAGTTTATTTGCCCCTATATACCTCTTTCTTAAAAAGCTACTGGAGTGCAAAATTTCTCTTTCACCAAGAAAATGGAAAATATGGGGTCCAGGAAGCAGCTGATTCAACACAGGATTGAGGTGAAAGGAAGCCAGGACAACAGCTGTGTAGCAGACCTAAAAATTAACCAGTGCAGATTTTAGTAAAAAAAATTTTTTAAAGGGGAAAACTGGACTGATAGATTTATGGTAGGTCTTAATATTTGGGAAAAAATAGCTCAGTGATAAATGCATGATAGATCTGATAGAGGAATTTAAAAATTTCTAATATGTATTTATAGTATAGTACACATGAGGAAAAATAAGTCTTTTAGTCATCTCAGGAGAAAACTGCAATGTATAAAAATATTCTTAATATATTACTCTTCTATGCAGTGAATAATATTTACATAGACAAAGTAATGTAAACATACTGTTTTAACTAAAAATTGTTAGAGTACAAACTTGAGAAGAGACGAGGAGAGTAGGCTGGAGTGTGTAGGAGAATGAAGACGTCCTCTACCATGACAAGAAAAGCACAGATGGTATCTGAAAATAATAAATAAGGCATAATCGTGAGCACAAAGTCCCTTTTGGGCCTTAGAGCTATGAATCAAAACAGCCTGAAGAGCCAAAGGAAGCCAAGCAGTGAGGACTTGATGGAAGGTTGGGTGATGTGGGCAGGTGGAACACTGTGCAGGCAGAGTGAGCCCTGGGGTCAGGCCCTGGGCCAGACACAATGTGATGTGGAGTCTGTGCAGCTTGATTAGAGGTGAGCATAGAACTGTACAGAGAAGTAAAACCTTGGAGGGTTTTTTCCCAAGCATGTAGAGATTATTACTTTAATCTTAGGAGTACTTCCATTAAATAAGTTATACACGACGTGGTTTGAGGATCCCTAAATGTCCTTGGGGCTCTCTCAGGGGGTCCCAGGAGTCAGAACAATTTTCATAATAATTCTAAAACACCACTCACTTTTTATACGACCTTTCTTTAACAGTGTATAGTGGAGATTTCCAGAGGCAACAAAGACAATGAAGATATCATTTTTTGGGTTGCTATGTGTATTTTTGTGTTTTCTCAAGATGTAAACATGTATATTTTCAGAGATTAATTCAGTTCCTTATCAGTATTTCTACTGTGCTTTTACCAGCTATTTTTGGATATACTGGCTATGATTCTGTAACCTCATTATCTTTCAAGAAATTATTATTTTGAAATCCTAAAGTTTTCTTCCAACCTGTGCAGAAACACATAAAGAACTAAGCATACTTATATGTGTTGTTTTACAATATGTTTTTAAAATTTGAAACCTGTTCTAAGTTGTTGACTTTTTTGTTTCTATTTTCTAGTTAAATATTTTATTCTAAAATAAAATAAGCTTATTTACAATGAATTTTTATTATATTTTAGGATGGATCATTCACTTCAAAAAAGAGAGTAGACTTGCTTTCATAACCTACAGCTACACCATCTAGGTCTAAAGATGCCCACAATGATAAAACTGACATACCAGAGTTCTCTTATTCACAGAAAAGAAGAACCTACTCCAAAGAAACTGAACAAAATTGTAAATAAAAAATGAAAATATGACAAAAGCTACCTTTCTCTCAGCTTTATAGGTGTTAAAAATTTACCCTACAGTGTCTTCTGCAACAGAACTTCTGGAACAGTATTATGATGCCAGTAAAATTAAGGCATCATTTTGAGATCAACCATTTAGAGTTTAAAGGAAAAGGAATTGAATATTCTACATATAGGAAAAATGAGCTTTTATTTTTTTAAATTTTTAAAAGATTTTTATTTATTTATTTGAGAGAGAGAGAGAGAGAGAGCAGAAGCAGGGAGAGCAGCAGAGGGAGAAGCAGGCTCTCTGATGAGTAGGGAGCCTAATGTGGGACTCATTCCCAGGACCCTAAGATCATGACCTGAGCTGAAGGCAGATGCTCAGCCACCCAGGCACCCCAGGAAAAATGAACTTTTAGAGAAAAAAATGGTTCACCATTCTGTATACCAGAAATAAAAAAGTCACTAAAGCATTGTAGGGTTAAGTTATACTTTGCATTGGATGAATACAGGCATACACTAGTTAAAAGAACTAACAAAGCCTTGTAGGGCTGGCACTGCTGAATACCTGTTGGATAAAAAGGCAATAAAAGGAGTCATGGCATTGACAGTTTCCAACTACACAGTACTGTACTGAATTAAAGACTTAACTGTAGGGGTGCCTGGGTGGCTCAGTGGGTTAAGCCTCTGCCTTCGGCTCAGGTCATGATCCCAGGGTCCTGGGATCGAGCCCCGCATCGGGCTCTCTGCTCAGCAGGGAGCCTGCTTTCTCCTCTCTCTCTCTCTCTGCCTGCCACTCTGCCTACTTACAATCTGTGAAATAAATAAAATCTTTAAAAAAAAATTTTAAAAAAGACTTAACTGTAAACATAGAGACTGAGTTTGTATCTGCTCTGTAGAATTGTACTTTTGCCTTATAAGAGGACCAATACACAGATGTGTTTGGATTGTTGTTTTGTTTGTGTGCATATGGTATCAACAGCAAGAATTCGCATAAAATAATTCAATGATTATTGAAGAAAATTTATTTTATGCGAATTCTTTACCACGAACACAAGCGGTACTGATATACTCAGAGTTGAATACTTCTTGTGAATTTTATGATTTATTCTGGAACAAACTGTACTGACATTTACACTGACTGTGCAAAAGCAATGGCAGGAAAACCACTAGCTCTTAGCAGAAAATCAAGGCTGTGGCACCAAACTATACTAGTATTGTATTCTCCAATGTACTCCCAGGAAAGGAGGGAGGGAAAGCCAATTTCACTTAAGAATATCCTAGTAAAGTAGTAAAAATGATCACTTCTATTAAATATCAACCTTTGAGTATACATCGTTTAAATATTCTGTATACGAACTGAGAAATAAAGGACTTTGGGTGTACACCCAAGTATGATAGTTGTCTCCAGGAAAAGCATTTGTGCAATTACTTGAGTTGCGAGCTGAACTAGCTACTCTTTTGACAGAACACCACTTTTACTCGAAAGAAAGACTTGTGGACAAACTAGGGTTTATTCAGACTTGGTATGTGGCAATCATTTTATCAAAAATGAACTAAGTAAGCCTGTCACTTCAAGACAAATGCAGGTTGTTATAAATGATAAGGTTTCAGGTGAATTCTGGAAAACTTGTATCTACTACCATGAGCTTCACAGATTCCTAACACAGAAAGACTTTTGATACATACAGTAGTGATAGTAACAAATGTGATATTTTGATATTGTGTAATGAAATGTGTCAACATTGGGAAGATCTATATAACTCTGTGAACTAATATTTTCCAAATGAGTGCATGATGTTTAAAATCACTCATCGGTAAAAGATCCATATCCATTCACAATGCTAGAAAGACTGATGAATTTTAATGTATCAGAGTACAAAAAGTTCATGGGTCTGTTTTCAGATTCCACAATGCAACTAACCTTTAAGAAATATTTGGGTGTGGGGCACCTGGGTGGCTCAGTGTGTTAAGGGCTCTGCCTTCGGCTCAGGTCCTGATCCCAGGGTTCTGAGATCGAGCCCCACATCAGGCTCTCTGCTCAGGAGGGAGCCTGCTTCCCCTTTCTCTCTCTCTGCCTGCCTCTCTGCCTAATTGTGATTTCTGTCTGTCAAATAAATAAATAAAATCTTAAAAGAAAAAAAAAGAAATATTTGTGTATAATAACAGTTCAAAAAGCACTTTTTCTCCTTAAAAAACTAAAATCTGTTGACCAAAAGTTTTAGTATAGTATCGAAAAGCTTATCTTAAATAATTAAATAAAAACCAAATATTTAAGAATGAGATTTATAAAATATTTGTTGTAGTTAAAAAAAAAAGACTATCTGAAAAAACTATTAGGATATGCCTCCCTTTTCAAACTACTTATTTCTCAGATGCAGGATTTTCTTCATATGCTTCAAAGAAAGTGATATATTGTAATAGATTGAATGCAGAAGCAGAATCTGAGAACCCACCTACTTCTATTAATCTAGACCTTAAAGACATTGCAAAATGTTAAACAATGTTGCTCTTTCCATTACTTGCTTTGGAAGATAGTTAGATTTCATTAAAAAATGTTACAGAAATTATAATGTGCTTGTTATTATTATTCTATCATTTAAGAAATAAATATTTTTCACTTTCTCAGTTTTAATTTCTTTTTTTTTCTTCCATTTTATTTATTTTTTCAGCGTAACAGTATTCATTCTTTTTGCACAACACCCAGTGCTCCATGCAAAACGTGCCCTCCCCATTACCCACCACCTGTTCCCCCAACCTCCCACCCCTGACCCTTCAAAACCCTCAGGTTGTTTTTCTTTTTTTTAAAGATTTTATTTATTTATTTGACAGACAGAGATCACAAGTAGGCAGAGAGGCAAAGAGAGAGGAAGGAAGCAGGCTCCCCGCTGAGCAGAGAGCCTGGCATGGGCTCCATCCTAGGACCCTGGAATCATGACCTGAGCCTAAGGCAGAGACTTTAACCCACTGAGCCACCCAGGCGCCCCTCAGCTTTAATTTCTAATACAGTAAATATCAACAGATATGCCCACATGAGCAAAAAAATTGAGGGGACTGTAAATAATTTTAAGACATGAAGGGGGACTCCCAGCCCACAATAGTTTAAGAACAACTGCATCAAATATTTTATGCAAGAGTATCATGATTGGATTTATTAAGAATAGTTTTTGCTGAAAAAGTGCTCCACATCACTCGGCATCAGGGGAATACAAATCAAAACCACAATGAGATACCACCTCACACCAGTCAGAATGGCTATAATTTACAAGTCAGGAAATGACAGATGCTGGCGAGGATGTGGAAAAAGGGGAACTCTCCTACACTGTTGGTGGGAATGCAAGCTGGTGCAACCACTCTGGAAAACAGCATGGATGTTCCTCAAAATGTTGAAAATAGAACTACCCTATGACCCAGCAATTGCACTACTGTGTATTTACCCTAAAGGTACAAACGTAGTGATCCGAAGGGGCACAGGCACCCGAATGTTTACAGCAGCCATGTCTACAATAGCCAAACTACGGAAAGAAACTAGATGTCCATCAACAGATGAATGGATAAAGAAGATGTGGTATATATACACAATGGAATACTATGCAGCCATCAAAAGAAATGAAATCTTGCCATTTGTGATGACGTGGATGGAACTAGAGGGTATCATGCTTAATGAAATAAGTCAATCAGAGAAAGACAACTATCATATGATCTCCCTGATATGAGGAAGTAGAGATGCAACATGGGGGTTAAGGGGGTAGGAAAAGAATAAATGAAACAAGATGGGATCAGGAGGGAGACAGACCATAAGTGACTCTTAATTTCACAAAACAAAATAAGGGTTGCTGGGGGGAGGAGGGGAGGGAGAGGAGGGTGGGGTTATGGACATTGGGGAGGGTATGTGCTATGGTAAGTGCTGTGAAGTGTGTAAACCTGGCGATTCACAGACCTGTACCCCTGGGGATAAAAATACATTATGTGTTTTTAAAAAACAAACAAACAAACAAAAAGAATAGTTTGTGCAAGATAGAGTAGGATAAAGGGATACTCATTAACAGGTCCTTGCAGTATCCAGTCTACAGATGATGGTAAATTAATCTGATGTCAGTGGAGATTGAGAGTAGTAAACATATTTGAGAACTATTACCTGATCAATATAAGACTTGGAGAAGAATTGGTGTGAGTTAATTAGGAGAAAGATACAATGTCAAGGAATACTCCCAGATTCCTGATTCTTGTAAAAGAATGAATCATCTCCCAATCTATTAAACACAGGATGATAAGAAAGGGGAAAGGAGAGAGATGATTTTTTTTTTTTTTTTTTTTTGGTCATGTTGGGCTTGAATTTCCCCTGTTATAGTCAGCTAAATTTTATGCAGTTTCCCCCCATAATTTATCTCAAAGTACAGCTGACTTGGAAATGATCTTGAATTAACAGGTAGAGCAAAATGATTTGTAATTCTGAAGATCTGTTTATAAGGCATAAAAATATTTGCCACTTACTAGCAAGGCTAGTAAGTGGCAAAATTTGGTGGTTGGACTTGCTAACCACAAAACCTTCTCTCTTTATTGATGGGTTGATTGCATTTTTCAATGAATCAGTCCCCATAACTGCTGAGAGTGTGCCTTTTCAAATTGCTAAATGGTTTTCTGGGTGCACTACCCTGGACTTTGATGCAGAGATATGATGTGGGTGGGATAATCATCATGTTATCTTTGGTAATACATTCTGTTAACTTGACAAATTAAAAAGTAGTTGACAAATGCGTACTGCTAGTAACTTTTCTTGGATATTTTTCATGGTATATAAAGTATTTGAAAATACAAATATAACTTCCTTTGCATCAAAAGGACAGCAAGGGAATTGTCACAAAACAGCAATGAGATTTTAATCTGTAGTACACATTTCCTTATAACAAGCTCACAATTTATATCAGATAATTCTTTGTTTATCCTGAGAACAACCCCAACTTGTTATTTATCTTATGCGCCTGTATTAGCTCATTGACTTCCTGAGAATTATATGCTAATCATTAAAGCCTTCCACCTTAGTGAGAGACAAAAAAAAGAAACTACGCAGGAACTAACAAATAGCCTGTTTAGTACATTCCAGACATTCATAGTGGGCAATTGTATGTGAGAAGAATGAAAAAATAAATAACAAATGCACTTCCCCTTAATTTCCAAGGACTGCAATCCCCATCGAAACCCCCTGTGTGGATGTGTTTGTACACACACATGAGTTATAAGCAAGAACCTTTTTCATTAAGGGTGCGGTGTTTTTCATGCTAGTGCAGCACCTATCTATCTTCTTTCTGGCAGGGCTGTCTGCTTTTCGGTCAGCATCTGACTAAAGATCAATGAGAGAAAGCTTTTTGAAGGTGCTTTCAGGTCCTGCGGCAAGGGAGATGATCAGAAAGCTGCCATAAGCTTCAGACCCACTTGACAAATTAGGAACTATTTTGGTGCTCTATAAACTGCTGTCACATCAGTTACAAACACTAATTAGGGATGCAATACTTTGATAGTGAAAGTGTCCAGTGCATTAAATACCACTTTTGCTTGCTGCAATTAGCTTATACATTGACTTACACTTTGTAGTGTAAGACAGTCAGAGATTAAAATGCATCAACCATTATTAAAAAATTTATAAGGTAAATATGAGCTAACTGCCAAATAGGTTTTTTTCCTGCTGCCCTTTGACCCTTCCAGTTCTTATTTTTCAATGCTTCTGCACACAATTTTTTTCAACCAGTTTTCATTTGTATGAACTAAATGTCACGTCTTATGATAGCTAACCATCCAGCATCAATTAATCAAATTCTGCTTTCTGAGAATGAGGTGTGTAAGAAATACTACCTCTGGGTTTTATGGAGCAATTAGCCATTGGGCCATTATAGCATCCAGCAGTCCCAAACAAATAGAATTTTATGCTTTTTCAGTGCAGTCTCTGTGATGGGATATTATTGATGAGCAAACATTTAAAAATCCATCATGCTGATTTTTGAAAAACTACTTTAAAGTTTTTTTTTTAATGGCATTTCCATTTTGGTAGAAGGATAAGTCTGCATTTAAAAAAAATATCTAGCAATAACTGACAGAAGTGGTATGTTTTTAACACAAGGAAAGAGTGGGAAAAAATGTCAGATTTTGGTGCTGATTATCTCTAGAGTTCCAAGAATGCTTTTTTTTTTTTTCCTTTAACTTTGTGTGTGTGTGCATGTGTATTTATGTTGGGAAGATATATTTGAAATCTTTTCAAAGATGAAAAAGTGTGTGAAATATAAACCTCAACTTATTTATGATGCATTTTTGAGATGGCATATAAAGCATTATTTTAAAGTATACATTGGCTTTGGCTTCTAAAATAAATAAATTAATCACTTTTGCCTTCTTTTACTCACCCAATGCAGCCCCTCGGGCAGTATGTTGCGGCGCTTGTTCCAACAGTGTTTGTTGAGGAATAGATAGCCATGAAATAATAATTCAATAACATTTTAAGTATGAAGCAAAGGTAACATAACAAATTGGATCAAAAGAAAAAAAATAAGAGAGTCAAAATAACAGATATTAAAAAAAAAAAAGGATAAGAAACCTGACAGTCATAGGTAGAATGGACAGAGTTCAAACAATTACTTTCAAGTATTTTGTGTAGTACCTTAGACATATACCTTACAAAGAAGACACGAAGTCATCCATTTCAAATGCCTAAACATCAAATGTTACTTAATTTTATGGAAACAAGCTCTGGGATCCAAATCTCTCTCTGTTCTCTTCCCACTTCAGTTTATATCAGGGAGACAGCATATGGTGGAGGACAGCCGAAGGCCTGCAAGTCACCCCTGCAGAAATGGTTTCAATGGCAACACTTTGAAATCCAGTCTAGAAAATGGATGCAATAATTCTCATCACTTCTCTACTTCAAAGACGGCTGAAAGGATTAAAGAGATAGTGCTCCAAATTCAAATTCACATTTTCCTCCAAACCTCAGCAGACTTTCCTGTCATCCCAACAGAGATGATCTGAGTGAGAAGTGCCATTAAGGAAATAGTAGCACACTCAGTAGAGCTCCAGAGGGATTCAGAAGAGCTCTGGCAGAAGTTCCGGGCGAGATATAAACTCAGCCCAGCGCTCATAAAGCACGTTGAAATTCTCAAGTGATAGGCACTACATGGGAACAAATCATTCTTAATTTAAGAGATAAACATGCCATATCCAGAACTAATAATGAAGGGGCTGGAATAAATATAACACTATAATGATTATGATCGTTTATCCCTAAATCTGGCTTAGTTTCTCAGTGACAGCTGGAAATGTTATGACAATTGTCTGCCCTGTGCTATACAATGCTGACAATATTCAAGGTTTTTGATGTTGCTCTGGCTGTTGTTAAAACAAAATCGACTAAGCAAGATTGATCAGTCTGCAATAAGCCCAACCCTCTTTCAGTACCTATAGAAACATGCTATTCACCAGCTTCAGCAACTAGGAAAAGCTCATATGATTTCCAACCTGTACACCTGCTCTATATGTTTCCTTACCTAGACATTCAAGAGGCAAAATGTATGCATTGTACAGGTTGCCAGAGTTTAATGTCAGCAATCACACCATCTTCACCTTTAGGAATAATGAAATTTACAAGGAAGGAAGAATTCTAATCTACTTTTTATAATTTGCCATCTAATTTTTTAGGAAAATGTTATTTTCTCTTAATACAAGTTGCTGTTTTTGAAGACACGTGTTGTAAAATATTATTTATTCATCATGCTAAAGTTAAAAATATAAAATGTTTTAAGAGCAAAATCATCCCTGCCTATAAGTTGTGCTACCATTATGAATCCTCCAACATCACCTGTGTAAGATAATTTTTTTATTTTTCTGTACCAATTGGAACAGTGTCAAAGTGTATATGGAATGTGACTACAGAGCAAAGGTACTGGTTCTGATTTATATCAATCGGCTAATCAATAGCTTGGAATATAGCCCACCTACCATGTTTGACCTCATCTATTCTGTAATACTATTTCATTGTTATTTATTCCTCTCCACAAGCTTGCTCAGTGACTTACTGAAAGTCAGATACTCTGGGCCTACAAATCTTTCTATCTACAAATTTAGCCATCCTAGCCTCAGTGAAATTTGTTGTGTGTAATATGGATTGTTTTCAGTTCTTTAGTTAGGCCATACCAGTTCTCACTAAACTACTTGCTAAAAAGTCATTCATTCATTCATTCTGGAATCAATTGGCCATTGATAAAACAGATTGAGGTCTGACAATGTGAATGGCCTTTCATCTTTATATGAAATGTTTCACTGTTAAACTAATATATCCCATATGTTGTTAATGCAACATATTGAATTAAAATCATATAATTTTTATACCCCAAAGATTGTTAACTGTTGTCTAATCTGGGTATGTTATGTTTCCAAGGTGAAGATGGGGATTGGAGGGTCTAGACGTCTTCCCTTACTGGTTATCACATACTCCTTTTTTTTTTTCTTTCAGTGCTCCAAGTCATTGTTTATGCACCACACCCAGTGCTCCATGCAATACGTGCCCTCCTTAATACCCACCACCAGGTTCACCCATCCCCCCAACCCCCTCTCTATGAGAGGAAAGAGCATGGCTTAAGGTCAGGACTTTTTTTTTAAAGCTTTTATTTATTAATTTATTTATTTGAGATAGAAAGAGAGAGACAGAGAGAGAATGAGTGTGCAAGCAGGGGGAGGAGCAGAGGGAGAGGGACAAGCAGACTCAACACTTAGCACAGAGCCTGATGCAGTACTCTAGGTGGGGGCTCAATCCCACCACCCTGAGATCATGATCCTGAGATCATGACCTGAGCCAAAACAAAGAGTCAGACATTTAAGGGAATGAGCCACCAAGGCGCCCCTTCAGGTCAGGGTTTAAATTTGCCTCTTACCACCTGAGAGACATTACACTTGTTACTAAAATATTATGACTACTCCTTTCTTAATTTTTTCCAATAGCGCTACAACATATACCTATTTGAAAAGAAATATATATATATATGTATGCATATGTATATATATGTATATATAATATATTTTATTTGAATAGGACTATTACTGAGGTTTGATATACATACACACAAACTCATTACATATCAAAATATAGTGCTTAACATTTCTTGTTTGCTTCTTTCTACTTCATGCTTTGAAAATATAAAATTGACAAGGTCCATCAAATGTTATCAAACTCATTTTTGACCAAAGGAAGAAAACTGTGTTACCTGAGATTTATAAGATTTTTTCATCTAATTGACCAATTAGTTTCTACCCTTTTTAAAAAGCAAAGCTTCATTGGTTTGAATGAGGTTCACTGTAACAGAAATCTCCAAATAACATTGGCCTTATTAATCTCTTAAAAAGAAAGAATTGCATTTCTCTTTCATCCAAAGTCAGAGGGATGAGTAGACTGGATGACAGAAAGAGTAGGAGCTTCCTAGCTCACCTCATCCCACAAACATATGCAGGTAATTATCAAATCATCCTAAATATCCCAGAAAATGACCTGAACACTGGCAGAACAAACTCCACAACTATTTATGTAAAAAAAGCAAAGAACTCAAAACATAAAAGGATGTAAAATATGGGGGGAGGGGGGTTATGGACATTGGGGAGGGTATGTGCTGTGCTGAGTGCTATGAAGTGTGTAAACCTGGCGATTCACAGACCTGTACCCCTGGGGATAAAAATATATTATATGTTTATTAAAAAAATAAGAAATAAAAGATACAAATTCTGGTTTAAAAAAAAAGGATGTAAAATATGACAATATATACCTAAAATGTGGGGAGAAGAAGAGTAAAGAATGGATTTAAATTTAAATGATCATCAACCTAATACAGACTGCTATATGCAGAAGAGGTTATATACAAACTGATGGTAAACATATGTCAAAAGCCACTAATAAACATGCCAAGAATAAAGAGAATGAAATCCAAATATATCACTAAAAAAATCAGCAAGCTATGAAAGACAAAAAAGGATTAGACAAAATCTTCAGAAACAACCACAAAACAAGTTATAAAATGACAATAAATACATATCTATCAATAACTGCTTTTAATGTAAATGGACTAAATGCTCTAATCAAAAGATACAGAATGACAGAATGGATTAAAAAAAAATCCATCCATATGCTGCCTATAAGAAACTCATTTTAGATCTAAAAACACCTGCAGATTGAAAGTGAGGGGTTGTAGAAACATCTATCATACAAATGGATGTCAAAAAAAGCCAAAGTAGCAACACTTATATCAGACAAAAGACTTGAAAACAAAGACTGGAACAAGAGACAAAAAAGGACACTATACTAATGAAGGTGACAACCTGAAAAAAAGATATAACAATTGTAAATATTTATGCACCCAATGTTAGGAGCACCCAAATACCTAAAACAACAAATAACAAAGGAACTAATTGATAATAATACAATATTGGTAAGGGATTTTTAATATCCCACTTATATCAATGAACAGATCATCTAGACAGAAAATCAACAAGGAAACAATGGCTTTGAATGACACATTGGAACAAATGGATTTAACAGATATACTCAGAACATTCCATCCTAAAACAGCAGAATACACATTCTTTACTAGTGCATATGGAACATTCTCCAGAATAGATCACATATTGGGCCACAAAACAAGCCTCAACAAATTCAAAAAAATTGAAGTCATACCATACAACTTTTCTGACCACAATGCTATAAAACTCAAGTCAACCACAAGATAAAACCTGGAAGCACCACAAATACATGAAAGTTAAATAATATGTTACTAAATAATAAATAGGTCAATCAGAAAATAAAAGAAAAACTAAAAAATTACATGGAGGGATGCCTGGGTGGCTCAGTCAGTTGAGCATCTGCCTTTGGCTCCACTCATGATCCCAAAGTCCTGGAGTAAGTTTTGCACCAGGCTCTCTGCTCAGCAGGGAGCCAGCTTCTCCATCTGCCTGCTGCTTCTCCCTACTTGTGCATGCACTCTCTCTCCCTCTCACTCTTACAAATAAATACATAAAATCTTAAAAAAAAAAAAAAAAGTACACGGAAACAAATGAAAATGAAAACACAATGATCCCAAATCTTTAGGATGCCATAAAAGAGAGAAACTTATAGCAATACAGGCCTACCTCAAGAAGTAAGAAAAATCTCAAATAAACAACCTAACCTTCACCTAAAGGAGGTAGCAAAAGAACAACAAAGCCGAAACCCAGTAGAAGGAAGGAAATAATAAGAATTAGAGCAGAAATAAATGATATAGCAACAAACAAAAAAGAAAAACAATGAAACCAAGAGCTGGTTCTGAAAAAAAAAAATCAATAGAATTGATAAGCTTCTAGCTAGACTTATCAAGAAAAAAAAGAAAATAAAATCAAAAATAAATAAAATCATAAATGAGAGAGAAGAAATAACAAACACCACAGAAATACAATCATAAGAGAATATAATGAAAAACCATATGCTGAAAAATTGGACAACCTGGAAGAAATGGATAAATTCCTAGAAACACATAAACTGAAACAGGAAGAAACAGAAAATTTGAACAGAACAATAACCAGCAAAGAAATTGAATCCATAATCAAAAAATTCACAACAATAACAGACTAGGACCAAATGGCTTTACAAGTGCATTCTACCAAACATTTAAAGAAAAGTTAATAAGTATTCTTCTCAAACTATTCCAAAAAATAGAAAAGGAAGGAAAACTTCCAAATTCATTCTTTGAGGCCAGCATCACCCTGATACCAAAATCAGACAGAGACACCACTAAATACAGAACTACAGAACTCATCGCTGATGAGCATAGATGCAAAAATCCTCAACAAAATACTAGCAAACTGAAGACAACAATACATTAAAAAAATCATTCACCATGATCAAGGGGGATTTATTCCTGGGATGCAAGGGTGGTACAATATTCACAAATCAATCAACATGATACATCACATCAATAAGAGAAAGGATAAGAACCACAGGATCATTTCAGTAGGTACAGGAAAAGCATTTGACAAAGTACAATATCCATTCACAATAAAAAATCCTCAACAAAGTAGGTTTAGAGGGAACACACCTCAACATTATATGAAATATAATGTTTTCATATATGAAAAACCCAGTTAACATCATCCTTTTTTTCTTTTTCCTTTTATCTTAATATATTCCTTCTCCTGTGTTCTTCCTTTCTTTCTATAGATCTGAATTTTGACCTCTATCATTTTCCTTCTCTCTAAAGATTTTTTATGTTTTTTAATTATTCTTTCTTACTTTAAATTCAATGAATTAACATATAATGCATTATTTGTTTCAGAGGCACAAGTCTGTGATTCATCAGTCTTATATAATACCCAGTGCTCATTATAACATATACTCTTCCCAGTGTCCATCACCCAGCCACCCTATCATCCCTCTTCCCTCCCCTCCAGCAACCCTCAGTTTATTTCCTAAGATTAAGAGTCTCTTATGGTTTGCTCCCTCTCTGGTTTCATCCCATTTCATTTTTTCCTCTCTTCCCCTATGATCCTCTGCCTTGTTTCTTATATTCCACATATCAGTGAGATCATATGATAATTATCTTTCTCTGTTGACTTATTTTGTTTAGTTAGCACAATATCTTCTAGTTCCATCCACGTCATTGCAAATGGCAAGATTCCTTTTTTGATCACTGTATAATATTCCTGTGTGTGTGTGTATGTGTGTGACATCTTCTTTATCCATTAGTCAGCTGATGGTCATCTGAGCTCTTTCCATAGTTTGGCTATTGTGGACATTGCTGCTATAAACATTGGGGTGCAGGTACCCCTTCAGAGCACTACATTTGTATCTTTGGGGTAAATACCCAGTAGAACAATTGCTGGGTCATAGGGTAGCTCTATTTTCAACTTTCTGAAGAACCTCCATACTGTTTTCCAGAGTGGCTACACCAACTTGCCTTCCCACCAACAGTGTAGGAGCTTTCCCCTTTCTGCACATCCTCACCAGCATCTGTCATTTCCCGACTTGTTAATTTTAGCCATTCTGATCCGTGTGAGGTGGTATCTCATTATGGTTTTGATTTGTATTCCCCTGATGCCAAGTGATGTTGAGCATTTTTTAATGTGTCTATTGGTCATTTGGATGTTTGCATTGCATAAATGTCTGTTGATGTCTTTTGCTCATTTCTTGACCATCCTTAATGGGGAAAAACTGAGAGCTTTTCCTCTAAGGTCAGGAACAAGACAAAGTTTTTCACTCTCACCACTTTTATTCAACTTAGTACGGGAAGTCCAGCAATCAAGCAACAAAAAGAAATTAAAGGTATCTAAATCAGTAAGGAAGAAGTAAATCTTTCACTATTTGCAGGTGACATGATACTATATATAGATGACCTGAAAGATTCCATCAAAAACTTCAAGAACAAATAAATGCATTCAGTAGAGTCGCAGGATACAAAATCAATGTGTAGGAATCTGTTGCATTTCTATACACCAGTAATGAAGTAGCAGAAAGAGAAATTAAGAAACCATCCCACTGGGGCACCAGTTGGCTCAGATGGTAGAGCATGTGACTCTTCACCTTGGGATTGTGAGTTCAAGCCCCACACGGGGTGTAGAGATCATTTAAAAATAAAATAAAATAAAAATCCCATTTACAATTGCACCAAAAATAACAAGACACCTAGGAATAAACATATATATGTGTGTGTGTTTATATTTATTAAATATATATTTATATATAAATATATATAATAATGTGTATTAATTATTTATTATATATGTATTTATTCAGCCATAAAAAATAATGGAATCTTGCCATTTGCAATGACATGGATGGAGCTATAGAGTATAATGCTAAATGAAATAAGTCAAAGAAAAATACCATATGATTTCACTCATACGTGGAATTTAAGAAAGAAAACAAATAAGCTAAGGGAAAAAGAGAGAGGGAGAAAGAGGGCGGTTGGATTAAATAGGCGATGGGGACTAAGGAACACACTTCTCATGATGAGCATCAGGTAATGTATGGACTTGCTGAATCACTATATTGTACACCTGAAATTGATAAAACACTGATGTTAAAAAAGGAAGAAAGTTAGAAGCATTTTGAAGGTCATGAAGAGCTATTCTGTGGCTTGGAGATTCATGCTTCTCCCAACTTTGCATTCCAATGCCCAGGTATCCATGGCTTAGTATGGACTCCAGCATCACACCCATGCTCCAAACTTCTGCATGGAGAAAGGGGCTGAGAAGGGCAAATACAGCAAGTGCTGTTTTTCATTAATTTATTAAGTATTTCATAAGCACCTATTATGTGTTAGAACTTATTCCAGGTTGTAGCAATACAACACTGAAGACAATAGATAAAAGTATCTGCCCTCATGAAGCTTCCTTTACAGATTTTTCCTACATGAGGAAAATCCCAGAAGATTCCATCTGACATATGTCCAGCTAGGATTCTGAAGAAAATAAAAGTAAGAAGATGTATTTTCACCTTAAAAACCATTAAAGAAATCTATACTTGACAAGTCAAGATCCATTTACCTAAATAAATGCTGTCAGGTTTCTTTAAAAATCCAGAATATTTTAGAGGCACCTGGGTGGCTTCGTCAGCTGAGTGTCTGACTTGGTTTCAGCTCAGGTCCTGATCTCATGGCTCATAGGATTAAGCCCCACATGGGGCTCCCAGCTCTGTGGGAGTCTGCTTGCAAATTCTCTCCCTCTACCCTTTCCCCATATTATGCTGATTCAGTACCTTACTTACTTTCCATTTGTGCTCTCTCTCTCTAAAGTAAATGAATAAATCTTTTTTAAAAATCCAGAATATTTTAATAATACATTTATTTTTTGAAATAAGTGGTCAAGATTATGACAAAAAAGTTTATTCAAAATAAAAAGAAAAATTAATAACAGAAAAATAATCACCCACAATCAACTGGGAACTGAAAGTGGGAAAGTACTTAGATGAATATTAGGAGAATGAAGACAGATGGGTAGCATTCTAACAAAAGAGGACACACTAAAGTAAATTATAGATAAAATTTTAAAAATTCAAAATTATTAAAATATGATTTTTAAGGTAAATATGCTTTGACAGGCCCAACACTGTCATGCATGAGAGGAATTTCTAATAATTTCTTAAGGAAAATATTGTATCTAATATCCATTCTCTGATAATGCTAGGCTTCCTCTTCTATTCTCCCTTCCTTCCTCCTCCCTCCCTTCCTTCCTTTCATCTCTCATCTTTCTTTTCTCTCTCTAAATTTTTATCACAAATTTAAAGCATTTGTCAAATTCAGTAGATTCAACTGTGAGATAAATTCTCACTTCACAAAGTTTGATGGGCTTGGATACTCCCTGGTAATTTACCTAAATTTATTTTATACAGGTTTCTCCAGAATGGAATGTTGTGTAAGGAGACATAGATACTGAAAATTAATAATAATGAAGAAAAGCATTCCCTTCTTTTCTGAATTATAATTTAAATTTTAAAAATGGACAACCTGCCTCTAAAATTCTGCAGTGTGCTGTGGTGTAAAAGGTACTGGACAGGCAGTGAGGGAGATGTTTCAATTCCAGGGAAGTTTCTTTGTATCCACATCACCCTAGGGATATTATTTAACCTATTTGAACCTCAGTTTCCACATTCTCAAAATGAAGGAGTTGAATATAATGACCATTACTATGGCTTATGATTCTATAACTGCATTATACTAATTCAATATCTTACTTGGAAATAGATTCTTTAATAAGGAATGATTTGTATGTCTGTGAGACAAAGTGGAGAAATCCCACTCACGTTACTGGATGACATTACATTGAGAGTCACCAGATTCTCCAGACTGTTGTTCATAGCTCAGTACTCTCGGACTATTTTAACAGTGAATCAACCAATCAAGCAAAGAAAAGCCAGGTAACCTTACTATACAGAAAAGCAGCAATGACATTTATAAATCAAGAAACTGACATGATAGCAGGAGATAGATAATTCACTGTATAAAATTTTCATGTATTATTCTTTTTGTTCTAGAAAATACCAGACACTTAATGCTATATTTGGAGTTATCATCTCTGCTGTTTTTCTGTGCACAAGGAATAAGACCTTTATAAACCGAGTGTAGCATATAAAGAAAACACGTTTAAAGGAAAGCTAAGTGGATGTTAAGTCCAAAAGTGATCTGTTTTTTATTCTCCTGTTTTTCGATTATGCCAAAGTAAGCCTGAAATTTTTCATTATTATTTCACAATTTAGTGTTTTACGTATGCACTCCTCATAGTGCCGAGCATAGTGTATAACACATAATGAATATTTCGAAAGAGTTGCTAAAACAATGATTTCCCCAAGCCATTATTTGTCCCTTTAAATACATAGTATGTTTTGTAACCAACAATCAAAGAAAAAAAAATTTTTTCTTTAAATACATAGTATGTATTTAAAATGTATTTAAAAAATGTATTAAAAAAAATTTTTTTTTCTTTGATTGTTGGTTACAAAACATACTATGTATTTAAAGGGACAAATAAAAGGAGTCAGTAAGTAAGAATGTTCATCAATAACAAACCAAATATCCCTCTTCAAGTTAATGGACTTCAATTGTTTTAATATTGAGAGGAAACACCAAATATAATATCTGTTCTGTTAGAGAACACAGAAAAGAAAACATTTCTATTTTATATTGGGATCTGGGGAAAGGGGCGGAGCAGCAGGTGGGTTCGCCGTATCTTTAAAATCAAAATCAGAAAATGTGAGTGACTGTCAGAACTTTAATTAGTTTATTCCTGTCTTATCAAAAATATTTTGTAAGCTATGAATTGAACATGAATTTTTCCTTATAATTATTAATCTTCAGGCCAATACCTGACATCAATGTAAAAAGTATTTAGTAATACAAGAAGGGTACCCACTCTTACTACCAATACTTAACTATTATTCTAACATTTCTCAACACTGCATTATTAAAGAGAAATATACATAAAGTGTTAACAGTAAGGAAGAATAAAATAGAATCAGTCTATTTCCAAATGATACTCCAGCCTAACTAGAAAAACTATCAGTGTTACCTGAAAAGTGACTGGAAGTTAAAGAACACACAACAGTCACCAGATACAGAGTAAATATACAAATCAATAGCTCTCTCTTTGGATGGAACTATAGAGGGTATTCTGCTAAGCAAAATAAGTCAATCAGAGCAAGACAATTATCATATGCTCTCACTGTTATGAGGACTTTGAGAAACAAGACAGAGGATCATAGGGGAAGGGAGGGAAAAATGAAACAAGATGAACCCAGAGAGGGAAACAAACCATAAGAGACTCTTAATCTCAGGAAACAAACTGAGGGTTGCTGGAGTGGAGGGGGTGGGAGGGATGGAGTGGCTGAGTGATGGACATTGGGGAGGGTACGTACTACGGTGAGTGCTGTGAATTGTGTAAGACTGATGAATCACAGACCTGTGCTCCTGAAACAAATAATACATTATATATTAATTGAAAAAAAAAGCTCTCTCATGTTATAATCAATCATAAGAAATAATAAAAGATTAACAGAACAACAAAAACATAAAAGGGTTAAGAAAAATATTAAGACTTAGGGAAATTTTTAGAACTAATGAGAAAAATATGAGACACAAATAATACTTGAATAAATACTGAAATATGTTACTTGATGGAAAGTCCAATTACTCAAGGAAAAGTGTCAGTTCCTCTCCAAAATTAACTTACAGATTCAATGCAATTACAGTCATAATCTCAATGTTTAATATGGAACCTAACAAAATAAACTGTAAGATTATTTTGGACTGTCAGGAGAAAGTGTCTGAGACTAACCTAGACAAAAAATAATAAACATCTGCATGAATGGAAGTCAAAGGGTGCTGTGCTACCAGATATTGCTTCCAATGCTAATTTGTTTCCTCTTTTTCCCCCTCCCTTCTTTCACAATTAACAAGCCTGATCTAATGGACATATACAACCATCCTTGAGAAAACGTTTAGAAAATCTTTATGTTCCATATTTGAGGCTGTATTTGTGAAATGTCTATAGGCTCAGTACTGTTGCATCTTTCTGGTGAATTAATTTATATTTCGGTGACCCACTTCTTTATTTTATTAAAGAGTTGGACTCTCATTCATTCTATTTTGCTTATATGGCCACACCTGCTTTGTTCTAATTAACATTTCCCCTATCAAACTTTTTCCATGCTTTTACTTCCATGTTAGACTTTCCAGTCACTATTTTTTTTAAATTTTTTATTTATTTCTTATTTTTTTATAAACATATAATGTATTTTTATCCCCAGGGGTACAGGTCTGTGAATCACCAGGTTTACACACTTCACAGCACTCACCATAGCACATACCCTCCCCAATGTCCATAACCCCCTCCCCCTCTCCCAACCCACCCTCCCCACAGCAACCCTCAGTTTGTTTTGTGAAATTAAGAGTCACTTATGGTTTGTCTCCCTCCCAAT
This sequence comes from Meles meles, assembly GCF_922984935.1. Classification (NCBI taxonomy): domain Eukaryota; kingdom Metazoa; phylum Chordata; class Mammalia; order Carnivora; family Mustelidae; genus Meles; species Meles meles. The sequence continues at coordinate 132,486,339 of NC_060066.1, forward strand.
CCCATCTTGGTTCATTTATTCTTCTCCTATCCCCTTAACCCCCCATGTTGCATCTCTGCGTCCTCATATCAGGGAGATCATATGATAGTTGTCCTTCTCTGATTGACTTATTTCACTAAGCATGATACCCTCTAGTTCCATCCACATCATCGCAAATGGCAAGATTTTGTTTCTTTTGATGGCTGCATAGTATTCCATTGTCCAGTCACTATTTTTTAATTGTATCTCTTGCTAATAGCAAATAGTTGGATAATGCATGTACAAATACAACCTGTTAGTCTTCATATTTTAATGAGTTTTTTTTTTGTAACATATTATGTATTATTTGTTTCAGGGGTACAGTCTTACACAATTCACAGTGCTCCCCAATGTCCATCACCCAGCCACCCCAGTCCCCCTACCCCCCTCCACTCCAGCAACCCTCTGTTTGCTTCCTGAGTTAGAGCCTCTTACGGTTTGTTTTCCCCTCTAATCAGTTTTTTTTTCCATTAATGTCAGTGTGATTATTGATATTAGATATATGCTTTTCATATTATGCTGTGATTTTATTTACAATAGTTTCTCTATGCTTCTTTTTTTGTTTCCTTTCTTGAAATTTTTTTGATCAATGACATTTCTTTAATCCTTTCCCCCATTTTATTTATTTTCATTCTACTTCTAATTTTTTCAGTCATTCATTTTAAATTTTTAACATTATATATTTGATATTGTTGGAAATGAAATATTCCTCTACCTACATACCTACCTATGATACAAGTCTTCTTTGCCATCTTCTGTGTCATTTTTGCCTATAATTTAGATCTTCCATGTTTTTTCACTACCTAAATGAGTTATTATTATTTATATTGTTGATATCAACTTAGATTTGCCTACATGTTTATCTGTTCTTTGCTTATCATTGCCCCTTATCATTGCCCCTAGGTTCAAGCTCTTTCTTAGTGAAAACTGTATTTTATAATTCTTCTAGTAAGTCCTGTGAGTGGCACTTTGTCTTTGTTTCTCTAAAATGTCATTTTGAATTTATTCTTAAAGGACAGATTGTTTAATTTTAAGCTTCTATGTTGACAGTTTTTTCTCACTTTAGTACTTTGAAGTTGTAACTCTAGTATTTCCCAGCCTCCATGGTTGAGGTCAAAGGTGTATTTTTAGTCTAATTGTTTGTAATTAATTAACATTTTTCTGATATTAAAATTTCTCTTTGTCTTTGATGTTATTCACTTAATAATGATATCGTGGCATGAATTACCATTTATTATTACTATTGCTATTAGGATTATTTCTGGAAATTGTGTATTTTAGGCTTGGAGATATATGAAATTCTGGAAAATTCTGAGTCATCCTCTTTACTTCTTCCAGAAACCTTAATAACAGATACTGAAAACACTCTTTCATATCCCTGTATCTTTGTCTCTCTGTGCTACATTATGGTATCTCCCCCACCACATACACACATTTCCCTTCTAGTTAACTTCTTCTCTCATACTCTGGGGACATTTGATCTGCTTTTTAGGTCATTCATTAAGTTTTAAATTACAACAAATATGTTTTTCTATTTTTAGAATTTGTATTTGGTCCCTTTTCAAAATGGCACCTATTTGTTTGTTCTTAATCAGTTCCCTATCATCTTGTTCTCTATATTTTATCACATGAATTTTAAATATACTTATTCTACAGTCTCTTTAATAGTACTGTTCTAGATTCCTAAGTTTGGCAGGTGTTAGTTAATTCTCTCTCTCTCTTTTTTTTTAAGATTTTATTTATTTATTTGACAGAGAGAGAAATCACAAGTAGAGGGGGGAAGCAGGCTCCCTGCTGAGCAGAGAGTCCGACGTGGGGCTCGATCCCAGGACCCTGAGATCATGACCTGAGCTGAAGGCAGAGGCTTAACCCACTGAGCCACCCAGGCGCCCCAGTTAATTCTCTTTTTTTATCTAAATCTTATTAATGGTGAATTATTTCATCTTTTGTCTTACAATTTTTTATATTACCTTATCTTATATAAAGCACATTGCTATTATGGACATCCCAGCTTTTAAAATCTCTCCAGAGAGCTCTGCGTTTGCTTCCAACAGACACCAGAGATGTGTCCATGACCAAAGATTAATTTCCATGTTTATTTCTTAACACAGGGTTTCTTCAAGTACTGAGTAGTGTAAAATTGGGATCCAATTAATTGGATCACAGGTTGTAGATTCTGAATTCTCAGAGGAGATGCTTTCTACCACCCAGAGTCAAAACAAAGACTCACTCCATTACAGCCATTCACAACCTGCCTTTCCATGCGAGGCAGAAGTCAAGCTGGGTGGCAATACTGAATCTTGCACACCATCTCGATCACATCTGGCCTGCCATATCATCAGCTGACATGACCACTGCTCTGTCTCTCAGCGACTTCTGTGTTCCTGGTGCATAGGGTTTCCCTTTCTGGCATGCCTGATAGGTTTAGCCATCTTAGTTGTATGATTGTTTAATTCTGAATATCAAGATGGCAAATTTGCAAAACTAATATAGTCAATCATTTTATGAGATAGAATTCTGAGACCTTACAAACTAAATAAGGACATAGGAAAAGGGCATTAATGAATACAAATGATGAATAAAAATGGAAAATTCTATCTCACTATTAACCAAATAAAGACAAAATAAAATGTTATTTGTTCACTCATCAAAAATAGAAAATATTGAAAAGGATATTAAAGTGTAAAAAACATGGGCACCCTATACAGGGCACAATTTCTGAAGAATATTTGAGATATCTCTCTCTCTAAAATAAAAGCAGACTTATAATCAACTTCTTCAGTATTCCTATTTCCAGTATTTTTTCTAAAGAAAGCAATCAGATTTATCTATAAAATTTTCATTGAAATATTATTTATGTTCATATTAAAAATCCTTAAATAATCAATTGTGAAGAACTGGCTAAAGAGATAAATCATCATACATATAAATAATGGAGAAAAAAGCAGTTATTGAAAATAAAATGATAGCATAATAAATATTGACATGAAAAAATATTTACGGTAGAGTGTTAAGTGAAAGAAAATACCAAGCACAAAGAAGTACGTACCCGAACATGTACAACAGTTACAGATTACAATTTTATGTGCAAAAGATAAAGTTTATACACAAAAATGCTAACAATATTAATTTCCTAAATAGATATGTAAGTTTATGACCAGAAAAAAATGAAAACTGCTATTTTAAAAATCATATATCAGGTCAGTCCAGTAAACTAGTAGCTTAAAATTACACAAACTTTTTAACAGTCTACAGTACTGTTCTCTATTTCAGTGACCCTTTCCTCACTATACCTACCGTGAGTCATCAGATGCAATCATTGTTTTATTCATTTTTTATCGTCTTAATCAAAGCTCATAATAAATGCCAATAAAAGTATAAGGAACTTAGTCAATAAACCAAGCAAAATTAATGAGGAAACAAAATTTTTTAAATGATGAGGTTATACAGTCAACTTTCTAGAGGACTAGATAATTTTAAAAACAGAATGTAATGAATCACTGTTTTAAAATGCATTACTAAAAAAAAATGCATTACTATAGTGACACTCTAAAAAGTGAGCGAACTATTTCAGAAATTGATGTTTTAAATGAGCAATATTTTGAAATGCAATAATTAATGTGTATCATAAGGTTTAGATTGCACATGATATTAATAAAATAAAATAGAAATAAAATTTTTGGCTGAGTTTAGGAAGAATTTCAATTTATCAGTAAAATCATCATAAACCATCCCCCTATAATCCATTTCAACCAAAGAATTTAACGGCATTGCTTCTGCTAATGGCTCTTCAGTTTATGCTTTTTAAAACAACTCATAGGAGAGGAAAGAATGGGAACCTTTTCAATGCATTCAATACTACACTTCCTCCCAGACTTACTAAGCTCCATCATAAGTGGGTATGGAAAGGGGCTCTCAGTGATCTCTGCTAAAGTGCTGGCTCCATATATAAATACAGTCATAAAAACAACCCAGAAAAAAAAATCTAAAACAAGATAGAAAAATCCTCACGAAGCAAATTATATATGTGAAAGGGAAAGCTTAGATACATGTAAAGGAAGTGCCTTCTGCTCTGCTATTTTAGAATACCACCCCACTCTAGAAGTTAGGCAAGTTATATCAATTAATGCTTGGTACAATATTGCCTTCATATTTTAAAAATTAAATCAATATTCAACACTATAACACTTAAATCATTGTAAAGGGTAAGCTTTAGGCTTTAAAAGGTATGAGTGACCTTGAAGAAAACACAAAACTTTACTAGGATTTTATGTTGTTATCCCAAAGCTCTTAGTATCCTAGAGAACAAATCCATTCTTCAGCCCAAAATGTTACAATAATATAAAGATAATTATACTATCAGAATCTGGTGTGAAATTCTGTTGCTTGAATTGTGTGTATTTTTAATCAATCCAAAATCTCTGATTTGGGGATTTAATGCCAGTGATGGCTGTTAATTTCTTCAGATTAGTACTCATCATAAAAATCATATTTCCATATGAGTTTTTCTTCCCTTCATAAAATCTTATCCCAAGACAGCTAAAATCCTTCTGAGAACACAAACAGTCAAACCTGGGCTCATAATGCAGAGATAAAACACTCTTTTATGGCAGCATTCATTAAGGTACTAGACAGAGTACAAAAAGCAGCAACAGGGAGCTTTCCCCTAAAAGCTTTTAATACAACTCTTTCCAAGACCCATTAAGTCGGCCCGGGCACTAACGCCTCTGGCCACCCCCATCTATTGATCCCCATTACTATGGAGCCCCCTACTAAAATCCAAGGTAATTTATCTCTGATGAATAGTCTACCAAAAAGTCACTAGTATAAAAGTAGCAAGTCAGAATTCAAACTCTAAGTGAGGCAATTGTCCAGTGTCGTCTATATGTTCCTGAAAAGCCCTTGGTATTATAAATGTTTTGTAAATTTCTTTCTCTTAGTTTCCATTTCACTTACTCAAACAGGTCCTACTATAGGTAACATTTACTGAACATATACTATGTGGCTGCACTAGGGATACGTGTTTCACATACTATTTTTATTTAATCCTATAAGAGCATGATGGGTCATTTATCTCCATTTTGCAGATGAAAGAAGTGAGATTGAGGGAGTTTAAGAAACTTGACGAGATCTCAAAGCTAATAGGTAACAGAATCACTGTTTGTAAAAGCCTCCTAGTGACTCTTTCTATTCACTTGCCTTATATTTTTATTTGGGGATGTGCTGCTATGTATCAGAACCTGTGGTAAACAGACCTTAGCAATGATGAACAACACAGACATGATCCCTGTGTTCATGATGCTTCCTGGCCCATGAAAACAAATATTGTACACAAGTAAATTCATATGAATTACAAAGTGTAACAATTACTATGAAGAACAAATTAATATATTATTCTTTTTGCAACATTGATAACTCTGCAAATCCCTTTTTAATATTTATTTGATGCATTATATTTTCAGTAAGTTACACCCATGAAAGATATTTGTCAGTTTCTTTCTAATCAACAGGATGACTCAGAGTATCCTTTATTCATAAAAGAAGAAATTCTTTCAAATAGATTACTTTTTATCTGTAGGATAACCATATATGCTGGACCATACCATCCCAGTTATGCTTTTGGTTCCAATGTCCTTTCCAGTTTAGCAGTTTGTGTTCTCCAAAGCATCACCGTTTGGGCAAAAAATTCATATGATCATTCTACTCACACAGTATCTAGAACAGTTCTAAATGTAACTTTGGAGAGAACAGTGGTGAGCTGAAACTAATGATTATGTCCTACAAACAATCAGCTAGAATCTTCCTATATGTGATTGCATTTAGTTTTCTTCAGAACACCTCACTGAAGTGATGGTTATTATACTTACTTCACCAGTGAAGAAACTTAGAGGGCAAGGGACATACTCAAGGTCACAAATCTTGAACCCCTGTCTTTCAGTCTTTGACTATTACACTGATCACTACACACACACACACACACACACACACACACACGTCATAGACATAGAAATAGTCAAGTGATTTCTATTCCTTCTCAGGCTGGACACTGAAATAGAAAATGGCCTGTTTTTTACCTTATGATTGATGGCCTTGTCTGGGCGAATGAGAACACAAATGTCTTAAAGACTTCAAATACAATCTACAAGTGCACACTTCCTAAATGTCTCTCAAATATACCCCCTCCTCTACCTTATCCACTTACTCTCCAAATACTGAGTCCCTTCCTGGTGTCAGACACTGTGAGAGGTACTTGGATACACCTATAGACAAAAGTGAATGTAGTTTGTCCTTGCCTATACGAAGTTTGCATTCTAGTGGAAAAAGCAAACAAAAACAAGTCAGTGAAAATAAATAAAATAAATTACTCTGAATGCTAGGAAATTTAAGAATAACAGTTTAATAGCTTTCTTATGGGTTATCTGCTCCAATATGCCAATGGGCCACTTCCCATGCTATCAGAAACTTCCGAACACAAAGTTGAAAATGTTTCTCCATTATCTATATCTCTTTGAGTGTCCCCTAAAAATCATCAGCATAGGTCTATGTGATGCAAGTTGTTTTATAATTTCTTTTCTGCCTACAAGCTTTTGTATCCATTTGGCTTTATAGACCAGTGACCTACGATATTTTTTCATGACTAGAAAACCGTGACCTGGAAAATAGGCTCCAAAGTATAAACTAAAAGCTACAAAATAAAAAATCTTTTAATTATAGATCTAAAAAGGTACCATTAAATCAAATATATATATACATACATATTATATATTACACATTATATTATATATAGTATATACTATTATACATTTAGAAATATATTTTTTACTTATACAGCAAACCCTAAAAATATTATCCCACTATCTCATTTTTTTTTTAAGATTTTCTTTCTTTATTTGACAAAGATGACAAGCAGGCAGAGAGGCAGGCAGAGAGAGAGGGGGGAAGCAGGCTCCCTGTTGAGCAGAGAGCCCGATGCGGGGCTTGATCCCAGGACTCTGGGATCATGATCTGAGCTGAAGGCAGAGGCTTTAACCCACTGAGCCACCCAGGCGCCCCCCACTCTCTCACTTTTTTCTATCTTTTGTTCAAACACCTCCTCTGATCCTTCCCAAATTAAGGGCAGAGTCTGATTGGTCTGCCACTAGGTTCTCATTAGGTCTTGTTTGTCCATACCTCTTACCTACTGTAGCATTCATCATTTTTTTCTAGGTATTGACGTAAGCCATTTCTGAAGTTTTTATTTTTACATATCCCTATCAGCAAAAAAAAGTTGCACACATATTCAATATATATGTTGATTTGTATAATTACAAATGACATACATTTACTACTGTAGTAATATTTATGCACATTGTGTATACATTCAAAATAGAAACTAAAATCATGCAATAAAGATGAAATTAAACATTATTATCAAGTACTTTTCCTTATTTTATGTTACAAAAACCTCAATTTCAATTTCACTGAAAGTCATAAAATTCAATAGTATCATTGTGATCTTAATAAATGTGGTAACATATTTAATTTTTAAAAAATCTTGCTTTAATACCTTGTGACACAAGAATTCAAAGATACAATTCTGAATTCAGTTTATTTTGATACCACTTTTTAATGGTTGTCCTAGTTGGAATAGATGGTTCCAAGTCAAAAATTCTGATACTCATTTATAGTTTTGGTTTTTGTTTGTCCTTTTCTTTTTGGAGGGAGGAGTAGGGTGCTGACATGGGATCCCAGGTATTACAGGTTAAAGTTAATCATGCTTTTACATACATGACGTGCTATCAAAGTCCATTCATTGAAAGCCTCTCTTACTTCCTTATCTACGCTCTTTTATCACCACGCCTTCATCTCATTCTCCTACGAGTCCTCCCGAAGTAATACATCAGTGTTTATCTTTTGGTGTATTTGTGCTCTTATAGAAGTGAATTATTATTTTGTGTGGATGTATTTTTAATTTATATGAATGCTTCTGGCTTATAGATCTCATTCTGTTTCTCACTTTTCCCATTAAGAATTCTATTTTTAAGATCCATTCATGTTGCCATATGTACATTTAATTTTCTCTAATTGATGCATAATATCCAAAAACATTTTTACCTATCCACTTTTCCAGTGATGGGCATCATTTGTCTCTGATTCCCCATCACCATAAATAAGAGTGCAATGAACAGTGTAAAATATATCTTGTTAAAAGCCTGTGTAAGGAATTTTGGAAAATATATTCCAGAAGTGAAACTGTTGGAACTGGGTAAGTATGGTGACCCTATTCTCCGCTTACACAAAATTTGTTATTGTTGTTGTTTTTTAATTCATCAAGAAATTCTCTTTCATTCTTGATGTGATCTATTTTTTTCTTGAAAGCCAACAAAACTGCATTGCATTGAATTTCAAAGAATTCTTAATGGGATCAAAGCTCATAGAAAAGTCTTCATTTGAGAGATTTGTTATCATGGTAGAAAATCCTACTACAAAATTTTCTGAGTATGGCCATATGAGAGGTTTTACAGAAGCCAGCTTTCTTTTTTCAACAAAATCTCATGATGACAGAAACAGTTCTAAATATCTATTTTCAAACTGTTCTCTCCATTGTTTAAATTTCCAATGAAAAACAATTACTTTCTTGGTTATTATTGAAAAGTCAGCCTTACATAGAAGGGAATATTCTGTGGGGGGTGTGTGTGTGTGTGTGTGTGTGTGTGTGGTGGGTGTGTGCATTTAATGTCTGCTAGGTAGCACACAAGCATGGCAACCAGTCATTTTGAAAGATTCAGCAAATTCAGAATATATTTTCTTTTGCAGAGGAAAATTATATAACTTTTCTTTAAGTCTAATAGTTCTATTGATTTGTTTTTGAGTTTATTTTTATAAGGAATGATATACACACAATAGAGTGCATAGAGTGTATATAAAGTGTATTTAACTATACTGCAATATGAGTTTTATATGCAAACAGCCAGGTAACTGTAACCAGATCAAGATATAGAATATTCTAGCATCCTCTAACTTTACACTTAATGAAACTTAAAAACAGGCAAAAGTTAACTATTGGTACTAAAGTCAGTAGCCTCTTCAAATATTTTGTCACAAGATATTCAATGAATATACATACAAGACTTCATGATCACTTCGAGTCACATTACAGAAGCTTGTAAAAAAAAAAAAACCTATCCTTTAAGAGATTATAACCCATAAATCCACTAAACCTGGCACACATAAACTCCAAATGATATAAATAAACTGAATATGAATAAACGAGTGAGAATGCAACTCTTAACTCTCCCATATCATAGAAGTCCCACTCTTGCTGAAGGAAACTTGTACGTTAGTGACATCTGACCATCTCCCCAAAAAAACAAGTTATGGCATTAATGATAATCCATATGTTGGTTATCAGGAAATTAATATTTATCTGAATTTTTAATAAAGCTAAAAGTAGAAGCTATTTTTTTTCCATTGATAGTTTAGGACAACTTATGAATATGCGTACCTCTTTGGAGACCCTAGTGTGTCTCCTTTGACTGTGGAGCCTTTTGAGAGCTAAAGCTGTATGGTTCGTTGTTGTACCTCCAGTCCTTGAGTACCTGGATGGAACCCAGGAGGTCATCACTGTTTGTAAACAGTAACGGAATAAATGAAGGAGTCAGTCAATCATTCAGTCAGTCAACGAACAAGGGCAAAGTGCCCGGACCTCACATGTTGGCAGTGGTAAGAACTACATAACCAAAGAAATATGGTATAGGTACCAACATTTTCCTGACATTTCACAGCTTAACAAAATCCTACTAACACTTTGGCTGTAAGGAAGTAGATCCTTAACACTGACATTTTCCTTTAGTAACCATCATTTGGGTATATTTTTTTAACAACTCTCAAACAAATCCTATTTTCTACAAGGCTTTTTCAGAACAGTGATTCCCAGGAAAATGGCTTTCAATGTTAGGGTCAGGGAGTAAGTTCTTTGTACTAGCTCTAAGTACACACAAATACTCAGTAATACTCTGGGTTCACTGACAAATTGCAGAATGTCCCTGAATATGGCACAGGTGCATTTTTTGCATGATGATTCCTTTATGGGGTCCACTAACATATGCCAAGAGAAAGTAATCAAAACTATCTGCATCTCAAAGGGAAAACAGGAGTCACTTTTAAAAGGGCATTAAACTGATAAAGGCATAAATGCTAAAAGTAGGACTGAGATATATATTTCAAAACACATGCATGCAGCGAAAGGATTAGTGAGTTTTACTATACTTAGTAGGTAAAACATTTTGGGGGGGGGCGGAAAATAACTGTTACCTTAAGAAAAGAATACATCTATTTGCATTACAGGATCTCTTAAAAAATAAATAAGGAGAAAAGGGGGACTGCACTCAGCCAACGTTGGAGGCTGAGAAAGAAGCTCAGCTGAGGGAATGAGTGTTATGTCAGCTGACAAAGTGTGCATTTAGTGTTAACCCACTCCAGGCAAGTCAGTGAACCACAGATGGCCTCTTACAATAATCCTTCACCTGCAATGATTAGGGTTGGGAAGTGAAATGGCATCTAAGAAATATACAGTGAGCCGTTGATTATACACGTTGACTGTGTGAGTTATGTCCCAGATTTATTTAAAAAACCAATGTAGATTTAACCTTATTTTGTACATAAATTTGAATATATGCCTTAGTCTGGGTTCCAAATATTCCACCGACTTAAAATAATAAAACTGTATCCTTAAATCCTAACAGGGAAAGCTGAGATATTGTGTGCTTTCCCTGCTCAGAACTCTTTCCCCCTTTTCCCCTTCTTCAGATAAAAAAGTATCATATTTGACCCAGGTAAAACTTATACTTTGTGGATCGCTTATTTCAAAACTTATACTTTGTGGATTGCTTATTTCTTGGATTGAAAGCAGGTAATTAGCGATACAGGTAGTCAGAGTAAACTAAATAGAGTCAATGCCATAGAATCAGAAAGATACTCAGATGGTTTTCCAATCAGAAAAAAATATATAGATGCTACAGTCCTTCACTGGTCCTGATCATTCCCATGATTCACCTACTAGCAAACAGATTGGGAGGAAGATCTAAATTTTCAACTTACTTACTAAACTTTGATGCAATCATTTAAATATTTCCTTTAGCCAGTACTCAAACATTGTGGGTTAAAATGTCCAGTGTTCTAGCTTTCCAGTGCCTCCTCTGCTCCTCCAGGATATGGGTGATATGCACAGGAGACAGTGGTGGAAGAGAAATGATGTGGAGCTCTGTAGCTCATGGTATGCTTTCTAACCTCACTCATCTCAGCCAGAGATAGGCTGGTCTGGGCTTCCCCCGTGGACTAGATGTCTTTTGTGGCTAACTAGCACCATCTCAGGACTTCTGCCAACTTCTGATGTTACAGCCTGCTGAGGTTGTGTCTGTGATCCATTTTTATTTTCTTACTTGGCTAGGATCAAATTCCGTTTCCTCTCAATACAGCAGCTCGATTCTTAAAGGCTCTGTAGACTACGTGGAACATCTGTCATGGTTTCCATCCCTCCCCTTACTGAACCATCTCAACCAAGATCCTTGTAGCTGAAACATGTGCCATTTGCCTCAGCACAATGAAAGACCAAAGACCACAAGCCTTTACACTTACTTTTCCTATAGAAACATCAGAGTTTGGTTCATTTTATACAAGAACTGAAGACTAAAGCTGGCCCTCCTTCTGCCTAAGGATGCTGCCTGCAGTTTACTGTGATTGAACTATTCAGGTTGGTCCTGGAAACCTACGAGGCCACCCCTTCCCCGCACAGGCGGTAAGGCTCACTGCCAACCCCACTCCTCCCGGTATACACCTTCACAACAGTCAGCAGAAGTGGTCAAATGGGATGAAGATGACCCTGTCCTTCTTTTCACTTTCTCAATAGCATGCAAATTCATCTAATTGGCAAAATCTGATTCACATCCAGAACTTTAGCAGTCAGAAACTCTGGAAATGATATATTCTAATTTTCTACTTCTGCAATACAGGAAGACAAACTAGAAGGAGAGAAACTATCATATCCATTTCAAGGAAGCCCTTAATTACTCTGATTCTTAAAACTTTACATAGATCTATGTCTAGCTAAGAAGCCTGCTTACCCTGGGGACTTTTGTGGACATCCTAATGGGAACCTTATGTCTCATACTACTCATATCTCTATAAAGAAATTTCATTTTATTGGAATAAAAAATAATGATAAGTATCATTCTTTCCCTAGGAGAGGAGGCCAAAATACCAACAAGTCTTCTCCATTAAAGTCTCTGCAAGTTTATAAGAAGGAAGAATGAATAGCCTACCAGACAAATTCTAGAACTTATACTCTGAGTTCTCCCTAGTGCTTCTCTATCTATTTAGGGAGTAGTTTATCCTATTATTTAAAAGCCCAATAAGAAAGCCTAGATTTGGACCTTTGCCCAGCAAGTTCTAATGTGATGAAGCCCCAGGGGGATTTTGAGCCTTCTGCCATTTCAATTCACTAGAAACTGAATTGCCACTCTATTTCCTAGATGGAATGGTCCCCGATGTTTTTCTAAAAGCTCAACTATGGGAAGTAGGCCTACACTCTTTTCTGTGTACAGCTGACCTGCAAGCAGGAATCACTTAGATTCAGAATTTTCCACACTCAGATAGAGGGCTCAGTGCAACGTGCTTAATAATCTTATCAGAAGATTTAACTAACAATTAAGAGCACAGATTCTGGAGCCAAACTGCGGAGTTTGAATCCTGATTCCTGCACTTATTAGGCATGTAATCAGGAGTGAATTTCTTAACCTCCTTGTACCGCATTTTCCTCATCTGTATAACAGATTTATAGATACAGGACATCTGTGAAGATTACATCAGTCAACATATGTGAAATTCTTAGAATGGTTCCCGGCTCCATCACACTTAGTAAGATAATAAAACTCCTTCCACTACTTTTATTAACAAGGGCATCCTGAAGTATCTCATAGTATCTTAAACTTTGCATAGTGATATAAATGTTCAAGGGACAATCTGACTCAGAAAAAGGGAGTCTTTTCAAACCACACATCACTGCCACTTGCTAATTTTTCTCTTATACCAACATTTATTGAGCAAGATGTATGAAACCCTGTGTAAAGAGCTTTCCCAAGGACCTTCTGAGATACTTAGCATTTCCATTTAAAGGTGATACACAGAGTTAGGTTATTTTCCAGTGAACAATGTCTAATAAGTTAATAAATTGACCATATAGGATTCAAACCTCAATCTATCTGAGTCCACATCCAATGTTTTTTCCACTGCTCTTTATTGCCTGTCTAAATAACAACGGATCTGCAGCGTTATTTACAGTATGTAAAGCAATTGTACATATTTATTTCACTTAATTTAATTCTCACGACTCTATGATACTGTTAGTTAGGATCATTCAGCAGCAGGTAACATAGAGTCTGGATGGCAGTTCTTTAATCAAATAAGAGTTTACTCCTTTCTAGGAGTAAGTCCAGATGTAGTCAGTTGTTGGCATCGCATCAATGGCTCAGTGATGCCATCAAGAGCTTAGGCTCCTTCCATTATGTCCGTCCACCATTCCAGGCATGTTGACTTTGTTCTTATACTTTCATTTTGTATTTGCAAGATGTTTCTTATAGCTCCAGGTAAAACAAGGCAGGAACGGGGGTTGGAGCAAATACTAGGGAGGGAAGGAAGCAAGCAGAATTTATTTCTTTTAGTAAAGTATTCTTTTAAGGAGAAAAAAAAATCTTCTCAAGAGACATTCTAGTCACATGGCCACACCCAGTCATAAAGGAGACTGGAAGGTGAGCAGTTAACTTTTTACAGTATCTCCAGTGGGAGGCAAGTTAAGGGTACAGGTTAGAAACAGTTCTTTGAAGTGAGACAATAGCAGCTTCCACTCCTACGTATTATTATAAAAATTTCTCAGATAGGGTCACAGATCCAGAGAAATTGCGATTTGTCTAGTGTCCTAGAGATAATATCCAGTGTCCCCGTGGTTTTAAATAAGTTTTTGACTCTCTTCTAAAATTTCAACTCTATCACAATAGCCACATAACTAGGTGTTGTTTCTCAATTTTTCATACAGATAGTAAAAAGTCCTTAAATTCACTTTGGGCTATATTATTTGTTTCATAACTTATATCCCTTTTTTCCAAAACAATAAGAAGGGTTAAAATAAAAGGTATATATCTAATAATGCTATACAAATAGAAATTTCTTAAAAAAAAGAAACAATGAAGAAGGGAAAAAATATGCTAACCACAAGATCAATTATAGTTCCTGAGATCTATTTTTAAGTGTTGTGTACATCTTTAAATGTTGGCACACCTGGAAGGAAAGAAAGAAATCAAAATGGGTTTCTACAACTTCGCCTTATATTCTGGAACCTAGATGGAAACATTCCAAACTGAAAAGACAAACTCTCTTCCATAATTAAATTTTAAAAATTTTAAAATAACTTTGTGCTCTAATTTAACAGAAGGTTAGAACTATGAATTAAAGAAATGGCTGGACAGCATGTTTCTAATGACATCTTCTGTGGGTTTCACTTCTTTCATCTAGGCTTTCTTTTTGTATAGACATTTGAACCTGAAGTACAGAAGTAACACATGCCTAGTGGGAACACACACACACACACACACACACACACACACACACACACACCAGAAACAGATAAATGAAAAGATAAACGACCTCTAACCCTACCACCTAGAGATAACTCTTTATACCTTGTTGCATATATGTAGCCAATATTTTTTCATGCATAAAATGTGTACTTTTCTTTCTAAAAATGCTATTGGACCATATATGCTGTTTTTACATCTGATTTTTCATTTATAAATATATCAGGAACACAGTCCCTAATCGATTAATAGCATCATGCAAGATTTTTAATTAAATTCTCATATTCTACCATATGGGTATATATCAGGGTTTTAATTGATTTCTAAATTTTAGACTTTAGGTTTAAATTTTCCCTATATTATAGATCGTTCCTTACCATCATTGCACATATATCTTTGCACACATTTATGATAAATTACTAGGAGTGGAATTGCTATGTCAAAGTGTTGGAGCATTTTTAAACCTTTTGTCACATACTGCCAAACTGATCTCCAGAAATTTATTCTCCTACTATCTCAGCCAGGCTTTTGACAGGAGCTGGATAGCAGACAATTTGAATTATACTGTCTGATGAGTCCCACCACGAAGCACTACCATGACATTTGAAACAACCTTCCCCAATCTCTGACCTCCAAGTTTGGAGACGAGATGGAAAGTCCTGCCCTGGAAATCAGAAGACCGGGTTCTGATTGAGGATTTATTATCTACTTTACCTTATTTAATTGTTGTGAATATCAAATGAGATAACATATATTAACATTCCTTGTATATGTCATAGAACTTTGCAAATGTAAGGAGTTGTATATTCACTAAGGGCACTCTTCTAGGGATATACCAGAAGGAAGAGTCATTTGTTTTGACCATTATAAGAGAGGAGAAAGAGAATCTCCCTGGAGAATGCTTTTAGGGATGGAATTGTGTGTTCTTGGATCTCTTGTGTCACCTTTGCTTTATCTTTTAGGAAATATTTAAAGAAATGTGAACACATACTCAATTGTATAGGCTCCTTGCCGGGTGTTGGTCTGTTAGTGATTTTCTCATAGAGCCCAAGGGCAACTGGATATTAAAAGACAATACAAGAGAGGGAAGAAGAGCTCTTTACCCTTTTCTGATACAGAGAAGGAAATTGAGCCTGGTATTTATGAACCTGCTGCAAGATTCCTGGCAATAGATACCGTGCTTTGTATTATTTTTAAATGACTTTATACACTGAGTGCATTAAAAAGTCACTGAATCTGAATAGGATTATTATTCTCACCAATTCTACAACCATTCTCAAGGGAGACCACCAATATCATCATTGTCCTCTCTGGACACTTAGGCTTTATTATTTTTTTTCTATTTGTAATATCAAATAGGATACCACGTTAGAATGATTTTTCCCAATATAAATGATGGTGAATAGTCAAAATAGCAAAATACATGCCTATGACAATGAAGTGTGGTGAACTTTAAACAAGAAAGTCCCATGCCAACAATAATTCCGAGTAGCCTTTAGTAAGGTGGTAAGAACACGAATACCATTTAATGACATTTTTTGGGTATCTATCCATTTGGCAGAGAGTGTCAGAGTGTATTCCGTTTCTGACAAAATTTGACACTTTGCATCAAAGAATTAATAGCCTGGAGTTCATGAGTTCAGGGAAGGAACAATTTATGCACTAATGCTTTTCCATGGAATTTTCTCTTCCTGTTAAATCAGCTGTGTGTGTGTGTGTGTGTGTGTGTGTGTGTTGCCTGCACTTGTCACATCACATGATTCTATGCTCAGACAACCCCTGAAATTCATAGCATTTTTCCAGTGTCACATACTGCACGTCACGCCGACTGCAACTCGGTACTTTTTTCCTCCGGTATTTTAATGGGCAAACTTGAGTAATATATTTCCCAATTTCAAACCCTTCAGCACTGACAGTCCAAAACTCCTGAGGATATGAACTAATGCAAAAGGTTCCGGCAGTGCTGAGCATCTTCAGCTCTGGTCTATCAGTGTCAAGTCCTCATGCTCTTGAGAAATAATTTTACTTATTAAAACACATTTTCCCCCAAAAAATACTGTAGGAAAGACAAAGCTCTCAGTGACCTCTTAGAAAATTGTTGAATTAAGAAAAGAAGTCTACATAACTCCTCCATTTTAAAGCCTATTGAAAGTATAATTAATGTACCAAGAAAGAGCTCTGCTTTTCATTCATAGATCTGAATTATTGAACTGAACCTGTACCTTGGGACGATGTTGCAAACACATTGTTTCCCAGCATTTCCTTTTCCTCAAAAATAAAGATAGACAATGCCAACAAGTTGCATTAAAGAACGTGGCATACATTTGCAGATGTTGAGCCAGTCTCTTAGATTCCTTTAAGATTCCCAATGCGTCCAGGAATTTCATACCCCTTAAATTGAGACTGATCCATCAGGTAGTTGTGATGAACACTTCAACGGTGTTTAAAAATCCATTGTGCATAAGGTATTTTACTAATTTGGTTTTGAAGAATCAGTGAGCACCATGGCTTGAGATTTCTATTCAGTTACTGTTAGTGCACAAGAAAGAGCTATTTGCATTCACTAATTTAGGTCTCTAGGCTATTTATATTATTTTCAGAAATATTATATATACTGATGACAACTGTCCACAGAAATATTTGTCAGAGTAAAAGCTTTCTTTTTTAAAAAATGTAAGTCATGTTACTTATTTTTGTGTGTGTTTTTCCATCACAGAACATTAGCCTTCCTTTTAAGATAATAATGATTATTAAACATTTAGCACCATGCCAAATGAAGGGTCAATAGCAGACAAAAATCCTTCGATTTTCTGAAATACAGCAGCCTTGCAATTTTAAAAAGCTGCTGGTTCAGAGTACTAGTAAAGATAACATTCTGACTTAAAGATCTGATGTCGTTTCCTTTTTGGAAATATAAAGTCTTTATTTGGTAATAGCCTCTGGTCATAAGTTGCTAATAGTCTAATGGGAGCCTGTGGACTAATGACTGTGGGCAAGTCAAAAGAACACTAAAAAGAAAGCATTGTCTAGCAGAGTTTTAGCAAATTTCAACTCGGTATACCACTCTATAAAGGATGAGAAATGCTTTGATAAAACCAAAAAAAAGGCAGTTTATCATTTACATCATTTCACATATCTTTGCCAATGACCCTTCCTCCATTCATTCTGAAGTCCCACCTGGCCTGCAACTCTTCAAAAATTATTGTACCTAGCACCTATCAACATTTTGGAGGGTAGTGGAACTACAGATAATAAATTCTAATTTATTCTAAAGAAACTGTCATAATATTCAGAGTTAATTATAAGGAATTTAATGCAATGTTGTTTAGTGTAGCAAAAATAAGGACACAACTTAAATTTCAAAAACAGGAGGTGATTACACAATGATATATTCAATAAAAAATAATACTAATATAACATAATACTAAGTGTCATGGAAAGATGTTCAAAATACATTGTTAGGTGAAATAATTATAATACAGACATAAATGTATATATACATTTAGAAAGGTTTATATCAAATATTGACAATTACTAAATACAATGAAATTATGAATGATATCCTTCTGTTTACTTGAAAGTACTTTTAGCTGTCCAAAATAAAACTTGTTAAGAAAAGATAATTTTTTAGAAGAACTTAACAGTTTCCTGAAGGGCTTACATTTGTCAGAGAACACAAATATCTAGGTCTTTGTAGTCAAGTATAGTGTTATCTGAATAGTTGTATAGTTACTTGCATCACTTTTATTTTGACAGCGATATTTGGAAAATACAACTGCTTAAAGTGGAGAAATAAATCTCTAACAGAGAGATTTCTGATGCCTTGACCATCACTTAGGGAGAATCTTTGAAAGGAGCTTTCAGAAACTTCTCTAAAGCTCTTTCTTATAGCCCAATCTGAGCCACTAGACTTAGCCAGTGTTTAAGCTTCATGGAGAAGAAAATTTGAAGCAAGTTCTGGAAGTGTAATAGGAACATGAGCTGGCCAATGAATGCAGGTGGTAGAGTTGGAGGCCTTTTTCGGATAAGACAGATTGCAGATTCAAAATCAGATTTGGTTCTTTTAGCCATAAAAGATCATTCTGCTTTTTAGTAAGCATAGAAATGTAAATTTTTATAACTTTTTTTTGTCCTTTAATTTACTCACTATGTAAAACTATAGCAGGATAGAGAAAGAAATTATTATTTTATTACTAGTTGGCATTAGCTCTATACTTAGGGAAAGAGTTGTCACAATTAGGAACACTTTGATAAAAGGGTGGAAGAAAACAGTGAAGAAGGAGGAATAGAGATTTGACGGAATTGAATATCTCATGTGGCGGGATGGTAACTGAGTTAGGAAGAAATAATTCTATGTACTGCCAGATTTTAAAAAGAAATCCTGTATTCAACACAGTCTATAGGCATTCTTCTAGGTGTGGTATACAAAGATTTATAAGCTACAAGCCTTATCCCCAAATGTGTAGCCAGTCATCACAATCTATAATTCAATTTGTAGGTTCATCAAATTGCAATAAGTTACTGGAAACACCAAAAACCTAATGATGAACGGTCTTAAAGAAAACCAG
This sequence comes from Meles meles, assembly GCF_922984935.1. Taxonomy (NCBI): domain Eukaryota; kingdom Metazoa; phylum Chordata; class Mammalia; order Carnivora; family Mustelidae; genus Meles; species Meles meles. The sequence continues at coordinate 132,505,531 of NC_060066.1, forward strand.
AAAGCTGTATCATCTGAGAAAGCTTTTTACGTTTCCTGCATTTAGTAAAACATGTACCTGCCTCTGTAGTTGCCATTAGGTTGAGGAAGAACAGAGCAAGAAGCCCAGTGACATGGGTATGTTAAATACCAGCACCCTAAAGTGTAGAAAAGCATGGATTCTTCTGTGTAGTATGTACCGTTCCTAATCAAACAGATTCTCTCTGGGTCTCTGTACTTCAGTAGATTTGGGTCATATTACACAATTTTTAGTCTTTTTTTTTTTTTGGTCACATATTTGCTTAAATCTTTGTGCTAATAGTACTATAAAAATATTTGTATTTAAATCAATATAAACTGATTTACTTTTAAAAATGTAACTCTATTCTGAGCAGTAAAGATCCATGAAATCATGACTTTGATGTACAAATTGCATTTTTCTAATATAATTAAAATAAACATGAGTATTAAAAGAAAAAATGTTCATCAGCATGTCATGTAAAAAGCTATATCACACCCCATCAGTAGCAAGTAGCAACACAACAGAGATACTAAGACAGAAAACTCCTGAGTCGTACTGCCGGTGTCCAGACTCCAGCTCCTCCATGATTCACAGCTTTGCGAATGTGGATAATCTGTCTGTGCCTCAGTGTCCTCAGCTATATTTACTTTTTAGGTTTTTCATGATAAATAAATGATTTAATATATTAAAAGTACTTATGACAAAACAGTCTTTTATGAATGTTAGCTGGTATCACCTATTACTATACCACAAGTTGAGAGTGTTCCTGGGGCTCAGAACAACCAATATCCTTCCTCAGGGGAGATATCTATTTACAACTGAGAAGGTAATGCCCTGAAAAGACCTGGGATCTTTGACATATTCAGTGAATGTGCTGAGCGTCTGTTCTCTGCAAGACCCCATTCCAGAAAAAATTGCATTTTAACACTGCTCCAGGAGGCACAAGCCTTGATAGTGAGGTCGCTGGGAGCACACATACCTTTGTCTGACCATATCTAATGAAATGAGAGATACTTCAAGATGTCCAGGGGTTTGTTTCTTTGCAAGAGGTCACCAAACAGAAGGCTTCCTATTCTCTTACTGACTTAAAGAGAAAAAACACAAAGTTTACAGCTTAACAAAATGACCTATGAGAACTCACTCATAAACTGACTTGTACAAAGAGGAAAACCTAAAATGCCAGTCCTTTTGTTTGTATCACCTTTCTTTGTTTATTTTTCCATTCACAGTTGCAGCTAATGGTTTAAATGCAGCACATTTCCTGCCTAAGGCCAAATTCCCAATGCGTTTGTGTTTGTAAACATCATTGATTCACTGAGTCACTTAGACTCCAAAGTATTATTTTCTGAGTTTGAATATCAGGGGCTGGACACAATAAAATGTAATCTCAAATCTCATTTGTATTTGAAAGTAATTGTATATACTATGCATGTGACTGTACATTCAAGCCTTCTGAAAAAGAGGCCAACTGGTTAGGTGAAGCGTTAGGTGGGAAGTTCTATTTCCAGTTTATCATTAACTATTTGTTAACAGTATTCCTGACTTTGGATAATCATAGGGAAAAACACATACACACAAAACCATGAAGCCATAGTTCTCAAGCAAACTTGAGGAAGGGTGGGAGCAGCCAGCCTCTCATTATTCAGCTACTTCCCAACAGACTCTTCAGGCACACAGAGGGTCTTACTGAATTTGCATGCACTATGTACCATGCTTCTTTCTCACTAAATCATTTGCCTACTCTACTCTATAGTCTCTGGTAACAATCTGCTTTTTGAAACACTACTCCAGGGGTGCCTGGGTGGCTCAGTGGGTTAAAGCCTCTGCCTTCAGCTCAGGTCATGATCCCAGTGTCCTGGGATCGAGCCCCACATCGGGATCACTGCTCCACGGGGAGCCTGCTTCCTCCTCTCTCTCTGCCTGTCTCTCTGCCTACTTGTGATCTCTGTCTGCCAAATAAATAAATAAAATCTTAAAAATAAATAAATAAGTAAATAAATAAAGCACCACTACAAATAACTGAATTAAGAAGTACCCATCTTGACTATTTTGGGATATAGAAATATTTAGTTTTCCTCCTCTGTGGAAGACTACAATATAGTATAATAATAAAGTACCATTTATACACATATACATATAATTACACTTTACATATGTGTGTGTGTATGTACATATACATATACTATGAACACCATGCCAGGGTTTAAAAGGCCCTGGAAGATTAGGCATGTTCTGAGTCTCCCGTCTCATCTTGTGCCCCTATCCTCTTTACCCCTTGCCTTCCAATCTTTAGGAATTGCTTCAAAAATCACCAATTCTCTTTCTGGCATTTCAAGGACTTTCATATATGCTGTTCCATCTATCTGGAGGACAGACACCCCTGCTCCATTCTCTGCCTGGCTACTTCCAACTCATTTTTTTGTTCAGAACCTAGCTTAAATAGCAGTCCATTCATTCATAAATTCACTCATTTATTTATTCTTTCAAGCAATAGATGTTTACTGGACAGAAGACTAAATCACTTGGCTCTTCAGCCTTTCCAGCCATAGGGAATTATCTCCCCAGAATGATATGTGCTGTTGAATTTTTCAGGCAAAGTTATTTCATACTGTCTTAGATTATCGAATTATCTACGTTACAACTGAAGATGCGAGGCTTAACTCATTTGATACAGAATTAAAGGATATGAATTGAGGATAGAAATGTATTCCTTAAAGAAAAGGTAATTTTTTGTTTTTGTTTACATCTTCAGTGAACTGTGCTTTCTTTTAGACCTGAATGGATTCAGGGAGGAGTTTTTTTCATGGAAGAACATTTCCAAGACAACAACAGTAGCTTGAAATTTACTCATGATGTTAAAATTTTGGCAAATGTGGCAGAAATGATTCAATGTGACTGAGACCTGTTTGTTGTGAATTGCTAATTGGTATAATTATTAACATTCAGAGAATTGCAAAGCAGGAAATTTTCCGCCTTGACTGCTTATCATTCACATGACAGAACTAAGTTAAAATATAATAACAGAGCCACAGAATAAGTAACAAAATGTTCTATAAAATTTCTCAATTTAAATTGTATTAAAAATGTATTAGAGAGTTATAGAAATTATTCAGCAATGCAGATTGCCATTTTATTCCATTTCTATAAAATATTTTTTGATATTTCAGAGATACTGCTTCATAAAAAGGGACATCTACAGAGGCTGTATATTTAATTCCCTCCAGATCACAGTACGAGAACATATCTTCAATATATGGCCTTTCTACCAACCCCCAAATATCCTTTATTCAATATAATGTTGAATCTCCTTCATTGCTCACACAAAAGCTGAGAATTGTATTCCAAAGGAATCAATACATATTCTAAGCAGAAGAAAATCCATGGAAATACCCAGGCATGTTGGAGACTATAAAGAATTTTTACTTATGCCTATTGGAAAAGAAAGAAGAAAGGGAAAGCACAGTCATACAAAAAAATCCTCACACAAGTACTTTGAAATTACTTTCTATCTGAGATTCAATTCAAAATTACTAACTAAAATTAATACTTATTCTTGAGCTGGGAGTTGAATCAAACCCAGAACAGAAGTCTGATTTGGAGTAGTTTTAATTTAAATCAAAAAGTAAATTCAAATCAGTATTTTTCTATTTTGTTGAAATTCTTTTTGAACTAAATCCAAGAAAAGAATTACTTAGGTTCAAAAAGCAGCAGTTAATTAGGCTGACACCAGGCACATCATATCTGAGTGACTATGAGAATAGATGCGAGATTTTTGAAAATTATAGCCCTCACAGTGTAAGAGATAGTGAGACATATCAAAATGAGCTGCTAGGACTTTCTAAAATGCCTTTGACCCAGCATGTACATATATGGTATGAATTTAAATATCTCAGCATTCATTTAGGACATATTAATAAAAACACAGCTTTTGGAAATACTGACTAAAGAATCATCTTTTGTATACCTAGCTTAAAAACAGCATGTGCAAGCATATTAATTATACATTTTAAAGTTGATAAGGCACTACTTCATTTATTTACTTGTTTATTCAACATTGACTGAGAAGCTTCTCTATGTGCCACACTGGACTTAGTACCACAAATTCAAAAGAATGAGCTAGAGCTGATCCCTGCCTTCAAGGAGTTTTGATCTAGAAAACACTCAGCATCCATTTTTATGGTAATCTCAAATGATTTAACGTTCTAGTTAATATGGGTCAGACAATAATAAAGTAATTTCATAAACTATCTAAATTTATTTTTTCATTCTTGGGCTTCAAACTATAGACCAGCATAAAGGGCATGGAGACTGTTCAGATGATAATTACAATTCAAAAACAGAACTTTCACACAATCATAAAGGATTGAGAAATATCTAAGTTTGAATAAATAAATATTATTAAATAATAGTCCCAATATAATGAAACAACCTTTCGGTCTTTGAGAGATGCCAAAAGAATTTTGGTACAACCATGAGCAAAGGAGACAAATTTAGTTAGAATCAGAATAAAAAAAAAAATTCCTTATTTACATCTGCCTAGAGGGGTTACCATTTTTCAATTCAGAAGTGAAAGTTAAAAGCAAATCATTATTTTGAATGTATTATAAATTGTCATATAATAATATGTATAGTTCCTGTAGTATGGCTTCATCCATTCTCAATTAAACATCTCTACTCTCTTTATATAAACATAAATTTAAGAAACACTTCAGGCATTCCTGCAAACAAATACCTAGTTCCAATTCAATCCCTGTTTTCAAACTTCCTGTGCCTAGAACAAGCCTTTCTTATTACAGACTGATACTGTAATGGGGGTATTTTTGTATGGGCACAATACATAATTTCTAAACGCTTGTCTTACAACTTCGATATTATCTAGCATCTTAACCAGTTTTGCTCCTGGTTTTCCTTGGAAGACATCTTCTCTGGTCAGTAAACTGCATAACTCACTCATGCATGCACCCCAGACAAAAGAGGCAAGCTGTGAACATTCCCAAGGATGTCAACAATGTTCACAGATGTATCGGGTTTTAAATACGTTCTTACTTCAATAGCATTGGTGCTCATCTTCAACCTATATTCATTTCACTAGTTTTCATATTCATCTTTGTTGAGTTTAATCTGAGTCTCTTGGTTGTCATCATGCAGAGGCTAATTTGACATTTCCTTTATTGTGAACCCCATACAACATGGAGAGAGCTGTCATCAACTTTAACTCCTTGCACCTAAGAAATGAGATGCTTCAGGGAAAGATTGAGATCTGTGAGGGTTGGTTCCCCCTGGATGGTATAATTAATTGAAAAAAATTGTGTATGCACCCTGTGGTGAATTCTTTAATATGTGATTGGTTTTTTACTTATTCCTTTTTATTCTTAGTGTTGTAAAATGTGGCTTTTCTGGGGGAAAAACTATCTTTTATACTATTCACTATTTTCCATCTTTTTTGTCTTTCTAAACAAATTCTTCGTAATTTCTTAACTATTGCCCACTTCAGTAATGCTGTATTTGGCTATACCATGCTACTGCTGAAACTATCCACTGATTTCTTCATTTTGGTTATTGTCATTTTATTTCCAGAATTTCTGTTTGGTTCTTTTTCAAGTCTGATATTTTAGTCTATAAAGCTTCCATTTCCTGCCAGAATTTTCTTTTCTTTTTTTTTTTTTCCTGCCAGAATTTTCAGACATGGGTTTGTTTTCACTCTTAATCTGATGCTTTATCATTTCAATCTGGTTTAATATTTTAATATGTCAACTTTTTGCATATATGTGTGGTTTTGTTTTTTGGTGGACTTTTGTTTTGGTTTTTGTTTTTTGGTCTATTGAGTCATCTGATTTCCATACATGATATCTTATTCTTTATATGCCTACTCAAATTTGACCAGTGCTAATGCCTGTGATGGATAGAATCCTAGCAGGAAAGACAGCAGATTTCTTATCGGAAATAATGTAAACCAAAAGGCTGTGGAAGGACATCTTCTAGATAATGAAAGATAAAAAGTTTGTCAAATTAGCAAAAATATTCCAAATATTAAAGCAAAATAAAAACACTTTCAGATATACAAAAGCCAAAAATATTAATCACCAGCAAACAGAAAAAAATGTGAAAGAAAGTACTGCAGGCAAAAGAAAAATATTACCAGATAGAAATATGAATCTATACAAAGAAATAAAGACTACTAGAAATGGAAATAAGTGTATAAATTTTTAAATCTTAAATTTAAAAATCTCTTTAAAATATAATTGAATATTTGAACAAAAATAACAATAAATTATTGGGTTTAGAATATCTGTAAAAGAAAAATCAATAACATAAATAGAATAAAAACTGGGAGTAGAAAAATAAATTATTATAAAGTCCTTATTTGGAATATAATTTTATATGATATTGTGTAAAGGTCAGTTATGTACTTAAAGGTGTATACTTAATATCTTTCAAAAAACTAAAAATATTTCTAGCTAATAAATATAAGAGATCAAATGGAATCATAAAATCATTTAAAAAAATACTCAATCCAAAAGAAAACATACAAGGAGAAAAGAAGAACAGAGGACAAATGTGACAAATAGGAAACAATTAGTAAGATGTCAGACTTAAACCCCACCATATTTATTAAAAATATTAAATATAAATGGTCAAAACTATACAATTAAAATAAAAATTTGCCAGATAGGATTAAAAGACTCAGTTTAATGCAGCCTACAGGAATCCCACTTTAAGAGTAAAGAAACAGATTAAAAGTAAAATAATGGGAAAGATGTATTCTGGCAACCCTAATCCAAGGAAAGATGGAGTGAGTATAGTAATATGAAAAAACAGGTTTCAAAGCAAAATATATTATTAGGGATAAAAAAAATCATTTCATAACCAAAAAGGGATCAATTCTATAAGACAGCATAGCAATTCTAAGAGTTCATATACCTAATAACAAACCTGCATAACATCTGAAGTAAAAACAGAGGCATTTACCCAAGGTGAACTAGATAAATCCAATGGAAGTCAAATATTTCAATATTCTTCTCTCAATATCTGATAGATAAAAAGGAGATTAAAAAAATCTGTATGGATATATAAGATTTGAAAAAGACTATCAGTTCATTTGGACTAATTGGTGTTTATAGAACATATTGCTAATAATGGCAGAATACGTATTTTTTTTCAAAAACACACGGAGCTTTTACTAATAAATTATTTGAGAGTTTAGTAAGTTGCATGGAAAAATGATCAACAGATAAAAATATGTTTATATATACACCTGGCATAAATTTTAAAAACATAATTTTTTAAACATAGTATTTACAAATACATAGGCATAAGTGTAAATGAATAACAAAAATTTTATATAAGCTATTCAGAAAAAATAGGAAATTTGTGAAAAATCATGACAGAATACCTAATAAAGAGATATCAGATACATGAGTAGGCTAATTCAATATTTTAAAGTGTCAGGTTTTCTCAAATAATATAATTTCATATCTATTTTATTCACAATCCAAATAGAATTTTTCAAGGAACTAGACAAACCAATGCTGAAATTTATGTAGAAGAGAAAGGTAAAAGTTTAATGAGGAGAGTCTTGATAAATAGGGTAAAGATGACTTTCCTTTTCATTTATTAAAAATTATGCAGCCATAATAATTAAAACGTATAATATTGCTAATGCAGTGATAGAAAATTTCACTATTGCTTGAATTGTAGAGTCCTGAAATAGATCCACACAATAAGCAAACTTAATGTATGGGAAAACTGGTATGGGACATTACACGGAAATTAATAAGCCTGGACAATAGGATAACCATAAGAAAGGGCTGAAAGAGAATTGCTACTTTGCATCATATGTAAAAATCAATTCACAATTGGTAAAAAACTTAAATATGAAAGGCAAATATTTTAGCAAGATGCAAAAGCATTAAATGAAGAAAATTAATAAATTTGAGAAGTAACAAATAAATTGATTAGCAAAAGTCTTAATAAACAAAGGATGTGAATAAAGGAAACTTCTTATAGTGAAACTCTAAGTTAATGCAATCACCATAAAACAATTTGTACTATGTCATGAAGCTCAACATTCACATAACCTGCAAGCCAGAAATCCCATTGCTGGGAACTTTTGTGCACCTGCGCTTGGATACATGTACAAAAATGTTCATACTTGTGAAACTAGAAACAAGTTAATGTTCATCCACAGAAGGCACAGAAAAGCTGTGCTTTATTTCTACTTCAGAATAGCATACAATCATGAAAAATCATGAACTACAGCTATATGTAATAACCTGGAGGAATCAGAGAAAACACTGACCAAATCTCCCAAGATTACATACAGTATGATAAGATTTTTCAAGCTCAAAAGAAAGCAAACTAAACAATGTACCATCCTGGGGCGCCTGGATGGATCCATCAGTTAAACATCAGACTCTTGATTTCAGCTCCGGTAATTACCTCAGAGTATGTAAGATCTAGCCCCACCTAAGGCTGCGTGCTCGGCAGAGAGTCAGCTTGAGATTCTCTCTCCCTCTGCCCTTCCCTCCACTCACACTCTCTCTATATAAAAAATTAATTAATTTTTAAAAAGGTACTATTCTAATGTTTAAGTAGTGTTCACATATTTTCATGTTAATATCTGCATCAAAATCTTGATCTGTTTTTAATGCATTATTTTATATATTTCAAGTATTAAAAAATAAAACTTGTTAAAATCTACTGTCCTCATTTTAAAATGATGTTTAGCTTCAAAAGAGCTGATTAAGTTTCCCCTAGCATCATTTTCTGCAATCAAAATGGATCAATGTCATCTACCTTCAATAACCCTTCCAGTTTTTCTGTTCTTCACTGAACCAACCTCAACCTATTATCATTCCCTTTATAGTACAGGCTGTAAAAAATAGAAGTTGCGTTTAAGTAGGTGTTGCACATTTGGGGAGGATTACTTTCTAAATGTTTCTTGTTATTTCACTGTTAATATATCCCCAAACCAAGTGAGTAGTTTGGATAGGAGTACTCTTGCTGACTCATTTTAAGCATATAGTCAAAGCAATAATGTCTAGCAATTTATTTCCCATATGTATAACTTACTTTTATCATATTATTTAGTACAGAGCATTTATTCTAACTTTTGGGGATCAGAGAGCTAATTTGTGAAAATCACCTTGAATCACATGTCTATTTCCAAAGTGACTATGAACTTTATTCAAACTTGAGTAGGCCTACCTGAACCAAACTGTCTGACCAATATAGAGCAAAGAAAGCATCTGGAATTGTAGGTTCTAGTTAATTCTGCCACTAAGAGCAACAAATTCTTATTCAAATTAATTTCATACTCCAAATCTCAGTGTTGTCATGTGTCAATAGAAATGTTGGTATACTTCTCCCTTAGGTAAACTACTTAATTCTACTTCTAAAATAACAAAGTGCTTCATGAGTTTTTTGTAAAAATGAAAAGAAATCATCTTTACAAGATACAAAGAATTAGTGTTTGATACTTAGAAATTATTAGCAGGATTGATGCTAAATATTTGGGATAGTCTCCTTCCAAATGCATTCCCTGTACTGTCATGTATCCATTACTATTCTCCTCTTAATTTTGAATTCTAAAAATCACACACACATATTCATTTTTTCATTAAGAATACATGGTAATGAAAAAATTTCTTTTCTTTTTTTTTTAAATTCTGATCATAACTAACTTTAATTTTTTATCTTCACCCTTAAAAAGTTATCTGATGGCCACCAGTTTCCCAATCCTAGCATAGGTTACTAGCTTACAAATCTTAAGATAAATTCTTCTCATTTACCTAATGTTCAATTTCTACCAGTTTTAATACAGAGCAGCATAAATACCATTATTGACTGCTTTGTATGAAATCCATTATTCTACAGATCCATGTAGTTGTGGGATAGAACCAGAAGCCTCCACCTTTTATGTGAACTTCAGTGGTACTGTGAAGACCAAGGTACTTTTGCTTTGGTACTTTTGCAGGATTTCTTTTCCTTTGTAAGAGAACTCTCTTGCAACAGGTTTAATCAATTCCCCTAAAAATGTTGGCATTCTTTCAAATTATTCTTCCAGAAGCAGCAGTTATATAAATAGAATATTGGATTCAACCTAAAAATGTGGGCCCTAGTTAACATTATTCTGCATATGAACATGATAAAAGATTAAGATATTCTTCACATTTCCAAACAAAATCCAATTTAAAAAGCTTGTTCTTACCAAACTTCTAAAAACAGCCATTTGAGAGTAAACCAGTAGAGCATTATATTGCCCCAATGAAGCTGTAGGTTTCATTACATGCACCAACACATCTACATGGCTAATTTCTGCATCCCACTTTTGTACAATTTATGTTGTACCTATTATACCAAACAGCATTTTAAACACTGACACATAAACTCCCTAATAAGATAAAGCAAAGACAAAATCATTTATCTTATTAGAAACAAGATACACCATCACTTATAGTCTTCAAACATGATTACAGTTTAACTTTCATAATTTGACAATACATTCATGGAACAATCTGCAGACAACTCATTTTAACAGACAAAATTAAGGAACACTTTTAAGCATACATGACTGTCCTAAATTATTTATTAGGTAAGGATTTTACAAACATTACTTATACCAGCAGAAATGGTAGAGTTAGAAAGTATTGTGTCTTCTCCATGCTGCATAGTGAGAACCACCGATAGTGTGGTGAACTTGTGACCCCAACAACACAGCACCCACAGCCTGCAGATGTCAGCCCTCACATCTCCCTGTGCTTGTGGACCGGTCGGGTGTCCACTGGTGTCAGGATTTCTTCTGAAAGTTTTATGGAATGCATCAGGGAGGATAACCTCAAAGGATTTGTACATGGAACCTTCACCAATCCAGTAAGAATTCAAGACTCTCAGAGCCCCACAGTGGCATCTAGCAACTGCAATAGACCAAAGGCTTTGGGCAAGCTTTAGCTGGTTAATACCATGATGGACAGGCACCCATAGGTAGCACCCTTAGAGCTGGGCATTTGTGGCTACAACATTGCACACAAATCCAATATAATGACGTAACCTTGACTGGTCTAGCACCCCAGTCTGCAGGCTTTATTGGGCTAGGATGGGCCAGGGGTTCTGTGAAACATAGAGAGCTAGTGGTACTGCCAACAATATATCCATTGAGCTAATGGCAGCTACGAGACAGAAAGGAAAGGGCTAAAAGCTAGTTTTCTTTTCAAAAGAAAGCACATAATCAATAGGATGTGTGGGAGAATGAGAGAACTGATAGAGAACAGTTATATGAAACACAGGAGATGTCCTTTGAGGATCTCAAACTCTGGCCTTATTATTCTTGATGAAGATGAGGTAGAGAGAGGGAAATAGGAATCTCAGTTTAGTCTTGTGATCCGGAGCAGGGAAAAAAAATGTGCTTTTCTTCCTATGGAATAGCCAGAGGAATGTAGCAATGATTATAGCAAAGCCTCCCCTTTCGTGTGATGCCAGCAAAGTTGAATAAGAGGTGTTGGTTAATGGGCCTGAGCCTCACTCCAGTCTCTTTCATGAAAAATGGTAAATAGGGAAATATAATAATGCTAAGGGGGGACTGGCAGGCATACAAAGGCCTAGGTAGGGAAAAGGAGTCAGAGTAGTTGTATCTGACAGTTCAAGGCCGTGGTAGGACTATGAACAATAGCGCATGCCAGTGTAAGATGGTAAGGGCCAACTGAAGGAAAGTATACCATAATAAATTATAGAAAACACCAGAGGGTGGCAGTGAACCAGACATACCTTCCTTCATCGTGCCATGTACATATACATAGATATCACTCTGGGAGATGTGAGATATAAAGAATTTGATTTCATTGAGTCATCATTTCCTCAAAAAGAATAATTTTCAACTAACAGGCTGGGTTATATTTATCATTAAGACTAAGACTCCCTGTATAAAGAAGAAACAGGAAGAGACTTGCTAAGTAAATTTCTACTTATCAATGGAGAATAAAGCATTTTTAAAAGATATGTCTACAGGAATTATTATTATTGTTGTTGTTATTAGTACTTTTGCCATCAGATCCCCTTTAATTCTCATGTGCCTTGAACAGTTTCAACTAAAAACTCAGCTATTTAAATCATACAGCATTTACTTCTATTTAGGATATGGAAATCTGTAAACAATATTATTCTCACATCAACAACAATTAAACATCCAGAAAGCTACAATATCACAATTATTTTTGAGTCCATCAGAGAGTTGAAGTTTTATAATGAATGCATTAACTTAAAATCCCACTGTAATAAGCCCCATTTATCCACATATAGGAAACCTGAATTCCAAAGAGAGACCAGACTCTTCAAAGGCAGACAAGGCAAGAGAACCGCCTTACCCATGGCTGAGAATAGGAGGAGGTAACCACCATATGAATGGATACAGATAAATCACCTAAACTTTAACAAATTGTTAAAAGCCAAGTTTGGGGTAACATCTCATTCTGGAACAATCAGAGCCAGAATAAAAATGCTTTCGTTCTGGAGCAAATTAAAAAAATAATCTTGGTCCTAAGCTTCTATAATGACACAATCAAAAGTCTTCTAATTCTAAGGGAGAGCATGAAACTTCTGCCCAAGACCAATCACAGACACAAGGCTGGGTTTGGCTACTAAGGAGTGAGTTAAGGATCAGGAATGCAAAGAGAATGTCACTCATAATGTCCAAGTATAAAGTGCCTATCTAAGCCTGGAGGGTGGGTGAGAGCACTTACTAACAAGCAACAGCAATCTACTGGTAGAGGAAAAGCAAGAGTATATATATTTATATCTGATAAATGTCTGAAAGCTGCAGGTAGAGCACAAATACTGAGAAATGCCACCACCATTATGGTACTCTATGTACAAGGCAGGAAGTAGTAAGGCTGCTGCTGAACAATTTGGAGACTATCATGAACTGAATGTAATGAGCACAAGCAACTCAAACCCAGTCCTGATTCAAGCCCTCCACCTCCCAAAATAAGGACCTGACAAAAAAGGTATACATAGTGCTATTGCCTAGGATAAATACTATTTCCCTCTGCACCTTCTGTTATACACATGATGTCTGGAATTTGATAAAAATTTTGAGGTCCAGAAAAGGAAAATCATTGTCAAGAGATAAAGCAGTCAAAAGAACCAGACTCAAATGTCAAAAATTGTGAAAGAGAGACTTTAATATAACAATGATTATAAATTGAAGGATATAATGAAAAGGATACCACAAATGACTAGTGGAAGAATTCCAGCATAGAAATGGAAAATATGTGAAAAGTCAAATGAAAATCCTATAAATAAAGAATATAATATCAGAGATGAAGTATTCCTTTGATGGGCTCATCAGCAGATATGACAAAGATGAGGAATCAATCTGTAAACTTAAGGATAGTTCAATAAAAATTATCAAAATGTAAGGATAAGAAACAGAGAGATGCAGAGAATTAGGAGAGGGAAGATAATGAGAGTATATATATATATATATATCAAAAATATTAAATACCTAGGGATTTAATGAGATAATCTAAGGATAAATCTGATAAATGCGGCATAAGTTGTGTATACTAAAAACTATAAAATGTTGATGAAGAAAATCAAGGACCTAAATAAATGGAGAGATATACCGTTTTCTTGACCAGAAAACTCAGAGAGAAAAGGAAAAAAAAAAAAAGTTTGGGTCTAAATGAGGGGTAGAATTCAAGAACTGTGGGGAAATACCAAATATTCTTTTTCTCTTTGCTTTTTTTTTTTTTTTTTTTTTTTTTTTACCACTTCCCTCTCATTCCCACCAATACAAGTAAGGTCTGGATTTTTTTTCAATGTGTTTTACCTCTATTTCAGACCAATAAAGATGATTACCAATTCTAGAATTGGTTAGTGCTTCTTTGAACCACTTTGTATCTGATAGATTTTTAACCTAATTTAATTCCGTGACCATGGTGAATTTATCACAAGGTATCCATCCACTGACTTGAAAGCAAAAACAAATCTATTCAGACATATTGTCATTTAAGTGTCCTCTTCTCATCTTTTTTTTTTTTCATTTTATTTATTATATATTCTAATATAAGTGAAGTTAGAGTCCTAGAGGAAAAGAATTATGGCTATATATTTCCCCAAAAATGTTTAAAGACATCAACCCATAGATTCAAGATCCCAGAAAAACACAGGGAGGATCTATATCTCTACTATTCTAGCTAGAGGAGTGATATCTTTAAAGTACTGAAAGAAAAAAAAATGTCAACTCATACTTCTGCAACCAGGACAAATATTTTATAAAAATTAAAGGAAAATGAACATTATTTCCCAGTCAAATAAAACTGGAGAAAATTCATTTCCAGTATAACTGCACTGCAAGAAATGTTAAAGGAAAGTCTTTAGGCAGAATAAGTATTATATGACATTGGAAATGGATCCACACAAAGAAATGAAGATACTTCTAATTATACAAATAAAGATGAATGTAAAAGATATTTTTCTTATTTTTAATTGCTTTAAAAGTTATTTGACTGTTTAAAGCAAAAATTTTAACAATGTACTAAAGGGTTTAAAGTATACATAATATTAACATATGTGACAACAATATTACAAAAGATGGAAAAAACACTGGAGGTATACTGTTGTACAGATCTGAAGACGTTTATGAGATAATATATTATTACTTGAAAGCAATCTCTGCTAAGCCCTTGGGACAAACACTAAAAAAGAAAAAAAAAAACAGTATAGTAGTGATAAATGGAATTTTTTAAAAAGATATTCAATTTAAAAGAAGATGGGAAACAGAAAACAACTAGCAAGACAGTAAGTTTAATCAATGGTATAAATAATTATGCAAAATGTAAAATGATTAGACAACCAATTGCTGAACTGTCTAACTAAAAGGCAGAGATTTTCTCAGGGTCCTGGGGTCAAGCCCCGCATCGGGCTCTCTGCTCAACAGGGAGCCTGCTTCCTCTCTCTCTCTCTCTGCCTGCCTCTTTGCCTACTTGTGATCGCTCTCTGTCAAATAAATAAATAAAAAAAAATCTTTAAAAAAAAAAATAAAGTTGGGTAGTAAAGAAAAACCTAATAGGTATTGTGTTTAAGAAACTCATTTTAAGTATAAAGACCAAGATTAAGTCAAAAGTAAAAGGATTAAGGGGCGCCTGGGATTAGGCCGCTGCCTTTGGCTCAGGTCGTGATCTCAAGGTCCTCGGATGGAGCCCAGCGTCAGGCTCTCTGCTCTGCGGAGAGCCTGCTTCCCTCTCTCTCTCTCTGCCTGCCTCTCTGTCTACTTACGATCTCTCTCTATCAAATAAATAAATAAAATCTTTAAAAAAAAAGTAAAAGGATTAAAAAATACAGCAAACTCTAATTAAAAAAAAAGCTAGGCTGGCTATATTAATATCAGACAAAATAAACTTCAGAACAGGTTCTGAATTACTAGAGATAAAGAGGGATATGGCAGAATGATAAATGGGTAAATTCATAAAGAAGACAAACCATTCCTAAACATCACTAGATAAGAGTCACTATATAAGAGAAATTTAAAAACATATATAATGTATATTATTATAATATTTACATAGCTTATAATATGTAATAAATGTTATATATTTTATAATGTATTACATAAAATAATATATTTATGTACATTTGTATATAAATTAATACCTAAACATAATAGCATCAAAAATATTAAATACCTAGGTACTTAATGGGATAGTCTGAGGATAAATCTAACAGAAGAGATGCAAGATTTATATACTTAAAAATACAAAATATTGACTAGAGAAATCAAAGGCCTAAATAAACGAAGTATACCACATTCATGGATCTGAAAACTCAGTATTCTTAAGATTTCACTGTCCCATGATTTTGCCTGTAGATTCAAAGCAATTGCAATCAAAGCCCCAAATATGCTTTCTTGGGGAATGGGAAGGGTAGAAATCAACAAGCTGATTCTAAAACAGATGGAAAAATGAAAGACCTAGAATAAGAGAAGCAATCTGAAAAAGAAAAAAAATAGATGAATTTCTATATGCTGGATTTCTAGATTTACTCTAAAACTGTAAAGTATTAGTATACAGAAAAATGGAACAGAATAGAGAGCACATAAATAAAAACATGCATATATGTCACTGATTTTTGAACAAAGTTGTCAAGGTAAATCAAAGGAGAAAGAATAGTCTTTTCAAAGATGGTGCTGAAACACCTGAACATACATTTAAAAAATAAAAGAACCAAGATCTTCATAAGTTCTTTTAAGTTCATTTAAGTTTTATATAAATATTATAAATTTACAAATTAACTTAAAAAGGATCACAGACCTTGATGTAAAACCCCAAAACTTTTCAAAGGAGACACAGGAGAATATCTTTGTGATTTTGGATTAGACAAAGATATTTTATCTATTTTTATTTTATATTTTAAAAAGATTTTAATTATTTATTTGACAGAGAGAGCAAGAGAGGGAACACAAGCAGGAGTGGGAGAGAGAGAAGCAGGCTTCCCGTTGAGTAGAGTGTTCGATGTAGGACTCGATCCCCAGACCCTGGGGATCATGACCTGAGCTGAAGGCAGACGTTTAATGACTGAGCCACCCAGGTACCCCTAGACAAATATATTTTAGATAAGAGCGAAAAATCACAATCCATAAAAAATTGATAAATTGGACATCCTTAAAATTAAAATTTCTGCCCTTCAAAAGACACTATTAAGAGAACAAAAAGAGAAACCAAACTGAAAGGAAATATTAGCAAAACATATAAAGAATAACTTGCTTGTATCCACAATACATGAAGAACTCACCTACCTAATAATAAGAAAACAACCTTATTTAAAAAAAAATGTTAAAAGATTAGGACAGTTAATTAAAGGAATTTTGATGGTGTATAATGACATGAATGTTCAACATCATTAGTCACATGGAAATGCAAATTAAATCCACAGTGAGGTATCAGAACATATTTATTAGCTAAAATAAAAAGTTGATAACCCCAAGTGCTGCCATGGATGCAGAACTGGAACTCTCATACATTGCCCATGGGAATGAAAATTAATACAGCTATTTTGGAAAAATGGTTTGGTGGTTACTTATAAATTTAAACACACACTGACGAATGACTCAGTAATTCTACTTCAAAATACTTATCCAAAAGAAAAGACAACTTATAAACATACAAAAACCTGTATGGACATGTTTATAGAAGCATAAAGTCATAAACTCTACATAGCAGAAACAATCAGAAATAAATCCAACTTAATCAATGTCTTGTAAGTTCTATTTTTCTAGCTCAAAACAAAAATAACTAAGAATACTAAGTCTGGGGTTATTTCTTACAGAAAAAGACTGATTCTCTAATACAACAACTGCATTAGTTTTCATAATTTTTTTCATAAAACTTTTAGTAGGATGAAGCCTTTCATAATTCATATATATTACACCTGCTGCAATCCATTAATAAATAAAAAACTTAAAGAACTTGCTATTTTTAAGAAGATATAGATGGCATCAGCATTAGGAACAAGCTGATCAAGAAAGAAACAGGGCCAAGAAAGGGAAATGAAAGTCTGATTTAAGTCATTAGAAAGTAGAAGATACTCATAAATGATTAAAAAACACTTCTTAAAAGTGATAATCACAACCAATTTAATGTCTACTATATAACAATTTTTCAATAAATAGTGAATACAATCTAGAAAAATAGCATAGTGGGCGAATTTTTTTCAAAGATATTAAAATATAAGTAGGTACATGAAAAACACCATGATAAACCCCTGAGTTGAATATATTTTAAAATACTACGTGAGGAGAACTCCCAAGTCTCTGATGTTCATTTACCACGTTTGACACAAAGAAGTTGCGCTTAATTACACTGTAGACAAGGTGTTTGCTTTTACTTCATTTGGTGACCATACAAGAAGAAAACTAAAGAATTCTTTACCTAGCTGCCCTTATTTTAAGATATAAATTAGAGCTATCCCTGAATATCAAGTTCCTGCTTCTTCCTCTTTGGTTTTCACCGTAGCTGCCTTAGAGTTCTAGAAATGCGCTGTCCAATATGGTAGCCAATAACCATATGTGGCTATTTAAATTTAAATTAGTTAAAGTTAAGTAAAATGAAAAATTTACTTTTTCAGTTGCACTAGCCCATATTAGTGCTCGAAAGCCACAAGTAATAGTGCCTACTCTATTGGACAGTTCAGATTGTTGACTATTTCCATCATCACAGACAGTTCTATTGGTCAGCACTGACCTAGAATCAATAACTTCCCATTGAAAGGTATCTACTTAAGGGGCACCTGGGTGGTTCAGTTGGTTAAGCCCCCAACTCTTGATCTCAGCTCAAGCTGTACTCAAGCCTCAAGTACCTACTTAAAATAATGATACTCTTCCTCAGCTGTTACCCATCTTCTATTCCTACCTCTACAATGTCTTTATTTTCACATGAAATTGTTCATTGTGATATTTGGCCTGAGGAAGTCAAGTGTCTGTGTAAGATGTTTCTACTCCTTCAAGGTTTCTCCATAATAGATTTAGTAAACACTGAAACATAATAGCCTTTCTAAAATGGATCATTTTCCTCTCCTACTGCACTACTTTCTAGAACCCTACTCTGGAAAAAAAAAAATGCATTAAATGTGATGGGACCTTAAGACATCATGAAATGCAAATAACAAAATTAATTTCAGTTTTTCTACCTAAAAGTATCATCAAATGGATTGAATGCTGGATGAAGGTCTGTGAGTAGAGAAACAGTAAATCTGTTTTCAGCTCAGGTTTGGTGTTTCATAGGCTGCCATAAAGTTCTTTTTTTCAGCTTGGTTTTACTTAACAACTTTATTAATGATTTGAAAAGAGGATTAAACAAGTTCCTAATGAAACTCATTGATTAGGCTGACTGTGAAATGTTACAAATGCAACTGATGACAAATAAATTACCTAATGAAATGCAGGAGGTAGTGAACTATTGACAAATGCACCCAAAATGATACCCCCCAAATTACTACTCAGTACTAAGGATGCTTAATTCAAAATAAGAGTACCCAATGCAGACCTAAAGAAAATAGTTTTGGGCCTTTGCAATATTAAATTCTGCAATATACTTAACAAATGAACAGTGGGTTCCATTCTCTTTGATTGAAGCACTATTATCTGATATAGACAAAAATAACTATTTTTAGCCATGGTACTATCATCTTAGGTATGCCTGGTTAATCAATAAATAGTAAGTTGCATAAATTTGACTTTCTTTTACTGAACTGATCTTCTTTTTATGTCTGGTATAATTCTTTTGTCTTTAAGGTTCATCCATGCTGTAGCATGTCAGAATTTTCTTCCTATTTGAAAGCTGAATAATATTCCATTGTACACAAATACTATATTTGTTTATTCATTCATCCATTAACAAATGCTTCTTTTCCATCTTCTGGCTTTTGTGAAATAGTCTATTATGAACATTTGTTTGAATCCCTACTTTCACTTTTTTAAGGTACATACACAATAGTGGAATTGCTGAATCAGACATTGTTTTTGCTTTTGTTTTTGAGATGTAATACACTATATTACTTCAGCTGAACAACATATTGATTTGATATTTGTATTGTGAAATGATAACCATGATAAGTCCAGTTAACATCCATCACCATACACAGTTACAGATACTTTTTTCCTGTGATAAGAACTTTTCAGATTTACTCTTAGAAACTTCCAAATATGTAATATGGTATGTTAACTATAGTGACCATGCTGCACACTACTTCCCCATAACTTATTTATAACGGGAAGTTTGTACTCTCTGACTTCCTTTACCCATTTCACTAACCCTAACTCCCACCTCTGGCAACCACTAATCATATTCTGAATCTATGAGCTTATTGTTGTTGTTTTCTTTTGTTTTGTTTTGAAGATTCCACATATAACTAAGATTATACAGTGTTTATTTTTGTCAGACATATTTCACTTAACGTATACCCAAAATACCCATCCATGTTGCTGCAAATGACAATATTTCATTTTTAATAGCTGAGTACTAATATTCTGTGTTATAAATACATATATGTAATACCACAAGAAATGTGTTCTCCTCTAGATTCTTTAGAAAGCAACACAGCCCTATCTGCACCTTGATTTTAGCCCAGTAAGACAGATTTCAGAGTTCTGAATTCCAAAACTGTAAGAAAATATATATGGCTATTATCTGAAGCCGATCTGTGGTTAATTTTGTTACAGAAACAATAGGAAACTAATTTATGTAAGTTTATAATTTTCCTCAAATTTAGAAAACTTGGGGACATTACTTTTTCACACTTTTTTTTTCTGTCTCCCACTCTTTCCTCTCCTCTTGGGACTCTTGATCACTTGATATTATTCTAGTGGTTCCTGATGCTATGTTCATCTCTTCGTTCATTCTTTATTCTCTCTGTACTTCATCTTAGTTTCAATTAGTATGCTTTCATGTCTGCTGACCTATTTTTCTCCTTATACACTTTGGTTCTATCCAGTGTATTTTTATTTAGATGTTTAATTTATGTCTTTTTAAAATTTTCTAATTCTGATGACACCATGCTTATATTTTCTTCTATCTACTGAACAATGAAGAATATTTATAATATCTGTATTAATTTCTTCTTCTAGTAGTACCATTGTCTCTGCAATCTCTAAATTTGTTATTCTTAGTTGTTTCTTCTCTTGATTATGCATCTTATTTTCTGGCTTCTTTCCATTCCTGGTCATTTTTTTTATTGGGTCACAAATATTGTCAATTTTACCTTTTTAGTTTCTGGATTTTGTTGTATTTCTTTAAATGATATCATATTTCCTCCTGGTATCCAGTTAGTTATTTAGAGTCAGTTGGATTATATCAAGATCTGAGAAATGAGTTATTTAGGATTACTTTAGCCCCATTATTAAGGCAGTATCTTTCAACATTTAACCAAATCTCTATGTAGTTGTGGTTTTTTTAAAAGATTTTATTTATTTATTTGACAAGCAGAGATCACAAGTAGGCAGAGAGGCAGGCGGGGAGAGACAGACAGGGGGAACTAGGCTCCCTGCTGAGCAGGGAACCTGATGCACAGCTCCATCCCAGAACCCTGAGATCATGACCTGAGCTGAAGGTAGAGGCTTTAACCCACTGAGCTACCCAGGCGCCCCTATGTAGTTGGTTTGTGAGTTTTTCCACGTTGGTCAGTGAGAACAAAAAACATTCTCAACCTAAAATGAGCTCAAGAGGGGCACCTGGGTGGCTCAGTGGGTTAAAGCCTCTGCCTTCGGCTCAGGTCATGGGCCCAGGGTCCTGGGATTGAGCCCTGCACTGGGCTCTCTGCTCAGCAGGGAGCCTGCTTCCCCCCTCTCTCTGCCTGCCTCTCTGCCTACTTGTGATCTCTGTCTGTCAAATAAATAAATAAATAAAATCTTAAAAAAAATAAAATGAGCTCAAGAAATTATTCTCCTCTTTCTTCTGACAGATATTCCCTACTCTCAGATAGTTTTCTCGCATTCATGTGCCAATCAGTACTTAGGCAAAGACTTGAGAGAACCCATATGGACTCTCTTCGTATCACAATCTCTGCAGATTTCTACTCACTATACTTGGTCTCATAAATTTTAGTTTCTTTGACCTCCCTAATTCAATATCTGCCACCTCAATTCATTGACAACTTTGAACTCCCTCTCTTTGCACTGCAACCTGGAACCTGCTTATAAGAAGTAATCTGTTTCTAGTATAGGGATCAGTTCATATGTTTCTTTTCTCTCAGGTATCATGATCTCACATTATTTTCCAATACCTGCAAACTGTTGTTTGATAGATTTTTTCTGGTTTCTAGTTATTTAAGGTGAGAAGACAAATTATGGCCTTTTAACCAGAAGCAGATGTCTGTCCACTTTATTTAATATTTCATATTTAAGGTTATAAAACTTTTTATAAACCCTGTAATCCTTTTATTGTCTGTGTGACATATTTGTCACTCCTGATTTTAACTTTTGTGCCCTCAATTTTTTTCTTCAATATTCTTGAGGGATATTAATTTAGCTTATCTGTTTAAAAAAACTATCTTTTGAGTTTATTGACATTCTACTATAAATTTTCTATTTTTATAACTTCTGTTCTTTTGTTTTTTTCTTTAAATTCTTTATGTTAAATTTGTTGTTCAATTTCCAACCTCTTGAACTTCATGCTTATATCTTATTTTACTCTTTCTTCTTTTCTATCTTATAAATTTAAAGCTGTACGTGTTGATTTAGCCATGATTTCAAGTAGATTGCCTAAAATTTTGTATTCAGCATATTCATTATCATTCAATTCAACCTATTATATTGTTTCATTTTCTTAATCTCGTGAAGGAGATTTTCTGAATAATTTCCTATTAGTTATTTCTAGTTTAATTTCATTATACTAATATTAATTTCATACTAATATTCATTATACAATGTATATGATTTCAATTTTTGAAACTATAATTATGGCCCAGTTACATTGTTAGGTTTTATAAATATTCCACATATACTTCCAAAGATTATATCATACAGCTATTGAGTACAATTATATGCATATATAATTTATATAAAATTCAAACATATATAAAACTTAGTTTTTTTTTCTTATGTTTTTTATGATATATATAAAGTGTCCATTTTTAATCATGTTATTGAAATCATATTCTACATATCACTAAAAAATCTTTTAAAATCAAGAACTGATTTTTTTGTCTGCCTTTTCTTTTAATTACTGCAAGAGGTATAAAATTTCTTTTACTATGACTGTGGACTAATCTATTTTCCTTATAATTATTTTATTTTTAATTTTCCTTGATATATTTTGAGGCAATATATGTTCAGAATTACTCTAATTCCTTGCAGTTGAAATTTTTATTACTTTTAAATATCCATCCTTACATATGTTCTCAATATGAAGGTTGATCCAAATCACATATGCTGTCATTGCATGTACAGAAACTCTGAAATGTTAATGGACATCCATAGATCAAAAATACTCGAGGAAAGCTCCTTGCATGAGATTTAGAGGTAAAAATGGCCAAAAGTGAGGAAGGGGACATAAGAAAACAGACAGTTCTTTTTTTTTTTTTAAAGATTTTATTTATTTATTTGACTGAGAGAGATCACAAGTAGACAGAGAGGCAGGCAGAGAGAGAGAGAGGGAAGCAGGCTCGCTGCTGAGCAGAGAGCCCGATGCAGGACTCAATCCCAGGACCCTGAGATCATGACCTGAGCCGAAGGCAGCGGCTTAACCCACTGAGCCACCCAGGCGTCCCAGACAGTTCTTCAATTAAATCTCTATAATCTATTTCTCTGTGACATAGAGAGAGGAGATATTATGTGCAAATAGCAAAATACATAAATCAAAGAAATAGGAGAAAAAGAAAAGGATCCTTGAAATCAAGAACATGATGATCAAATTAATACAAGAATGGAAATGGATAATCAGAACTCTCACAGAAAGAACAAAAAATAAAAAATATAGGAGTGGTTCAAGATAATAACATAGGATGTTCCTGAGCCCATTTTCTACCATGGACACACCAACTCTCCATCTACATACAGATCAATTCCCCCTGAAAAAGACCTAGAAATTAGCTCAAGAGCTCTTCCACAACAACAACAAAAAAATAAAAGGACCACATCCCAATACATAGGAGAGGTTAAAAAGGGTCTTGCCAAAACAAAACAAAACAAAACAAAAAAAACACACACACTCTCAGCATGGTGAACCACAATTGAGAGGGATCTCACAAATACAGTTTTTCCCTGAGAAGTGAAGGATTCGTGCCCCCATCAGGTACCACAACCCTAGGGATCTACACTGAAAAGACAAGTCTCCAAAATGTCTTGCTGTGAAAACCAGCAGAGCTTACATCCAGGAGATCCAAAAGACTGTAGGGAATGAAAAGTCTGCTCTTAAAGGTTTTACATGAAATTTCATTCACCCCAGGACATAGCACAAATCACTATGAAAAGTACCTTGTGCTTTTCATATGTGAAGGAGATCCATTAGCTTATCTTCCATCATCTGCCAGAGATGCAGGTGTGTATTAGGACTTCCTCTCTGGAAGGAGATG
This sequence comes from Meles meles, assembly GCF_922984935.1. Taxonomy (NCBI): domain Eukaryota; kingdom Metazoa; phylum Chordata; class Mammalia; order Carnivora; family Mustelidae; genus Meles; species Meles meles. Next base: position 132,529,588 of record NC_060066.1, read on the forward strand.
CTGGCAGGCACAATTTTGCATTCCTTTTACCTTGCTAGCATTGCCAGGCTTGCCCTACTCACTCATTCTTCCTCAATTTGTACCAACCCTGCACTCTCCATGGTCCTACTTAAGCCCCAAGGTTTGTCCTGTTCTTGTGTGCCCATGCTGAACCCAGCAGGTCTACCCTGGCCATGAACTCCTAGGTGGCCCTTGCAGCCAGTAGGCCTGTCCCAACTCTAGGCTCTCCCAAAGCACTGCTGAAGCCACTAGGTGCACACAGTAGGGGAAGCATTTGGAATGCCTGGCTCAGGTGTCCAGGAAGGCCTAAAACAATTGGAGATATAATTCTTGGAAGGTTACCAACCCCATGGCACAGTACAGACAGCAGACAAAACAAACTCCCAGTCTTCCTATGAAAACAGTCTATTTACTCAAATTAGAGCTTCAGTCCAAGAGGCATACTTCAGGATTACTAGAGGCTATGGAAGAGCACTCAGAGAATGCAGACCAGGAAACACCAGTTTTTTTGCTCTCTCTTGGCCTCAAGAGACATTTCCTGTTCCTTCTCTGAAAAAAGCTTATACTCTCATCTGGAGGTCCTGTTTTTGCAATTGCTGCAAGGGAACATTTCCAAATCACCAGGTCTGGGGGCCAGCAGACCCCAATACTGGAGTTCCACAGGACTGTGTGGATTTACATACTATGAAAGCTGCTGCCTGATAGTCTGGCTTCAAGTCAGCCTGAAACTATATGCTGACTAAGATTCCTTCCTTTCAACGCTGATAGAGCTTGGCACCAATTCAAGAACTGGAACCTATTAAGAATAACTGAGACTGCTTAGACAATCATAACAGTTTAAGAGACAACCAAAAACTAGGGCAAGGATGAATAATAAGGTTCATTGCCTATACAAGGCCACTCCTTCAAAGATGGGAGAGGTGATTGGTTCATCTAACACTTAGAAACAAACTGAGAGAAAAGCAAAGTAAGGAAACAGAGGAATAGGTTCCAGGTGAAAGAACAGGATAAAACCCCAGAAGAAAAAAACAGCATTGATCACAACAACAACAACAACAATTAACAAACAACAAAATCTTAATAAAGTGGGAGTTAAGTAATTTACCTGTTAGGGAGTTCAAAATAATGGTCAAAGATGTTCGCCAAGCTCAGGAGAAGAATGGGTGAATAAGAAAGAAATTCAATAAAAATACATAAAATTTAAGAACACCAAACAAAAGTCACAGAAATTAATATCATAACTGAACTGAAAAATAACTAGAGTAGTTCAACACCACACTAGATGAAGTAGAAGAATTGATCACCAGTCAAGAAGAAAGGGCACTAGAACTCAAACAGGCCAGGAAAACAAAAAAAAAAACAACCAAAAAAAAAAAAAAAAAGGATTTTAAAAAGTAAAGAAATCTTAAGGGACCTATTGGACAACAGAAGGAAAAGAAAGAGGCAAAAAAATATGTTTGAGGAATTCATAGCTGAAAACCTCCCTAACTTGAGGATAAAAACAGACATCCAGGTCCAGAAGCCCAGAAAGTTCGAAACAAGTTGATCCCAAAGAGAACCACACCAAGACAAATCATAACTAAAATGTCAAAAGTTAAATAATCTTAAAGGCAGAAAAAACAACTTGTTATATACAAAAGAATCTCCATAACACCACAAGCTGATTTCTCAGCAGAAACTTTGCAGGATAGAAGAGGGTGGTGTGATATACTTGATGTGCTAGAAAGAAAGAAAAATCCAAACAAGACTACCCTACTTGACAAAACTATCATTCAGAATTGAAGAAGAAATAAAGAGTTCCCCCCAAAAGTAAAAGCCAAAGGAGTTCATCTCACAACTAAAGCAGCCTTACAAGAAATATTAAAGGGACTTCAAGCTGAAGCGAAAACACATTAGTACAGGAAACACAAAATTAAAAATATCACTGGAAAAGGTGAATATATAGTAAAGTTAGTGGGTTAGCCACTTATAAAGCTACTATGAAGGTGAAAATCCAAAAGTAGTAAAATTAACTAGTACTACAATAAAGGATAATTACACAAAACTTTAAAAATGTAAAAAAAATATGTAAAAAAGTCATTAAAAACATAAAACATAGGGAGAAAGTGAACATGTAGTTTTCAGAATGTGTTCAAACTTAAATTAGTATTAACCCAAAATATACTACTATAACATAAGCTGTTATATGTAAGCCTCATGGTAGCTTCAAAGCAAACCCTATACAAAATACACAATAGATAAAGAGAAAGGAATTTAAACATGACATTAAAGAAAGTCAACAAACCACAACAGAAGAGATCAAGAAAAGAAGAAAGTAACTACAAAACCCAGAAAAAAATTAACAAAATGGAACTAAATACATACCTATAAATATAATCAATAATTATTTAAATTCAAATGGAATAATTCTTCAATCAAAAGATATAGAGTGGATGAAGTGATAAAAGAAAAAAATAAAACAACAACAACAAAAAAAAACAAGACCAGTCTGTATGTTGATTACAAATGACTTACTTTAGATCTGAGGATACACAAAGACTGAAAGTGAAAAGATGGGAAAAAAAATAATCTAAGCAAATGGAAAGGGAAAAAAGCTGGTATAGCTATACTTAGACAAAATAGATTTAAGACAAAGACTTTAATAAAATACAAAGATGGGCCATAATGATAAAGGGATCAATCCAAGAAAAGTATATAACATTTGTAAATACTTGTCCACCTAACATAGGAGCACCTAACTGTATAAAGCAAATATTCACAGACCTAAAGAGAGAAATCAACATCAATGCAATAATAATAGAGACCCAAATATCCCACTTACACCAACGGATAAATCATCTAGGCAGAAATTGATAAGGAAACAGCCTTAAATGAACCTTAAACTAGATGGACATATTAGGTACAGAACATTGAATTCAAAAGCAATAGAATACACATTATTCTTGATTCCACACAGAATACTCTCCAAGATAGACCCATGTTAGGCCATGTATAAGTCTCAATAAGTTTGAGGAGACTAAAATTATGCCAAGGATATTTTCTGACCACAATGGTGTATGAGTCAATAAGAAGAAAAAAACTGGAAAAATAACAAATATGTGGAATTAAACAGCACGCTACTGAAAAAACAAATGGTTCAACTGAAAAATCAAAGAGAAAATAAAAAAATACTTTGAAACAAAAGAAATGGATGGGTGCCTTGATGGCTCAGTTGTTAAGTGTCTGCCTTTGGCTTAGGTAATGATCCCGCAGTCCTGGGATGAAGCCCGACATCGGGCTACCTGCTCAGTGGAGAGCCTGTTTCACCCTCTGCCTGCTGTTCCCCCTACTTGTGTTCTCTCTCTCTCACTGTCAAATAAATAAATAAAAATCTTTAAAAAACAAAAAAGAAATGAAAATACAGTATTATAATACCTATGGGAAGCAGCAAAAGCAGTTCTATGAGTGGAGTACATAGAGATACATGTCTACTACAAGGAGTAAGAAAAATTTCAAATAAACAAACTAACTTTAAACCTAAAGAAGCTAAACACAGAAAAAATGAAGCCCCAAATTAGTAGAAGGCAGAAAATAATAAAGATCAGAAGAGAAATAAATGAAAATGACAAAAAAAATTTTTAAATACCTTTAAAAAGATAAACAAAATTGGGCCACCTGGGTGGCTCAGTGGGTTAAAGCCTCTGCCTTCAGCTCGGGTCATGATCCCAGGGTCCTGGGATCAAGCCCCACATCGGGCTCGCTGCTCAGCAGGGAGCCTGCTTCCCCCTCTCTCTGCCTGCCTCTCTGCCTACTTGTGATCTCTGTCTGTCAAATGAATAAATAAAACCTTGAAAAAAAAAAGATAAACAAAATTGACAAACTTCAATCTAGACTCACAAATTAAAGAGAGAGAGAGAGAGAATTCAAATAAATAAAATTGGAAATAAAACAAAAGTTATAACTGATACCAGAGAAATACAAAGGATCATCAGAGACTACTTTAAACAAATATACACCAAGAAATTGGACAACCTACAAGAAAAGGATAAAATTCTAGAAACAGTCTCCTAATACAATCAATAGGAAAAAGAGAATCTGAACAGACTAGTCTTACTCTTACCCATAAGGAGATAGAGTGGGCAATCAACAACCTCCCATTGGGGGTGCCTGGGTGGCTTAGTCAGTGAAGTCTCCAACTCTTGCTTTTGGCTCAAGTCATGATCTCAGGGTCATGAGATTGAGCCCCACATCCAGGTCTGCACTCAGTGGGGAGTCTACTTGAGATTCTCTTTCTCCCTCTCCCTCTGCCTCTCCCCCACATCGTGCACCCACAGGTATAAATAATATGTCTGGAAAAGATTTTAAAGTAATGTCCTGTAAAATACACATCAGGCTGCAGAGAAGAGTGGAAGAACTCAGTATAAACTTCAATAAAGAGAGAAAATACTAAAAAGAACCAACCAGAGTTGAAGAATACAATAACCGAAATGAAAAACACACTAAAGGGAATCAACAGTAGATTAGCAGATGCAGAAGAACATATTGTTGATCTGGAAGACACGGTAATGGAAAGCACCCAAACTAAACAGGAAAAAGAAGAAGAGTAACAATAAATGTAGGGGCGCCTGGGTGGCTCAGTGGGTTGAAGCCTCTGCCTTCGGCTCGGGTCATGGTCCCAGGGTCCTGGGATCGAGCCCCACATTGGGCTCTCTGCTCGGTGGGGAGTCTGCTTCCCTTCCTCTCTCTCTGCCTGCCTCTCCGCCCACTTGTGATCTCTGTCAAATAAATTTAAAAGTCTTTAAAAAAAAAGTAAAAAATGAGACTGGTTAAGGGATCTCCTGGATAACATCAACTTAACAAACATTTGCATTATAGCGTTCCCAGAAGAAGAGAGAAGGTGAAGAAAACATATCTGAAGCAATAATCACTCCAATTTCCCTGACCTAGGGAAGGAAATAGACATCCAGGCCCAAGAAACAGAGTTCCCAAACAAGATGAACCTACGGAGGTCCGCATCATGACACATAATTAAAACGTCAAATGTTGGACAGACCCTTTGAGTAGGATATAGTGTCCTTCCTCATCTCTTATTATAGTCTTTGGCTTAAAATCTAATTGATCTGATATAAGAATTGCCACCCCAGCTTTCTTCTGATGCCCATTAGCATGGTAAATTGTTTTCCAGCCCCTCACTTTAAATCTGGAGGTGTCTTCGCGTCTAAAATGAGTTTCTTGTAGGCAACATACTGATGGGTTTTGTTTTTTTATCCATTCTGATACCCTGTGTCTTTTGATTGGGGCATTTAGCCCATTAACATTCAGGGTAACTATTGAGAGATATGAATTTAGTGCCATTATTAGCCTGTAAGGTGACGGTTACTGTATATTGTCTCTGTACCTTTCTGATCTACTACTTTTAGGCTCTCTCTTTGCTTAGAGGACCCCTTTCAATATTTCCTGTAGAGCTGGTTTGGTGTTTGCAAATTCTGTCAGTTTTTGTTTGTCCTGGAAGCTTTTGATCTCTCCTTCTATTTTCAATGATAGCCTAGCTGGATAGAGTATTCTTGGCTGCATGTTTTTCTCGTTTAGTGCTCTGAATATATCATGCCAGCTCTTCCTGGCCTGCCAGGTCTCTGTGGATAAGTCTGCTGCCAATCTAATATTTTTACCATTGTATGTTATAGACTTCTTTTCCCAGGCTGCTTTCAGGATTTTCTCTTTGTCACTAAGACTTGTAAATTTTACTATTAGGTGACGGGGTGTGGACCTATTCTTGTTGACTTTGAGGGGGGTTCTCTGCATCTCCTGGATTTTGATGCTTGTTCCCTTTGCCATATTAGGGAAATTCTCTCCAATAATTCTCTCCAATAGAATTTCTGCTCCCCTCTCTGTTTCTTCTTCTTCTAAAAGGGTCTGTCCAACAAGAAGATCTAACAATTTTAAATATCTATGCCCCTAACGTGGGAGCAGCCAACTATATCAACCAATTAATAACAAAATCAAAGAAACACATCAATAATAATACAATAATAGTAGGGGACTTTAACACTCCCCTCACTGAAATGGACAGATCATCCAAGCAAAAGATCAACAAGGAAATAAAGGCCTTCAATGACACACTGGCCCAGATGGACATCACAGATATATTCAGAACATTTCATCCCAAAGCAACAGAATACACATTCTTCTCTAGTGCACATGGAACATTCTCCAGAATAGATCACATCCTGGGTCACAAATCAGGTCTCAACCGGTATCAAAATATTAGGATCATTCCCTGCATATTTTCAGACCACAATGCTCTGAAGCTGGAACTCAATCACAAGAGGAAAGCTGGAAAGAACCCAAATACACGGAGACTAAGCAGCATCCTTCTAAAGAATGAATGGGTCAACCCGGAAATTAAAGAACTGAAAAAATTCATGGAAACAAATGATAATGAAAACACAACAGTTCAAAATCTGTGGGACACAGCAAAGGCAGCCCTGAGAGGAAAATATACAGCAGTACAAGCCTTTCTCAAGAAACAAGAAAGGTCTCAAGTACACAACCTAACCCTACACGTAAAGGAGCTGGAGAAAGAACAAGAAAGAAACCCTAAACCCAGCAGGAGAAGCGAAATCATAAAGATCAGAGCAGAAATCAATGAAATAGAAACCAAAAAAAAAAAAAAAACAATAGAAAAAATCAATGAAACTAGGAGCTGGTTCTTTGAAAGAATCAATAAGATTGATAAACCCCTGGCCAGACTCATCAAAAAGAAAAGAGAAAGGACCCAAATAAATAAAATCATGAATGAAAGAGGAGAGCTCACAACTAACACCAAAGAAATACAGACAATTATAAGAACATACTATGAGCAACTCTACGCCAACAAATTTGACAATCTGGAAGAAATGGATGCATTCCTAGAGACATATAAACTACCACAACTGAACCAGGAAGAAATAGAAAACCTGAACAGACCCATAACCAGTAAGGAGATTGAAACAGTCATCAAAAATCTCCAAACAAACAAAAGTCCAGGGCCAGATGGCTTCCCAGGGGAATTCTACCAAACATTTAAAGAAGAACTAATTCCTATTCTCCTGAAACTGTTCCAAAAAATAGAAATGGAAGGAAAACTTCCAAACTCATTTTATGAGGCCAGCATCACCTTGATCCCAAAACCAGACAAGGATCCCACCAAAAAAGAGAACTACAGACCAATATCCTTGATGAACACAGATGCAAAAATTCTCACCAAAATACTAGCCAATAGGATTCAACAGTACATTAAAAGGATTATTCACCACGATCAAGTGGGATTTATTCCAGGGCTGCAGGGTTGGTTCAATATCTGCAAATCAATCAATGTGATAGAACACATTAATAAAAGAAAGAACAAGAACCATATGATACTCTCAATAGATGCTGAAAAAGCATTTGACAAAGTACAGCATCCCTTCCTGATCAAAACTCTTCAAAATGTAGGGATAGAAGGCACATACCTCAATATTATCAAAGCCATCTATGAAAAACACACCGCAAATATCATTCTCAATGGAGAAAAACTGAAAGCTTTGCCGCTAAGGTCAGGAACACGGCAGGGATGTCCATTATCACCACTGCTATTCAACATAGTACTAGAAGTACTAGCCTCAGCAATCGACAACAAAAAGAAATTAAAGGCATCCAAATTGGTAAAGAAGAAGTCAAACTATCACTCTTCGCAGATGATATGATACCATATGTGGAAAACCCAAAAGACTCCACTCTAAAACTGCTAGAACTTGTACAGGAATTCAGTAAAGTGTCAGGATATAAAATCAATGCACAGAAATCAGTTGCATTTCTGTACACCAACAACAAGACAGAAGAAAGAGAAATTAAGGAGTCAATCCCATTTACAATTGCACCCAAAACTATAAGATACCTAGGAATAAACCTAACCAAAGAGGCTAAGAATCTATATGCAGAAAATTATAAAGTACTCATGAAAGAAATTGAGGAAGACACAAAGAAATGGAAAAATGATCCATGCTCCTGGATTGGAAGAACAAATATTGTGAAAATGTATATGCTACCTACATATTTAATGCAATCCCTATCAAAATACCATCCAATTTTGCAACGAAATGGAACAAATAATCCTAAAATTTATATGGAACCAGAAAAGACCTCGAATAGCCAAAGGAATATTGAAAAAGAAAGCCAAAGTTGGTGGCATCACAATTCCGGACTTCAAGCTCTATTACAAAGCTGTCATCATCAAGCCAGCATGGTACTGGCACAAAAACAGACACATAGATCAGTGGAACAGAATATAGAGCTCAGAAATAGACCCTCAACTCTATGGTCAACTAATCTTCGACAAAGCAGGAAAGACTGTCCAATGGAAAAAAGACAGCCTCTTCAATAAATGGTGCTGGGAAAATTGGACCGCCACATGCAGAAAAATGAAATTGGACCACTTCCTTACACCACACACGAAAATAGACTCAAAATGGATGAAGGACCTCAATGTGAGAAAGGAATCCATCCAAATCCTTGAGGAGAACGCAGGCAGCAACCTCTTCGACCTCAGCCGCAGCAACATCTTCCTAGGAACAACGGCAAAGGCAAGGGAAGCAAGGGCAAAAATGAACTATTGGGATTTCATCAAGATCAAAAGCTTTTGCACAGCAAAGGAAACAATTAACAAAACCAAAAGACAACTGACAGAATGGGAGAAGATATTTGCAAACGACACATCAGATAAAGGGCTAGTATCCAAAATCTATAAGGAACTTAGCAAACTCAACACCCAAAGAACAAACAATCCAATCAAGAAATGGGCAGAGGACATGAACAGACATTTCTGCAAAGAAGACATCCAGATGGCCAACAGACACATGAAAAAGTGCTCCATGTCACTCGGCATCAGGGAAATACAAATCAAAACCACAATGAGATATCACCTCACACCAGTCAGAATGGCTAAAATTAACAAGTCAGGAAATAACAGATGCTGGCGAGGATGTGGAGAAAGGGGAACCCTTCTACACTGTTGGTGGGAATGCACGGTGGTGCAACCACTCTGGAAAACAGCATGGAGGTTCCTCAAAATGTTGAAAATAGAACTACCCTATGACCCAGCAATTGCACTACTGGGTATTTACCCTAAAGATACAAACATAGTGATCCGAAGGGGCACGTGTACCCGAATGTTTATAGCAGCAATGTCTACAATAGCCAAACTATGGAAAGAACCTAGATGTCCATCAACAGATGAATGGATAAAGAAGAGGTGGTATATATACACAATGGAATACTATGCAGCCATCAAAAGAAATGAAATCTTGCCATTTGCGACGACGTGGATGGAACTAGAGGATATCATGCGTAGTGAAATAAGTCAATCGGAGAAAGACAACTATCATATGATCTCCCTGATATGAGGACATGGAGAAGCAACGTGGGGGGTTAGGGGGATAGGAGAAGAATAAATGAAACAAGAAGGGATTGGGAGGGAGACAAACCATAAATGACTCTTAATCTCACAAAACAAACTGGGGGTTGCTGGGGGGAGGTGGGGTTGGGAGAGGGGGAGGGGGTTATGGACATTGGGGAGGGTATGTGCTATCGTGAGTGCTGTGAAGTGTGTAAACCTGGCGATTCACAGACCTGTACACCTGGGGATAAAAATACATTATATGTTTATAAAAAAAAAAATTGGAAGGGGAGGCGAACCATAAGAGACTATGGACTCTGAAAAACAACCTGAGGGTTTTGAAGGGTCAGGGGTGGGAGTTTGCGGGAACAGGTGGTGGGTAATAGGGAGGGCACGTTTTGCATGGAGCACTGGGTGTTGTGCAAAAAGAATGAATACTGTTATGCTGAAAAATAAATAAATTAAACTGCAAAAAAAAAAAAAGTCACAAGATGGGATTGGGAGGGAGACAAACCATAAATGACTCTTAATCTCACAAAACAAACTGGGGGTTGCTGGGGGGAGGTGGGATTGGGAGAGGGGGAGGGGGCTATGGACATTGGGGAGGGGAGGCGAACCATAAGAGACTATGGACTCTGAAAAACAACCTGAGGGTTTTGAAGGGTCAGGGGTGGGAGGTTGGGGGAACAGGTGGTGGGTGATGGGGAGGGCACGTTTTGCATGGAGCACTGGGTGTTGTGCAAAAAGAATGAATACTGTTACGCTGAAAAAAAATAAATAAATAAAGAATTTGCACGTGGAGGGGAAAAAAAAAAAAAAAAAAGTCAAATGTTATGGATAAATAAAGAATTTTAAAAGCATCAGCAAGAAAGCAAAAAGTTACCTACAAGGAAAAACCTGTAAGACTATAAGCTGATTGTGAGCAGAAACTTTATAGGCCAGAAGAGAGTGGCATGATATAGTCAAAGGGTTGACAGAAAAATAAATAAGTAACTATAGCAAGAATACCTGGGAATGTTCAAATTCAGATTTGGAGGAAAGATAGAGTTTCCCAGACAAAAGATAAAGGAGTTTATCATCACTAAACCAACCTTACAAGGAATGTTGCATGGACTTCTTTAAGTGGGAACGAAATGGCCATAAGTAAGCCTAAGAAAATTACGAATAAAAAGATGTAAAATATGTCAGTCTATATATAAAATGTGGAGGGGAGAGAAAAAAGAAAAAAAAAGAGAAAATGAAAAAGAAAATTCTTTTTTCTTTTCCTATCTTTTTTTGGAATGTGTTTGAACTTACATGACTAATAGATTAATATAAATTACTATTTATTTAGGATTATATATATAAACCTCATGGTAACTACAAACCCAAATTCTTACTAGGTACATACAAAAAAATAAAGAATGCCAGACATAACATCAGTCACAGAAAAAGAGAGTAAGAAGTTTTAGAAAAAAAAAAAGAGGGAGTAGACAAGAACTAAACAACATCAACAATCAGAAAGCAAATAACAAAATGGCAATAAGTACATACCTATCAATAATTACTTTAAATGCAAATGGTCTAAATGCTCCAATCAAAAGACCTAGGGTGGTGGAATGGATAGAAAAAACAATACCCATCAATATGCTGGCTACAACAGACCCACATCAGACCTAAAGACACATATAAACTGATGGGGCACCTGGCTGCCTCTGTAGGTAGAAAGGTTAAACATGTACCGCTTGATCTTGGGATCATGAGCTCGAGCCACACATTGGGTATGGAGATTACTTAATTGAAAAAGAAAAGAAAAGACACATACAGAATGAAAATGAAGGGATGGGGCACCTGGGTGGCTCAGTGGGTTAAGCCTCTGCCCTCGGCCTAGGTCATGATCTCAGGGTCCTGGAATTGAGCCCTGCATCAGGTTTTCTGCTCAGCAGGGAGCCTGCTTCCCTCTCTCTCTGCCTGCCTCTCTGGCTACTTGTGATATCTCTCTCTGTCAAAGAAATAAATAAAATCTTAAAAAACAAAAAAAGAAAGTGAAGGGATAAAAAAGCATTTACTATATAAATGGAAGAAAATAAAAAGCAAGGAAAGCACTATTTATATAAGACAAGACAGCCTTTAAAACAAACACTGTAACAAGACAAAGAAGGGCATTATATAATGATAAAGGGATTAAGTTAACAAGGGGATATAAATATCTATGCACCCAACTCTGGAGCACATAAATATGTAGAGCAAATATTAACAGATGTAAGAGAAATTGATGGTAATACAATAATAGTACAAGACCTTAACACTCCACTTACATAAATGGATAGAACATCCAGGCAGAAAATCAACAAGGAAATAGTATCTGTGAATGACACATTAGACCATATGGACTTCTAAGAGATATACACAGAAGATTCCATCCACAAACAACAGAATACACATTCTTCTCAAGTGCATATAGAACATTCTCCAGGATAGGTCACATGTTAGGCCCCAAAATATGCCTCAATGAATTTAATAATATTCAAGTGATAGCATGCATCTTTTCTGATCACAACAATATGGAACTAGAAATAAATTACAAGGAAAAAAAAAAACTGGAAGAAACGCCAACATGTGGAGGCTAAAGAATATGATACTAAACAACCAATGGGTCAAGAAAATAATCAAAGAAGACATAAAAAAAAAATACATGGAGACAAATGAAAATGAAACATAATGGTCCAAAATGTTTGGGACACAGTGAAAATAGTTCTAAGAGTTAAATATATAGTGCTACAGGCCTATCTCAAGAAGCAAGAGAAAGCTCAAATAAAAATCAAATCTTATATTTAAAGGAACTAAAAAAGAAAAAAATGAATCCCAAGTGAGTATAAGGAAGGTAATAACAAAGATTAGAGAAGAAATAAATGACATGGAGGCTTAAAAAGCAGTAGAAAAAAAAAAAAACAATGAAATCAAGAGCTAGTTTTTGAAAAGATAAAAGTAAATCCTTGGCCAAACTCATCAAGAAAAAAAGAGAAAGGACCCAATTAAATAAAATCAGAAATGAGAGAGAAGTAACAAGTGATACCACGTAAATATAAAGGATTATAAGAGAATACAACAAAAAATTACATGCCAACAAACTGGACAACCTAGAAGAAATGGGTAAATTTCTAGAAACATACAATTTTCTAAAACTGATCAGGAAAAAAAAAAAAAAGGAAATCTGAACACACCAATTACTGGTAACAACATCAAGTCAATAATCAGTAATCAGAAAACTAAAAAAATAAAAAACTAAGATCAGATGGATTCACAGGTGAATTTTACCAAACATTTAAAGAGACTTAGGGGCACCTAGGTGGCTCAGTGAGTTGAAGCCTCTACCTTAGGCTCAGGTCATGATCTCAGGGTCTTGGGATTGAGCCCTGCATCAGGCCCTCTCCTCAGCAGGGAGCCTACTTCCCTTCCCCTCTCTCTGCCTGACTCTCTGCCTACTTTGTGATCTCTGTCTGTCAAATAAATTAATAAAATCTTTAAAAAAAAAATAAAGGCAGTCAGTACCTATTCTTCTCAAACTACTTCAAAAAACAGAAGAGGAAGAAAAGCTTCCAAACACATTCTATGAGGTTAGCATTACCCTGATACCAAAACCAAACATATCACAAAAACAGAAAACTACAAGCCAATGTCCCTGATAAACGCAGATGCAAAAATAAAAAACTGTTAGCAAACTGCATATAACAATACATTAAAATGATCATTCACCATGATCAAGTGGGATTTACTCCAGGGATGCAAGGATGGTTCGACATTGACAAATCAATCTACCTGATATACCACATCAACAAAACAAAGCATAAAAATCATACAATCATCTCAATAGATGCAAAAAAAGCATTTGACAAAATTCAACATCCATTTATGAAGAAACTCTTGAAAAAGTGGATTTAGAGGGAACATATCGCAAACATAACAAAGGCCATATATGAAAAATTGACAGCTAGTATTATACTCAATGGTGGAAAAACTTTTCCTCTAAGATCAGGAACAAGACAAAAATGTTCATTCTCACCGATGTTATTCAACATCGTAATGGAAGCCCTAAACACAGCAATCAGACAAGAAAAAGAATTAAGAGGCATCCATTTTGTTAAAGGAGAAGTTAAACTGCCAAAATGTGCAAAAGACATGATACAATACATAGAAAATCCTAAAGACTTCACCAAATAACTACTAGAAGTAATAAATAAATTCAGTAAAGTGGTAGGATACAAAATTAATACCCAGAAATACACAGTGTTTCTATACCCTAATAATGAATAACAGAAAGAGAAATTAAGAAAAAAATACCACTTACAACTGCACCAAAAAAAAAAAAATAAGAAAAGAAAAGAAAGAGGTGAAAACTGTAAAACACTGATGAAAGAAATTGAAGATAGCACAATGAAATTCCATGCTCGTGGACTGATAGAATTAATATTGTTAAAATATCCATATTACCCAAAGCGGTCTACAGATTCAATGTAATCCCTATCAAGATACCAACAGCATTTTTCACAAAACTAGAATGAATAATACTAAAATTTGTATGGAACCATGAAAGACCCCAAATAGTCAAAGGAATCTTGAGAAGAAGAAAAAAAAAACAACCAAACTGGAGGAATCACAACTCCATATTTCAAGATATATTACAAAGTTACAAAGCTGTAGTAGTCAAAACAGTATGGTGCTGGCACAAAAAGAGATGCATAGAACAGAATACAGAGTGCAGGAAAAAAACACAATTATATGGTTAATTAAACTATGACAAATGTGGCAAGAATATACAATGGACAAAAGATAGTCCCTTCAATAAATGGTACTGAGGAAACCGGACAATTTCATGCAAAGGAAGAAAACTGGACCACATACTAATGCTGTACATGAGAATAAATTCAAAATGGATTAAAGACCTAAATGTGAGACCTGAAACCATTAAAAACCCAAAAGAGAGTACAGAGAGTAATTTCCCTGATATCAGCAATAGATATGTCTCCTATAGTAAGGGCAAAAAAGCAAAACAAACTACTGAGAGTACATCAAATAAAAAGTTTTTATGTATCGAAGGAAAACATAAAAAACCAAAAAGGACACCAACTGAATGGGAGAAAATACTTTCAAATGATATATCTGATAAGAGGTTAATATCCAAAATATATAAATAATTTACATAATCAACACACACACACACACACACACCCCAATCTGATTTTAAAAATGGGCAGAGGACCTAAATAGATATTTCTCCAAAGAAGACATACAGATGGGTAACAGATGCGTGAAAAGTTGCTCAGCATCACGTATAGCCAGGCAAATGTAAATGAAAACCACAATAAGATAACACCTTATAACTGTCAGAATGGCTAAAATCAAAAAGTACACAATAAAACAATTGTCAGTGATGCCATTGAGAAAAAGAAACGCTCATAGACTATTGGTGGGAATGTAAACTGGTGCAGCTACTGTGAAAAACAGTATGCAGTTTCCTCAAAAAACTTAAAACAGAACTACCATATGACACAATAACTCCACACACATAGCCATAAAAAGATGAGATCATGCCATTTGAGACAACATGGGTGAACCTAGAGGGTACTATGGTAAGCAAAATAAGGCAAACTGAGAAAGACAAATGCCATACGATTTCACTTATATGTGGAATCTAAACAAACAAACAAAAAAACTGAAACCAACAAATGAACAAACAAAAAGCAAAACCAGACCCTTAAATATACAGAACAAACTGATGGTGGCCTGTGAGAGGAGTGGGAGAATGGACAAAAAGGGTGAAGAGGAATGGGATATACAGGCTTCCAGTTATGAAATGAAAGGCACAGCATGAAGAATAGAATCAATGGTGTAATAACATCATACGGTGACATGGTAGCTACACTTGTACTGAGTAGTTCATAATATATAAACTTGTCAAATCACTACGTTGTACACCTGAAACTAATATAACATTGCATGTCAACTATACTCAATAATTATAATAATAATAATAGTAAGTAAAAATACAAATGTGGAAATTGTGGGAAATGAAATGAGAAGTATAAAATGTTCACAAATATAAAAGGAAATTAATACCTGAAATTGATATATCAATTTATATTGATTTGTATATTATTGATTATATTGGTATGTATATTATTCAGAATTCTAGCAGTAAATTTAAATAAATATATAAAAAGAGTTGTGGGCATCTAGCGCTCATAGTTCAGCTCTATCTCCAATCTCACTTTTCTTGATCTCTACCACTGCCTATTTCCCTTTTAATCTACTTACCAAACGTCAGCTCTGGTGAGTTTTCAAAATGTGCATCTTGGGGCGCCTGGGTGGCTCAGTGGGTTAAGACGCTGCCTTCAGCTCAGGTCATGATCTCAGGGTCCTGGGATCGAGTCCCATATCGGGCTCTCTGCTCAGCGGAGAGCCTGCTTCCCTTCCTCTCTCTCTGCCTGCCTCTACTTGTGATTTCTCTCTGTCAACTAAATAAATAAAATCTTTAAAAAAAAAAAAATGTGCATCTTGCCATTTTCGCCCAACTCCTAAAACACATATAGAGTTCTCCAAGGGCTTCCCATTACCTTACACTCAAATCTTTCACAGGGTGTTGAAAGGCCATGCATAGTCAAGTCCTTGCCTCTTGTCACTTACAATCTCATCACTTACATCTCGCCACCCGTTCCCTTGCATCCATGCTTCAGCTGCACTGACCATATATTAATCTGAAAAATACCAAACTTACTGCTCCACTGAGGCTTTGATATATGCTGTCCCTATTGTTTCAAAATATTACCCCACCCCAGTTATCACATCTCTTTGACACACATATCTTCTGTCTCATGAAAGTATCTCCTTTTTCCTCTTTCGAACCCCAGCTGCAGGACTTACTTCGGGTGTAGATTTTGATGACCCTTGGTACATGGAGATCCTCTGCCCTGAACTCTCCTTTAGAGCATTTACTCAGTTTTCCACGCTTAATTGACTGTCTGCCCCTGTGTGCCCTCCTTCCCTGCCATTAGACTGTAAGCTTCAAGAAATGACAGATAGTGTTTCCCTTTACTTGTTATTGTACACCAGTATGTAGTACAATACTTGGAACATAACAGGTGTTCCATAAATATTTTATGAATGAATGAACAATAAAATAGTCTAAACATACATCTAGTTAAGTCTTAACTAGCTCTGCCACTTACTAACTACGTGACCTTGAGCAAATCATTTAACCACTCTGACTACCCTATCGGCAAGTCATAGTAATACACAGCTCAGAAGCCTAGTATAAAGATTATATAGAGGATAATACATATAGAGGCAAGTTTTGCTGTGTATATGCTATAAAATTGTAACCTTTCTTTCTTTTCTTTTCTTTCTTTAAATCATTAATGATAACCTTGGCATATACCTGAGCACAACATGTATTCTTTAAACTTAAAAGGAAAAAGGAAAAGAGACGGCACCCATCAAGAGCAGCGTGCTTCAAGGGGCAATAGAATATCTCTGTTCCCAGAGTAAAAAAGACAAGACTTCCCTGAGCTTTAAAGTTTTCAACCCAGTTCCTCCTATTCACATACTATCACCAAAACAAGTTTAACTGCAGCACAGTTCATAAGGACGAAATATTTCTTTTGTGGCTAGAATAAATGAGACACATAATTTCATCAAATGTATATTCAGTAGGAATTTCACTCTGCCATCTGTGGGTTTCACATACTTCAGTGTTAACTCTGAATTTCTAACGGAAAATCCAGCTCTCAAGGACATTATATGAATTTGTGACATGACAGGAGGACACTTGCTGGGAAGGTAAAATAATGAACAAGTGAGATTTTTTTCATCTATCTAGGAGATTCATCTGTGACAGATGTAATAGTGATAATAATTTAATCATAATTATGCTATTATGCCATATTATTATGACAGTTAAGGTTATAATTTAATGTTACACCCTTTTAATTCAATAAAAGTTATTAATACTTTAGAAATCTTTTACTAGTAAAGGTTTACATCTAGCCAAGATTTTCTTTCTCTTGATGATATGAAAATTATATGCTCAGAAAAAAATAACCCCATGGCTTGAGTGACAAACTAGGTATTAAATTTAGATTCCAAACATATTAATTCTGAGAGGTCTTAAGTAACTCCTTCAAAATTTTCACCCATGCATTTTCCTTCTCTCTTCCTCTCTCAAATACTTGTTTACTGCTTCACCAAGGGTGCTTATTTTAAAAATTTTCCCTCACTACTTATTTATCTTTCCACATCTACTCTTTTGACATTATCCAACTGTGTTTCCTTCATGCCCAAACTGGAGCTGAAGTGAAAACATATATGGACATAAGACACAGGTCTGGAAAGAAAATGAAAAAAGAAGCTAGTGTGATAATGCTGGCAGCTTGCCAAGTCTCTACTATTTTGATATGATTTCCCCTGAGTCAGGCTAGAAAGATTGCTGGTGGCTTAGCCATTCCAAATCCCATGGTAACCCCTCCTGAGCAATCTCCCTCTTCATTACAGTCCTGAACCCAGGTTTACAGACAGCATTGCAGGTCAATGCAAGCTCTCCAAAGTGACTGAAAATATCAACTCAGTTTCCATTCAGTCAAATCAGTGACTAGACCCATGCTGCTGAAAATTTAATGTGATGAATCACCTGAGGGTCTGGTTAGAATGCAGATTCTCATTGGGTGGCCCTGGGGTGGGGATGGGATTCTGCATTTCTGAGCTAAAAGTCCTGGACCACACTTTGAGAAACAAGGACCAAGAGTATCCTCTATAAAATGTAATTTCACTTATGCTACTAACTGACCTCCTTCTCTACTTTCTATTTTCCACATCTCTTAGATTCCCACATTTTTACTATTCTGCTTACATTGAAAATTTAAAAAAAAACAAAACACAACAAAACTCCTAATGCAACCTTGGATGAATCACACTTACATACAATACCTTAAGGAGTATTCTTTGATTCTATATTTTTTCTATTTTAAGAAAATAGCAGGGCACCTGGGTGGCTCAGTGGGTTAAGCCTCTGCCTTCAGTTCAGGTCATGATCTCAGGGTCCTGGGATCGAGCCCCACATCGGGCTCTCTGCTTAGCAGGAAGACTGCTTCCCCCTCTCTCTGTCTGCCTCTCTGCTTACTTGTGATCTCTGTGTGTCAAATAAATAAATAAAATCTTAAAAAAAAAAAAAAGAATGGCAGGGTTGAACATCACTGGCTGCATAATTATACAGAATTGGGTGTGAATTCCAATTATAGCTTTCAATAGCCAGGCAGATGTTAGGACAAGTTATTCAATGTCACATCAGTCTTCTCATCTGTAGAATGGAGATAATAGCAACCTACTTCATAGGATTTTTGTGAAACCTGAATAAAATAACATAAAATAGTCCCTGAGTTACTATAAATTCTTGATAAATGTTGAGAAATAATGAATAGATACATTCAGCTCAATGGAATTACTCAGTATTATATAAAATTATTTTCAAGTTGGAATTTAGTGTGCTAAGTGTGTCAAAGTTTAAGCAAATGCTTTTTTAAAAAAGAAAAAAAATCAAGGCATTATTAACTGTTCTACGCTTGGCAAAGAGTCTATTTTTAAATTTTGAATTTCATTTGAGATAAATTATTTTGTATTATAAAGTGGCTGTGTGGCAGGTTTTTTAATCAGCTTTCACCGCCTTTGAAATACATTTGTTAATTGGAAACAAAATAAGTGGCTTAAAATTTCTGTGGATGCAGCAACTCTAGTTAATATTTTCTAAATGGTGCTTGAAAATAAATATGTATGTATCAAAAAGTACTTGATAAGCAGCTAAATATGAAGAAAAAACACCACCCTGCCCAAATCACTAGTGCATCAAGATATATTGATGCATTGATAGAATGGTCCCTAGTAATTTGCTGCTAATCAGTTTTAAGAAATGGATGACAGCAAGGTATTTTTAAAGAGTTCTTTTGCAGCTGACAAGAATTTGGATTATGTGAACTGACTCATCATTTAAATTCAAATATATAGAATGGTGGCTATTGATTCAGACAGTCCTTGACCTCAGGGGTAACACTTGCCTTAGCTGAGGAAGCCAACTTTTAGTTGTGTTGTCTTCGGTATCTTTAGCTTTTGACAATAAAACAGAAAGATTAGGAGAGCTTACAATGAGTTAATGCAAGAAAAGGTACCCAGCTTTACCTAAACTGCTCATGCTGGGGAAGAATGACAATCATCCACCCTAAAGAAAATCAAGCCAGGCTTGGGGAATATTTTTAACCACCACCTCCCTGCAGTTTGATTCACATTTTGAGGTAAGCAGCTCTGGTTTCTTTTCAATGTCACTATTGTCTTTAGAATGAAAATACATTCTGAATTTCCTACAATGTCTAGATTTGGGGTATGAGGTATGCTGCTGGCATGTGATTCATGCTGTGTAAGGATGTACCTGATTCAGAACTGGGAAACTGTTAAAATAAGTTTGAAGAACATCTTTCTTAGTGGTGCCTTCTCTTTTCACTCTCACAAACGGTAAAATAGAACACTGTGACGAAGAGAGCATGTTTTCTTAAAAGGGTCTTCTCAGGTTGGAGAAATGCCAAATCTCATGGTTGAGAGCAGAACTTTTCAGCTTAATATTTATTATTTCCTCCAGGCAGCAACAGTTTCTTGCTCTCCTCTGTCCCTTCTATTAACTGGTTTTTTTTCCCCCTTCCATCTCTAGATAGATGATAGATACATACAAACTACATTCTCATTCTCTCTCTCTCTCACTCTCTTGTTCTCATCCCCTCTTCCTACCTCCCTAAACTCGTATATGGGGGAAAATAAAGAAGTACATTATATATCCATCAGAGTTCATCTACTAGGGATTCCAACTCTAAAAGGGACTATTAAGCAGGGCGCCTGGGTGACTCAGTGGGTTAAAGCCTCTGCCTTCAGCTCAGGTCATGATCCTAGGGTCCTGGGATCAAGCCCCGCATCGCATCGGGCTCTCTGTTCAGCGGGGAGCCTACTTCCCCCCCAACTTCTCTGCCTACTTGTGATCTCTGTCTGTCAAATAAATAAATAAAATCTTAAAAAAAAAAAGAGGGACTATTAAGCTTGATGGTTTCATTTTTAATGGTATCTTCTTTTAGTTTATACCATAAGATAGAAAATGGCATTTTCAGGAAAATTTCCATAATCTACAATACCCCCCCCCACACACACACAAGAATCTGTTTTAAAATGTAGTCAGCTCTTGGGGTACCTTGGTGGCTCAGTCAGTTGAGTGTCTGACTCTTGATTTTGGCTCAAGTCATGGTCACAGGGTTGTCAGATTCAGCCCCACGTTGGGCTCTGTGCTAAGTGGAGAGCCTGCCTGAGATGCTCTCTCCCCTCTTCCTGTACCCCTCGCCCCTTCCTCTATCTAAAAAAAGAAACAAATCTTAAAAAAATAACATGTGGCCAACTCTTGATTATTTTGTAAATGGGAAGTCATGGAATATATACATTATATATTTCAATACATTCATTGAAATCCATAAATAATTTTTAAAAGTCTTATCAAGGCAGTTAAGCGTCTGCTTTTAGCTCAGCTCATGATCCCAGGATCCTGGGATCAAGCCCCATGTCAGGCTCCCTGCTCAGTGGGAAGTCTGCTTCTCCCTCTCCCTTTGCTCCTTCCCTGGCTTGTACATGGGCTCTGTCTCTATCTCGCTCTCAAATAAATAAATATAAATATTTAAAATAAATAAAGTCTTTCTAATTCAATCACTAACTTTCCTCTCAAATTTTCATCAAATTGCCCAAAATAGCAAGTGAATTCATTTGAAGGCCAAAAGCTTTGATCATTTTCTGACTCTTCTTGCAAATGCTGAAGTGCCCCCTCCCCTAAAATAATCAGTAAAGGATTAGGGGGAAATGCTAAATTTAGACCCAGATAATACAGATAGAACATATTTTGAATCCCAAATTAAAAAAAAAAAAAAAAGACGTGCTTTTTAAACTAAGACCCAACAGAATGGTGCCTACAAAGAAGGGTGGTGAGAAGAAGAACTGTTCTGCCATCAACGAGCTAGTGACCAGAGAATGTACTATCAACATTTGCAAGCTCATCCATGAAGTGGGTTTCAAAAAGCGTGTGCCCGTTGGGCACTCAGAGAAATCCAGAAATTTGCCATGAAGGAGATGGGAACTCTGGCTGTGCACATTGCCACCAAGCTCAACAATATCTATATCCAAGGATATGGAATGTTCCATACCATATCCATGTATGGTTGTCCAGAAAACTTAACAAGCATGTAACTCTACATGGCGGTTACCTATATACCTGTTACCACTTTAAAAAAACCTACAATTAACGTAGATAAGAACTAACTGCTGATGACCAAATAAAAGAATAAAACTGCCAAAAAAAAGTACTTTTTATGGCTATGTATCAAATTATAACATGGCTACATGATTATATACACACATACACAAATACACATCATTTACATGATTGTGACAGTATTTTTATTATGTATCAACTTATTTCTCTGTCAATAATCACATTCGATACACAATTTACCTAGAAAACTTTATACTTACATTAAGACAGTTCAAATGACATAGGTGTCCTTTGCAAAGTCTCTCAAGACTTCAGGATGGAGCACTTAAAAAAAAAAAGTTCGTCTTAGAATTGTAACCTACCTGTACACTTATTTCTGTGCCCCTTCACAATGTCAGGTTTTTGAAGGTAGGACAATACATGCACAGGGTATATATTCCCAAATTTTAAAAAAATGTCTGCTCATTCTAAGAACTTTATGTGCCAAACCAACAGGCAAACTGTTAAAAATAATTAAATGAATTCCTAATGTTTTATAAGTTCACAAATCCTATCATCTCCAATGATTAGAACCTAAAGCAAACAATGCCACTATTTACACGTGTGTGTGCATTTTGCATGGCAAAAGTACCCCACTCAAGTACTTTTAGAAGTACTCAACATCTGCCAAAGCAAATTAGGGGAAATTTATACTTAAAGAGTCATTTAAAAAGTGAGTGAGCCTTGCTAAACCACACCATACATATGGGAAAAAGAAAACATAAATGGTGTGAAAGAATAATGCAATCCATACTTATTTTATTACACAAGGACCTAACTGTTATTTACCTAAGATTACTGATATGCCATGATTACTCTCTGCCTAAGAAATCACTACATGAAACAGTTCAATATCACAACAGGGACATTGCTGCTTTTGATGGGCATAATTTTAGGTAAGGTAATTGCTTCCAGTGACCTTCCTACTTTTTTGAGTGTTTCCTAGTGCATTTTCAACATATCATTGTCTACAGCTTAAGTTCTCTTCATTATTTCCACTTATAAATAAGAATTTTCCCTGTTATGTGTGCCAGCCATTTGAATTCTAAAATTTCAAAACAGTAAGTCATTTTACGTTCCTAAACACAAAACAAAAATAACTGCTTATTATTTTATTTATTTGTGATTCTACATATTTTTTCTACTGCTGAGTGTAAAGAGAAAACATAATGCAACCCCAGCTTTAATTTTAAGAAATGCAGGGAGCAATTTTGGGTAGTTAGTCTTTCTTACAAGCTAGTGTCTTTTGATATATTGAAAAGACTACAGAAGCTGTTACAATGATAATGGAAGAACCTTATACATTTTCATTGACATCAGGTTGCCATTGACATCACAGAATTGACAAGGTAATGGTTTTCACACATACTTACATTGACACCATAACATCAGAAGTGTCAGACACAATGGAAGTGTCTCCTACAAGATCTATTGGTATTAAAAAAAAAGGAGAAAAATAAATGCAGAAGGTTATGATAATATAATATTATGTCTCTTAACATTTCTAATTGTCCATAAATGCATCTGATTTATAATGAACTCCTATTGCAGACATCACCTTTTTCATACATACAAATTTGGGGAAAGGGGAAGGTGAGAAAACTGGAGGTGATGAGTGTTAAGGCTATTGTGATAGATGTAAAAATAAACTTTATCTGGAGCTAACATTTATAAAGTACAATGTACAATTGTTCAAAACTAGGAACAGACTGTGGTAATGAGAAAATAGTCAAGGAACTCACACCAATTTGGTATTTTAGGTTAATTGCTTTATTATTAATACAGAGAGGTTGCACATTAGTTCTGTATAATTAGACAGAAATTATGCAGTGTTTGGTAATTGTAGCAGAATTCTGTAGTTTGCTATAACTTCATGCTGAACCAATATCAAAAATAAAGTATTACAATCTTTAAAAAGAGACACATAGTTGGCATCAGAGTATAACTTGAAGCAGAAGCTGATATATGACAGATTTTCATTATTTCTGTGAGGTAAGTTAACTTGATCATATCTGCATGACAGGGTATTAATAAGATACTAGGTGATATTTTTAGTGTAACAGAAGTCCCATCAGCAGCCAGAGCTTTAACTTGTTTTCTTCCCATTTATAGGTACTTTATTTCTGTATTACCTGATTCAATTTATATATTTTTTAAAAATTTTTTTTTCAATATTCCAAAATTCATTGTTTTTGCACCACACCCAGCACTCTATGCAATACGTGCCCTCCATAATACCCACCACCAGGCTCACCAAATGCCCCATGACCCTCCCCTCCAAAACCCTCAGTTTGTTTCTCAGAATTAAGACTCTTTAGAAAAGCAGCTGGAACTGGATCTTTCCTATGATCTTAGTTGAAATTATGCTTATCTGAAAAATAATTTTCCACTTCTCTTAAGTGTCATACATTCTATGTTTCAAAGACTGGCTAAGCATCAGAGATAGGAAGATGACCAAGAGAGACATGGCGCTTTTCCTACAGACCTAACATACTTCCATGGGGATGACAAAGCTGAATTTCCTAGTGGTTATTTAATTACAGGACAGTTGAAAGGTATCCTGGAGAAATCACTGTGCTAAGAGAGCATGTAAAAAGGCAGATCTGAACTAGTCTTGGAGATAAGCAAGGCTTCTCAGAGGAAATGGCATTTGTCCTGAAACCTGGAAACTGAGGAAGCTAGCTGACAAAAGGAGAGGGGATGAGAAAAACATTCAGAGGACAAGGAACAATTCTCCTTGAAAGCTTTGAGGCACCAAGTATGAATATGGAAGAAGATCAGCCTGGCACTCTGTGTTCCTTTAAAATGTGTTTATTTTCAGTCTACATATTTGAGGAAAATACACCAGAGTGAAGGAAGCTTTGAAGAAAGAGCATGGTCCACTTTCTTGTAAACTGACCACTGTTGCCAGCTCAGTGAATCTGATCTGGAAAAACTCCATCACGCTGCCATTTTGCCAGTTTTGACATGGTTGTCCCTAACCCCTCCCTCCACAATATATCTCGGAATATTTCTGCTTAGAAGGGCAAGATTGGGTTAATTTTTTTAAGTGAATTTAAGTCTAGCTAACTACCTCATTTACACCTTGAACTTACTTGTCCCTGAAATTCACACTGGAAGGGTGGCAAATAAGCGTGCCAGGCTGGAACTACACCAGTGAATACAATACATATAGTCCTACCCTTATAAAACTTATCATCCAATAGGAGTCAAATAAAGCACAGCAAACACCAATACATAAAACTGTGAAATTATAACATATTTCTAAAATATAAATTAGCATCTTGGAGAATGCAAGGATAAGAGAATTAATTAATTCTGCAAATCTACTCTCTGCCAGACTTATACTAAGACTTACAACTATATATAATATATAGGCTGTGGATCTCACAATTTCAAAACTAGATTTACTGCAATTCAGCTAATGTTTATTGAGCACCTGCTATATAAAGCACTGTAGTTCTATTTTTCTTCTCACCCAACTTCCCCAATCCAGCCTCCTTGCTGTTCCTTGAACATGCCAGGCACACTTCCATCTCAAAGGTTTGCACTATTTCCTCTCTGAGAATGTTATTCTAATCCTAAATGACCTCTAGGATCACTTCCTCACTTCCCTTACCTCCTTCTCCAATGTCAACCTCACAGTGAGACATTCTCGGCCACCTTGTCTAAAATTGCAATCATGGGGCGCCTGGGTGGCTCAGTGGGTTAAAGCCTCTGCCTTCGGCTCAGGTCATGATCCCAGGGTCCAGGGATTGAGCCCCGCATCGGGCTCTCTGCTCAGCGAGGAGCCTGCTTCCTCCTCTCTCTCTGCCTGCCTCTCTGCCTACTTGTGATCTCTGTCTGCCAAATAAATAAATAAAAATCTTTAATAAAAAAAAGATATTATAAGTAACTATATGCCGGCAAATTAGACAATCTGGAAAAAATAAAATATAAAAAAAAATAAATAAATAAAATTGCACACATATTCCCCTTCTCTATTTCACACTCCATTTATCTCCATAGAAAAGCTTTCTTTTCTATGCTGGTTTTTTTTTATATATTTGTTTACATTTATTTCCTATCTTACCTATCACTTGTAAGCTCATAGTGTTCAGTGACATATCCTATGACAATGAGGTCATCAGCATTATTTTTACATATACAGATTATAAGGAATTCTTAATTGATTTGGCAGCTTGGTCACTTGTTGGAGCTGATAATCTTTTTTCATCTTATTTATCCAAACAAGTTTGGATAAATAAGGTCAAACTTAAGTAAATAACAAATCACTGGAGAAAACGAGAATTTGTTAAATATGGAGAATAATAAAATCCTATTATAAAAGTAAATTTTTATTTTTTCTTATTATAAAAGGAATCATGGGATCCCTGGGTGGCTCAGTCGGTTAAGTGTCTGCATTCAGCTCCGGTCATGATCCCAGGGTCCTGGGATTGAATTCCACATGAGGCTCCCTGCTCAGTGGGGAGTCTGCTTCTCCCTCTGCCTGCCACTCACCCTGCTTGTGCTCTCTCTCTCTCTAATAAATAAAGAAATACAAATCTTTTTTTTTTAAAGCAATCATAATCACTACAGAAAAAAATATAAAAACAGATAAAATAAATACCAACCATATTCCCCAAACTCTATAGTCATTATTAATGCTATAAGAATTTCTATACCAAAAATAGTATCATAGTATTCATACTACTCTGTAACCTATTCAATCAATGTTCTACATGCATAGGATGTTCAGGCTTCTCCTGGGTAGGCTCTGACCTGCTTCACACAGGCACACCTGACATGCCTTGCGATGCTCACAGATGAACCCACTCAGTGCCTACCCTCACTAATGAGTAACCATAAAGTATGGGAATGTGAACTTCCTATAGGGGATAAGTGACTGATGCCAGTAAATAGATTCTTCCCCCTTTTTATTCTTAACCCCCATCTTAGACTCCAGATACATACTTTATATGGCTTCTTGAGAAGGGCTCACTGTCATTGGTCTCATCATCGGTTTCACTTAGCAGTGAGCTTATCAATAATGATTTCTCCAACTGCTGACTCTCTCTTTTTCCCTGCCTCACTCTCCCTGTCCATCACTTCTGCTTCCTGGGATTACACTCCCTAGCAAAATAACAGCATATAAATCATATGCTGTTGGATCTGCTTCCAGGGAACCCAACTTAACACACCTCATTTTCCCCCTCAAAATATATGTTAAACACGCTTTTCTATCACTGTCAATCCTTCTATGTATAATGGAAATTCAGTGAGATCACAACCCTATTTATCTTCTTTATTGCTTTTTACTCACTATCTAGAGTTATGTCTGACATAGAGTATGTGCTATTTTTACTGAATATAACAGTTTATCATTGCTGTAAAGTATGAGTCTACCTTACTTAAATCTTTGTTAGATTACATATACTTCAATATGTTGGGTTTTTGTTTTTTAAAAACCCATGATCCTGAGTTCAAGACCCTGAGCTGAGATCAAAAGTTGGATGCTTGAGCCACCCAGGCACCCCTATATACCTCAATATGTTTATTCAGACCATAACTAGACAGTCAAGTTGTTTTACCTAATTTTACCTATTTTAATCTGCTATAGTTATATGGCAAAATGTTGGCTCACACATGATTATTTTTCCATTCTTAACTTCTCTGGGTCAAAGAAATGAGTGTGTGTGTGTGTGTGTGTGTATGTGTGTGTGTGTGTATATATATATATATATATGCATTTACATATATTTATATGTTTTATATGCATTTGTTATTCAGTTTGACTAAAAATTATGACATCGTATTCATTTTAATTTGTTGGCAATTCTAACACACCAGGATATTTTTATAATATTGATAGAGGAAAAAGGCATAACTGGGTTCACTTGTTCCATCAGTTTAAAAACCGTATACTTTTATGGGATGCCAATGAGGCTGACTGGTAAATTCAAGCCAGGAAATTTAAAAATAAAAATCTGAACCTTAAAAACCCTTGCTACTAAAAACAAAACAAAAACAAAAATAAAAACAAAACAAAACCCTTTTTTTTTAATTTATTTTTTTTAATAATCGGATCTCCCCTGCCATATCCCTCCCAACAGTCATTTACTTTTCATGTCACAGAACTCGGCACCAAACAAATCACATACCTTATCCACGGTTGTAAGCTCAAAATGCTCAGACTCATGTTTTTAACTATAAACTATGGGCAAAGTGATTCAAGGGTGTTTTTTCTGATAGTAAAAGAAATCCTGGAAACTCTTTACAATTATTCCTGCATGGATCAACGTGGCATAGAGCAATAGTCCAGAGATCAGTGTGAGACATATCTGAACCCGAATCCATGCTGACAGAGAAATACTTTCTATTTGTCGAATACTTGAAGTACCTCATTTCCTATGAACTGGATTATCTCTTCATAAATTGTGGGCAACAACTAAGATGAGTTTAGCTCCTACTTTTGTTGCCGAATATAGCCAGCTGATCCATGAGTAATGGAGACAACAGAGTAATCAGTTTCAAAAAACCCCCAAAATGTTTATTGTTTGGGAAAATAAAGAGTCCATTCTCTGCATGAAAGGAGAAGCCACACTCAGAAACCCATTTGCTACAGTGAGTTTGATTGAACGCCCCCATACCAGGCTTGGTGTTACAACTTGATGTTGGAATGTGGAGGATTGCTCTTGCTTATTATCAAGTTAATTATTCCACATATAAATTCAAATCGATAGATCCCATCTAGTCAGCTAACATCCTTTATCACACTATTCTATATCAATCAAAACAATGCCATTGAGCATCACTATAAACAATGAAAAAAAAAGGCTTTTTGCTTTTGCTTGAAACCCTTTTTGACTACCTCAAAAGTTCTGTGTGATATGTGATAAACATATTTAAACATATGTTTTCACAGCCTCTTCAAATATTTGAATTAAACATTTATCTTTCATTGGGGGTAATAGAGCCGTAACACTGATGAAAAATAAAATTACCAGGCATCCAGCAGGAGTAGTGGCCATAAATCAGGCTTCATGGGCTAGATGTAAACCACAGGTCTGTCCGTTGCAGAACTTGAGGGATTGATGTAAAATCAACGCATATCATCAATTCATTTATGCTTTAACATTGTTCAAATTTCTACTGGCATTAAAAAAGTACATACTAAAAAGGAGAATATACACCAATGAATACTAAGGACGAATCCTGGGCCCTCTCACGTATAAATGTGTTTAATTTGGTATTTTTAGTTCTGTGTCTATGGAGAGAAAGAAATTTGTGCTCAACCACAGTCTACAATTGACATAATATGTAGATGTCCTTGGCCAGATAAAAAGACAAAAAGAAAACTGCCTGCCTGCCTGCACAAGCCATGAAGCACGGCAAACCCTCTCAAAGACCTCTCTCTAATCAAAACAATTCTCCAAGGCTGAACGATGGTCTGAAAAAAAGCTAAGATAAAATAACAAAGAGAAAAAAAAAAAAACCTAAACTTACACGTTTTTGACCTGCATCTGTTGAAATATAATGTCTTAAAAACAAACAAAAAATATGAAATTCTGATAAAATGTTTTCAGTGATGTTTACTTTAAGAAAAAAAAAAGAAAAGAAAGACATTTGGGGTTATGGGATATTATGGGATAAACATTTCCAGAGGAACAAAAGCTACAGCATTCATGATAAACTGCTCTTTATTTCATTTTAAAACATTGATACAGTCTTATCTTTATATATTAAACTGTGACAGATTCTATTCTTTTTACAGCAATTCTGCCTTTTCTTACATCTGTACACATCTGGAGTCCAGGAAGTTAAGTGCTCAGCTGATGGATTTCAAGCATATTTAGAAGCAAAGAGGATCTCCAAGTACTCTACAAAGTTCTTCATCTCATTTCTAAGGTCAACTACCTGTACTAATTTTAACTTTAATTTTTTAAATATGAAGAAAATTTGATATGAAACTTGGACTAGACTTCTTTAGTGACCGAGTCCTATTAGGCTAACTCTCTAAAAGGGATACTGCCTTAAAGATTACCCTTCTCGGGGTACCTGGGTGGCTCAGTGGGCTAAAGCCTCTGCCTTTGGCTTCGGTCATGATCCCAGGGTCCTGGGATCGAGCCCCGCATGGGGCTCTCTACTTGGCCAGTAGCCTGCTTCCCTTCCCCTTTCTCCACCTACCTTTCTGCCTACTTGTGATCTCTGTCTGTATAATAAATAAATAAATAAATTCTTAAAAAAAAAAAAAGATTATCCTTCTCTTTGAAAAATGGAGTCCATCCATATAGAGTCTTGGCAACATAATCGATCACTGTCATATTCCCAAAAGCTACCCTGTTTCCAGAGTCCTAAATGATCTTCATCTCCCAAATCAATGTCTTCCTTCTTTTTTTTTTTTTTAAGATTTTATTTATTTATTTGAGAAAGACAGAGAGAGAGCGTGAGAGGGGAGAAGGTCAGAGGGAGAAGCAGACTCCCCATGAAGCTGGGTGCCTGATATGGGACTCAATCCCGGGACTCTGGGAGCATGACCTGAGCCGAAGGCAGTTGCTTAACCAACTGAGCCACCCAGGCGCCCCAATGCCTTTCTTCTGTACATTTCCTCGAAAAGGTCAATACTGTGTATTTAGATTTAGCAAATACTTTATTCTAGCTTTTTTTCCTTTCTTTTGTCTACTGGAGATTATTCTGACATCACAGGGAGATGTGTAAAGACAAACAGTACATGCCACACTTTACCAGTCATGTTAGTACCACTACCGAATGAGCTTTTCAATGCTAGGCCACATGACAACTCTGCAGTTTCTGCCAGGCATAAAGTGGACTTGTATTCAGTTGGCATTTCAGCACTTATGTGGAACACAGCCACTTTTTAGAATTACAAGGTTACTTAATTGAAAGTAGATTTTAAAATTATAGTAGTTGTTAAATACTAGGAGCTAAATTTTCACTTGTGTACTTAAAGCTGTTATTTGGAGCTGAATCGGGCAGGCAGTTTAACAAGCAACAGGAAATGTTTAAAATCACCATGATCATTATCCAGTGAAATTAAAATCCCAAACCAGAGGGCTCAGCATTACATGGGAATTTGCAAGTGAAACCAGCATCATCATCAGGAACACATCTGGATAGGTAAGACTATTAGATAACACTTCATCTACGGAGGAAAGAGAGGCCACAACGTCCCCGGCCTGAGGGGAAGTCGCGTTTTCTGGAGCTGTAGACATGGACCCATGGACACAGTATAAGAGAACAGTCAGCACGGGTGAAAGGGGCTGTGTTAGGGATTCTGCAGCGTGCGCTCATATGCACGTATGTATGTAGATCCTTTTTCCCAGGCCTTTTTCCTAGCCTATAGATCGGGTAGAAACAGTCGCAGAGTATTAGATCAATCATCCTGAATGGACACCAGCAAGCAAGCAGCATGCTACAAAGTAGTGGGAAGCAGAACAATGGCAACCTAAAGATGTCCATATCCTAACCCCTAAAACCTGTGAATATGTTTCCTTAAATGGTAGAAAAGGACTTTGCAAATATAATTAAGATGGAGAGATTATCCCGGATTGTCTGGGTAGGCCCAATAAATAGTTCCTTAAAAGGAGGCACAAGGGTCAGGTCAGAGAAGGAGATGTGACCATGGAAAGAGATTGGAGAGAAGACACTATATTGCTAGCTTCAAAAATGGAAGAAGGAATCACAAGTCAAGGAAAGTATGTTGCCTCTGGAATCTGGAAAAGGCAAAGAAATGATTATCTACAAGAGCTTTCAGAAAGATTCAGCACTGCTAACATCTCACCAGTGAGTTACCTGATCTTCAGAACCGTAAGATAAATTTGTATAGATATTTCATAGCAATTTAAAAAGAAGCATCTTACATTCTGTCAAGAAACCCTTACCCAGTGCCCACTTTCTATACATAGTGGGGACCAAAATGGCTTTAATGTTCCATTCAGCTGCTTTAGACAGGTTTCTTCCTGATGACCCAGTTTTTAAAAGCATTTACTTTACAGAATTTGCCACCATAAACACTTTCTCTGCCTCTTGGACAAGTAAATCTTCTCCCAGCCTCTTATCAGTTTTCTAACACAAAGATGTCTTTCTGAAAGACCTGGGTCCTACCCTTTTGAGATGTAATCACCAAAGGAAATAGTGCCTTATCTCCCAGTCTCTATGCAAGGGTAGGAACCTAACTTCCACAAGCACCAATTAGCAAACACAGATGCCCTAATCACATTGACAAACCTCCTCCCCAGTGCCCTCCCAATACTTTTCTGCTGGTTTCCACAGAATCCTTTTTTTGTTTGTTTTCAATTACCTGTTTCCTTGGGTGTCAGTTATTCCATTTTTTATTATTATCTCTCTTTCCTATTATTGGTTTTATTCCATACTGACAATGCTTGGTTATTAGCTGATGATTGTAGATTATGTAGCTGCTAATCCCATTTTATTTTTTTATTTCTTTTATTCAGTTTTCCTTCTGTAGTTGTTTCAGATCTTTTATCCCAACAAGATTCTTTCTTAAATGAAAAGGCAGATGGAAAGCTATATAGGCTTTCAGGTATGTGAGTACAAAGTTGATAGGAAGGCTCAAGGTTCTCTGGCAGTGGAGAATTTTAATATATTTCAGTGCTAGGGAGAACTGCCTTTCCTTCATAATTCACTCAACATTTCCTTAGGGATATAGCATTACTTCCATCTTTGACTTCTTCCTTTCTTACACTACACAGAATACTCTCCACCTGGTAACACTTACTGCAGGAAAAAATTATCACAATTGTCAATGTCCAGGTTGGAGATGATGGTGTCACCTGGGCCCAACCTTTCTGATTGCTACCCACCCCTGCCTACTCTGATTTGACTCTAAGAGTCTCTGGGGGTCCTGCTCATAAGACTGATCTTATTCTGCTGTTCTGGGCCAGTGGATCACTCTTCTCACTTTTCTTCATCACTCTCCTTTCAGTCTTCAAAGATCTGCTTGAAATCCTCAAGTACTGCTAGTTTTCTCTTTTTCCA